>NC_139832.1:17152078-17807078 GCF_963691815.1 Echiichthys vipera
CCTCCTCCCTTGCCTAAACCAAATGGAGTATTTACAAAGTCTCTCAAAAACAATCAGAAAAGCAGTTATTGCGTGTTGTGAACAAAAAATAATGAGGGGATTACAGTATCTCATCACAAAAGGATTATGCGATAAAAGCATAAATTCAACAAAGTGTTTCCATTGGTATTTAGAGAATGTCAACATTATTTTGCAAGTTACTGTGTATGCATTTGCATTTTTTCCCGTTTAAATTCAATCAAACAAACAAAAGCAGCCCAAATACAACATGGCACTAAAGTGACAGTAAAGATTTTGAGGGAATTCTTTTAGGTGTCAGGTCAGTAGAGAGTATTATGACATGTGAATTAAAATAAAAACTTAACAACAACAAAATATAACCAAAATTGTGTTGTGCTGGATTATGTACCTCTGGCCTGATGAAAGTCTGTAGATTTTGCTTTTAGATTGTTTCAGAAAAAAAGCAGAAAACTATTTCTTCTGAAAGGTATGCCTGCTCCTGTCATGCTGAAGATAATGTGTGCTATCCTTATACTCATTTTACAAAACTGAATCCAACTGGACTGAAACCAAGCAGTCAGAGCACCATGACAACAGTAAATTCACTGAAATAAAAATACTATGTCCTCCCAAAAGCAAAGAACAGTTTCCTCCCATGACCCATTTCATTCAGCCCAGGCACAATCACAAAAAACACAACCACATATCCACTCTCGAAGGCCAAATACACGTCAGCAAAAAGTCATGGTCTGTTATTTGGTGCCATGCTGTACCTTCACAATAGGCATTATCGTCTCGCAGTGGGCGGAAGCCATCCTTACAAACACAGCAGTCTCCTGCCTCCAGGTTCACACAGTCGGAGTGCTCCACACAGCCATGGCCCTCTGAGCAGAAGTCATGACCTGCAGGAGGCAGGGAGAAATAAAGGTTGAGAACCAGAGGAGCGAAGACAAAAGGAGAGGAGTGATGGAGGCATACGTGGCCAGTGGAAAGGTTTTGTCATAGTATCACAACCTATTTTCTGACTGAGAAAGCAATTCCATTCTGTGGCTTCTTTCCAATGTATATTAGGGAAAAAATGACACTAATTTAATATATTGTCCTCTGATTGTCACATCTGACTTCATAAACTATACTGGAGATAAATTTGATTTGCTCTAAAAGTAAAATAACAAGATTTAGCCCATTTCCTGCTAATCTTTGTATTATTGGTATTTTAGATTGAGCTGCTTCTTTACAGGCACTCTACAGATATTGACTCAACAGAAAAAAAACTGTAAAAAGAAAATAAGAACAACACAAAACAATCATGTTTCACCACAGAAATGAATGTTATAAGTTACAGTAGTAATGTAGTATAGGACAATAATTCCTCCATACCTCTGCAGACTTTGCAGCATCTGTCGTTCAAAGTAATCTGCTCCGACTCTGCACAGTTGAGTTCGGGACAAGGCTCACTGGGGACCACTCGATGCATGGTCCTGTCCTGTGATGGGCAGAGAAACAATCCTCATGGGTTACTTCTTAGGTGCACTCTGCCCCCTTTCATTTGATAAGGTTCTGGATGTAATTATGAAGGTAATTATTCATCTATCGTGTTTCCTCTTTCACTCTCTCTGCCCCCTGTGTGTTCATTACAAACCAATTAGTCATTGGTCAATAGCAGTTTTTCCCCAAAAAAACTACTTCTGGAAAGGGATAAAAGGCTGTCTTCTTCGCTCCACCATTTTGCCTCAATGATTTACATCATGATTCATGATGCATCTTTATTATACAAACAGTGAATCAATCTTGTGGATTATCCCTGCATGTGTGTTTAGTCAGAGTGCAAAACCTGATTAGGGGCTTCCTTTTCCCAGTATGCCTTTGGCAGGTCTCTTTAATGATCTCATCCGTGTCCCTCTGACTGATGCTAATTTAGAGTCATTAACTCTAGATACACTTGGACGAAGACATTGGCTCTTTGTATCTATTTGTAGTGCACAAATATTTTCCTTAAGGATAAACTAGTCTAGGTCCATGAAGTGTCATAACCTTGACGTGTACATACGATACAAAGAGTATGCTCTGGAACAAACTTCCCCTAAAAGTCCCCAAACAACTTTCCAAACAAGCAGTGACATCTCATTCTTGCCCCCCACTCTACCCAAAACTTGCCCCCCACAGCCAGCCGGCAGACAGAAGATCAGAGGCATGACAAACAGCTGTCAGGGGAAGCCTGCAGGAGTCTACAGCAGTGGCCTGACTGACAGCACTCCCCATCCCCATTTCTTTGATCTGCTTGGGACTGCCAGTCAGTTAACTGGGACTACAGATGGGCCAGGTGTGTGCAAGTAAGCCCGACAGCTGTCTGAAACTGCAGATTCAAATGGAGCTTTGGAGAATTCATGCAGGGGCTGGTTGATACGATAGAGTTTGGTGATTAAAAACTTCAGATCACTTTTCTGTGATTGATTGGGCCTGCCTGGCATAATGTCATCAAATGAATTACTCCCAGAAGTGAGCATCCCACCCATCTGGTGCGTCGGGCAGACAAAAGCAAACAACTCTGAATAATTGGTAATTCAATATCATTGGGGACCACTGTGGTATCTGATGATTGGTACTGAAGAACGGCTGTGGTGTCCTATGATTGACAGGTGCATTGCTCTTGCCTTGGATTTAGATTTGGGCAGTTTCTTTACATCACAAAGAAAACGCTGACAAACCAGATCAACTAAATTTGGCTGAAGTGGACAATCTTGCATGCTGGCTCATTGAAGTCAGATTTTGCCAAGGTAGCTGTAAAATTAGTATTTTGTGAGCTGTCACGCAACGCTACATGGAAATGATTAGTGTTATGCTTGGTTACATGTGCATTGTGATGCCTCTTCCTGCAGAGGTTTTAGAAAAATATATTGAATGAGTATGTGAAAGTGTGTGTTCATCTGCCTAGGTGTTCGAGTGTGTGTGTGTGTGTGTGTGTGTGTGTGTGTGTGTGTGTGTGTGTGTGTGTGTGTGTGTGTGTGTGTGTGTGTGTGTGTGTGTGTGTGTGTGTGTGCGGGTGTGTGCAGGTGAATTTCTGTGCATGCTTGTGTTTGAGCGCTGGATTCTCCAACAGAAAAAGGGTGCGTGCGTATGTGTGTGTGTGTGTGTGTGTGTGTGTGTGTGTGTGTGTGTGTGTGTGTGTGTGTGTGTGTGTGTGTGTGTGTGTGTGTGTGTGTGTGTGTGTGTGTGTGTGTGTGTGTGTGTGTGTGTGTTTGTGTGTGTTAGTTGACATGACTTACCCTGCATTCAAAAAGCAGGCACCTGCCGGAGGAGTCGCGCACAGCCTTCTGATCCCCCTCCACCAGCTCTCTTCCACCAAACAAGCAGACGGCTGGGAGTAGACGCAGAAACATCATCAGCATATACAAAAACACATAAAAATAAACATAAATATAAAAGCACATTGCTGCCTTGAAAACACATTAATATTTTTTGTTTTAATGCAATACACAATATAACTCCACCATAGATGTTTGTGACTGACTGCATGTCAAAAAAGCACACTGCTGTTACGTGGCGGCTTCCTCTCTGAAACTGCTGTTACAGTGCTGCCTGCCTTTCTACATTGAGTTTTGCCTCTGATAATGGCCAGAAATAATAGAATGATTCATTTTATTTCATAACAAATCAGTCATTTAGACTTTAAGAAGTTAAGTAGACATCTGTATTTTGTTCATGTCTGTGACATATTTTACATATAAAACGACATTATGAAAGTGCTGTTATGATGTATGTGGGGGCTGCTCCATCCTGTTAACATGGACGGCGAATTGAAAAGTAACAGGTTCAGGTTCAGCGACTCACATGTACTGCACGCGTGCAGTCTAGCTCGGCCGTAAGAATTTATATACATGTATGACGTGTGTTCAATCTGTTCATCAATTTTCATTCAAAACATTATAAATATATCTGGAAAGAAAATGCTGGGAAAATATGAATCCATTTTGGTCTTCAAATAATAAATGTAAAATATGATGACAAAATACCTCATGTTTCCAGATACCAACGTGAGGTCTTTATAAATCTATTAATTTACACAAAAAGCAAATTACTTAATTTATTACCTAATTTATCTATGAAATACTATTTTCTCAAGCGATTTAACAAGCAACTTCTCATCCTATAAATTGCACACATTTGTATCACACCACCCCGCAACTACATTCATATTTAAGTACTGGTGAAACACTAGGGGTCTTATGTATGATGACAATCTGTCCTGGTTATTTACAGCTTTTTTTGAGTCGACCAAATATCAAGCATATCAAACCCAATGAAGCAACTGAGGAAGTGATGAAATAATGAACACTCACTGTGACACTGAGGAGAAAATTGTTACATTTCACTGTGGGGTGGGATGGGCAGAACATCTATGTTTGATGAGCAGTTGGGGTCAGACAGATTCAGACTGATATGAGGAAGAGGAATGATTGACACCACAGGTCAGGCCCTATCACAAAGCGCTGTATCATGAAAGCGAAGGACTTCTGAAACAGCCATTTGACGTTCTATTTGACAGACCGTCAAAAAAAAACAGACTCAGAACTCCTCCCTGCAAGGTCTTTTGCTGCCAGATAAGGCTTTAATTTGAAGAGCAAATCATGTCTTTGTAGTGAGGAAACTTGCGGCACCCTTTTCTCAAAAGTGTGAGCATGCGTAATTAGCTGTGTGTTTGTGTACCTCGTTGAGATAAGTGAGCACAGGGGTGTTGAGTTTAAGGGGATTACCAGCTATGTGTTAAATTTGTGTAACACAGCAGCATATTCAGTCATACTTTAAAACCCCTATGTTGCCCATGGGGTCAGTGAAATTAATGCAGACGCAAGCTGATTAGAATCCACGACTAATGGTTTCTTGCTGATAAAGACTTAAATCTTGTCTATGATTTGCTTTGCAAGGGAAGCAGGAGAGCAACAGCAGCAGTGTGTGGGAGTGTGTGGTGAGAAAGTTCTCAAATAAAGTCAGCTTGCACAAGATGTGGAGTGAGATCTACAAAGAAATATTCTGCATATGTAAAGTATCATCCACATGGTCTTTAACCTTCTAGTCACAGGTGAAACACTCATTAATACTGTCTTGAGCTAATGAATTCCTTTGTTCTATACTATGGCGGGCAGCTCTTTCTGTCTTTTAAAAAGCAAATACATCACAGTTCTTTAAGTTTCATTTGGGTTAATGCCAGAAGAATGATGGGGGGGGAAAAGCTAATATTCTCTGAAATCCATTTTTATTGAGAGGGGAATTGAGAGAATATGAGATGCAGAGTGCTGCGGTGAGGAGGCTAATAAGAGTTCATTGCTGAACTCAGAGCCTTGTGGAAGAAAAAAAACCAGACCATCTATGTAGATATGTGATGAAACAGAATTATTTATACAGCAAGAACATATCAGTGCTCAAAAGTTTACAAAAAATTTATATTTAAGAAGACACTATCGCCAGTGCATCATTTCAGGGATTTAACATCCATTATATTATATATATTTATTCCATTATATTCACTTTTCTCAGAGCCTCAACATGTTTGCCATAAATAAGAACTACTTTACATCACACGCAGCGATCCCAGATTTATTGGCTCATGTCTGTGTGACTGTTGGCCATCTGTGTTTTGAAGCCAGCTCGTGAATAATTGATTGGTCCATGTATATGCAAAAGGAGGGACTCATCTCGAGAGGCATGTTAGAAGGTAGCTTAGCAACACAGCAGAGCCCTGGTCAATTGTCAGGCAGCCCTTGTGGAGGCGTGATGTGTGCTCTAAATCTGTTGGTGGTGGTGGTGGAGGTTGTTTTGCTGTTGTGTATGTGTGTTCGTGCTCAATTGTGTCCATGATTGTATGAGTGTAGGAGGGTGACAAGGTTAAGGGTACTCCACTCACGCTGACACTCCTTGCAGCAGGCACCCTTTACGTAGGCAGGTGCTGTGCCCGCCGGGCACTGAGGGGGAGGGCAGGAGATGGCCTCACATTGCACCGTGCCATTCTGGTGAAGAGAGAGAAACACAACTACCTGTCAAAGATCGACTAGGCCAATGGAAACTGACTTTTCAGGCTGATATTGACAGATATTACATCAATATTAAGAAAAGAAATCTCAGGATACTTCCGCATATATTCTCTTTCACAGACATAAATATTTCTGACAGGATTGCTCTGGTAGCTCAGTGGGTAGAGCACATGCCGCTAAGTCTGAGTTCTTACCAAGCTGCCCAGTTTCAAATCCAGCCCAGGGCCCTTTGTTGCTAACATTCCCTCCCTCTCCCTTGCCTTTCCTGTCTGTCTCTATCACTATCTAATAAAAAGCCCAAATGCCCCCCATAAATATGTTCTTTTATTTTATTTTCTTATATTGACAAGGATCCCTTAAAATCATAGAAATGTGACAAGAATATGTACAGTACTAACCAAAACATGTTGTCCATCTCATGGACACAGTAAAGGTTTTTAACAAAAATGCCAAACATAACTTTTTTCTTTCTTTGCAGCATTTACATTTCAGCATAATAAATGCTGCTGTGATCAGACCCCCTAATTTTATTATTTTTATTACATTCTGTTGCATTTTGTAAATATGCTGGAAGGATGATTCTGGCAGAATGTTTACTCTTTAAAACAGTAGAACCCCTGTGTCTTATATATTTAAAAGGGATTTTTTGAAGTGGAGTTGTATGAGGTAGTTAGTAACTGTATCAGCAGATGGCTCTGCAGTTTGGAGAAGGAGGCAGGAGCACCGACACAGAAGCTATGCAGTGCACTGCTGTGTCATACAACCCCACTTCAAAAAATCCAAAGTATCCCTTTAATGCTACTTCCTTTTCTCCAGTTGTGCCTGTAATTAACATGGCTACCATGGATGAACGCTCTGTGACAGCAACATCTATGAACCTGATCCACATAATTGATAACATCTTAATGCATGACCTTTGAATTCTAAAGGTCATCACTAATTGCCACACATAAGGTAAGGCACATATCCCATCTAATACCTTAATTGCAACACACCATTCCTGGCGAATTAAGCGATTTCATTGGATGAGTGGGCAGAACAAATCCCTGATGATAATTATCATCTGTCAAGAGCAATTAGGTGCGGTGCTCTGAGATATATGGGATTTCCTTTTTTTTTTTTTTTTTGCATGTTGGGTGATGGTGCACATTGGCTGGTTGAAGGAGTTCGAATGAGAAGCAGCGAATGAGTTTCATATTCCAAAGCTGAGTAGACTGGCAGGGGGTGAAATCTGTTTGCTGATATGGTACAAGCCCCAGATCTCCAATCGCTTCTAATTCTCTTTTTGGCAATTATTCACACTTTGTGTAGTGCAAAGTAGACCCTTGAGAAAATTGAGCATTACTAAGCACTGTTGTTGATGTGTCTAATCCTGAGTACTGTGGAGGTTTTCAATACAGTATCTTTTCTCGGGTAACTGGGGCAACCCACCTCTAATGCAAGGAAATAATGAGAATACAAGATATCGACAATGGGGCCCCTGCACTCTGCTCCTCCGCCTTACCAAAACACACCCACACAAACCCCAACCTTCACACACTTGATGAACAGGAGAGCGAAACAACAGCCAAGCAACAAACGTGTAAATGTACACTAACATACACACAGACACGCACACATAACTGACAACTGCACAAAAACATAAAACAACACAAAGCGTTGTAGACATTATGAAAAATGTATTTTCTCCCTTTCTCTCAGGCACAAACATACACGCAAAATCACCCACACATTCAGACACATAAGACAAAAGAATATCTATTTATGTTATGACACAATCACATGCCTGTTAACATGTATGCATGCAATGGCCTTACAATCACATACAGTATGACAAGCACATAATTCCAGAATCAGTATGTACATGCACACAAACACACACACACACACAATTAAAATTGAATGCCCTCCCCTGCTCTTTATTTCTATAACATACACACCCATGTGCCCAGTGTGCACACATATCGACACTCGCACACAGTGAAACCCCACCGTGCATGTGCAGTTCCTGCAGCCATCTGTCCAGCCCTCGTCCTCCCTGTAGACGACCCCCTTGACGCTGCAGGTTCTCTCACAATAGCAGCCATCCAGCCCATTCATCTTCTCCTCCGCCCTGGACAGCTGCTCACGCCACCCCCCAAAAAAACACAAAAGGCAAGAAGGAGAAAAGATGAGAGCCAGTCTTATTGTGTCTATATTCACAAGTAGAAAGAACAGCTTCAAAAGCAAACCAATGGCATAACAAAAGTAAGTCATTAGGCACCATTAACCCCATTTACACACACGGTCTCTGCATCAGAACAGAAAAGACTTCAACAATAGCCAACATCTAATGTTAAGATATCCCTGACTGCCTGTTGCAATGAATGTTAATGACAGCAGCACATTGACAAGTGGATATGTAATGCTATAGCACAATTTGCCATTGTCACTGTAGCAGAGAGCCTTTCTTGCAATAACAGTTCATTGAAAATGGTGTTTCTTTTATAAGATAATACTACAGTTGAGGAATAAATGTCAAATTGGGACACATTACATCACATTGCATTACCTTGCTGGATGTTTTGGCAAGGATATCCTGCAGTTCCATGATTTTCTGAACAAGTCCATGGAAATCATTGCAGGTTGGGCATGCTGAGATATAAGAGACAAGATAACATACTGTCATTTCGTACACATAATACAATTACTTGCCATTCTGATCATTCATGATGCAAACCAAGACAGTTGCAGTTACAGATAGAAAATTATGTCTTAACTTAGATAAAAAATAGTATTTTAAAATCAGTAATACAAAAATCAACTTATAGAAATAGTTCTATAGCACAAACATTATGTCGTTAAATATTTTAAATAAACATTATTAAATAGTATTTTCTTTTTTTTTTTTACTATTTTTAACTAACTTACTTTAAGGGATATGAGTAACAGCTCACAATTTCTCTCCTTATTTTCTGTTACTGGAAACATATTCTGAGGACTGCAAGAGGACCTAATTAACTACGGTAAGCTGTAGCCTTTGGCAACTTTTGGATGTGTGGGGACATATGTATGTATACTGTATATATATATATAAAAATAATACACATATATATATATAATACATATCTGAGTGAAAATTATTTTACACCATGAGATGTTTGTGGGGAGAAGCAGTTTGCCCCTAACTTTTGCTATAGGAATTCAAAGAAGTTGCATTAAGTTGCATTGTGTCACATAAGTCACATAAAACAAAACACATTAGACAATTCCTCAAAGTTTTAACGAAATAAAATTGTTTCTCACTTGCTAAGTTGTTTTCAAGCAGTTTTACTCAAGTGAGTATATAGTCTGTCACCAAATTACATTTGAAAAAAAAACAGTGCAATCCAGTGCCTTCCAAAATAAGTACCAGAGGTAATTTTAATTAAATTAAACACTCATTGAAATGCTTCTTTAATCTGTTGAGTCTAAGACCACACTCACTTCTGTTAAGATCTGGACACTGTGAGATGTAACCCTGTGGCATCACCAGGATCTCCACGTCCTGCATCACTCCCTGCAAACGCAGACACACAGCAAACATGTCAATCGAGGAGAACAACACCTTACAGAAGGCAGACAGGCAAAAACAATGAGATGAAGCATGTTAATGTGTCGTACGTGGATAAGGGCCAAGGTACAGTGTTGTCTAAGTGTGCTTGTGGTACTTTCATCATGACATAACATAGAACCAAAGTGTACAGAGGACATGCAAACACAAAACCAACAACCTTGTTTTTGTGAGCCTTGGTAAGTACTGCAATCATAAAACTACACAGTCAAACAGCAGTTAATCTCAGAGTGAGTGCAAATTTATTTTTCAATCTTGGGAGCGAGAGACAGAGATGTTAGTTGTGAGATAATGTGTCCTAGGTTCTTGTTCGAATGAATCATCTCATAACCGGACACCAACGGGAAGTTAAGTGACCCAATGAGATGGGAGATGGGATTTTTATTTTTTCCTCCAATCTCTTCTGATGAATATAAACAGGAGATATAGATTCAATTTGATTCATAACACCCAAGTGATAGCCTTTCAACCTATGACCAAAACACATAAATGTGCACACATACACACACGTACACACGTACACACGTACACACACACACACACACACACACACACACACACACACACACACACACACACACACACACACACACACACACACACACACACACACACACACACACACACACACACACACACACACACACACACACACACAGATGCTCCGTTGCCATGGTAACCTGGCCCATTCCATTCCTTGAGTGCATTTATTTCCCTTACAGAAGTAGAGCGCTGCAACTAGGAGAAATTGTTTTTTAAATTGTCTTGCCACTTCAATTTACCGGCTATAAATTTAAAATCCTGCAGAAATGATTTGCTGATTGTTCACAGCAACATGCTGAAATGGAAGCAGATCAGAGTTGTGTCTGTCAAA
Source organism: Echiichthys vipera (assembly GCF_963691815.1). Classification (NCBI taxonomy): domain Eukaryota; kingdom Metazoa; phylum Chordata; class Actinopteri; order Perciformes; family Trachinidae; genus Echiichthys; species Echiichthys vipera. Next base: position 17,162,574 of record NC_139832.1, read on the forward strand.
CTTGTAACGAAAACAATAAAAGTATTTACCTGAAGCCCTGTACACAGTTTCCATCATGCATCATCTACAGTAAACTTAATTTGTACTGTGATTAAAACTGCGCAATTATTGCTTTAGTATGTACTGGAAGTCACAGTGAAACAGCCGTTAAAGAATCTTTATCTTCAGTCATGTGACATATTTACAACCGATTAAATCAAATCTTTCAGATTCGATCACGTAAAAGTGGGTGCGACTCAGCGGTTATTGTGTGGTACAAAACTGAACAGAGATAGGGAGCTGTCACTTATCAAATTAATACATTAGACCATTGTATAGGTTTTTGTAATCAAAGTTTATGCCAACTGCCATTGAAAAACCAACCCTTGAGTTATATGCTTCAATCCACCAGCTAATGGTCAAGTCCGGATTTATATGATTGGCGGGTTTAACTGTTTCATCAGATAACATTTGATTGGATAAATAAGTTTAGGATGAATTAGCAAAAATACTTTCATGTTTTACTGAAAAAAAACTATTTGTGGACATTTTTTGCAATATAACAAGCGATATCTGAAAGTAGAGATACAGGATTAGAAATTAAAAATAAATAAATAATTTCTTTAAGCAGACTTTTGTAATGCACCACTATCAAAAGAACCAATTGCTATACTTTGCTTTGCACCTTCTGGAAATTAAAAAAAGCGATGACATTTTGAACTCTCAAAAGTGATTCCTCTGTGTCTGTGACACTTTTACATTGCACAGCAGCTGAATTCTCGCGATAACTCAAGTTCACACGAGAAGCGCAGATTCATGTCACACAAAAATCCATCTTTTTAGGCTCCAAGTAATGCTTTTGTGTTCAGATTGAAAATGACCTGGCCAATCAGCTTCCTATGAGGAGCTACTGGCAGTCGAGGGGGGAGTGCAGGGTGACGACACACTCGCTCTCTTTTCTCCTTAATGACTTTGAGAGTTCGATTGATAGATGGTTAATCCAAAAACCTGCCAGGTACAGTATGTTTTGAAAGTGCCTGCCCTTCAGTTTCTAATGACGCCTTCTCGGATGGTTCTGTGTAACAAATCATCTAACAAGTCAGGTTAGTAACAGGTGAGACATCTATGGCTTTCCCATCTGTACTGGAAATATGAAATTTGAGAAAAACAAGTGGCACTGTGATAGCTGACTCCCTTCTGTTGTGGAAATGTGCATTTTCTTGAAGATATATTGTATCCTGCCAGACTTAAAAAAACAACTCTAGAAAGAACTCTGCTGTCAAATCTGATTTGCATGTTTCAAAACCTGTTTCATGCATTTGGGATTGCCTGAATTAGAAGTAAATTGTGTCCAGCCGTTCAAGTTAGGATGTAGAAGAAGTTCCTACATCAGCATATAAATCCACTACAAATGAACCACCGCTGATGAAATTCCACAATTGTATCAACGGACAAATAACAGAAAATAGATTGATCTCTTTTATGATGTGTGTGGGCTGTAAAGAATATGTTTATTGAGCTGTGAAGCAGAGGTGGAGTTACACTCATCCTGATTAAAGTCTTTACTATTACTGTTAGGGATGTGATTTTCTCGTCTTCAGCTGACACCCAGTGTTTTTGTGTGTGTGTGTGTGTGTGTGTGTGTGTGTGTGTGTGTGTGTGTGTGTGTGTGTGTGTGTGTGTGTGTGTGTGTGTGTGTGTGTGTGTGTGTGTGTGTGTGTGTGTGTGTGTGTGTGAATGCACGTGTACTAATGAAGCAATGTGTTATAAAAGGAGGCATGCCTTCCTAGCAACTAATCAAGGCTTCAGAGAGTGGCACGGAGAGATGCTACTACGTGACAAGATTAGTGGGTAACCTCCAGGGCTTCTTTCATCTACCAATTAACACAGAGAAAGCTAAGACACAATGTGTAAAGCATTAACAAACACGCACACGCACACGCACGCACGCACACACACACACACACACACACACACGCGCACACGCACACGCACACGCACACGCACGCGCACGCACACACACACACACACACACACTTACACACACACACACACAGGTACACACATCGCAAACATCCCCACACCATCAAATACAGAGCCAGTCCCCAACAGAATGATTATAGTATATATGGTTATTGTTGCTAGTAAGCTGACATGAAGCTCCAACATGTCTCACGACGTGGGAAATTGTGCATTCCAGGGAAGGGAGATGCAGTGTATGTCTCCCTGCCTGATAAACCATACTATAGCCTAAGCTTAATGAGTATAGTTCAGAGGCTATTTAATGATTTCTCCCAAACCAGCATTGTGGGGCTTGCTGAGATAATTACACTGGGCTTAGCTGCAGACTAAGGGAAAGGGAAAAAACAATGACAAAAAAATGTCAATTTTTATGGTAGGCAGAACAGCACTCAAATTAAAATTGTAAGCCTTGAGAAATGCATACAATTAAACCTAACAGCTACAATAAATAAAACCAAACAAGCCAAACAAAGAGGGAGGAGATACAGTATGAACCAAGATTGAGTGAGGGGGAAACAGCAGATATGCTTTACTTTTTTTTTGCCATTCTGAATAATTTATCACAGATGAGGACAGGCATCAACATTCATACTTTGAGAGTTTTTACATCAGCGCTAACCTTGAAAAAGCCATGAGCGCCATTTCTCTGTCCAAGCCAGAAGGAAGCATCCTCAGGTATGTCCATGTAAGGGGCTTCTACAACCCGCTCGTAGATTCTGCAAAACAAATACAGAATTGTTTTATTTATTTTTTCTAACCTAACCTATTTTCATCAATTTAGAATAACAGTAGCATCCTCCTGCACTGTAGGTCCTGCCCTATTAAATCTTTATTTTAACTCTTTCCCTTAGGAGGGTACAGATAGCCACATGTAGTCCTTGGTACACGTGGTGATGCCGTCTGCTCCATTTGTTTTGCCAGGGAGGATCTTCACGCACAAACAGTAACACCTTTTTCATACAGCAGATGCACGCACGATGCGGGTCAACTCAAGGTGCATTTGACCTCAATTAAACCCATTCAGAAAAGGTTACTGTCTGGATGTCATATGGTGCAGATACTTAACCACAGACTTACATTTTTTTTTCATTTAATTAAATTTTTATTTTGTTATTTGTGTCCTGCACACAAAGTGCCCCACCCAAATGGGTTTATAATATACCATCACATAGTACATAACATTCAAAATACAGATTATTATAAGGCTCGATCTTTGAACGACATATTCCTTCTTCTTTCCCAGGCTTTACCAAGAAAATTTGCTCCAAAAAAGGTTCCCTTTTTAAAGCACAACTCAAGTTTTTTATATTCATCTAAACAAAAGAAATTAGCATAAATGGAAGACATTTTAGTAAAAATGTAATTCCTGAAATCATCATAAACTGGGCAATACAACATAAAATTAATCTCATTCTCAATCTCACCCAGGTCACACATCAAACAGAGCCTGTCTTTCTCTGGGGTATCATTGAACCTGCCTGTCCCCAGAGCCAGCGGGAGCGTTCCTGAGCATAACTTTGCTTTCAGAGAGTTGGTTAAATTATGTTTAAACTTCAATATCATAACATAATTCTTTCCATCCCTGGCAGAAAGGTCAGTTTACCAAAGAAGGGCAGCTTCTAAATAGCATTAAACACCTGAACAAGAGGAGTGAAGGGGGTTTGCCTAATGCCAGTTGACCCATTATTATAAATCACTGATGCAGTTTGTGTCACTGTGACAGTCCGAATGGGGTATACAAGACAAGGATGTGATCCCTGAATGGTTTCCCACAAGCAAACTCTGAAAACTGTGTTCAATGGTGCGCCTGGCCAACCCAGTCCCCATTCGTATACTATATGGTAGTTTTAAAGTTGTAAGTAAGTAATTCCACGTTTACATTCTTTGCGTGTACTGTACTTTTTGAGCAACTGTAATAACTGTAATGCAGCCTTAAAAAGGTCTGTATCAGGGCTGATACCAATCCGTTATAATATGGGATTGGTGCATCTGCAATTAATAGTTCTGTAAACACATGGTAAATAGATTGTAAATTGACTGCATTTATATAAGGCTTTTCTAGTCTTAGTGACCACTCAAAGTGCTTTCTAGGCACTATTCACCCAATTCACGCACAAATGTATACAGTGATGTCACCTGCTCATCTGATAAGCATTCACACACATTGTGACGCATAAACGCTCTACCCCACAAACACATCTGTATTTTCCTTTTAAATGGATTGTAATGGAAAGCTTTGCTTGTTATATATTTTATTTTCACATCTAATTTACATATATCCCTCCCCACCATCTTACCTGTTGCAGTCGACGTGTAGTATGACATGAGAGGCACTGACAGCCACAGAGACCTTGTGCCACTGGTCATCGGCCAGGCTGTAAGGGAACACCTCAGTGTGGGGCTGTTGGCCTTTGGTACGGTAGTGAAGACGCACCTCACTGCGCTGGCCACTGCTCTCCAGCTCCAGGAACCTGCAGAATCAAAGTACCAGCAACCTGCTTCTAGTAACAGCCATACAATGACAATTCATCCGAGAATTTGCATTGCCTGCATTGTACAGTATGTCTTGTGGCATTAAAGTCTCATTACTGGAACCGAATCCTAATTTCTGTTCACACAAAAACCTGCATCACCAAAATGTCAAAACTTGGGGCTCCTCTCAGCACAGTGTTGAGAGATACAAATCACTCATTTCCAAGCAGCGTGCTCACATACCCAGATTTCCAACACCATTTAGAATTTAATCACATCACTAGTCAAGCATTATAGTACTATACAGCTGTTAAGTACAACATCAGCAACACACAATAATAGCCCACATGTAGAGGTTCAACCCTTTACATTGATGTATTAGTATTCTGGCAGAATCCTCTTCTCCACACAACTGAGATTTACCTAGCATAGTGACACTAATGGAAGGAGCTGCCGATACACACTCCTCATGTCGGCCTCTAAAAACAGACTTATTCAAACTAAAGTCATTAGCTGGAAACGTTATTAAAAAGAAAAATGTACACATGCAAGTGTAGCAATGGAAGGGATTTATCTGCAAACCAGATCTTATAGATTATCTGAGCCATGCACACACATTCATCACAGCCCCATAAATGCATTACCCTTCTGACTCTGAATGAGTCCTTGACATGTTTCCAAATAAAACCATGCAGTGCTGCTTTGTTGCCTATGAATGGGTTGGAAAGCTAATCAGCGGAAGGGAATGTCATTAACATCCCTACAAGCTCTGTTCTCAGGACTGACTTTAATGTACAAAGTGTTCAATCAATGCATTATGTGGATTCAGATTGCTCTTCTGATCATCCAACGGCTCAGCTACCACAAACTAATGGAAAACATTAGCATGCTAACTGCATATAGTGTCTCATCAGTTTCAATCCACAATTCCAGACTCAATGTTTGGCTCGTTGATGGACTGTGAATAATGAGTTGGCCTACAGGCTGATTTGCTTTGTTTACTCGACTGGTAAAACATCTAAATGCTCATCAAAGACAAATATTCAGGTTTTACCCAACATATTACAAACTGCTGATATGATGAAACAGAGTGTTACTAAATTTAGAAAACAACTTTAATAATGGATTATCAGTGGGGCTTTATAAACAGCTTTAGACATTTCAGGCTCTAGTTCTAACACTGCCAAAATATACTGTACATCTAAAATCAACTTCACAATATATGTTTTCAATATATATATATATATATAAATATATATATATATACATTGCAATACGTAGATAAAAAAAAATGTGAATTGCTGTTACATATTGATATCAGTATATCCCCCAAAAAATGTGGTTATATTCTGACTGAATGGCATTATGCAATATAGAACATATTTATAATCATATTATAATGTGAAATGTGAACTGATCATACCTGTGCTCAGAGTGATGAATGGAGAGGATGACCCCAGAGTTGAGGTGATCTTGTTTGAGGGTCGCCAGCACAGTAAACTCATTCTTGCCTCTCAGCTTCTGGACCATTTGCTCTGAGACTTCAACAGGAGCTATCACTTCCCTGACAGACCCTACAGTGAAGACAGAAATATAAAATATTATGCAAATGGAAAACACTGAATGGCTGCATTTATAAAGCACTTTTTTCCAAAGTGTTTTAAAATGTGCCTCTCATTCACCCATTCACACATAGACATGCCAATGGCAATGGCAGCAAGCCGTGCAAGGTGCTGCCCTGACCAACTGGAGCAATTTGCTTCGACATGTGGACAGGGCTAGGGCCTTTTGTTGCTAATATGTTTACTACAATTTATTTTATTCATACAATTTAGAGCCAGTCCTAATTGAGATGACATTGAAATTGTAGGGATACAAGAAAACAGGTACATTTGCTGTATGGACCATTGGGTTGGGATCTCACAGGCCTTAAGCTGTAAATATTTGATGTACTCACATAAACTCTTGATGAATTTGAATTCATAAATGACAAATCAAGACTAAACCCACAAAACACAATTACGCCACAGTCTGTCCAATAAATCTGCTAAAATCATATGACTGAGTTTTGCAAGTTGGTTGACCACTTTGATCCCAAACCTGTTTTCATAAAAGGTTAATATAACCTCAAAACTTGTAGTGAACTGTTTTGAACTGGGTTTGTATGAAGTACATGCCCTTGTTTGGAGAAGCGGACACGGAAGCAAAGCCGTGTACTGCTGTCTTGTGATATCACAAGATAATGCAAGAATCACAGATTTAAAAGCTCAAACTAACAAACAATCTGGCATTAGGTTAGTGGACAGGGATAGCAGCAAAACATACAACAACTAAAAACATCAATATCAATTGAAGTGTACAGTATATTTAGAATATTTTCACTTTTTTAGTTCGCTAAACCAATCCTATACAACACCAATAATACAACCCCATTTTAAAAAGTCTGAAATATCCCTTTAAGTGGTGCAAGATCGAATTGAAACAAAACTTGAAGTCATCAACTTGCTAAAACCATTAGATGACTCAATGCTACCAAATATTGTACCAGACATATGGTAACTTTAGCTATTCCAAAAATTGGAACAAAAGATCAAATACTTTCAACTTGTCTTGGTGTCTGACTAGAGATATGCCTGTAAGTATTGGGTAGACGAAGTGAAAGGCTAATAGTGCTGGTTGGGATGGGAGGGCATTCTGTGTAGTTAGCTCATAAGCTCCTGTTTGTATCAGTGTGCCCCCCTCCTCCTCTCCAACTGTACACAGACGTCTATGCTACTTTAATGGAAGCATCAATAAATGATGACGTTTCTCAGAAGCAATCACATCAAAGAGTTCACTTCCAGCTGCAGGATGCATGCAAGATGCCCTGGCACACTTAAGCGCTCCAGGAAGCTAGCGTGGCTGCTTTTCCTCAGTGTATTAACATTACTTCCAGCTGGTGGGTAAATAACAAATTAACACAATGCAATGTGAAACAGCAAGCAATGTCATTATGACGACTGGCACTAACCCCTTATTGGGTATAGATACAATGACAACATGTTGAAAAGAGGAGCATGTTTCATACTTTTCTTATACTTTCACTGTGGACTTACCACGCTAGCGATAGCTTTTTGCCGATAGAGGCTTTTAAGCCCATTAGGGAAATATTTTGAGTCATTTCTCTCTTTACAAAAAAGCACAGTAGATGTGACGCTCACAAGGGGAAATGGACAGGGCATAGTTTCATGCATTTTGCATTGCCAGTGGAATATCATTCCCGTGTCATTGGCTGAGGTGGGACAGATGGTCCAGTGACCGCAACATGAGTTCTCCCTAGAAATAATCTGCTGCCATCAACAGATCCCAACCAAATCCATGACCACTGTTGACAATAATCTCTGAAAATATATGAAATATTTTTTATTTGAGGGGTGTTTGAATCAAATGACAGAATCTTTTATTCAAGCTATTTTTTATTATTGTAGAAAAATGCTCTATGGAGTTACTAATTTTCAAAATTTGAAGCAAAGATGAGCTCAGGCCAAACATGATTTCCTTTGCCTATGACGATATGCATTGGTCAATCTATTGCCATGCCATGTGTTGAACAGAGGGTAAAACGACATCTCAATCATGAGTCAAATTAGCGCAGTGGGAGCAGGTGTCAGGGCGGGGTCCATAGTGAGTGGAGGTTGATGAGGCAGGGGGGGATGGTGAGGCCCGAGGAACCACTGGGCTGCTCCCAGCTTTCTGGCCATGAGCCTTTGATCTATGAGTGGATGACTCTCATCCCCAGTTTTAATACTTAGAGGGGAATGGGGTTGTTTCAAATGGGACTTTGGGGGATTAGAGGGTGGAGACATATCCTCATTTAGATGGAGTGATGAGATTGGTCTGTGTAGAGTTTCCTGTATGAAAAGCATGATGATCTAAACACCCTTGACAGGCACTCAAACAAAGACTAAGACGGCTATAGCAGTAACATCTCTGCATTCCTAAAAACACACATGAAAGAGCAGGAGATGAGTTTGTGCTGTGATGAGGGGGCCAGCTTTCCCTTCTGCCAAATCAATGTGGCCCTGCTGTGGGGGCCTTTGGTCGATTATCTATTGGCAGGCGCCTGGATGGGGCCGCCACCTGCTCCTAACTACCAGTCTGATGTAAGATACTGACACAAAATAGCTTGAAAATGATGAGCTAGCACATAAAATTCCAATCAGCACATTTTCGAGCACAATAACACAGCTCTCGTCATCTATCCTAGTTGTTTACAGGCTATGACGACTGTCTGATTGTGAGAAAAACTGTTTTTTAGACGTACAGAGTTTTATCAGCTGACTAGAGATCTCCAAATGCCTCGGGCTCAGTGGCATCCCTGGGAAGTGTAGCTTTTGACTACAGCCTAATCTTATCTCCCGGGTACATTGTGCTTTAATGGTTACACCCAGGCCACGATTTCCATCCCTCAGTTTAATTTCTAATCTCAAACTGTCTAATGTGGTCTTATTTTGTTTGACCACTAGTATCCACATAGCTGTAATCCCCTCACACTCTCATCCCCGCATTCTCATGGACGAATATTGGCTGCGCTGCACCAATCACATGCTCATACATTTAGCATTTAGAACAGGTGCCCTGGGGCACAGCTTGGAAATCCAGATACACCCAGCTTTGCCACAATCCTTTTCTCACAAAATGCTTTCACTTCTACCTGTATTTGTAAGAAAGTTTTTGTAATGAAAAGGTAGAGTTCCACCTTTTATTATTCAGCAGCTAGAACATATTCTGAAGGACAGGCGGAAGTATATTTTTATGTTCATTACATGTTCAGCTTCTAATTATTTCCCAGAGGAAATTGTGACTAAAAACAGCATTACTCATATTAGATAAAAGATCATAGACACTTTTGTATGTGAAAATGAGGACTTTCATTCTTTGGTCTCCAGTGGATTGCCAGAACAAAATAACACCTCCTACATCTTTGCAACAACTCTTCAACAACATTTTGCGAATAAGCCGTCCCTTTACAGGTTTTGTGAGCTATGAGATGCACACCTAGAAGGGCCTAAATAAACTCAGTGGTCCAATCAGCAGAGGGAGGAATACAATACTAGAATAAACCAAGTAAAAGAGTACAACTTTCTTATTACTTAAGGTTTTCTATCTGAAAAATGACTGATCACATTTCAAACAACACACTTTATCTGCCGGCCTGAGTGCAGAGAAGGATATGTGTGGGAGGTTCAAGCAAGAGAATATCTCTCCAGAGGGATTAGAGTAATGATAAACTCTCCACCGGCTCCAAACTCCAAACCCTTCATTACTGTCAACACACAAGCGAAAACACGTGTGCATACACAAACACTATAACAAAGATACTGTGGCTAGCCTACAGGTCCAAACAAACAGTGAGTCAATGCAAAGAAAAAGGTGGCCACAAAGATATGCAGAAATATGGGCTAATGCAAGGATGGATGCATACACACACTTATGGCAACCCCCAAAAGCAGGTCCTATAGAGCTCCTGAATATTCCACCGTGCTGTCAATCTGTCCGACAGGCCATCTCCCCCCAACTATGTCTCCACTCTTCTGGAACAAATACTAAACCGAGCCAAGGGCACCTCCAGGATTGCTTTGGCCAGCAATTTCTCCTCAATTCTCTGATCACCTCCCCAGTGACTGCCTGTCTGACATTCACACATACACAAAGCTAATGACAGCCTTCCAGCCACCCAACTGTATAACTGCCCTGGAGGGATAGAAATATCTCTCTCTCCATGGTCGCCGGTGCTCCTGTGTGGAACGTAGGATCAGGCTTGCCTCAGAAGGCAGCAAGCAAAGCAGACTTTGACCACAGGGAGTTGGGGATTATGTCAGTCAACAGTTTGGAAAGGTTGGGTAACTTTTTGGGCAGCGCAACAGAACACACTGCAAAAACTACAGCATTTATATTGAAGGAAGCTAAATAATGTTATATTTATATTCTATCTGATTTAATCCAGGTAAATGTCCCCTGCCTCATCTTTTTTTCCACTACATTTAGATATAAATGTGATGTCTGTTAAAGATCCACAAGTAGATCACACAGAAATACTTCAAGCCATTTTGTCTCTCATTGAGTCATGAAAGTTGTATTTCCCAAAACAATTCAAATCAAAAGATCTGCCACACTGTATAATTATTTCAAAATGTTCCCAATACAAAACGACTGCCAAGAAAAATTCCATTTGATTCTACAAAATTGAAACAATAAGCCTCCGCACTCACATTATTTTCTGTGTGTTCCGACACAGTGCTTACATGATTATAAGAAGGCTACATTGAAATAGTTATTGGTAGCAATAAACATTACTCCTGTCCCTAATAGCCACAAAGCAATTAAAGTCATTTTAATGTAAGAGCTGGGGACAGAATCTGCATTCCTCCTTCTGCGGACTGACGTTCAGCCTAAACTAATGTGAGACTTCTGCAGTCTGAGTTACACAAATCAGTTGGATGTTTTCAAATGTTGGTCTTTTTGGAAGCAAATTCTCCCTTTGTGTTACTATCCCTCTGCAGCAGCTCAGCAAGGAGTCACTTGTCTGTAGAGGCACACAGAGGGAATTTCGTACTAAAAAAGTCTGTAACTTGGGGAAACCCAGCTGAATTGTCTGAATGCAGAAACCTTAGCTTCAGCTAAACTTTAGAGTGATTTTTTTCTACACAGAGTAAAGAGCTGATTTCAACGTTCCCAACTGTTACATTAAATTGAAGGGATCTCTTTGCGGACAGTATGGACAGGAGGAACAATCACAGCATGTCATTATTGTTTTCAGATAGACTTTTTTATATTTTAATATTATATTCATATACCACATAAGGCATTGTTATCAACTGGTATGGCTAACAGTGGCTTTGTGAGTTTGTGGCTTGTTATAATACATCACCTGACTTCCGGGACAGTTGAAAGCCTGGTGCGTGTCTTACAGAAGCTAGAGAGTGCCAAAAACATTGGATGTCAACATTTCTGTTGTTCGCAGAAACGCACGGCAACACTTTTTCTGTTGACCAGGTTCCAAATTATATCAGACATGGGAACCATAGATGGTAGCAATGGCTCTTATCCAAAGCACTGTACAACATAAAGAGAGCATAGAGGTTAGCATTAATCTTACACTAGCTTCTTTTGTCAGTGTTGATTACCTTATTGATTCCTGTTGGTAAATTATCATTCTACTTTCTTGTCTTTCCGTTAAATGTTGTGTTAGCTACAAAACGGTTCCCAGTGAACCTGCTCAATACAATTCAGCAGAGTACAGAAGCTAATATCCTATTAAGATGCATCTGTCTGGGCTCTCACCCATTGCATTGCATCCTTCTATGTAGCCCAATACTCTAGTGTACACTGTAGTTACCAGCAGCTAGCAAGAGTAGGCTCTACAGTGGGAACACGCAATTGTCATCCTTTTCAAACACTTCTGTTACACACAGATTAATGCAGGATAACAAACTCACATACACACATAGTTCCCTCTCTTCCTACCTCCTTCACACAAGTGTTGCTGTATTATAAATGAGTCTCTTCCATCCCGTTACACTTCAGTGTTGCTGCAGTAAGGGACATAATCACCACAACATACACAGAAACACTTCACTGACAGTGTTCAAACAGGCTGAGCAATAACATGCTTCTGACAGAGTTAACACACACACACACACACACACATACACATACACACACACACACACACACACACACACAGACACACACACACACACACACACAGATACAATTACAGGGGAGTCTTGCTCTGAAGCTGAAAGGATGCTTCTAGCATTTGGGTTGTTTGCACTTCGAATGAGTTTGGTCCATACGCTTGTAGCATGAGAGGGAGAGTGTTGGTGTATGTGTGTTGGGGGAAGGGAGTGCTTTTGGGTGTGGCCCCAGCGCTTGTTTATACAGAGACAGAGAGATATCTGGATGTCTAGATATTAAAAACTGTGGGGGAAGTGCTAATGATGTGATGATTGTGTGGTGTGGCTGAGTATCACCTGGCATCAGGACATAAGAGGAGCATTCGCCCAGGGGCTTTTATCCCTCTCTATTATGCCAATCCCAGAGGTCCACCTCTCCTAATGCCATGCAATGTAGCGCTGACAGCTACCTTCAAAAGCATCAGCAGGGGTGCGCTAAACAGCAATCCACCTCCCCAATGCTCTCCTCTTTCTCAGACGAAAAAAACATATCTCTGTGGCAGACAGAGATACAAGGATATAGTGAACAGCAATGTAAACACTACAATTGCATATTTACACACACATGCACATTTACACATTTGTATGCTGTGAATTACACTCTCCCCCTGCTTCTTCTCTTTCAGCCCTCAGTGCCCCCCCCCCCCCCTCCTGCTTCCACCCAGCACCCAGAGATAACAGCCTTCCCTCTGGGCAGGCAGTGGAGGGGACAGCCATGGATGTGTTCTGCCTGCTATCTAATGAGCGTCGGAATGTCACCGTGGGCCTGTCTGCTGGTCCCAGCCAGCCAACCATCCATAGATGTGGAATCAGCACAGTCTATCAAACAGCTGGCAGATGGCTCTGCTCCCAGTTTCTCTTCCCTCCTTTCATTCCCACTCTATCTCAGCTTATTTCTCTCTATCGCCCTTACTGTTTTGCATCTCTACAGTATGTGTCTCTCCCTGTCTATTTCTGATAACAAATAAACATAGGCCCAGGTCTGCTTTCCCGCTATGCCTCTACCTGCCTCCCCCTCAACCAACATCATTGACTTAACATAGACATCCCAAATGAAGGAACGAGGCAAGCTCTGACATAAATAACGTGACTCCTTCTTCACCCAGGTAACTGAATGTACTTAGCAAAGTTAATGCATAGAAATAAGACAAAGTAATGAAGGAGAGGTGCCATTTGTGAAACAAACATGTTTTTCATTCTGTGACTAAAGCTATGGAAGCTTTTTCTATAACTGTCTTTCTGTCTTGCATTCTCTCTCTCTCTTTCTGCCATTCTTCCTTGTAGTCGCTCTCCCTCCCTCTTGCTACCTGCCTGGGTAAAGCACTTCTGAGTGTTGTCTACACAGAGGACATCAAATGGCCTGCCTTCACAGAGATGCTGGAGTTGCTGCTCCATGCAGAAGCTGTCTCAGCGGCTGTGCAGGGAGATGAGAAGATATCAGAAAGGAGGAGGGATGAAGAAAAATGTCGACAAATGATTGCAGTGTTTCTCTGTCCCAAAACAACATTGTCATTTTGGTATATTATGTGATCCATGTTGAGATCCATATTTTGAAGATTTGAATGTTGCCTCGTCTTTATTTTTTTGTCACTGATCTGGGGAGCCAAAAGCAATTCCCTCTGTTGCTGCATTTGGCTAGTTTATGATAGACGTATCAATCCCTGTGATGGGGCTTTTAAGAGTCTCATTTGGATTGTAATGAGAGTCTGACATTGAATAAGAGAGATGTGAGTGACAAAAAAGTGCATATAGAAGTCAAGCCCGACCACAGCTTTGACCACTCCATTTTGCACAGGGCAATTTACTAAATTTACTAAATTACTTAGATAACGCATTTAGCCTACACACTGCCATACAACTGACAACACGGACATCTGACTCACTTTTTTACTGATTCATATTTTTGTTTGAATGTAAGCGTTAACACTTTTACACCCCAGAGGATCACCAATGGGTAAATTCTAGCGAGGGCCCCATTCACCCGCATCATACATCTCTCAGGGTTTTGTCCCTGCCTAATCTGATTATGCTAAATCTGTCTATGATTCTTCGCGTGATTCCCCCATCTCTCCCCCTCTGCTCAACCTACTCACCCCACTTTTTCATGAAGACCTAACACTGCCTATTGTTCAGGCAGGTGGCTGTCTGAGGGCCCCCCAAGCTAAGTCCTGTCATAGAGGAAAACAGCAAATCCACCGTGTGCTGCTGCTGACAGTCTCTTAGTTGCACTATGGACAGTAAGAATCAAATACAAGAGTAAGGGCTACAGTTTATCAGATGATCTGACACCGCTCTAGAGAAGCTGATCCGTGGTTTATGAGTCTTGTTAGTCTTAGAGGTTGTAAAATCAACATACAGCAGTGCACTTTTCATTAGAAACATTTTTGTCAGCATTGCCTCACATGCAGAGCGTCCTATCTGGACACATTGTTAACTTCCATCTTTGAACAAAAATACTAGAAGTGTGTGTTACCGTACCTTGGAAGTGGAAAGCTCTAGACTCACTGTGGAAGCCCTGGACCTGAGTAACTCCATCAAAGCCTTCTCCAAGCGTTAGTTCATCAAACGCGCTGATACGCAGGGCAGGGTCAACCCCAAAACCTACAACTAATTTGCAAACACAGAAACAACATTGTCATTGTTATCGGATAAGGACACCTGTGATGTTAAAAAAAAAAATCACCTGCTGGTGTCAGGGAGAAGAGCTGGGAGGTGGTTACTGTGTCCAAGCTGCTATGTCAAGTAGTTATGATTATTTCTGAGAAGCCTAGGTTGGCAAATTATCCAAAACAACACATAATTTAATGATCTGTATATCATCTTATCGGCTAGTCTATATGTTGCAAGAGATGGTTACTGTAAGAAATCAGTTACATCCCTGTGTCCTACCTGAGGAGGCGCAAAATATGCCGAGAAGCAGAAATAGCTGTAATAATCCCATGGTGAATGTATATATATATATATATTTAAAAAAATTAGTCCATGTTTTGTCCACTTCCGAGAGACAGTATTGTTCAATCACATGCGAATGATGTATCACCCTCGCGCAGAAGGCTGTTACTAATCCCAAATGCGGAGCGGAGGCATCATCACAACTTTAGATGCCCAATGATGCAGAAAAGCAAATCCGGATAGAAGAAGAGAAAATGTTAAGTGTACAAATTATTCCATGTGACGCAAGGTTTGCTCCATCAGCAACATCCGCGGCACAGGTGGGTAACAGAGGAAGCACGAAGCGAGCTGCCGCTGCCTCGCCAGCTGAACAGACGCTCCTACAGCAGCGTGAATGAGAGCTGCGGCCGCTGAAGGAGGAGTGCAGAGAGAAGAGAAGAGAGGAAGGGGGAGAACCTGTCGAGGAGTGAGAAAGAGGGACAATGAAGCCCCCTTGTGGCCTGAGGTGAGAAAACCCTTGATGAATCCAAAATAGGCCTCTCGTATTGATTGCAACCACGCCTGTTGTCAAGGGAGGAAAATGTCTACACTGCTGCCCCTCAATTCCTGATGGTAAAAATCATTTTCGTGTGGGTCGATAATTCCTTATCCCTTGGAGGTTTCTTGGAAACATCCGTAGGGTATGATTTAGCAAAATGATTAAAATAGAGACAGCTTAATGATACCAGTTAGTGCAAAGCAGGTGGCAGGACATGCAAAAATACGCCATGTGTCTACAGGTAAGCATATAATCTACAGTATATGTGAACAATTTCGTTTCCAATTATAAATTGATGTTAAAAAACGCCTACTTGGGTTTAAATGAAGCAAAACTAAAATATGAGTTTATATTTCCCTGTGGTTAGCATCAAATTGCGTCCTTTTTTACATTAGCATTTCAAGACAATATTAGGAATTTATCCGGAAAGAAGAGGAGACCTAAAAAGAAAGAACGTTTTAGCGTAATTCTATTGTATATAAAGCAAGGTTTCTACTTTGTTCAAAGTCTGAAGAATGACAGTATGACATGATATTCATGATTAAGTTAAAGGTGCTCTACTCGAAATACTGAAAAATGTGGGTTGCCTCCACACAGCTCTCACCCCAAATACTTGAAATAAAGTTTTTTTATTGGCCACAAGAACTAGCACTGGCCATCTATCACAACAAACAACAGAGAAGCTGGGATGACAACAGTGTGACTTCATTATCTCCCAAGGGAGCCATCACTCCACTATATCCTTACATAGCAAATATTTGTTTGGTGCTATATTAATGTTCTGAATTTGGAGTACCATGTCTTTGAAGTTGTACTCCGTATGATTTCAGATACTTTGTTTCTAGCGGCCTCTTTGGCAGTAAGATGTAAGTGCAGGCTAGCCTGTTCTTTCAGAGCCATCTTGTCACGTTCACAGTCACTATAGCAGTTTCTCAATACCAAGTATTCCGAGCTCGGACTGAGCTTGGTGGTTCAGACTTGGCAAGTACGGCTGATTAATGTGAAATGCATTCTGGGATGCCTGGCTGTCCAAAGTGCACACAAGTCACCTCTGGGCATTTGGACCGTATTTGGCAAGATGCAGATTATTGAATTGGAACAGTACTTGGGCTGCAACTGATAACGTTTCACAAATCCACCAGAACACAAGTACGGACAAGAACTTTTTTTTTCTCTTTTGTAAACTTTATTGACATACATTCACCTCTCACTTCCAGTCCACCCGATCCAAGATTACAAGTGAACGCAGCATAACCATTAGTGACGAGTTTGGCTGGCAGACCAACTGATGTCAGCAGCGCCGCATGGCGGCCTATTTTCATCTACCCCGAAAAATGTCTCCACAGACACGGATATTTTAGAATACCCGGAAAAAAGACAAGTAGAAGTGCTTTCATTAGTGGGTCATATGATCAATCACTATTGTTTTAACTCATTCTTGTTTTAACTCACTCTTTCATAGATAGTAACTTAAAATACCATTAAATTGATGAAAATCTTACGCAGTACATCTTTAAATTTAAGGGGAAAATCATCTGAAGTTGTGATAGTCCAGGTGGACGTTTTGACGTCACAGCAGGAAAGCCACAGAGGTAATTAATAACACTGGAAATATGAGCTTCACAGAGGGAAATGTTGGCAGTATTGGATCTAGCAGGGAGAGCATTAGGGCCTGATAAATATAATTCAGTTGTGTCCTGACCTTTATTTTTTAACATTTTCGAAACTTTATGATGCAATGGTGGGCTCACTCCCATTTTATTCTAAAGGAGTATGGGGTTTTAAAGATCTTGGTCAGGCTCTCCTCTGGCAACTGCAACTGTCTCCCATCCCACATCCCCTTCAATAATCGCTTTGCAGTATATTTATGCACCCTGAGAAAACACCTCACATCTCAACTCTGGATAGCCTTACTATCAGGGACATCTTTAATTGGGATCGAGCACATAGTTATCCTTGGTCAAGAGAGGTTTCTGTAATATTTTATGTCCCTGATTTACACTTTATTTTCAGGAGTAATTTTCAGTGTAATATTATAGTCAAACAAAAGTGAGTTGAAAAAGTATATATATATAATTTCCCCTCATACGTGTTATTCCTGTGATGCTATGTAAGTTTAAGCATCTAGATTTGTTGTCTGTCCATTGCAGCATTCATCCAAGAAGCTTCATCTGTTCTCCTTACAGATGGAGTCCCTATGTCAGGATTCCATCCTGGCAGCCCTTCTCTCCCCTTTTGTTCCTGTGTTTTGTCTCCCTCTGTCTGTGTTTCCCTGTTTGTGTCTCCCCCTCTCTGTGGCTTGGCACTAATCACCTCCCTTCCAGTATATTAAGACGGACCTGAGACTCGTTCATTGCCAGATCGTTTCATCAGCAGAGCAGTAGCATGTTGTGAACCTTGGCTTCTCATGTACTCAGTTTTTTCTAAACTTCTCCGTGAACCTGTGCGTAATTGCTCCTGTGCTTTTTTGC
Source organism: Echiichthys vipera (assembly GCF_963691815.1). Taxonomy (NCBI): domain Eukaryota; kingdom Metazoa; phylum Chordata; class Actinopteri; order Perciformes; family Trachinidae; genus Echiichthys; species Echiichthys vipera. The sequence goes on from NC_139832.1 coordinate 17,180,666, forward strand.
TTCAGTCACCCGTTATCCTGTCGACTTGTCTGCCTGCCTGCCTGCCTGCCTACCACCTGCTTTTGCTCTCCCTGTGGCCATCTCGCAATTGTTTGCAACCTGAAGGACACCATTACCACATGGAGAGACGCCCCATCTGGAATTGAGAACATTCACCGACACTGGACACGCTCAGGAGAGCACTACAACACTCACTTAGCCCCCACTCCTTTACCCCTTGTGTACCGTGCACTTTGTATATAGTATTTCACTATTAAATCTCTTCAACCTGACTCTGTGTTCGTGTCTGCATTTGGGTCCCAGTCCTCCGTGTTTCCCAGTAACCATTTGTGACACCCTAAGCATTTAAACCTTTTGGGTGGGTTCACACTGATGTTACAAGAAGTTGTCAAAGTCAAATGGAAATCAGGATATTCTTGAGTTAAAGTGTAACTAGCCTTGAAACTTCTTGAAAAGGAATGTCGAGACGGCATTATGAGCAGCAGGTAAGTGGTGTTGCAGCCCCCACCCTTCACTCTTTTGTTCAGGAATGGTTGTTACAGTTTGACGTATCTGGCCTCCTTTACTCCTCTTTCAAACCATCTTTCTCATCTGTCCTCATATTAAGCACATAAGGGCGATAGAGAAAATACCAACTGTCTCAAAGCATTAAGTTTACCAGTGGTCCATAAATGCTTAAATTGTTAGGGTTATGACCTCCTGTAAGCATACAATTTCGTTCTTTAAATTGGTTTAGTCATCCAGTTAAGCTGAAGTTTGTATTTTTCAGCAGGTGGTATGAAAATGAATTTAAATGGAGTGCTTGATTATCTGTGTGACTCAACCCGGTTAAGGTCTTTTTACAGAGCACAGATGCTGTGTGCTTTGAATATTTGTTTATGCTTGCATCTTCTTCATCCATAGGACCAATTACCATTTTGAAACATAACCATTTTTTTCAGCAGCCATGCCATAGTGATAACTTTTTTTCTATTAAAAAAAGGAGGATAAACAGATATATTTTCCCAGAATGCTAATACATTTCCTGCCAGATGGACATGAATCAAAGCCTTTTCGGTACCATCTACAGCAAACCCCAGCCAATCCCTGGATAACTGGGAAAGTTTTTTGTTGGCTGTGCGTGTCTGTTGAAGTTGGGTAACAAGTAGAGGCCAGCAGATATGGTTATAGGGACAGTTCTAGATCCTGTATGGTGCTCAGCTCCATCCCAAGCATTATATTTTAACACCAATTTATATGTCAAATCAATCCTCCCCTTCCAGTTCTCACTCCTGCCAATAACACATTTTGTTTAAATTATGATTCATGATAAACAGATGTGTTTTTTTACAAATAGGCTGTTATCTGTCTCCAATTCACATAGCTTGTTCATATGTTCAAAGTGTGCAGCTAATGGGTGGCTGTTGTCAATAAAACAGAGGCATTCAATGGCTCTGCATTAGAGTGTCACATCTGCTGTGTGAAAGGGCATCCAACGCTCTCTTCATTATTAATAATACTAGATTTCTTCTGGGTACAGACACAGGAAATGTAATTACTTTGTATTGCCCACAAGTTGTCATTTCCTAAAGTGCCATCAGGAAACTAAGAGTCATTAAAGCATGTGCCCAGCCAAGAATGAAAAGTAATAAACGCACACAGTGCAAACCCACACCTACTCTCCTGCTGCATGTCCACACACAAATCTCTCATGCCAGGGGCACTGAAACAAGTCCTTTCTCTTAAAGATCCAGATGGGGGATGTATTAAAAAAGCTCTCAAAAGGGTTTTTCAATTCATGCACCATATATACACACTAATGCCATGAAAAAATGGTATTGCTTGCAGTAGCTGTGCCATGATTTGAATTAACTGCAGAAAAGCTGCCTCCATTGTTCACACTGCTCTCAAGGTTTAACTTGTCTGTCTTGCAAATCAGATATTCATTAGTTATATTGTTAAAAAACTGTATCCTCTAAGAATTCATTACATGTCTGCTTTATAATAGTCATTCACACCACTTTGACAATTTCTGATAAATTTAAATAGAAAGAAAAGTTTGACTTGACAACAGAGTCTCCACAGTCAACAACTGACTATGTTATGATTCAACGTAAAGCATGAGTGATATCATTACACATCCACTGGTTGATTATAAATGTGTCTCGCCACTGCAAGACTACAACAAAGGTTTAAATTCCTAGAATAACAAAATGGTAAACAATACATAGAAATGCATTACGAATATTAAAATGTGTAGGGAAAATAGAACAAAATACAGTATAAAGCAAAAGCTGGGATGAATAATGTCTTTTATTTCATTCATGTCACTGAACACATATGGAATACAGATGTTTTTTATTTTTCTCAGTGCCATCTTGTGTGCATGTGTGTGAATTGCAGCGACAGCATCAAAGTGTAGCAGTACTGAGGTACAACAGACAGTGTCACCCTTGGACCATCTCAGAGCTAAATACTTGATGACCTGAGATATGGGCAACACAAAGTAAATGCAGAGACAAAGGTGGAGATAAATACACTATTTCATGGCTGTGTCCTGCCCCCACTGCTGTACAATCTCTACAGAAAGATGATTCTGAGCTTGGCCCGATGGTGGATTAGTTAGTCAACCGGTGTGATGAAGCCTTTCTGGAATGAAATACCCCGAAAACCAAGAAAATGCTAATTGATTTTAGTAAAATCATCCCTCTCACCATTTCAGACCTCCATCAAAAGGAAGTGGCATTGAGCTTTTAGAACAGTATAAGTACCTTGTGTAGTTTTTGATTAAAAAAAAAACGCCAAGTTGGAGTCAGCAATGTTTGTATTTTCTTAGGAAATTACAAAGGAAAAAGATAGGAAATTGATGTCCTTATATTTACAATGCTTGCTTGGTATGGTAACCTGAATATCAGGGACAAAAACCACCTAAACAATATTGTGAAGGTGGCTGGGAAGGTGCCCTCCTTGATGGCTATTTCACCAGCGGGAACTCCGTGGGGCCAGGTCTGTATTAGACTGTACAAATCACCCCCTTCACTTTGAATTTCCGACGCTTCCCTCAGGATGTAGATTCAGAGTATGAGGTTTAGGAGTAAAAGCTCTTTTGTTCCCTGTGCAATAACTCAGCTGAATTTGCAGAGAGACTGCTTTGTGTAGTGATGTGTATTGTTGTGTTTTGGATTTTTTTGGACCTCTTGTTTGTGTATTTTTTGTCTTTTACACCTGACTGATTGAATTTCCCATTTGGGACAATGAAGTGACTGAACTGAACTATATGCCTAGACGTCGCTCTATGGTTAAACAATGTTTTTGTCAGGAAAGGGTTTATCTTTACGCTGATGATAATGCTCTTTTGACTTAATATGCAGTATGAAATACAGGAATATCATTAGAAAAAGAGGAAACAGGAGTGTTTTGGCATTTTCATATATGGTTATATGTCTTTGTGCATTAGCCTTGCTGCTTGCAGCTACCAAATGACAGTGGATAAATACAGTTGTGCAACTTTTATTGTCACAACAAGACCAAAGGTTTAGCAACAACCTTTAGCCAATTAATTCTTAAAATAATAATTTTTCATTCAATAATACAATTAAATCGTGGTAAGGCTTAACATAGAAAAACTCAGTTGATCAATGAACATTGTCCCTAACAAATAAATGCCAAAAGTAACTTTACTACCACACAACCCCCCAAGTGTGAGTGGGCAGGCTCATTGTTTTGCAAAAGCTCCATTTTCTCCACACACAAGCTGGATAACCTTTATCCACTTGGAATCGAGTTATGGAAAAGTTCCCTTTTTGAATGGGAAGAACAACACATTAGTACAGGCAGAAGGTTGAAACTAGGTCAAAAATATGTTTTTAAATGTAACCGGCTTAATATGGACATAGTCTTAATCAAAGCATGGTTATTCGTATGCTGATCTTTTATAGACTGTGTACGCAGTGCAGTTGCTCAACACAGTCACTCCCATTCCCCCTGGATCCTATTGTGAATGCGTGCAGTGAGCTGGCTCATTGGGCCTTCATGGTGAATGGCCAGCAGCCATTCACTCACCACAGAAGCTCATTAGAACTCTATAGACACACAATTGTGAGGTTCACATTAGAAACTTCCTCCTCTGAGGCACAGACACCGCACACAAAGTGCCAGTTTGCTGCTAAGCTAAGCGCATTGTCTTCCTGATTCATAGAGCTTGGCCCTCCATTCACGATATTAAGTTCGAGTGGTGGAATATCAATTGCGTGTGCAATGGGCCGGTATCTTTTTAAGAGCTTTAGTGGGGTTAAAAAAGAGAGAAAAAAGATCTCAGCCGGTCTGCAGAGTGCTAGCTTTCAACAGGGCCATTGTGAGGATTCTGAATGAAGGGACCCCTGTTTTTTTCCCTCCAATTTCTAAAAAGAGATGGACATCAAATAAATTCACATGAACTTGCTTCAGGGTGTTTCCAAGACCTACTGTTTAAGAATAGCCTAATTATACCTCCCTCTCCTGGAGAACTCTTTTGGAATCTGGCTAATTACGAAGTGGTGAATCTTAATGATGATACGCTCTTAGAGATGCCTTTTAAAATGTGCACAGAAGTCGTGTGAGATTGGTTCTCCCTAAAATGTCTATGAACACAGAGAAATATATCAGTTTAACAGGAATAAATTATGTTTTCAGGAGCGTTGTTAGTTTCAAGGTGCTCCTAACAACTTGTAAAATGGCTACACATTCTTATTCATTTCTGAAAGGCTAATTAAAGCGGAAAGAAAAAGTAGCTGTAAGAAAAAAATAAACAAATGTCCTCAATGTTATCATATAAAACATACTTTGACCACAATCAAGCTCCTTTCAAAGTCTAAACTAATACAGCACAATAAAAGCACAGAGAGCAGTCGGGGTTCCCTCCTGTTTTCTGTCTGTCATATAAACAAATGACTCTCCACCAAACAAAAAGCCTTGGGGGACTATCAGCCACTGGTCTACATGGAGCACGTTAACACACACTCACTACACAAAAGTAGATAGTCTACAGACTTGCTAACACTTATCATGTGACAGAGCGCTATGCCATCTCCACCAGTCTGAGGAATAAAACCTCAAATTTGATTACAAGCAACCTTTGGCTCCCTGGCCATCACACAATAGGCTGAGCTGTCTAGGCCAATTTCCATGCTCAGCATGAGGTATCTACACGCGCAGACTGGAGCTCCCTACAACCACCCCCACCCCCCCTCACACACACACAACCCGACCAGTGTGGATATGCCTGTTTACTGTGCCTAAACTCCGGGTCTGCTGTCGCCCCTCTTGTTGGACTTTCTATTATGATGGTGGGGATCATTAGTTGCGGTGTGAAAGGTTACACAAGCCACTCATTGGACGTGTTTGTACCAAAACATGATTACATGCGTGTGTTTTTGTGTGAGTGTGTGTTTTTGTGACCATTTTTATTTTACAGTTGTGATCCTCAAACATGCAGGATATGCTCCCACCACACTGACAACTGCCACTGAATAAATATTCAGGTGGTTGAGTCTACCGCCTCTGGAGCTACATGGAGCTCTCATGCTGGCCTACACGGAATCCTACCAGAATTTAAGCCCCCCCTGTAAGTGTGAAATCAAGGTTTTGACTGACTAACTAACTTGCGCAAAAGCTGCCAAAATGAATCAAGTTACGGTTAGAAAGGTTGTTTCTTATCCTTAGATAGAGCTTGTCAAATACATGTTTTACAGTATAGAATAATACTGTCATGCAGAAACGTTGCTTTTTCAGAGACAATGTCAAAACGGTCAGTCTGTGGGTATTATGTGCAGTTGCATCCATAGAAATAAAATGTTCAATGTCACAGCTGGGTTTTTTTTAGATTTTAAGAGCTGTGTGTTATATGGAACAATTCATATTATGCAATTGAATACAATTGAAAAAAAAACATCCACCAAAAAATCCAGGTTAACACCAAATTGATTCAGAAATTACATTTTTTTTTAAATTAATTCAGTCGTCCTGTAAGGTTTCTCAAGACAAAAAAATCCTTTTATCAGCTTCTTGCACTTTGCTCATCTTTGAGAAAGCACTGTGTCTTAAAATTTGATTACATACTTACTATATACCCATATTTATTCACACTTATGTGGCCTGTTTTTAAAATCATTTTGCAACGGAGGAAACCCTCAGAGAGCAATGTTTCTGGAATGAAACAGGAAAAAAAGCACATTGCAAATGAACTGTTCAGGGGGTGGAATGAGGCACAATGGGAGGCTGGAGAAAAGAGAAAACTATTTACTACTGGAGGACTGTTTGGTGCATGTTAAACTTTGGCCAGCAGTTCATTGTCTCTGGTGTCTATCATTTAATAGGCTAGTTGACATAATGAATGAGCCAGACCCACCTTCTGCCACTCCAGAAAGGCCCCAGCCTTATCTGAATTGAGAAGCACATTGGAGCCTCTCAGCCAATCACAACATAGCCCTGTGGCAAAGTGCAGGTCCAAAAGAGGAAGAGCAGAGAACTTTTGTTTTCCTCAGGGTTTAATGAAGTTGGCCCGGTCACCCAAGAAGAGATTAAAGGAGAATTTAGTGTCACTGAGCTGTGACTGCTGAAGAGGGAACTCAAGTGTACGGGTCACTGTGGACAGGATGGTCTCAGTTCAGATCTGTACCAGGAGGAATATGGCTGGCTCTCCTCCTGCTTTACCGGGATTTGGGAACTCTGGAAAGAGTTTTCTAATTGACAATCTGCTGCAGTCACAGACACCTTCAGCCCGTCCAGAAGGGACAGCAGGTGGACACCTGAGACGAGCAGCGTGGGAATGTCCGAGGAGAACCTGGGGCTCTGAACATGGAGCCTACCAAAGCCAGGCCCACAGTCCCCAGCAGGGGAAAGATTTAGGAGGACCACTTCTACCACACTCAGGTGAACAGACTTTTATGCAATCAGAATTTAAACAAAGTCAAACTTTTTTTTTTTTAATTATGTTGAAAATTTTAAACACGTGTTGCTACAAAACTACAGCTGTACACTGTGACATAATGACAGCAATTTGGTTTGTTTCTTCCAAAGTATTTTATTTTTTATTTCAAACCTGTTACCAATACTTTACATGAATATAATCGTGTAAAGTTTTATTTACCTTGTCAAGTTTCATAAATCTTCCATTTTTAGGGTAGAAATTAATCATAGGTCCGAAGTTGAATTTAGGTCGATTACATGCATCTTTGTAAGAGATGTCACAGACAAGTGTGGCGTAAGTCACTGATGGACTTACGCGACACACCGCATATTTATTTAAAAACTTGTATATAATAATTTAAACATGAAAGAATGAAATTTCCCTACTTTGGTTTTTTCAAACATTACTGTGTACTAAAAATGTAAAGAAATGTTGACATAATTTATATTATAAACTATATTTTTCAAATATTATAGGCCAATGCAAGTCGTTTGCATACTTGATGGGGAAGTCTCACCCACTTTAGTAAGAATTTTGTGAAATATTATTTATTATATATATATAATATTTTTTTTAAAGCAAGACAATATAAATAAAAGATTTAAAATAAAATTACTACAAACCTGTAAAAACTTGTAAAAAATGTATATGGCTTGTAGCCCAATTATTATTTAAGAAATTCATTTTCAAACTTAATTAGTAAACAGTTGAGGTCTCTTAGCATGGTTTTCAAACAAAATGTAGTTGTGCAAACAACTTAATATCAGATAGAATTTTATCTCTATGCATCCCTTAAAGCTTAGCACTGCTGTAAAAATGTAGATAACAAGAATAGCACAAGGTAGAACACCATATGCCTTCAGAAGTGGGCAGTGATATAGATATTCTCCCTTGTGGGAGTACCTGTCTCCCCTGGTTACTACATGACCACATCTGACTGTTCCTATCTTACTTTGCAGGTGTACTGAGCAGTGTTTTCCTGCGGAGCCCACAGTATTTGCTGGCATGCTGTGGTGGGTCCAGCCCCCCTCCTGTCTTCTCCAGTGAGTGTTTTATGCCTCATCAGCAACGCCTCAGCTACTCTCTAAGCATTAGCAGCAGGGTCTCCCATGCTTTCCACAGCTAATTACCGATGCAATGCCAAAGAGCTAATTCTCCGCTCAACTCTGCACGGCTCTATTCATAACTATTCACGCCTGTTTAGGATGGGGAAGAGAGGTGGGTTTCAAGGCTTTTAAGAGTCTCTGGGGCCCCCCCCCCATTTTGTACTTGCAAATACACACTTTTACTAGCGCAAATATGTAGAGCTAATAAACATCTTGTCTTCTGTCATATTAAGATTATAATTACCAGGTGTGAATTCTCACTCATGAATAAGGCAGATTGTTTCAAAGCTTAGCAATCCCTTGTAGTATTAACAAGTTTGGTTGTGAATGTGAGTTTAATTTTTAGGCTGCATGAAATCTAAACACATCCAGAAAATCTGAAATGTTAAAATTTACTCTGAACTGTGCTTGAAATGTTTCAGTACGTATAAATTAAGACTTATGCGGAGTACTAGTGCTATATTTCACTCTACTAGTATTAAATGAAGGGGGCCGCAAAACATACTTCAGTCACCTTGAAAAGGCCAGCTTTATTAAAAATAATTTTACTGCTTTACCTCAGACAGCCCTTTCCTTTGGCACTACATTTTCTCAACCTATTACAATGCAAGAACGCAACTGTGCCATGCACTGTATTACTCCGCAGATCAGCTGTTTTAGAGAGATTGTCTGTAGTTTATAGAATAAATAAATACAAGAAAATAAAAAAGGAGTAATTATAACAGAAACATCGAAATGCTGTGGAAACAAGAGGAAACCTTCATGATCATACATGAAGCTATGAAGGTACACATGCATATACAGAAGAACCTTTGTGGAGGGAGACTGAATAGCTGACATAGGGAGAGGGGAAATGTCTATGGATACTAAAGGAACACACTGTCTGACAGCATGGAAAAGTAGCAAAAATATTCACAATACATTTAAACTGACTTTTTTTAGGTGTGCCTTTTTTAGGTGGCTAAAATATGTTGCCGCTGAGTGCTGCCCCTACCCACAACAATACATTACTTAGCTTCCCTGTTGGCAGGAGTACTGCCTGTTTCTCCAAACAGGCAGCCTGTCATCTACTCTAGGTAAAACACTGACTATTGATAAGTACCTCATACAACCATACTTCAAAAAAGATAAACTATCCTGTTAAGACAAGCAGCTGTCTTCTTTTGGCACTATCCCACAGCAATTGAAAGTTATTAGTGTCTGCCACCTATGATGCCTGTCAAATGTTATAGAAAATAGCACAAATCAAGGAGCCCTCATCCCACAGGTCCCTGGAGTCCTCTTAGTAGGTTGACACTTTCCCACAGTGCCCAGCAACACAACAATGCCAAGCCTGGCCGTGACCAATTGGCACTTTCACTCCACCATCCACACGCGACCTCACTGCAATTTTTCACTGCAGCAATGAACTCCGCTAAGCACAAAAAAACTCGCCCATTTCTCTACAGAAGAGGGCTGTACCAGGAACATCCCCCGGCCATTGTGTAGCTAAAGAGCTTGGTCTGCCAACCCCCCTCCTTTCTCTTGTCCTTCAACTCTCATTCCTGCCCATTGGAAACTTCTTGACTAGGACATAAAGCATTCAATGAAAGTGACTTTTATAGACTTATTCGAGCTCATCTTCACATACAAACTGGCTTCATACCTGCAAGTGAAAAGATTTAGTGTTGGGCCACTGAGTCATCGAGTAATGGCATTTCCATTGAACAGCTTTATTGTTGGTGTCCCACAGGCCTCTATAGCTGGCGCACTAGGGTAGACACACACGTTGCCCAGGAATGACCTGGTAATCAGCTATTTAAGTGAAAGCCATTGAGTCCCAATAGAGAAGTGAGAAGCATGTCCAAACCTGTTATGTGCTCCCTAGAGGTGGTCTATGTGCAGATTTGTCGTACAGATTAAAAAGGCAACATTGAATAGATTGGATAAATTGTTCCACTTGACTTTTGTTGTGCATGCACCTGTGAGTGAAGTAGCGTGGGATTGCTCCTCACAGTTCACCAAATCCCTTTTTTCTCAGTTGAAGTAGCTTTCTATTCTCTTTAGTCACCCCCAGTTTGTTAAATTGGACAAATAGAAAAAGAGGAATCAAAAGTGAGTGACAAAATCAGACATGATCTTGGGTTCAAAAGATAGGAAATGTGATCTGGTTGGTAAAGTGGACATACTGATTGCGGACAAATTATCTATATCATGAAACATTTGAGGAAACAATCCATAGACAGCTTAGCCAATAATGTGCTGTTTCCACTCAATTCTCTACACATAACTTATATATTTTCCAAAGATAACCAATGACGGCTACTAGTCAATGACCCATATCTCACTGATATTGACATATTGGGACATTAATATGTTTTTTTTAATGTTTCAGAGGGAGCCAATATTCGAATGTGGTCTGACATAAGTCCTAAATCACGCAGAGGAATCCTTAGGAGGGCTGTGTTCTCTGAAGAACAACGGAAGGAGCTGGAGAGAACCTTTCGCAGACAGAAATACATCAGCAAGACGGATCGGAACAAACTGGCAGCTGATCTCAGTCTCAAGGAGTCACAGGTAATCGAGGAGGATTTACCCAATCTTTGCCTTATTAACCTCAGATCCTAAAATGTATGTCCATAGCCATATTTGACAGCTCATGTGACATGGATTTAAAAATGTATGGACTACCCAAATTGAACCAAATTCCATTCCATTCTCCTGCTGCTTTAGGTGAAGATCTGGTTCCAGAACCGCCGAATGAAGTGGAGGAACTGTAAGGAAAAGGAGGTTCATAACACTCGCTCCCCAATGGATGAGCTTATGGCCAGAGGTCTCGCTCAGGAAGAGGACGAACCATCACAGAATCATGCTGACTCAAAGATTGAGGGATCACCACCAAGAAGAAGAGTGTCAGGGACACATGAGACGCTGTAATGAGTGAAAAGTAAACCAATGACTTTCTAAAATCAACAAAAACCTGTAAAAAGACTGCAATACTGGAAGCATGTTAACAATGTGTGAATGAAATACATGGTCTGCGAAGACTAATACTGATAACTTTTCAATGCATGCAACTGTCTTGTTGCATGATAAATGTAATTAGGCTAAAGTGCTGGGTCAATCATCTTATTGCACTTCACCGGCTTCAGTAAGCAATTTATTGGTCATCACACTGACAAGTCTTTCCAGGAAAGAGTCCCCACTCTTCGATTGTAATTGCAATCAGTTAAATGCATAAATGAGTCACTTCATTTAATTCATTTACATATCAGACGTATTATTTTTCATGTATTGGTTAGCTTTACAGTAATACTCTGCTCATTATCCAAAAGTGAAGTCAAATTTCACTTGGTATATTTTGTAAATATATTTTTTTCATGACCATGAATGCATAGAACTGTAAATAAATTAATTTCAACATTGTTTATTCTTGCTGTGTTGGCCTGTCAGGAGCAAAACCATTGCCATGTTAATGAACACTACTGTACACCCTCTACCATTTCTATAAATATATAGAGCTTGTGCTCTTTATTAATAAGATGACCAAAAACAAAAATGGTTAATCTCGTTTATTTTTTTAACCTTTTTAAATACCAATAACACTAATACTGCAAGTGGCATGCTGAAATCCTTTATTGTAAATGCACACATTACAGTACAGTAAGAACAAGGTGTGTAGTTATAAGCAAACGATAAACAAAGACTATAGTTAGCCAACAGTTGAAGATACTACACTAGAATGTTTAACAGTCCAGTAGAGGAAGGGTGTTGCATTTCAGGATACGGAGGTAATTTTTGATTTTGTTGGAGTCTCTGCGGAAACAGTAGAGTAGGTCATAATGGTCCATTGAGTTGAGTTCTCCTTGTTTGTAGAAGGAAAAGGCAGAAGAGGGGGCCAATCTCTCAGGAGACATGTAACCAAGCTCTCCTAATAGCTTCATCTGAAGTAGAAAGAAGAAATATATATTAATTATTTAAAGGAATGCGTGAAGACACAAACAGTATAACCTATCACAAAAAACTAATTAGGTGATACATTCCAAATAAACAAGATTTAACTTACCTAAATTTGATAGATTTAAGATAAATAAACTGGTGGATAGTAGGGTTATAGGATAGGACGAGTATACAGAGCCTATAGAAAGTCATGATACCCTTTTGAAAGTCACTTTTTTTAATTACAGCCTGAAATGATACTAAATGAAAAAATATATTTTTTCCAGCATGATTTACACATTTTGCCTTACAACATTCAAGTGAATTTCTGAAAATTAATTTAAAAAAATGAAAACTAGAATAGCAGGGTTGAAAAAGTGATGAGTCCCCGGATTTAATACTTTGTGGAGGCCCCTTTTGCTTTAATTACTGCCATCAGTTTGTTTGGATATGTCTTCAGCTCTGTGCACCTAGACTGGGGAATATTTCCCCATTCCTTGCAGAACTTTTCGAGTTCTGTCAAATTTTTTGGTGAGCTGCGATGGACTGCACTCTTCAAGTCCATCCACAGATGTTCTGTAGGATTTAGGTCAGGGCTCTGACAAGGGCACTCTAGGACATTCAACTTCCTGTCCTTTAGCCACTGCGTTGCTTTTGTGGCGGTGTGTTTTGGGGTAGTTGTCATGCTGGAAGGTGAACCACCTGCCAATTCTCAAGTGTCTAAAAGAGGGCTGCAGGTTTTCTTCAAGAATTTGGGTGGACTTGGCAGCATCCATTTCCCCTTCAATCCTGACCAACTGCCCAGTCCCTGCTGAAGAGAAACAAGCACACAACATAATGCTGCCACCACCATGCTTCAGTGTAGGGATGGTGTGTTTTGGAGGTGTGCTGTTTTTGGTTTCTTCCAAACAAAGCGCTTGGAGTTCAGCCCAAAAAGTTTAATATTGGTCACATCTGACCATATAACCTTTTGCCACATGGCATCAGAATCTTCAATATGTTTTGGTACGAGACTCAGTGTGACATTTTTTCAGAAAAGGCTTCTTTTTTGCCAGCCTGCCATACATGTACAATGTGAAATTGTTGTCACATGCACAGATCGACCAACCTCTGCCATTAAGACATTTTACTCCTTCAAGGTCCCCATGGGCCTCTTGGTAACTTCCCTGATCAATATTTTCCTAGCTCGGTCTTCCAGTTTGGAGAGCGGCCTGATCTAGGCAAGGTCTGGGTAGATCCATATGCTTTCCACTTCTGGACAATACTCTGAACGGTACTCAGAGGCAACGTTAAAGCATTTGAAATCTTTTTATATTCTTCTCCTAATTTCTCCTATCCACAACTTTATTCCGGAGCTCTTTCAAAAGTCACCTCAACTGATGTCAGGTGGAGGTCAATTAACTTGGTGTGTAATCTGGAGGTGATTGGTTATACCTGAGAATGTTTATGGTTATTCTAGAAGGGACTCATCACTTTTCCAACACTGCTTTTCTATTTTATAATTTTTTATTAATTTTTTAGAAATTTTGGAAAAAAAAGATTTCACTGGAATGTTGTAAGGCAAAATGTGTAAATCACCCTGGAAAAAAAAAATTTTTTTTTTTTAGGTATTAACATTTCAGGCTGCAAAATAGTGACAATTTTAAAAGGGTATCAGAACTTTCTATAGGCGTTGTATGATCGCACACACACCTGGGTGAATATACACTGGAGATCGAAATTAGAGAACAAACTATAAATACTTGATTTATTCTGAAATTATTTTTTATTGTTCAGAATTTGATAGAATATCCAGTGTGGCTATACCACTGCTGTACTAGCATGTTTTGTTAAATAACCAAGGCACTTCAAAAAACGTTTTGTCACTGCAGAGTGGGCTGTCAGTCCAAATTGTTTTAAACGACGAGAAACTGTGCGCTGAGACAGAACCTTGCCCTGCTCAGCACTTAACTGGCGAGCAACTCCAGCAACAGTGTTGAACCGATCCCCCATTGAGAGTCTTTAAATAATACTCTCCTCCATCCTTTTCATGCACTTGTTTTACGTGGACCAGCCTGTTTGAGGAACTTCAATGAATATGTGTCCTTGTAAAGTTTCAATATTCTTAACAGAGAGACAACAGAGACTAGAAATTCCCTAGAAATCCATGTATTAAGATGGAAACGGAGAAAACCCTAGCAAAGAGAGCCTCACAATATGAATACATTATGATTATATATTTTGTTGGTAACTGTCAAAAAAAAGGTAGAGAATTCTCTGATTCCAGGTTTTTAAATATGAATATTTTTCAGGTTTCTTTATTCCTCTGTGACAGTAAATGGAATTTCTTTCAGTTGTGTACAAAACAAGATAATTGAGGGCATCAAGGGAAACACTGATTATTATTTTTCACCTTTATTTACACCTTCTTATAGACCAAACAACTAATCGATTAAGCAAGAAAATAATCAACATATTAATCGACGATGAAAATGATTGTTAGTTGCAGCCCTATTAAACAATCATCGTTACATATTTCCACACAACACATCTACAAACATAAGTAGGTCCTTACCTTCTCAGCCATTATTGCTACTCCCTCCCTCAGCTCATGCACCATATCACTGACCGCCAGTGCCTTGTTGTAGCTGAAGTGGTTGAAGTTTTGATTCTGATCCTCGGACATGCTCTGGTGGAGTTGAGACAGAGGGTCGTCCCAGGCCCCCAGCAGACTCTGAATCACCTCTGTCATTTGCTCTCGCTGCACATGAAAGAGTTGCTTAAATAACTCGGTGGTAAAGTACAAATGTATTTTTTTTCTTTATTTGCAAATTTTAACAAATATGGTACAAACAGAACAGTATGGCATCGACACAAGATAGGAATGTGTGTAAAGACAGTCAGTTCACCTTTTAATAAACAATACACTTTAAATTATAATGACATGACATAAGAGTACTTAAATAGAAAGAAGAAGGCATAGAAAAAAAACAATAAATAAGGCAAAAATAAATACATACAAAGAACTAAAATTAAGAGGTGTGCTATATTGTTATAATTCTTTAAAAAAGTCATGTAACTTATCCGTGGTATAATAACATTTCTTTTTGTTAATAATTACGGAATTCAATTTTGAAGGGATTAAAGTTTGGCCGACATTTGGAGAATTTAGCTTTATCAATATGATGCTTCCCTTGAAGAACAGGTAAATTGACAATACCGTGTATCATTTTGTTTTTGTTTTCATAGCAGGTAATGAAGTCTTTTGCTTCCAAATGAATTAAGTGATTGTACTGAATGCTAAAAAAGCTTTCAACTTTATTCCAGAACTCTAAAGTATACTGACACTCCCAGAATAAATGCATAATAGTTTCATCTTCAATCTTACAAAATTCACAATTGTTGTCCACAACTGCAAACCTTGAAACAAATTTATTGGTGGGGTAAATATTGTGCAAGATCTTATAATGTAATTTATTTCAATGTATTGGGGATAACAAATTTATACGGAAGAAGCCATGTTTTTTCCCACTGAATATTGGAAAAATAAGAATTCCAAACAAATTTTCCCCTTGGAGTGATTTTCCTTTTGCTGTAGAAGTAGTTCCTTTTATATTTATTAGAACATTTATGACTTTTAATATTTATTCCATTAACAAAAAGGGACGGATCTAAATCCTGCAGTTCTTGTCTCCCAGAGGGACACACATCAGTTGAAGGATTCCACTAGGTATAGCATTTATTACTCCTGGGTGACAGGAAAAGTTTTAGATCTAAGAAATTCATCATGACTGAGAAGTTGAGCTTCATTATTTTGTAAGTCTGCAAGAAAAATTATAAAGTACAAATGTATATTTTAGTCTCACAAGATACAGTGACATCACTTATGCACATGTAATATTAATAACATGAATACTTACCCCTAGCCTCTGTGCATTTTCCTTATCATCTGGTGTTAGTATGCCATATGTGTGGCACTTCCGTTTTACTATGAGGTTCTTCATGGGAAAAAAATATTGCTCCTGCAAAGACGGACACATATCACACACAGCGATATTGAGGCTTGAAAAAAAGAAAATAGCCAACTCAAACAAGGGTGATTGATGATAGATGAATAGCGATCAAAGAGTTGATGGATGGTGATGGATGATCAATGTCAGAGCTGAAATAAAAGAACTCACAAATTCAGAGTGCAGATCACTGGAGATGCCGTGCATTCTTGAAGACTGTTGTATGACCCTGTCAAAGAGATCTGCCAGGGAAGGAACATGGCATCCAACCTGTCCATTGGGACAGATCGGGGCAGTGACAACCCTCATGGAATGCTCCAGGTACACCAGTGTAAGAACAGCAAGCAAAACTGAGGAGAAAAAAAAAAACATTTAGTCACTGAAAATCATAGCAACAAATAGAAATAAAATTGAAAGCTTGTGTATTTAATTTGTCATGTTGCCACCTTACCGTTTTTCATGATTCCTTTCTTGGAGTTGAGGACCAGATGAGTAGAGCACTTTTTCCACCAGAGTTACTTTTGCAGAAGCAAACTCATACAGTGATGATGTTTCAGATTAAACAAATTGGTTTATACAGGATACAAATGTGATTTTCTCTTTGCACGTCATATGCTTTGCTTCATTAACTGCTCAGCCGAGAGCAGACAAAGCTTACCCAGGCAGAAAAGGTATTACACTGTAGACTGGCTTAGGTCATGTATCAATTTAAAATAATGGAAACTAGTAAATGGGATAATAATAAAAAAATGTCTTAGTCCAAATGTGCTTCTTTAGGTGTGATGACAAAATAAATCCATGCCCTATGTGCAACATTAGCGGTACTGTATTGTGATAAATCAAATTGTTACAAACTATGGCCTAATTGAGGCATTTTAGAATATTCAAATAATTTAAATGCATTCAGCAATTTAACACTTATTTTTGACTACATGACAGCCCTGTAAGTAGAACAACATAATAAGCAATAGTATCACAAAGTATTGCATGAGTCCATTGTCCTAGTAAGAAATGTCAGCCTAGTAGTTAAAATGAGGCTCTTCAAATGTCAAGTGAGTGAGTGATTTATATCGTCATTAGTGCTACATAGTATGGCCAAGACCACAGGCCATCTGCAATAAATGCAGTCATGAGTGATTCTATAGTTTTACTTCTACCCAGAGCCACATTCCACATTATGGAATGATCAATTTGTAAATGCAATGTGTAAAATTAGTTTTCAGGAAAAATGTGGTAAAATCCACATTGCAATAAGTACATGCATGTTTTAGTTTTATATTGCACTATACATTGTCTCTGAACCATTTTCAATACTTCAATACAGTGAAAGGGGGTCATGGTACTTTCATAGTGAGCCGGGTTCTCTGCTTCTCCATTAGTGTGCCATCTTGTGGAGAAATGAGTAATAAGTAAAGAGGGGAACTGATCTAGAGGAACCTCTCATGACTCTTGCCCTTTGCTGTTTAAATGATTTCATTGTTGTCACAGGACCATAAAGTGCTAAGCAGTATGGTCAACAGAAGTGTTTTAGTTAGAAATTACACAAACAATAGCATAGTTTTGCAGAGCAAACATTTTATTGTCATCTTTCTCCACTCATAAAAAAAGACGTCATAAATACACCAATATCCTTATAGAAAATAGAATATACAATTGCTTTACATTAATTAATACTATGTACAGTTTTGAGTGCATTCTATTACTGTGTGCTGTCAGAGCAGGGATACCATAGTGAGCTGCTGAGGGAGGCAAAGGGTGTTGATGCCCAGCTCTGAAATTGAATCCATTTAACATATTTTTTTAAATTCCCACCAACACCCAATGCCATGGAAACTCTACATCTCAAAATTCTTCCTTGATCATATGTGTTTTAAGTGTGGAATCATACAAGAAGTTCTTCTTATGCAAGTCTACACTTTAAACAGAGATTCAGAGCTAAAGTTTTTACATGTAAGTATCAGTCCATTCAACATCTGTGGTGCTTCCACTTACGTGTGGCCACTGCAATGTTTGCACCTTTCTTATGCCAAGGGAAGAGCCGGGTGAGAGCAAGGGTGCCATCAGGCTGCACAGAACCAGTCAGCACATAAAGCTGTGACCGTCCAGGGCGCACAAGGGCATTGGCACATCGAAGGTTGATGAGGAGCCATTGTTGGAGTAGGTGCTGGGTGTCATAAGGCAGCAGAGGTCCCTGGCGGATAAACTCAACACGGCCCTCGATCTCAAATTCTGGCTCTCCCATGGGTAGGCGACGGCGATGAACTTTGGCAGTCACAGCTGTGGAAAAAAAAAATCATTTAGTTTGGAAAATTACCTTCAATTTCAAAGAAAATATACCCATACAGGAGACGCATCCTCAAACCACAGCGTTTTTTAGAATTCTGAAACTTACCAAAGTCATGCTGGCAAAAGGCATCCAGGACTGTTTTCGTTGCTGGAGTCTCTTCCACAGATGGGCAGTTTTGGCAGGCAGGTTTGGGTAAGTCTGTGATAACAAATTAAACAATTTAACAAAACTGTAGGGCTTATATAGTGATTATAGGAAATCTGAAAGATCAAGCACTTGGTAGTTAATTCTGCAAGTAAAGTAAAACAAAGTTCTAGGTAACAGTCTGTGGTCCAAGCATACCTTTGGCAAAGTGGCTAAATTTTGCATGGTGAGAGAGGCACATCTCTTCTTCGGCAGGAAAGCGGTCACAATCAAGTGCCTCGGGCCATGGGTGACCCTGACAGGCGAGCACTGGGGCACAGCTGTCCCTCACTGCCACACACAGACTACGGCATGGCTGGATAAAACTGAAGGAGAAAAAGTGAAACAATGAACACAAAATTACTGCAATAATGATAAAAAATAAAGATCAAAACTGAAAGTCGATGTTTTATTAATTTGTATTTTGTTTAGTATATTTCACATAAAGTAAATTCAGAGTAAAAAGCACAAGAAATGTTAAATCTCCTTACGTATCAAGACAGACGGGGGCAATAAGAGAGCAGAGGAAGGCCTGCGCTTGCGGGTGGCAGCCTGTCTGCAACAGCGGCCTCCAGTCCTCTGAACGTGGCACCACTTCACCTTCCAGGTTGCTGTGACCCAAGAAGTTTGGCAGCCGCATCTCAGAGTATCCAACATCTTTGCAGACTTTCATCTTGTTGGGGATAGTGACGCAACGAGTGGACTGACCAATATCAAATGCCATTAAAGGACAGGCCATAGCCAGGAGAGCCACGGTGACACAAACAGCCATACTGAAGGGTTCGCGAAATCCAGAAAGTCCACAACGTAGTTGATGAGCTTTTGCTGAGGTTGCTTGTTGTCAGAAGTCTCTCTGTCCTTGAATGGCTTTACTGCTGCTGCTGCTTGCTTTATATACACAGCAAGGTCAGCCAGTCTGCAAGTCTGTTATCAACTACCTATCAAAGACGCAGAGACGATGTGTTTGGAGACAACAGCTTGTTTTGTGATGACTGCAGACAGGGGTTTCGGGGGGTGGGGGGGTGTAATAAGCAGATGGAGGGTGTGTGTGAGGCGGAGTAGGGAGGGGGACAATAGGCAATCAAAATCCAGCTTTCACTGACTGAAGCCCAGTCACGGAATCTGCTTAATTTGCTTTTATAAGTCCAGAAGATTAGAAAATATAATAATAACGTGAACTCATGGAAAACAACTTATAAACTGTGGCTGACGGAATGGCATGTTATCTTTGCAGTGTTTGTAATAGTAACTCAGTTACCTCTAAAGTTAATATGGTATTTCATCCACTCCCTATATTATACTGTATATGCTTTGGGAAAATAAGTGAAACACAAAAGTATACCACTTTTTTGCATTGGCTGATTATGTAAACAAACAAATCCCATTAAGACGCTCGTAAAATGCATCTTTGTAAGTTCTTTTGGAAATAAATTGGAGGTTTTTGTAGACAGACAGGCAGTCTCCTTCATACTGCCAGTCTCTTTCATGTTTCCCTGCTTCCTAATTGGAGGGTTTCATCGCCAGAGCCTCCAGTTCTCATTAGCAAAGAAGCGTCTCTTTTGGCTCACCTGGCTTTGATCTCCCAATAACACAAAGTCAGAGGCACAAGCAAAATACTATTAGCCGACTCTTTGGCTTTTTTGATGCATCAGCAGAGCGAAAAATAACTGGCATTATCAGGCACTGTACATGCCACTTGACTAACAAATCTGTACGTAAGTACATAAACATACATTTCCTTGAGACATGATATCAATGTTTTATATGAATGGTGCTAGTTTACATAAATAACCAGAGCAACATGAAACATCTGCTGTCAGGCAGACGCATTCATACTCAGTTTTAACATGCCAACATCCCATTCAAGACACCAGAGATCTTGTCCTGAGATGCAGACCAGGGGCACAGACAGAAGTGCTAATTTGTCTCGTTCTCTCCGTCTCGTGTATTTAAGCCTCTTAATTTAACAATAGAACTACATTACAGCATCATCGTATTTGTTTGGATGTCGTCTGTCTCCAGGTTTAGATGTGTATCTGAGCCTGATGCCTCTGGGCCTTTTAAGGTCTCTATCCCACCCAGCCTGCCACGGTCATTGTAGAATCAGACATGCCAAAGTAAACCCCATTCGGGATGGCCCCACTCTCATTTCTGGGCCTGTATATCAGCCAGCCAGAGCACTCCATTGACCCCAGCTAAGCCAACTTTTACAGCCTGATCTGATGAGTGTTGGCTGGTTCCAGATCGGGTAGACAAGTATAGCTTGTAAGAGGGGACTAACTGGGCAATTAGAGTCACAGACCAATTTAGGAGAACAATAGGTCCACACATTTAACAAGCTCGCCCTGCCAGGAGCCCAGCAGGAGCCCAGCAGGGGTCTGTTGTTGGGCCTAATGGCCGCCCTGTAGACACTGTGTCTGTCTTGGTAATGTGTGGCCTGCCTCTGCCTCAGTTAATGAGAGTGATATGAGTATGAGCTGAGTGGTTGAGCACCTGTCTGTCAAACATTACTCACCTCTAACATGTATACCGTAACTACTGTATATAGGTTTAGAGTAAACATATTCACATTGGCTTCTTTGCTAGTGCACATCCTGTCCAATTCATATGGCTATTAAACAGTTTATTTTGGGCTAAATATCAGGTAAAATCAATATTTAAAATCACCACATTGCATTACCATGTCTTTGCCATATAAACCAGACATTATTCTTCATAGTTTTTGTACTTATCAATTAAGTTCTAATTCTTCACTGACATAAGTTGTACCAGGAAATAAGAATCCATCATAAAAACATCATTAGTTGCCATCTATAAAAACACCTCAATTTTGATATGTGGATTTTAAAAAGTCTCATCTTTAGCAGGAATGTGAGCTTTCAGTCAGTTACCCGTCAATCAGACCTCCAGTAGACAATCTGGCAATGGTAGTATTTTTTTTTTTAAAAAGGTACATGAAAGAGGAATCACCATTAACCTTTATAATACAACTACCTTGCTATGCACTGGACCAAAATATGACTTGTCTATGCCTCTTTCTGTGTTCTAAGTCAATCTATTCACTGGATTTACGCATCTTTGCTAATGCACACCATCCTGCTCAGATTCATCTTATTTAGCTTTAGCTAAATAGCTGGCTCAATGTGTCATGTTAATCACAAAACCGTCTGTTTTTAGTGAAATATTTTCCTCAAACTGAAAGAAGACGCAAGATGCAGTGGCATCATTAAGAAAAATCTTTGTGCTGCTCCATAGATGAAAAATGAATAATCATCCTTTTCACTACAACAGTACATAATGGTCATTTAACCGGGATGTGGGGATGTTAAGTATTAACTTAACATTAAAATAAAACCAAATTTAGAGGGCAATTTAAAATAGTCTATATGAGCAAAGAGTTGGTTGCAACGGTGTCATACACCAAAGGGGACAACAAGTCCCCTTTAGACTTAGTCAACTCTATCTTTCTGCTCCAATATCCAACCAAGAAAGGAGAAGTTATTTTTAATGAAAATAAAAAAGTTGTTTGTTATTTTCATTGGCAGAGTGGGACATCAGAACCAACACCTGAGACTTGCATCAAAGACAGAGGCGTGTCTCAGATAAAAGCTGTCTCCTCCTTGCACATAAGACTCATTAACTTAAGAGATTGAACCCCCGATTTGCTTCTTTTCTCTCACTATTACCCCCCCTCTCCATCCTGCTGGGCTCCAGTAGGACCAACAGTCCCTGTGCAGACTGTCAGTAGCACTCAATTGTCACATCCAGTCTCCAGGCCTTATGGGGAGACACTGCCACGCCGAGACGAGCAGACAACTTGCCCCCGGAAACTATAGACATCTGTGGATCGACTCAGTATGCTAAACCAGGATAATTCACTCAACATAAAAAGTTAAAATGATAACTTGTGTCAAGTAGTAGCTCTTTGTTGAGTATATATTAAATATTGTGTTAACATATATTCAATAATGTAAATATTAAAGCACTGGGAAACTGCTGCAGTTGTTCTAAATCAGTTTCCATTCACATCATTTTAGTAGCATTACTGTCCAGCCTTTGGCAGATGAATGCAGCAGGACTGCTATGATGCAAGTCACAATTTATCCATAATCTGACAGTGTAATTGAAAAATCTTGTGCACAGTCAAGCACATCAACTTAATAATCACAGGACACAGAAATAATTATACAGTACACAAGCGTCATCTTTATTTCTACACACATCCCCTCCCCAACTGGAACGGCATTCAGCTTTTACAGAAACAAGAAATTTCTCTTTTCAAACCAATTCCGTTAACACTGATTAAGACAGCTACAGCTCTCTTTTCAAACAGTGAAAAGACAGACAAGCCATGGAAATGTGAAGGGGAAAAAAAATAATCTTAGAACACAATTAGACAGTCATGTTGACAGAGCTGAGGTACACCATCCGTGATTACATGGTCCTCTTATGCAGTTCTTTGCTCTTCTGAAACTCTATAAGAGAGAAGAGAGGTGGGTTCATTATTGGCGACAAATGGATTAATAGGACTGTTAATGTTCTTGATAGCAATTTATTAGCTTCTCGCATATAGTCTGTCAAATATAGTATGTTAAATACAAAAAAGTCCTAAAAACCTAAAGCAGTAAATTAGACAGATAACAGTAGTGTTATCTGTCTAATTTATTATTACATTATTATTTCAATGACAGTACAGAATCTGACTGTAACATGCTTCTTTCTAAACACTAGTATGGCAGCAATGCAGAGGCATTTAATCTTATATTGACAATCACATATTCAGTGGCTACTTAATTAGGGACCCCTTTACCAGTGATTCCCAAAATGTGACCCATGGCCTGGTGGACAGTGAATGTACTGCAGGTGAGCCGCAAAAGGTCATTTACAATTCATAATAACAATTTAATTTGTAATTACGTTTGAAATTACCATAACATATTTATTATTAAATATTAACATTTAAAAATGAATCAGAACGTATCAAACAAAGCCATGGAATAAATTATGTGTAATTCTTACCGTATCCAACCTATTTTTGATATGGAATGCATCTTATTTAATCATTGGCAGGAATTGAAATTGACAATTCATCATTTGCAGGGAAAGCTTTAAAATGGAGCGGTGGGTATCAGGTGGCAAAAGGAAAGCTGACAATGGAGAATCAATCTCAACAAGCGAATCCTAAGAAAACTAAAAATAATCTGTAAAAGCAAAGAGAAGGACTTGTAGAAGGTACTGAATAGAACTTTTCTGTTTATGAAATATGAAAAATATATTCATCTAAGTATCGTGTGTTGATCAGAGTTGTGATTGAGGGCTTGAGTGTCCGCAGAAGATTTTTGTATTTCAAATTTGGCCCTAGCATTCTTAAGTTTGGGAAGCCCTGCCCTATACAATCTTTTGCAACTAAATACATTTGCGAACTTTGTAATGTTTGTAGTGTTTTGGCGACATTGTGGGTAATGTGTAAATTCAAGTGTACATACATCTGAGAGTCTCTTAGGGTGGGAGGGGGGTCACAGCCCAGATATGCCCCATTGATGAAACAATACTGTAGCAGTGCCCTGAAGCATGGATCCTGGAAAGAAATTAAGACTTACTTAAGTACTTAAAAGGCTGTATGTACAACACACTCCTATCGATAAAAACACATACTCTAAAAAACTAGGATCAAATAAAGCATTTTGTTACTTACCCTGATGAGAGTGTGGGGGTTTCCAACAATTAAGAGCAGGGCTTTGGGACGAGTGATGGCCACGTTGAAGCGTTTGGAGTTGGCCAGAAAGCCAAGCGTTGTCTGCAAATCATCACTCTGAACTGATTCATTAGAGCGCACCTATATTACAGGAGAATTAAATGAACTGAGTAATTGCCAATGAAACAGAAATATACTCTGTGAAGGTCATGATTGATGTTTGTGCTCCACAGACTATTTTTATTCATTTGAAATGGATGACATCATCTGCATTTTCAGTAAAAGAAATGCTACTGTATTGCAATTGTACTATCCTTATATCATAGTGCATTGCCCAGTCTTTGATTGATACATTGTAAAAGCAACATTCAATATTTTATATTCAATAGCACATTCAAATCAACACTTTCTTCTACACTTTAGTTGCAAGCTAAAGAAAGAAAATCCTTGGTAATGTTTAGGTGCAAAAAAACCCCAAAACTTTTTACCTTCTCTCCATCATGTAAAAGTGGCAAATGGTGAACTTGTTATTTTATGAATGTTTTTGGTGTGATGCAAAGTGTGCAGCTTTTCTCCAAATGCATAATATATAAATTCTACAAACTAGAAAATTTGCTAAAATAAAATTAACTAATCTCACCAGCTGCATATAGATAAATACTATTAATTGGTAATTATAAGAAACATTTTGGGTTTAATTAGCCGAAGTTCATATACATTTCTCATGAATATGTTATTTAAAACCAGAAAACAAAACTGCTCGGATTAAATTGTATTATACAGTATGTGAACATATTGCTCATGGTCAAGGAACAGAAATGATTGCCGACTTGTCTGTCTTGGCGTTCACAGTCAACAGAGCATCCCCTCAAACTAATTTCTTAAGATTTGAAGAGGAAAATAGGGCAGATTAACAAATCAGCATACTAAAGCATGAGAGAGTCTGGGAAGACAGCTAAAGTAATTTCATTTCTCAAACTTTGCAAACGTTTGTTGAATAAATAGAGTGCAAGTGAAATCTGACTGAAATAACTAACATACCTTTGACTGATTGATCTCTGAAACTGCCGCAACTACATAAGCCAAGCTAGGCCGAGGTAGGTTCAGTATCTCAATAAACAAGAACTACATTAACTGACCACATGTTGGGGCTAAAAAAGTCACGACTACACTATTTTAAAAGAGAGCATATTCTGATGTTTTTAATGTCTTATACCAAATTCCTGTTTTTGCCTACCGTAGACATGATAATGACCAGGAACTCTTGTCCTTGAAACTCCTCCACAGAGCCCACTTTGATGTCAGACAGGCCTACCTTACCCAGCAGCACTCGAATCTTCTCACACTGGAAAGTAACAAGACAACACTTATGAGTCATAATATGCAAAGCCACTTAAAACATTGGAAGCTACCTTGGAGTTGAATGTGAAATGACAGTTAAATAGCTTTTTCCCACTCTACTGGAAATGAGATCTTACTCATGAAACTACAATTTTTAAAGCTTTGATATGTGACCCGAC
Source organism: Echiichthys vipera (assembly GCF_963691815.1). Taxonomy (NCBI): domain Eukaryota; kingdom Metazoa; phylum Chordata; class Actinopteri; order Perciformes; family Trachinidae; genus Echiichthys; species Echiichthys vipera. The sequence continues at coordinate 17,206,289 of NC_139832.1, forward strand.
TTCAAAAAGCACAGTACGCATTTCACAGATGACACTGAGCATTCTTACTTGTTTCTTGTAGGGGGTAATGATGCCAATGTCGGAGACATCCACTGGGTTGTAGAGCTTCTTGGCCAGCTGGCAGCAATAGAGCATGACCTGTACAGCCTCCACTGGGTTGAACCACGATGGGTTGTTACCTTCCCTCATTTCTGTGCCCTATTGGGAAGAGCAAAATCCCTGGGAGTTGAATATCCTAGTAACTTGACTAAGCCAAGGAAAACAAGGATTAGATTTTTTTCTAATAAATTGGTTACTCAATGCTTCTTCATGAGTTTAAAAGACCACTAGGGCTGCCCCCAAATAGTCGACCAAGTACTGGTCATTAGCAGACCAAAATTTCATTAGTTGATTGGTCGCAGGAAAACATTTGCAGCGCTTCTTGTCAAAATTACCGTATTTTCTGTACTATAAGGTGCACCACATTATAAGGCGCATTGAACAGACGATACAGTCGAGGTTGGGGTTAAGTTAAGGACCGCCTCTAAATTCATTGATATTAAGTTCGCGTGCTAGCGCGAGTAGCATCCAGCTGCAGACCCAGAGCACAAGTCCTGTGGGGGGGGGGGGGTTGGGGGTTGAGTGTGTCGACCAAGACAACCCTTGGTCAGGGGCAGCCCTGAAGACCACTTACCCTAACTCCATGGAAGAGAAGTGGGAAGCCTTTTTTGGGGAGGGTTTTCCACTGGCAGAGAGAGTCCACTATGGCCCTTGGTGCTTTAAAACACAGTTCACTCTTGTAGAAGAGCTTGGAGGGCAGTGTGATCAAGGCCTCATGAGAACGGTAGTTGTAAATCAGCTTGGTCACCTGTAGTAGTAATAAAAAAAGAAAAAAAAAAAAAGGTTTATAATTATGATGTTAGTTTTATATTAATTAAGCTGACACTTTTACTCAAAGCAACCCACAATCAGTGCATTAAACCATGAAGATACTACCCAAAAATACTTAATTCCAAAGAACAACTTAAATTTGCGATAAAACAAAAAGTGCACCAACCAGGTTAGGGTTGTATCCCCAGTCATGTCTGGAGTAGAGTGGGTTCGCCATCAGTCTTTCCAACAAAGACACCCCCAGGCCAAAGGCAGCAGCCAGCTTGGACTTAACTATTGGACCTAGCTGAAAGGGGTCTCCTGCCAACACTATCTAAGCAGGTGTGAGAGAGAAAGGCATTATTAATCAAAGCTCAAGCAGGTTTTTAGTAATCAGTATGGCTCATTTTAGGTTCTAATCAGTTTGTTTTTTTATTAAATATATCTTAAAGAATTGCTTAAAAATCAGTTTAATTGATTAACTAGCATGCAAAATTAAGAATGAGAAATTAAACTGGGAATACGTGGTTAACCCTGCTACAAGTCAGAGCACAGACCAGAAAATACAACAACAAATACAACAACATACAATATGATTGTTATGGCTGACCCATAACTTAAGTAAAAAAAAAAATCCCATATCCAATTATGACATGCACAAAACAGGGGCAGTGGACAGACACTATAATGTGTGAATGTAGTTAGTGCGTTTTGCTGACCTGTCCATCTCTCTCTGAAACAAAACTCATTGGGATCAGGGACTCTGGTTCTGTTGCCTGGCCAACTTCATCTAGAAACACGTGGGTAAAATGTCCCACACTGATGAAAAATAAATCCACGATTAGTAAATTTAGAAAACAAAGCGAGGACAGAAGCAGCTCTAAATGAGCTTAAATAGCTGTGTACAACTATCTCAACTACAGCCCAGGCCTTACTGTAGTCCTATATTATGGAACATGCCAGCGCTGGAGCAGGTGCTGACCACAATCCTGTGAAAAGAGGCATGACGGATGTCCTCTCCTGCCCTCGAATACAGTCTCAGCACTTCTGGGATGGACTAAGAAAAAAATCAGTAACATCAACATGTAGGCATGTACATTTTAGATGATGAAGCAATGTACCAAAGGTAGATGCAGAGAGAGCAGATTATCACAACCTCATCTATTATTTAAAAAGGGTTACTGACAACAACACCGCGCAAAATGGTGGCGATGGCATCTGCACAGAACTTACTGCACACCAGAGAATGCATATTTTCCCTTTGATTTCAAGTACCTCATCCTGCCTACAGGATGCGTTGACACGGGCCAAACTGGCATCATGCAGGAAACCACTGTCATGTAGGCGAATGCAGATGAGGTCAGCAGCACTGTTGGAGGGAGTACAAACGAGTACCCGGCTACTGGGCAGAAAGTGGTATACCTGGGAGGTGGAAAGACTTTGAGGTCACATAAGCAGTAGCAAGCTTGACAGGCATAGGACTTCATGCGGACATATCCACTATTGCAGTTTTATGTTGAACCATCAATACCAGTGTTTTTCAATTTTTAAATTTTCCTTGTCCACATTACAACATGGGGCCATCAACTTGGATAGTGTCTGTGAAATTATGAATTACACAAATACAAATAGTGCGAGCAGGGTCTGAAGTACTACTTCAATAAATCAAAACTATAACTTGCTGGATGTATTTGTTTAAAAATACATTCAATTTTGAAGGTATGTACCTGTAGTATGGCCTCTATGAGGGTGATGGTCTTTCCAGTGCCTGGAGGTCCAAACAGCACATAAGGAATGGGCCGACAGGCTCCCTCCAGGATCCTTTTAACTGCCTCTCTCTGAGGGGGGTTCAGCTTTGGGTTAAAGAAGTGACCTGGACTGGGGATGGGTTTGGTTGGTGGTCTAAACTCTAGAAGTGATTACACTTTTGTCACTGATGCTCTCAATGTTATCGGATATGTACAAAGATAACGGCAAATTGAATGTCTAATACCCGAACCTTTAGTCTGTGTGGCCTTTGACTTCATGTCGATGGAAATGCTTGACACCTCTCCATTTTCCGTGGCTGGAGCCTGTTGTTCAGATACAATTACACTGAATCAAAACTATACTTAATTATGATAATGTATTTTATTTGTCTTTCACCTCAGTGTGCTCTGCTGTCTTATCTTGGTCTGGCTCCTCTATCCACTCTCCTGTCCACTGAGGGGACTGAACAGTCACTCTGGCAGGGAAGAGAACTGCACAACAATGTAAAATGTCCATTTAAAGGTTTGTGTGAAGCTCTACAGTATAAATAAAAACAAGAATTGAAAACCAAAACCTATTAGACTTGTACATTAAGTTATGATGGATCTATTAAACTTAGTAGCTAGTGTAATTTTTGGTTGATGAAATGATTCGAAGTACCTGAGCACGTAGACACTGCTGGATAAGTAAAATGTGATATTTAATTAATCCCTGAAGGTAATTCTATTTTCTCTTTCTACCGCAAACAATAAGTATGGACTGAGGTACACACAGCATTCCCTGGAGCCAAGTTTGCGGCAGAGTGCTCTCCCATGAAAAGATGTTTTTTCAACATAGTGCATCACTTTGCTGCTGAAATAAAGACTATGTTCACTTCTTAGAATTAAAGCTCTACTAGATTTTACTGATTATCAAAACATATTTATAAGGAACCGACTCTTTTAATAAACCTTGTTTTTTGTTCATTTTATTTCCAAATAGTATTTTTGAATTTGTATAGTGTAGGAATGTAAGGAAATACCAATTATTTATTCATTCAACCTTTTGTATTACAACAAAACTATGTGAGAAAGGCATTTTTATGAGAAAGCATGGAACCCCTATAACTTTTGGTAGGAAAGAAGAAACTTCTCCATTTTCACCAACATTACAAGTTATGATCTAAAATATGTGCAAAATTAATCACTTGATTGTAGGATGTCAACTGTGCATTTTACAAAAGGGGACACATTAAATGGCAGAAAATACCATCTGGAAATATGTGTCCCCTTTTACACTTTAATTAGTGTTCTGTTTGCAGTGGAAAATTTTTCATCTTTATGAACGTTAGTATGACAACATGGTTCCAAAAACATCTTATACTGCACAGTACCTTCCAAAAAGCTCTGTGTGTGATTGTATGTACCGTTGAACTGAAAATGAGAATCCATCCTCTTTAGAATGTCTAAATGCCAGGAAGCACACACTGTAAAGATGTTAAGTCATTCAAATAAAACCTTAACTTACTCTCCCCAAACTGTTTTGTCTGGTCAAGTGCATTGTGACATCGCCTCATGGTCAATCTGGGAAAGCAAGCCAAAGTAAAAATACTCATTAAAACTGACGCATTAAAGTCAGGTAAAATGGGAGTGCATGGTGTTTAATTTAAAAACAAACTCTTTTCAAACCTGTTATAAGAGAACTCAACATCAAGTGGCTCTCCAAGGTAGCTGCGCTGAAACTCTGAGTTCACTCTCAAACTCACATTTTCATCATTGATCTGAGAGTCAAAGCAGCATTAGATTAAATCTAAATCTTGTTTTCGTGATTTTGCAGATCATAAGAGTTGCTTCAGAGTATCAAATTTCTCCCTACCTCTGTGACATAACTAATGTACTCCATTACCACACCAGCACTCTGTGGTTTCTTCAATACTATTCTGTCACCTGCAGAGCAAACATGTCAAAAATATTCTTTTGTGCAAAAAAAAAATTAAAAATGCAATAATTCAACAATGATGAGAGACACCTAACTCCTCACCTATATTAAGACTGGGTCTGCCTTCAGCCAACCCAAGGACCTCTAGGTGCAGGTAAACCGCTCCTTTCGTGAGAAGGGCCCCTTCAATTGTGAATTCTCTCATTTCCCTCTCTGCATGCAGCTCTTCCAGCCAGAGAAGGACAGAGAAGCGCGAATGCATGTTGGATGGTGACAGCACCTGAGCAAACAGCCACAGCAGGGGAAGGAAAATGTGATATTTCATTTGATTCCTGAAACAAAATTTTTCTGACCCTCACCACAGAGAACAAGACACAGAACAACAGCTACTGGGGCCAATTGTGTGGCAATCTGTGTGCTCTAAAGGATGGTCTTTTTATAACATACATCACCCTCCTCGGGAAATTAAGAGGCCCAGAGGCTCCCTCCTTTGAAAGGATGCCGATTCAGAAGTACTTTAAACAATCCAACAAAAAGTGATTAAGGCTACCTGCACGTGTTGCCCATCCGCCCCCCTAAAGCAGTCAACCTATGGGAAACACTGAACTCTAAATTTGCAACTTTATCTTATTCTACATAATCAGCTAAACTTCATCATGGGCATGCTCACCTCTCCTAGGCAGGGATGAAGTACCAGCACGTCGCTCTGTGCCTCCACACAGTCTCTGAGAGGCTTGGGCAATGGGAAGTTAGGTAGGAAGTTTGGCATCCGTCGCCTGGTAAGCCTATAGGTGTGAAAATTAAACTCAAGAGTGACATTTTTTTGGAAGGTCCCTGCATGCAAAAACTACAAGTGGCAAATTATCACAGTAGCTGTAAGATGGGTATGCTATTCATATGAAGCTCAGTGATTTTCCTCGGGCAGCAATGGAATCAGTTGTGTTCATACCTAGGGGTTCCTTTTGGAGCAGATACAGTGATCACATGAGCAGGCACTGTTGCGACCAGATGTGCATCTCTGGGACTGTAGGGTTTAGAGGGCTGCAGCAGGTTCTCCTCTTTACTGCCCACTGTGACCTCCAGGCGCCTCCCAATGGTGAAAGAAGAGAAGTGCAGCAACAGCAGCTCAGCACAGCTTCCCAGGCACCTGAACAATTTCCCACATGTAATTTAGTTGTACAGACAACATATTCACAAGACCTTCAAAGATACTTGACTTTTCAAGCTTATTTTATAAAAACCTTCAATTCTACATTCATAGTTTTGACCATTCCTCTACTGTCTGCTTTTGTTATCTATAAAAGTGTCACTACAGGAGTTCTTAAAACACAAAAAGTAAATTAAAAATAAAAAAACTTACTTTGCTTTGCAGGCTACTCCAACAGACAACCTCTCTCCTGGTGAAATATCCACCTCTCTTTCCTCTCTCCTTACACCAGGGTAAGGGATATTCTCCCTCAGCCCCACAACATTTTCTGTCTTTGCCTCTTTTGCATTGTTGACTTGTTTTTCTGAAGACTCAGAGCAGTTTTCAGACTCTGAGCAGTTGGAAATGTCAACCTTTGCAAGAAAAGACTGTCGTTTCAGTTTCAATGGTGCAGAGCATTTGACAGTAACCAGGGTGAACTGTTCCTCTGAGTCCCAGCCAGCAAAGTCACAGGACTTTAGCGTGTGTGTCTCTGAACCTCTATTTCTGTGATAAGAGAAAAATCAAGATTATAAAATACAGTGTTCTCTGGTACTGGTCAATAGTCGTTTGTTCTGTGACAAGTTTTGTCATGGTGTCAAGAGTTTTAATAAAGGTTGTAAGGACAAGTTATTTTTATCAACCATAACCCTGTTTATGTATGCCTCTGCCAACTAGTCAAGTTGCAGGTTACATCCATAACTTTCCAGCGCCATAATATGCAGTGAAAACTTGAAAGGCATTTAATAAAAAAAATGTATCAAGTGTATTTAAAAAATAATAATTTTCAGTGGAAAACATGCTGTCTTCACAGAGGAGTGCAGTGGACTGATAGAGGGCTTCATCACAATCATCTAAAGTCCAATATCAGAAAAACCAATGAGCTTGTTGTGGACTGCCAGAGGTACTGGATAGAACACAAAGTTGTAGCTATGGCTGTAGACAATGCTTCATATCAGACTGTTAACACATGCCGTAACACCCCTGCAAAATATGATTTCTGGGTCCAAGCCGCTCCAAGCCTTGTATTTCTACAACACCACAGTGCTGTGTTCCCCGTTGTTTGAACAGATCTGAGTTTTTAAAAATACAAAGTAATTGTCATTTTACCTATTTCTTATCAATCAAAAAGGTGTCTAATTGACGTTAGGGGTGATTGTAATTGTTCACACGTTTGGCCATTGTGTCTGTCATTTCAACAAAATTCACACACCTCCAACCCAGCAGTACAGTATATAATCATCAGTTTAAAGGGAGGCACCAAGATTAGAATCAACAACTAAGTTTCCGACCAAATGTTAAATATGGTCACAATCTCCCCTTCTATTCCTGAGTTATGGCGTTCAATAATGGCCAGAAAAGTGTTTAAGCAGACCATTATAATGTCAAAGTGAAGTGACCGTTGCCACCATTGAGGCATAAAAATGTATTGGACAGTAATCACTGCTAATCATAAGAACCACTACTTATGTTTTACAGAAGTTTGTAAATAGTGCTTAAGTTCAGTTTTACTCTGAATGTGAATATTTCCTTTCTTCTTTGATCACTCACTGTATCCAGAGCACCAGCTCTCTTTTCTCCCCAATCATCAGATCCTCAAACTGGCCATACTCTGTAACATCCAGCCCCCCTTTGTTTTCCAAAATGCTCTTGAGCTCAGCCTCTGGGAGATGTATTGCAGAAAAAATCTCACTGTAAAAAGAATAACAGAAAAAAAAGCCATGACAATACTGATCTGTATCAACCACATCAACATTTTTAAGAATATGGAAAATACTTCACTTCTGATGCTAGAGAAATAGAGCTGAAATAAGTCGATTAAGTCATTCACTTTTTTTTTTACATATGAAAATAATTATTAGTTGAAGTCCTATAAAGACATGAGTCCAATACCTCTGAAGACAGGGTGCCATGCACAGGGCCCTCCAACAGTAGAAGGACTGACTGCTCTCCACCATTACAAGATTGACCAGGTGCCCTGGCAAAGGCTGGTAGTGGGCAGGCAGTAGTAGAGAGTCTAGGCTGAAGAACACACTGTCCCCCACCACTCCATTTTTACCATACACACTGGTCACATGCACCTGGAGATAGCAGGTCAGTAAAAGGAGGGCAGAGGGTTTACAGAGGACATTAGATATATTCTAAACGAGGTTTTAATATTACTCAATTAAATTAGAAATACATGAATGAGCATATAAGCATTAACACTTTAAGTACAATGCCTTTTAAAAAAGCAAGGACACAGAAAGTACAAAATTGTAATGAGTGGGTATAGCCAAAAATGTAAATGCAGTTACCTGGTCTAGGCGGCAGTATCGTAAAGGGGCCACAGAATGAGCCTGGGTGGTCCACTGTGATCCATTAGGATTGATAAAATATTTACCTTGGACCCAGTCTCCTTTCATTGGCTCATAACCTGACAAGAAAATACACAAAGTGTGCCAACAAACAGGAAAGTTACCATGAGCCTTTAGCCAAGAGCCAATACATTTAGGTGTGGCTGTGAGTTTGGTTAGCTCTCAACCTGAGAGTAGATTAGCTAAACATCAACTGTAAAAATGTAGCTGTAAAATCTGTCAAAAACTCTGGACAGTTCTTGGACTGGAGTACCACTGTGGGTGTAGACAAAAAAGCAAGTTTATGCAAAGCATTATGGGGTCAAGAGGCTTACAATTTTAGCATGTGAAGTACAGTAATAATCTATACCTTCCCATAGACTGTAGCGTGGGAAGTATGTGGTCTGGTTTATGTAGCCACCCTCTCCATCAAATGATGTGACTGTGCCAATGAGAGGCCGCAGCTTCATACGGTCAGCTTCTGCGGAGGTACTTCCTCCATCCTCCCATTCATCAGCATTCTTCTCCACCTAAATGACAGAATTAAATGGTGCATACATCTGACAATGTTCATTGCGATGGCCTTATTTTCCTGCCTGATTCACTGTATGTAGAGGGGAACAATAAATAAGTATAACTGAAATTCACACTGACTTAAGTCACCTCTCACCAGCTCTCAGTCTATACCAACTGTCGTTTCCATTAAGCAATCCTGTACAGTTCAGTTCATGACACATGAGAACAGTTAGTTTCCATTGTCAAATGCTATGGATCATGGCATCAATTGAACCGCTCCATTCCGTCCCTTTTTTTAATACCCCTTTGAGGTACCTAGAACACTGATACAATAAAAAAATAAGCCTAGAAACACTGCAGTCCGTGACTGGTATAGTTGTTCCTCTGCATTTTTATGATAAGGAAATACAGTGAGAGCTGGATAGAGCAGTGAGGAAGTTGAAAAGGTTTTTCAGCTCGTAGCTCAGTGCATGGCTGTCCATGGCGTCCATTGTATGTCCGAACAATGCAGGAGGAAATGTAAAAACTAAAACAACATGCAACTTAAGCAGTTAATGCAGCACCGAGTACTGTCTGTGGTTGAGACACATGACAGATCTAGAGTTTAGGTACATGTCTGTAGGGCTACATAGGGTTCTAAAAGGACCAATACCAAAAGTGTTTGATGGACAGCAAAAGAGATGCATGAACATTTAGATTCTGATCTGTATGATCTGATGAAGATGGAGCACATGTATGAAGCCCCCCCCCCAAAAAAAAACCAAACTTATTTGATACAAGGTAAATGTAAATTGTATGTTGTTTGCCAAATTAATGCTGGACTTAATCACAAGATCCTCACCCTTACGGCTTTCCATCCCCCTTGGGCACCGTTTCGTACTGCTATGCAATTCACCACGTCCCCTGTTTTCAGTGGTATCCCGCCCAACACCTCTCCAGTAGTGAAGTAGATCGCATCGTCTATCATGCCATAGTCAAGGCACAGCTGGGTGACCACACTGCCCCGCAGGTGGCGAATGTCCTCCATGCCTGACAAGCAAAAGACATGTGAACCAACACAGCATCAATTCAGTTTGCGTGTTGCCATTGCAACTTCGTGTTAAAAACACATAGAAATAGAGAGCCATTAAGTGACCTCTATCTAGATAACGCTATACTATTTTAGGATGTTTTATTTACCTGGTGTACCGGAGAAAATCCCTTCTTCATCTACCTCTACAGTCCTCCACAATGGAGAGACCAGTTTAGACAGCATACACCGCACCGCAGTTAGCATATCTGGTAGCTGAAGTAGCTCTACACTTAAAAAACAGAATAACGTTAGAGCAAACATTTGTCACCCGACGTTATTTAGATGCAGTTTTTGGTATTACTCTGCTGACTAACACGTCCATAAACCGAAAACGGCTAATTAATAAAAAATACATAATTTTAGCCATGAATACAAACAACTTCAGTAACTTAAGTTGGACAGCTAAAACCGTTAGCTCACATCAACGATTGCTAGCTAGAGGAAAGAAAGCAATTTTACATATTCAAAAAAATGTTAGCTAAATGTTACCTTTGTCCTTAGATGAAAGTAGTTTAGAACATGATTAAACGAACAAAGGATATGTGAGGTTATTTTAAGTCACCGTTAGCAACACAAATATTAGCTAAACTAATGTTAACGTTAAAGTTCACGTGTTGGGGTGGAGACCTCTTCGCTGTTGGGACGCGTGCGTGCGCGGGAGCGCAGAGTCCAACCGCCTGTGACGAGGGGAGGTGCTACCAGAGATGTACTGTGACTGTTAGTACCAGAGGGAGGCAGTATTGTCACTTATGAGATGCCAACTGCCGCAAAACCCTTAAGCAGAAGACGCAGAAGAAGATTTTAATTTATGTTATTATTGTCTCTCGGTTATCTCTATATAATTCAGGTTTTCTGAAAAGCAAAACCACCCCGTCTATTGAAATGTAAGTTTATAGCTCGAAGCCCTAAAAGCATTATTAATAGAGGTACTTATATGTCTGTATAAAACAAAGACATATGATATAATATTTCTATACACTCCAGAGTTGTTTGTTTTGGCTAAAACTGTTTGATATTTATTTTTGTGAGATGAAATACACCGTGCATATATACATTTGCAGGTTGTTAACAGATGGTAACTCCACTGGGTTTTCCACCACTGCAGATTAATAGACACTCCATATGCTGCATGTTTATGCAGAGAATCCACTGTGGACCCCTTTGTTTTTACACAAGATACTGAATGCAATGCAGTATGAAATGAATAACAACTTACAGCTATCCAGCGTTGTCGACTCATCTGAGCCTTAAAGCACCATCTGTTTACTCACCAAATGTCTCATTCACCTCTTGCAAATTGACAGTTTTTTGGCACTAAATGCATCTTGTGTAACGCTTTGTTGGGGAGAATTTACACCAGGAAAACACTGCACATTCTCAGTGCCATCACATTCACACCTGCAATCTGCCAGTATGTCCACTGTTGCTTTACTGAAATTATGAAAAATTGTAGCCTACTGATAAGTCACCATTCTGCTCATCTGATTATGCCAGGGTTAAATGCTCCACCTCTCCTTTCCACTGTCAAAGTGAAGAACATAAAACGTGTTAGTGTAGATCAAGCATCAATTTGGTCAAATAGATCTTTTTAACATGACTGTGTTGCTGCCCCGTTTGATCCTTCACTCTCTTATGACCAGAGGGATTTTGACTATCCATGGATAAATCAGTTTATTTCAGTGTCTTAATTTAAGACTTTGGAGATTTATTTCCAGACAGGCAGCGCTGCCAAGGTAGTATATCACAGACTATAAACTTTAAATACATACATATATTATTTTTTTTCTCCTGACAGCTGTTATAATGTATGACTTCTAAACCTAATTGAGATAAATATTAGAGGTGTTTGTGTTGCACTTTGAAAGTGTCTCTATATTAACTGCCATAGCTTAGTATAACTGAACACATTGATATGCAAGCATACAGTCATACTCTAATTGTGACTCTCATTCTCTGTGACATCTGTTAGTGTACTGTACGTTCAAGCACCCTACCCATTCCCTACATATCATACTTTATATTACTGCCAACTTTCCAATTGTACCATCTATTTTTTAAGAAATGTACTACCATGAATAACCATGAATTTAAAAATATTAAGATTTTGAATCCAAATTGGCAAGGGACATCTTCAAAAACAGCGCACTTATAAATACCCAAATATATTGTACTGCGAGTTAAAGTTAACAGCTCAATATTTTAAAATTATATTAAAGCATGAATAATGATTTTAATAAATCAATTATTTTTTTACAATTAATATTAATAATGTAAATACAATAGGTTTGATGGTCATTTTGATACAAGTGCACTTGCAGTAATGTAAATGTGAATAATATTAATAATAGGCCTCACTTGTATACCGATAAGAAAAGTTGTTGAATGATTATCTTACTGTTCTGTAGCATTTGATTGTATCATGCAATCTTCTGAAGTTATTAAACCTTTATTTTTATCTTACAATTAGAACTGCCGTAATTGTCATGCAACAAAAACTTTGACAAGTAAACTTTATTATCTGTCTTTTGCAAAATCAAATATGTCTGCGAGTGAAAGCCTAAAAAAAAAAAGATAGGCTTTGGAAATGCTCAGCAGTCCAGTGAGGGTTTTAGTTGTAGTTAATGGACTTGCAAAAAGTAGTTAAACCTGCAAAAACACTGATATGGTCTATAGCAGAGCAGTTACATTGATTTACAGCTCTTTCCAAAAAGCATTTTTATGTTGGTAGATGGTGGTTTAAAATTGTGTGCCTTCAGGAAACCGTGGCATGTGATGACACATTAACATAACCAGGCCAACATATGAATCATTAAACTGTTGGGTGCTGCCTAGAATTATATGGTTTCATGAGGGCAGTGACACAGGGCAGTCATACTTTTACGTTTATCTGTTTAAATACTGAATGAGAACAGTTTATACAGTACATCAACAACCAGGCTCTTTGGTAATCTTGTCAATTATTTTAGGACACTCTTAATGTTTTCATATTGTTTGACTTTTTCATGCTCTGTTTATTGTGTACTGTCATACTGTGTTTTTGGAGGCGGCAGCTCAGTCTGTAGGGACTGGTTCAATTCCAGCTTGGACAGCTGGCATGTGTGTGTGTGTGTGTGTGTGTGTGTGTGTGTGTGTGTGTGTGTGTGTGTGTGTGTGTGTGTGTGTGTGTGTGTGTGTGTGTGTGTGTGTGTGTTTGTGTGTGTGTGTGTGTGTGTCTAATGACAAATAACAACAGAGTGAATTTGACATTAATGTGACCCAACTTTCACCACAAGAGGGCAGTGACGACACTCTTTGTACACAAAACAACTACGTCCTTGCTGCAGAGTGCAAATGAGGCCAAGGGAGGAATCAGATCAGATACTAATCTCAGAGTCTGTGTTGCTATAACTGGACACTCTACTTAACAAATGGCACGGATGCTCAGAAATTATGCCAGCTATTCTCAGGACCAATGGGAAAACAGATTCCCACCTTAATCAGAAAGTGTTTGACATGGGCCTGGAGACTTCCCTTTTGTAATTAGCAGCTAAAATACACAAGCAACAAGTACCAATACAGTCAGTTAATACAATCTGACTGTTGGACAGAGTTTGGCCGGATGGTAATCTCTAAGGTGCCTAAGAACAGTTGGCTACCTGCCCCATATTGCAAAGATATCAGCATCAACATTTTTACAGACATTTTGGAAATTATACAAAACTAAGGCAAATACCAAATCTAACAAACTAAATATTTTCACATGATGATGACATCTATTTCGAAATGTTCTGAGTTGCCAAAATAGAGGAACATCTCTACAAACTAATTACATTCAACATATTCTTGTTCCTACAATGCCCTACATTTATATAGGATTTTGCAAACTGATATTACTCTGTCAGAATATTATAACATTAAAATAGTATACGCCATTAAGTACAGAAAGGTTAGCTCAAATAAGTACCACAGACACACAATACATCCTCATAAACATATAGAGGGAAAATGAATAGTCAGTTATTAAACAGAGTTTTTTCTTTGGTTAACAATCCGTCAAACACATTTTCTTTGTTCAGGTAATGAACAAAATGTGTTTATAGTGGTCTGTAGTGTATAGTGCAGCCCACATGAAAAAAATGGGATTAATTATATGATCCCTTCTAAGATCCGTCTCCATTGTCTTTCAGTATGAAAACCAGATGCATATAAGAATTCATTTGGCATGGTGAATGTATATAAAACACAGGGGAAGTGTAGGAACATTGCAGTGGTATACAGAGCCAATATTGTTGGTGTCTGTTATCAATTATATTTGTATGAATGCACACTATTGTACTATATACCATCACATACCTAAAGTATTTTGTTGTGTATCTATTTCACATATTTTATACTTTTGTTTCCTAGTGCTTAATTTTTCCTTGGATATAATTGACAAAACTGTAGGCAAACTTCATATAGTTCTATAATACAGCAGCTTTTGCCCGAGGATCAACTTTGCTTATAATCAAATTAGTGATATCATGCAGGTCATTATGACAGTTGCCAAATCTTGTTGTAGGCTATCAACAAGGGCAGTCAGAGAGCAGTCACCTTCACCTTCACCTTCACCAGTGTTGTGCAAGCCTTCTGTTGTTTTGATAACAAAAAGGTTAAAAACGTTTTTTCTGCATCTTGATCCAGATCTTAAATGAAACCAACACATTAGACAATAATGGGAAGTTGGTTTTTTTCTCATTTGAGTCGGTGCACCAGCTCATGGTAGAAAATATGCCACGTCTTGTAAAGTTAAGATAACCTTTTAAGAAAATAAAAATCTTGATCTGCACCAACTATAAACCAATGGCAATCTCTTATGTTTCCGTAACAACTTAAAAAATAATAATAATAAGACATTAAATAAAAAATGTAATTGGAAACATGCCAATGTTTGGAACACTGAAGATTATCTTTAGGAATAGCGTAAATTACTGTTAAATGTGTAATAATGTAAGAGGATTGTATGCTTACGTTACTCTCTACATCATGTCCCATTATTGTTTTGTCTCTATGGTTTTCTGTTTTGACATTTATCAAGTCACAAGTCACTTACTGCATGCCTTGCGATCCAGTAGCTGCCTCTCTGACCCTTTTTGTATTGTTTATGCCATTAAGTGCTTGCTGTTGTGCACATAGTTAGTATAGTACATGTTGTATTACTGACCCACTTGTGAAGTCTTTCTAATTATGTTTTTGCAGAACATTTAACATGCGTGCGTAAGTCAATTATCTAATTATTTGATCAAAAATTATCTGGTGTGCTCACACTGCCACCCTGCGCTCTCAACTCTACCTGAAGAAGACCTTCCTTGGTGTAACTGTTGGCAATTATGGATGCATTTGGGAACATCAAGCAGTGTTTTGGTATTTTTATGTTTTTCAGTAGCCTATATTAATTTAAGAAACATTTTAGAAAATACACTATTTTCTTGGCTGGTTGCCTGGTAACCTCACAATGACAACAAGAGTCCAGGCCAAGAAACAGTCCAGCACATGTGCCCTGTAAAACCACAACATGTTGTTTTTTTCACTTGGGTTTTTGTATGGATTAAACAAAACAACACTCCAGTGGGCTCGATATCATTACTTAGTTACTTAAAGTATCAACCAAAATAACCCAGTAAGAAAATGTTCGAAAGAGGGGCTTCTGATAAAAAGAAATGCATAAAATGCAGAAGGATGATTCTAAATGCAGTAGCCTGCTATATTGGTATTGATATCGGCAGTCTGAACTAAACCATCCACCCTGAGGGAGCTCACTCTACTACATGAAAGTTAATCAGCCCAAAAGAGATGCAAAGGCCTCAGAAATGGCAGAACATCCTATTGATAGACTTAAAGTTTTAAATTAAAAACAAACAAGCATCAGGCCACACTCCGGTCAAACTTACCCATCACAAACAGCTGTCATTCTAACAATGTCTAGCCCTAGACAAAAATGGGAGTGCGAGCGATCTTCTGATCTCAGCAAGAAAGCAAAAGAAGTCATTTTTTCCCTTTAATGGATGTGATTGTGTTTATTAACAAATGGGTAGAAAACATGATGTTGGTAATAATCAGGTAAGAAGGGGTTGTGAAATTGTGATCAGTGAATACTAGGCTAAATGTTTTTTAGCTGTGAATGATTCGACATTTTTCACAGAGATGGATGACTGTGGGGATAATATTAAGACATTAAAGGGGAGAGGGGGGCCAACTCCTGTGTACATGAATCCCAGCTACGCCCCTGGTCAGCGGCAGTCAGAGATGTGAGTGAGGAAGAAGAGAGCACAAAGAGGGGAAAGAAAATACAGGGAAGGAGGAGGAGATCTGCGTAAACTCCGCCTCCGGTCTCGGATCCTCTCGCAAGTCTTATTCACAGCCTCTCACGTTGAGGGTAGAGAGAAAAGGGGAGAAACAAGAACAAGGGCACGCGAAGAAGAAGGGGAGCAGCAAAACGACCATGGCAACATCCAAAACGTCTCAGCTTGAGATAGTGTCCGATCACAGCGCACCTCTACCGCCGTCGACTACTGCACGGAGCATGCAGTCGCACAAAAGACAGCCCAGATGAATGAGGAGCAATACCTGGGCCGTGGACAAAATGAGGGTCATCTTCATCCAAAACGCCGGTTTCGTCGCAGCTTTCTCGCCTTTTAGATGTGAGTCGGTGATGTTGGCAGCGTTTAGGACGACAGATAAAGTGAACGAGCCAGAATTAACCACAGCTAGATCATGCAAGTCGATTGAGGAGTGAGAAGATCAGACGGATTGATTTAGTCTTTTTTTGTATTATTGGGATAGAGCGCACACATACATTATAGCCAATATATCATCTTTAAATCCAAAGTGTATTCACATTCCGGCATGCTGCCGAAATCTGAATAGGCCTACATATTTTTATTACATATTAGCAATATAATTCATTTGTATGTAGTGATACAGGACTATGTATCAGGTAATTATGGATCAATAATGTCCTTATAGAGTTGTGCTTAATCCATTAGTAGATTGAGTATAGAGATAATAGGCGTAACATGAATAGGTGATCTCTGTTCACTTTGATCAAAGCCAATTGATCAACCAAGACAATCTGGAAATGTTAGTTTCCACTAGCCTAATAATAGGCTATGACTAGTAGGCCACAAGTTATTCCTTGTAATTTATTTATTTATTATTACTATTATTAGACCTATACGTATTATATTATCAATTCATTTTAGTTAGGTAGTTTGAAATATTTAACAGTGGGAAGGTTGTTTAAATACTTCCCTAGTCAAATGGAAACAGCTTATTTATCGCCCCACCGGGGGGCAATCTGTCCCAAGGCCCAGAGAGGCCAAACCTCCGCGGGTAAACCGGCGGGGGGTGACCTCTCCCCTCCACCTCCTGCTCCATCCCTACCTGCCGGCAACTCAACTGAAGAGACCCCGGCAAGCAGTGATGGACGGAGAAACTCAGGCGTGAAGAAACACCACCACAAGCATAACCTGAAACACCGTTACGAGCTGCTGGAGACGCTGGGAAGAGGCACCTATGGCAAAGTCAAGAAGGCCATTGAGCGACACTCCGGCAGAGAGGTGAGCCACTTAAGAGACGCTCTAAGCAGCTGTAAACATCTGTCAAGATGCTTTTAGTCGGCTCAGGCGCTTCTTGTATACATAGCCTGCATGAGTAGTCCCTAGAAAAAAACACTGGTTCTAAAATAAGTGCTTTGTTAAGCGTGTGCATGTCCTCCCCTTTGGGAATTCCCCAATGCTCAAAAGGGCCCATGGGGCTAGAGAGTTGTTGCTGCACACGCCATGTCCTACGCAGGGCCTCACCACCGGATGCTGGAGTGCAAATCTCTACTGACTGACTGATGTGACTCCAGTGATCCCAAGCATCATGGAAAACACCTAACAGTCCCCCAGAGATACTATTAGGGCCTTACTCACATTTTGTTGTTCAGAATTTAGACACCGGCTATATCCTTTCGGTTTTGTTGTGTTTGAGTGGGTGTGTTTGCATGGGCCAGTCCAACACTTTCTGTTTCTTTATAAAAATGGCTGTCCATCTGCTGTAATTTCCTTGCAGACCAGCACATCTCTCCAAATACTGTATTTCCATGTGTGTTCAAATTTGACCCCTGTGCCCACTCTGGCAGGACATGAGGAACTTTCCGTGCACTGAGAATGCCAGGGGGAAACTTAGTATAAGTCAACAACATCCCCCAATGGTGTCATAGCTCCTGGCAAATGCATGCTTGCTAGGGGGACCACAAACCCTCCTCCTGTCCCACTTAGATCCCTGTCCTGTTCTCAGTATGTTTTCCTATTTAGTATTACCATGGCAGCAGCTCTAATGTGAAGTGTTTTACTTTCACTAGCATTTTAAAATTGCCCAATGCATATTGACCAGAAGGGTCTACATATCTTATTTAGACATGAGAGTTTTTGAGATATTGTTTTCTTAAGATAACTCAAATTGGCTGCATTTTTTAATTTGGTTAATTTCTTGGATTTTTTTTAACTCTGAAATTGCATTATACAGACAGGTGTTTCTGTTATTTACCTACCCTCACTGATATAAATGGACTGGACATAATATACACCTGTCAGTATTATTGGTAGGTCAAACCTCAGTGGCCTAATACCTTCCTTTCTCCTGTAATCTGCTGTAATGTCCTGGTCATAGCATTCAGACTGGAAATAGCATCTCAGCAAAGTATAGGACTTCCTTGCACCACTGTGTTTCACGTGGGAGTTTGTATACCTTAGGGGAGTCCATTGAGAATTAACGCCTCTGCACATGGAGTACCAGCAGAAAATAGACAGCGTGACTGCTGGCCACCTCACGGTCCACGTGTGTCTGGCACTGCATCGCTAGAGTTTACTTGAACTCTGACTCAAAGTTAGTCCCTTGTGTCTATATGGCAGATACAGCTGTGTGGTGAGACTGTTATGCAATCATCTTGTCTCCCAGTACGTTTCCTGGTTCATTCCACAAACCAAATTAGATGAGCAGAGAGAACTAAGTGAGGAAACAGACTGAGAAGGTTTTGTGTGTGACTGTTTGTATGCACGTGGGGAAGGAGCTGAAGGCACTCGGGGGAAGATTGATTAGATGTGGGCACATTCAGAATGTCAGCGAAAGTGGAACTGAGTGACTGTCTGCTTTAATCTGCAAAGCCATATGTTGCAGCACTGGGCAGTTCAGTGGAAACCACAACATTATATAGAGTGCAGTTGACCATAGATATCATAGTGGGGATATGTGACACGAGCACAAAACCTCTTGAAGATGTGTTTAATGTTTGTATACTCGTGACAGAAAGAGACTGGGTGTGTCTTAATGTACTATTTGCATCCAGATTACTAGAGTGGAAAAAAAAGGTTGTGGTGACAGCCAGGCCTAAAATGGGCAATGACACATGAAAGGCCATCCACAGCAGGAAGAGAGATTGTAGGGGAAGGTTAATATCCTGCATGGGGGATCCATCATGGACAGGAGGGGGTGGGCAGTTAGCACAGAAACACAGGGAACCCCGACACCATAACAAGAGAAGGACAGCCTCAGTTAAAGAGGTTAGACCGTTACAGAGTCATATTAGTATGAGCTTAAAGCACCAGATTACATCACTCCCTAACAATGGATCCACTGGAGAGGTACGCGGGAGGGGAAAACATTGACATTCCTCTTCTATATGTGGTGCAGTTGATGAGGTATTATGATTCCTGGCTGTGTTTGAGAATATAGTTCTCTGGAAAAGTAACAGGCCTCTTCCTCCCCCTTGCTCTGACTCAGACACACACACACACACTCAACGCAACAGATGATCATGATCTTTAGAGAACACAGAGAAGGGTGAGCTTGTGATAAATACTTCATCTATTTTAATGGCCTGAGAAAGCACAGGAAGATGTCAGGCTCTAGTGAAGCGAGACATGGACTTTCACTTCAAACGGCTCTGTTGTGATCAAGGAGGGGTGGGGGGTGGACGAAGCAGGCCCCATACCTGGCAGGGGCCGGCATAGACAGAAGTGCATTGCCTGTTTACTGTGAGTGACAGTAATAGGGATCCACTTAAGGACAAGCGTAGCTGTGTCAGCCTGCCCGGCCAGCTGGCAAGTGGCTGTTTTGCAGTCCTGTTTAATGATCCACATCGGGGTCAGGGCAGGGGAACATGAGGAGATACACAAGAGATACCTGGCTTTGTCTCAAGCCCAATGTGGGAGAGCTGGCTTATTCAATGAGTTAACATACAGTGTGGAATGAAGATCATGGCTGTTAAAGATTCATTACTGCCCTTTGTGGAGAAAACAATACCATACCATTTTCGTTTTAGGCAGCAGTTATGCAGAGGGGGTTTACTTGCCTTTGCATTTAACTTTTGGAGATAATTTCTCAGTTGTTGCCTAAATTAATAAATTCCTGAATTAATTCCTACATTAAATCCAGGAAGGTGAGTCACTTTCTGCCTCCCTGTTAAACACCAGAGTCAAAAATGTTACGAACATTTTGGGGGATCAGTGGTAAAACGTTGATGAATCTGATGAGGTAAAGGAAAACATCAGTGTTAACAACTTTTACCATTTATGAACACAGCATGTAGACCCCCTGGACCCCATCTTGTTTATTATGGTATCATTTCTTTAAATTCTATGTAATCAAGGCATGCTCTGGAAGGGAACTATTCCGGTTTGGTTATTTTTATTGATGTACACGGTAATTAGCTTGGCATTCGCTACTGCCTGTGGTTTCTGCTCAATGGAATAAAGCTGGGCTCCTCAGAATACAACCGCTTAGCTAGGAGAGGACAAAAGTTTAAACTAACAGAATTTGCAGCGAACAGATTCTATAGAGGCCGGATCAAAGCAAACACAGGAATCAATCCAGAATGTTTAGGCTACAATTATAGGGACGTGCTAGACTGTCTACTCTCAATTGGTGTCTTCGGAAAAGGCAGCTAACTTCTCATTTAAAGAGTACATAGGGTAGAGGTTTGAATGCATCCACTTGCGGCTGAATCTTACCCTGGTGGCATTGCCATGACAGTGAAAAACCGTCAAATCAAGTGTAGTTGTTGACTGCTGAGCCCATTGGCAAGGCAAGGAGACTAAATCACTTCCTCAACCCCTGCCCATTCTGTTGATTCCTCCATAAAACTCCCAGCAGGTCATCTTTTCAGGCTATTTCAGAAGTAGGCCATTAGCTGTTGTTAATCAGAATGACTAAGTTTAAGAGATCAGGTAGTGTTGGAGGGTCTTTTTTAAAGACGTTTTTGAAAGGGGAGGAAACACTGCTATGTAATACTGACATCTGATTTATGGAGGAGCACTCTGATCTTCATACCACCTCAGCTGTTTCCGGATAGGTGGTTGCTATGGAAACCTCACATTTCACTATGCGAATCTGACTTCTGATCTCTGTTAGAGATGGGTTGGGAGTCCAGATCAGAGACCAAGCCCAAACACTTATTAATACCTGGTTAAATCGAGGCCCAGTCCCTGAAAGAGTACAAACAAGCCTCTTTTATGGCATCACATGTCAGGTTGTTTTTCACCTTAATTTTGCTCCATACAGAAAAGTGGCTGACTAAATTATACAGTGTAAGACTAAGGTGACACCTCCTCTGTTTTTGACTCATCTGGCTGGCATATCAACATGGGCTGATGAGGAGGTTAAAAGTTGTTATTCAGGTCTCACAGGATCCCTGAGAGGGGAGGTAAATGAGGGGGATGAAGTGCACAGGTAATAGGAAAATATATTTAGCATACATACTGAGTTGGCTCACATGTTATAGATGTTACATGGATAGCGGTATGTACTCTACAAGCCATGCACATTTTAAAGTTCACTGATAAGATAATGAATGTAACATAAATGTGCTGTCGTCTTATTTTAGAGTTTTCTTTTGGTCTATTTCCCGTTCCAAACGTAATCACTTTAAGTGTGCATAAAGGAAAATGTATATTTACCCAAGCTATCTGTTACTCAGAAATCTAAAGTTGATGTTGCTATAAGTCAGCTGGTCAAAGTGTCTTTTGTCCTCTGTTTCCAGGTGGCTATCAAGTCAATACGGAAGGAGAAGATCAAGGACGAGCAGGACATGGTTCACATCCGCCGAGAGATCGAGATCATGTCATCCCTCCGCCACCCACACATCATCTCTATATATGAAGGTGAGGGTTTGCTCCATGTCTGAAACTACACCCAAGCACATGACAAATCATACACAGTCACCTGCCTTGGATGCACATAAACACAACCACAAGTCCAAAATTCACCCCTCCCTCAGCTCATTCAGCACTCATGTTATGACATGCAGATGTCATAATAAGACCTGGACTACAGCTCTGGGATGTTATTCATCTTCTATGCTCTGTCTGGCTGCCTGGGCCAGTAAAAGTCTGGATGGCTTTGACAGTGTGCATCTGGATCTCTCTGAATGTGTGTGTGTGTGTGCAAGTGTGCACTGAAAGTTTGTGTGTGTAAGAGTGGTGGTATTCTAAGGGATTGCCTCTCCCACATCTAAGAGGTCTCATCTCTTGTCTTCTCTGGTCTTGATCTCAGGGCCAGACATCTGCTGATGCTTAAGAGACAACTGCAGCTGGGAACCATACTGTACTTGTGTATGTGTGTTTGCAGATTTGTGTGTCTGCATAAGTCCTTGTATATTTGTTTCTATGTATGAGCCTGTGTGCATGTGTGCGTGTGCGTGTGCGTGTGCGTGTGTGCGTGTGTGTGTGTGTGTGTGTGGCGAGGGAGACACTGAATTGACCTTAATAACCCAGGCATGCACCCTGTCTGACTCTGGTTTAGTGCTATGAAGAGGGAAGAAAGGCCTTAAGCCTTCCCTAGAGCAACATCAACATATATCTAACCCAGGAAGTACCTCTCTAAATATCAAAGCCTTCTAAGTCAAGCTCAAATGGTTCCTTTTTTTTATGAGTCCTTTTTGAATTACCCTAATTTCACTGGAAGAAAACCAAGATTAGAATTAATGGTGAGTGTAAAGGTTAAAAATTCCCATTGAATTCTTTCAACATATTGCTTGCAATTAATCATATCTTATAATGTAGTCTGGGTCATCTGGGTAGTCTGTCCAGGCAATTAAAGTCACAAGGCGCTGCAGTGTGAGTTGGTTTCATATGATTTGTGACTCGTGACTATTTCTATGCCTGTGTCAACAAACAGTTTCAATGCCCCTTTCAGGATAGCTGCCCTGGCACAATGGCAGCCGGTTGTGTGCCACTGCCCAACTGGTTTACCCACTGTCCTTTGTTCAGTGTCAAAGTCCCCAGGTTGTTATCAGCAATGTGAATACGTGACAAACATGACTATTTGTCATGGGGATTTGCCAGTAGTCAGCTGGAGGGCTGAAGTGCAGCCAAGTTAAATGTGTTTTGTAGGAGAATGATTAAAAGAACACCAAGCTTTATAAACTCCAAGGAGACTGTGTAGTGTTCCTATGTGTGCTGCAGTCCTTTATAAGAAGCCTACTCCACCAACAAACTCGACCAGACTCATAGCTCTCGCTCTTTGGTGTTTCTCCTCAAACCCAGCGTTTACTGTTGTGGCCTGGCCTACACCCAGCCTTGCCTTAGAGATGTATAGGAGGGCCCAAGATTTGTGTATCCGGCAACACCCTCTTCAACAGCCCCTGCTAACTGCCTTGTGTGAAGCAAAGCTAAACCAGATGTGTGTGTGTGTGTGTGTGTGTGATTTTTACCACTCCCTCACATTCTGCATCCATCAGCATGCTGTGCGAGCATACAGTCTATGTGTGCGAGGCATTTTAAAGCAGATTTTGCTCTTCGCTCCTCAGGCATAATAACTAAGTACCCTAGGGCCACTATTTAAAACAAATAGTCAATTCTAAAGAATGCTGTAAATGTAAAAATTGATACATGTGACAAAAATGTTTGTAGCATGTACATCTACGTGACTGATGCTGTAAAGCTCAGCCTGAAAAAACAGACACAAGTCAAAGGAACAGTTTCAATAGCCCACGCCGTATAGATCATGTACACTTATTGAGCCATTAGCTCAGCCGAACTATCCGATTCCCAGTCAAAAAATTGTCAGAAGTTGTAACACGTTTTTGTAGGGATTAACTAAATGACATAACTTGTTAATTAGTGAGCTTTGGAGGTGGTGATAGACAGATTGTGTTGCCTTGGGACAGAGCCAGACTAACTGTTTCCCCTTTTCTAATCTTAAAGCTAAGCTATACTAACAGGCTGCTAGCTGTCAATCTATAAGTGTATCTCCCAAAAATGTTGAACTATTCCATTGGAAGTAAAGGGGAAAAAGGAGGAAAATTTAGAATAGACATAAATCCATTCACCCTGCTGTGAGTAAAGGGCCACCATTTGTTATTGTATTCATTATACTGCACTGCAAAAAAGCCAAAAGCCAAAAACGTTACCATGTTTTCTGCGCTGCTTTCCATTGTGTGGCCAAAAGGCTGTGCGCTTTTGTAAACAAAGCGACGCATCACGATGATGTCAATCAATGCGTGTGATGTGTTACGGCTTGATGACGTATAGGCAGCAAGAAGCATTCGCGCCAAGGCCAGGTAGTGTGAGTACAAATGGGCTTGGGCTGCGGGGGGAGATGGAGGGGGGGACAAGTACCCTCAAGCACGGGGCACGGTACGGATGGACAGTGTGAGTGCGCCTCAAGGGTGACATAAGTAGGGATGCTCGATATTGGCTTTTCTGCCGATATCCGATATCCGATATTGTCCAACCCTTAATTTCCGATACCGATATCACCCGATACCGATATCACCCGATACCGATATCACCTGATACCGATATATGCAGCCTTTTTACACCAAAATTCATCACATATCACCTATTATGGAATTAACACATTACGCCTAATTTTATTGTGATGCCCCACTGGATGCATACATAAATGCAACACGGCTTTTCAAATGTAAACACAGTCTGTACAAAATAAGCTATTGAAAAAAGTGCCATTCATTTATTTGTTTGTGTTTTTAGAGAGAATATTTTGCCTCAAACAACACTACAGACAACATCACAACAAGGAAGATGCATAGCTTCAGTCCACAGTAGTAAACAAACTTAGTTCTCTTTTTCCAGACTGAGTAACCGGCCGTAACTTGACAAATAATACAATCAATAAATCAGCAGTCAAGCTCAACATGCTAACCTGTATTGGATCTAATGGATACAGCACCAGAAATTACCTTCTCGACGTGACGGTAAACAACGCTGTACAGTCCGGGTAAACAATGGTCTGAGAAACACTTGTGACTGGGCGTTATACAGACATAACGGGGCTCCAGGAACTCCACACGTTTGGTGAATCCGGCATCTTGAACGATAGAAAAAGTTTGTTTCTCGGTGTCGGCTGTTGCTTCTTCTCATCACTGTGCTGCACAGATGTAGCGTTTAACTCCGCATGATTCTTCTTGAGGTGAGTGATCAAATGTGATGTATTAAAGGAAGACGCCTTGTTTCCTCCTCTCATAACTAACGCCTTGCAGTCATTGCAAAGCGCACATATACTGTTAATAGGTGACACTTGGAAATACTTCCAAACCACGGACAACTCATGCACCGGGCGAGCTGAAGCTTGTTAGCCACGGTTAGCAACCTACGAGTGAAGCGTGTTGTTGTTATACGTCATCAAGCACGCGCTTGTAAACGGCCCGTGTTGCATTCAGGTACACTCGGAAATGCTGAAGCCTACGGCCCGTGTTGCATTCAGGTACACTCGGAAATGCTGAAGCCTACAGAACTAACATCGGTTGTAAAAACCCGATACCGATAATTCCCGATATTACATTTTTAACTCAATATCGGCCGATAATATCGGTGGGCCGATATTATCGGACATCCCTAGACATAAGCTTACTATTTACTACTTATTTAAACTCTGAAGATCTTTTGTTATGGTAGCTCAGGTCTATAAATAATAACATATTCAATAAATACCCTGTTGAGGTAATACGAATCAAGTTTCAGACACTTGCTTATTTATTGTCTGCATCAATAGTACTTTACCACTCTTCTGTATTACACTTTGTAACAGCACTCTTCATGCCCCCTATGCAAGCTTGCAACATTGTCAATCATCAGTACTAGCAGGCACTAGAACAATAGGTGCTAATTAGTCAGATGTGAGGGCCTGACCTGTGAACAAAGCCCAGTGAGTGACAGCGAGGCTATAGTGGTAGCTGGCGTACCCAACAGGCTGTAACAAACCCAAGTTAGGTAAGCCAGGTAATTATTTCACCACCAGGGGTCAAAGGTAAATGGGAGTGCAAGTTGAGAATGGGCCCTCAAAGCACAACCCCACCTAGGATCTCCGAGAATGTCACGTCAGGTCACCACTCTGTCCACGAATCAGAGGGCTGAATCTCTACTGCCCTCCCGGCTGCTTGGCTTCCCGCCTGTTACTTTCCAAGCAGCCAGACAGTCACAATCAGGGAGCATTACAATCACTCAGCAACTGTGTGTTTTTGTAGAGGATTATATCTTTAAAAGGACCATGGGAAGGGGGTGAGGAAAGTAGTGTGACAAACTATGAAGGTGCTCACTCAAGGGTGCAGAAAGCAGAGGCCCTCACCCTAAGTGACCCTGCTGTGTGGGAAAATCAACCCACACAATAGGGAGGACATGGCTGACTGTGTAGTTGTCATCTCCTCAGTCATTCCCTCTGTCTTTCTCTCGCCTTCTCTCCCTGTCTAACCATTTTCATTCCCCTTATGTCATGTTGCCAAGTTAAAATTATACACCAGAAGGCTAAATACTGACACAGAATGATGTTTTGGTGGCTGCACTTGGATAGGAATGCATTACAGTAATACCACTGTAATAACATTACTTTCTCCGGTCATCAGATGTGTAACAAGTCACCATTTTAATTCAAGTAATACTGTCAGATATCGTTTGTTTGTCTCTTCTAAAAGTCATATCGATCTTGAGCATTGTTTGCTTTTTTTATTCTTAATTTATTTTGGTCATGTATAAATCCAACACCTACTTCCCTCCCATTATTAAAACACACAGAAATATATGAGACAGCTTAGAATAAAAAGAGGATGCTCTTACTCATGTTGAGTAATGCATTACGTTTCTGAGTTAATATGAGCCCAGTTTTGTTGTGAGAAGGGGAAGTAGCCCTGTGTTGCAACAATTAACTGTTGTACAGTAGTCTATGTGATATGGACACTCAGTATGGTAGATAAGAATGTGGGAGTGTGTTGTGAAATGTGTTGACTTGACGTGAAGTTGAAGTGTGATGTGTCAAGGGCATTACTTGACACTATAGTGTACCCTCTGTCTGCAAAGCTAACTTCTTCTCTCTATGATTTGGTTCCTGTTTTATGTCTGTTTTCACTGCTCTCCGATTGCTCTGGTCTCCGAGGAGTGGGCTTGATTGAGTTAACAGCCCCTCCCTTCAATGTTGCGAAGTTGCCAGACACATGAGGTGGGGTTTGGGTGATGTAACCCTGGGAGAAATGTAGATATGTAATGTGTTCCTCTGGAATTTGTATTCCTGCACCAAAACTAAAGGGGGGTGCACAGATTTATTCTGCTCTTTACATAACAGTGTTAATTTGTAATTTTAATACGATAGAATAAGCCTGGAATATTCCTGGAAGTATATATTAATGGACTTGTTTTCTTATCATTTCTCTCTTATCATAGTGTTTGAGAACAAGGACAAGATCGTGATTGTGATGGAGTACGCCAGCAAGGGCGAGCTGTATGACTACATCAGCGAGCGCCGGCGCCTGAGCGAGCGGGAGACACGACACTTCTTCAGACAGATAGTCTCCGCCGTGCACCACTGCCACAAGGTGAGAAACCCCTTTCCAATATAAAAACACAAATAAAAACATGAACATTAATTTTTTTGCCTCTCTCACACGCATCCAGACTTTGTTTTCCAGGCCACAGCATGCTTATTGTAACATTAACCATGCACCTCCACAGTCAGCTATATTGCCAGTTAATCTGCAGGCCCTACACAGTATGCTTTTCTTGGCGCTGGTGTTAGGGAGTCATCTGTTTCTGAGTGAAGATGGAACACAGTCCAGTTTAATTCAGGCTTACACTCCGATTACAGTGCGCCAAGCAGTTCCTGCATTAATTCTGGCCTCATCTGTTGACACACTGATGGATGTCCCGAGATACCCCCAAAGCTTTTCCCAAGAGATTTAGTTATAGCCACACCCTTGTCAACCCCTGTTCCACACCTCACTAACTCCCATTAAAAACCCAAGGTCCCAGGGCTTGTTTGGATGGGCTCCCCTCTTGCTATCCTCCTCCCAGCTGGAGATAGGGATGATGTCATGGCCCTCAGATAGAAGAGTCCCAGACAGCCATGAATGATGAATCATCCTTACCAAGCACAACCTCACACCGGGTGGGGTGATGTGAGTCACTGACACAACAGGCAAACAACAATTTATTCCATGTATCCACCAATCAGGATCATGTGAACATAAGCTCCCTGCCAGGCAATAACCAATGGGAGATGCGATGCAGAACACAACCCTTGGGGGTGGAGAGACGGATGGAGTTACTCCTCCGCATCTGAACTGGGTTCTGTCTGTCTGCATACCACATGTTAATTCCAGGGTTTTTAAAAAAACCAGGCTTAACAGCATAGTTGTTTTTTAATCCCTAGATGTTGTGAGAACATCATTCATACAGGATGGTAATTACAGGCTCATGTTTATGTGACATATGTGAGTTGATTTAAAATGAAAATCACAGCACATGTCAGCATGTAGACCCCAGAGGGGACAAGACCAATCAAAGAGTACTAGACCAACAGGCTGCCTTGATTTCCCCCGAGAACCACACACTTTCTTTTTGTCAGAGTAAATCATCTCTTAATACAATGGACTGTTTATTACTTGGAGCCATCACTCATGAATAATGCATCTATAGATTCATCCATCAAACTTGTTTTCATTGTCTTTCAGAATGGAGTGGTGCACAGGGATCTGAAACTGGAAAATGTGCTACTGGATGAAAACTGTAATATTAAGGTTAGTTTGCCCCTTGATCTGCGACCCACAGGACTATAATACCCCGCCTCAAATGATCTATGTGTGAGGGATTAACAATCACATGATTAGTATAAAATTCACATGTAGCCCTGTTTCCGTAGATTGCTGATTTTGGGCTGTCCAACCTCTACCATAAGGACAAGCTGCTGCAAACCTTCTGTGGCAGCCCGCTCTATGCTTCACCAGAGATCGTCAATGGGAGACCTTACCGTGGCCCAGAGGTGAGGCCAACAATGACATTGACAAAAATCCCAGCTGTTTGTTTGTGAACATAATTTCCAGGACATGATTTCCGTTTATGTATCCATCATCCATCATTGTCCTCCCTGGCTGTTTAATTTGGTATGAACCTCCTAGATTTTTCAACCTTATATAGATTATATCATTATTATTTCACTACTGATTATCGTCACACAGGCTGAACACAAAGAGGTGGTAAGGCTTCATTTTCTGCTTCTTTGATGGGATTAATGTCTCTCTTGCAACTCCACTGTGGGTCAGCTCAGATACTGTCTGCATCCCTTCCGTCCTCCCCTTCATACGATGTCTGGGTACTTTGATGTGAAGAAAATGGAGGATAGTTTTTCCTCATTTTCTCTTCTTCTTAATGGGATCAGAATGAGCTTCCACAGCCTCAAAGAGATGCTGGTCAATGTCAAATAGATTTGGTTAAAGAAAGAGTGAAAATGTCTCCCCAAAACTACTTTTCTGGCCATTCCAGACTCATTCTGAAGGGCGTCGTCTCTAAAATCGCATCAGTTACATAAAACAAAGCAACAGAGGGGGAAAAATAGCATTTTTAGATATTCAAGTCCAAGCGTTCAATTTAGCGTAATTCACTATAATTTACTCCAGAGTGCTAAAAACTACAGCAGTCCGATTGCAATCGAAATTACAGAACCACAGTTGGGGTGAGGCCACAAATTACAGCAAACACAAGAAACGAAAATAGAACACAACAATAGTGCCTGCCCTGTCTCACCCTCGGGAACGGACCAATGGCAACAGGAGAGAGAAACATTCCTGATGTGGGTCCAGATCCTTAGAGGAAGTACACTAGGTCCTTAACTGGCCCTATCTGATTTCCTCTTCCTAGACTATGTATCAAAGCTTCAGCTACTGCCATCAGAAGAACATTCCTCAGGACATTTAAGCCTCCCTTAACCACAGTCAACACATGTCCTCCTTTGTCACACTCTTACATACACACTGAGACAAGTCATCTGCTGATGACTGAATAGCAACTTGTCTCCAGCGAGTAATCAGGGCCAGGATATCACCTCTGCTGGACTCATTACCCTCTTCCACTCCTACCACTTCCCACGTGGCTCTGTCCCTCCTCATTGCCCCAGACACAAAATTTTATGTAACCGCTTACTTAGAAAGCCACATTGAATTAGGTTGGTGGGTCAGAAAGTGCTAGGTTCTGCTTGACAGAGGCAGGAGAGAGGGGGGGAGGGGGGGGGGGGGGGGGGCATTCCCCACCAGAGTACTGGCATGGGTCAAGCAAGTTTGTAACCTTCTTTTTGTTTTCCTCAGGTGGACAGCTGGGCTCTGGGGGTGCTGCTGTATACCCTGGTCTATGGGACCATGCCATTTGATGGGGGAGACCACAAGAACCTCATTCGCCAGATTAGCAACGGCGAGTACAAAGAGCCCACTCAGTCCTCAGGTACAGCAGGAACCTCTGTTTATATTTCTCATTGAATCTGCACAAGCAATTACATTTGATGTTTGTCCATACAGTATAAAGAAACTCAATTATATCTCTATAGCTACAAACCTGTCATACTTGTCATTGTTTTTTTTTGTTACTTATTAACAGATTATTCTTTCTTTAATGTAAAGTCTAATTGGTTCAGGAAATCAGTTATATGGTAGGAACTGAATGCAAAAATGCCAAATAAAATTCATTTCTCTCAGAGCAGTTGGTAAATATTTTTTTAATGCCCATTGAGTTCTGAATGTCACATTCACATGGTGTTAATTTTGGAAGATGCAATAATGTGGTTTACACTGAACAATGGAAAAATACTATGTCAAATATTTAGTGACTAATACTTTTATTAAGGTGTAAAAGTACTGCAGTTGTTTTTAAAAGCCTCTAAATTAAATAACTGCAACTTTACATACGTCCTTAATTATTACCTTAATTATCATCCACGCCACTACGCCAAGTTGTGTGTAGTATGAGACACTCACAGATTGTTCTTGGTCTGATCCTGCTAGATGCCCGTGGACTGATCCGCTGGATGCTGATGGTGAACCCTGAGCGCCGTGCTACAGTGGAGGACATAGCCAACCACTGGTGGGTAAACTGGGGCTGGAAGAACAGTGTGTGTGACTGCGAGACCCAACACGACCACGGGGGCTCGCCCATGCTTGCCCGCTTCATCGACTGGCAGAACCGCACTGAGCCACGTGGTTCTGGAGCTAAGGCTGCAGCCTTGCCCCAGCTGCTGCGCCAGAGGCCCAAAAAGTCCAAGAAGGAAAATGTCGAGGCAGGACAGACCCACTGTGGAGCAGAAGACAAGCCAGGTCTGAAGAGACCCAAGGGGATCCTGAAGACCCGGGTTACTGGGGATCAGCGGTCTGCCAGTCTGGAAGAGGGGGAACTGGGCCAGGCAGCACTGCCTCAACAAGCCGAAGGTAGAGAGGAAGCATCAAGCCCGGATCAAGAGGAGGAGGAGCCGAGTCTGGGAGGAGGCTCCCCAGCTAAGATGGTGCCCTCTTTGCCCAGGAAAGGCATCTTGAAGAACAACCAGCAGCGGGAATCAGGGTACTACTCTTCACCAGAGCGCAGTGAGTCCTCCGAGCTTTTAGGGGGCACCAGTATGTCTCTGTTAGCAACCTCCCCGCCTAGGAGAGTGATGGGGAGAAAGGGCATCTTGAAACGAAACGGCAAGTACTCCACCTACAGCGGGCCTCCCTCGGCGGCAGCAGTGGCTGGGGTCCTTGGTGAGCCTCCTCCTTCAACTGACTCTGGTCTGTCCCGCAGTCAGAGTCGACCCTCTAGTATAGTCGGGGAGGACAGCTCCGTCCTGTCCCTGTCGCCCAGTTCCCTCAAAGGGGCTGAATGGCATCCCTCCACCCCCCACCTCCGCCCAAACATCCGGGCCTGTGTCTCGGCTGAAAACCTGCTGCAGCTCGCCAACTATAAGGGCTTCCAGGCAGCCCCGCCGCACCAGGGACCCAAGTTCAGCCGTGGCCCGAAAAAGAAAGGCTCCCCGGGAGACAATGGCAGCTTCTCCTTGCTGGGGGACCTGGAGGACATGACTCAGGTGTACCAGCAAGCCCTGGACATCAGCAGCAATCTCACCTAACAGATGGGTGGCAGAGAGCGAGAGGAAGCAGAGGGAATTGAGAGTGTGTGTGTGTGTGTGTGTGTGTGTGTGTGTGTGTGTGTGTGTGTGTGTGTGTGTGTGTGTGTGTGTGTGTGTGTGTGTGTGTGTGTGTGTGTGTGTGTGTGTGTGTGTGTGTGTGTGTGTGTGTGTGTGTGTGTGTGTGTGTGTGTGTGTGTGTGTGTGTGTGTGTGTGTGTGTGTGTGTGTGTGTGTGTGTGTGTGTGTGTGTGTGTGTGTGTGTGTGGCATTAACGACCAGTGTGTTACTGGGATACACCTTTTGGGAAGTTGTGCTATTTCAAATTGGGCTGAAATCTTGATGGAGGTGATCTTTCTCACATACATACGCACACAGATGTACACACTTAGGTGAAAGAGGAAATTCAGTTAAGGTTTTTTGAACAAGAGAGAGGAGCTGGCACGAGAGAATGCCACCCAGTCTGCTTTCTTGGCCCGCCCATAGACTTTGCTGTGTTCAACATGTTTACATATTCAGCAAGAAGGCAAGTAAGAATCACAAACGCAGCAACCAGAAACTGGTTGGCTCTCCTGTTACACCACCCATTTTTGAGATTGAGTTTACAAAAGCACCCTTAAAACTCACACAGAGCTCATGCTTTTGTGATCTTTACTTCCTTTAAAAATAAGAAACAAACCAGGGTCTTGTTCCAACTGACATTGCTGATTAATAATTTATTAATATTTTCGTATCCTTTAGTTTTAAGTGCAAAACTGGTGGTCGCTGGCTGTTACTGGAAGAGTTTCCAACTCTTTGTGTGGAACTGACATATATAATTATGTTACTCTGTGATGAGAAACATATACATACTCAGCATATATAACTGTGTCTGCGCTTGTAAAACATGCAGGCAAATATACCTTCATAAAAGCGTATGTCCTATATATGTGTACGATACTAGGGAATATGTAGGAAGTGCCTTTTTTGATTCATAATAAAAAATTATGTATGTCATTTCCTTAAAGTGGAGGAAAAACCGAGGCCAACCTGTCACCAGTTGTGCTTTCTTAAATGTCGTTTGTGAATGTGGAGAGACCCAGGGCCTTCAGCGCACAACTGTACATGTTTTGGGGGTCAAAGGTCAATCTCAGACAGTTGAAATCAAACAGTATGCCCCCCCCAGCCAGGATGTAGGCAGGAGTCTGCCTCAGAAAGACCGCTATGTTCTTTCTTTGTCAGTGTTTAAGCCCACGGTTTGGTTTGTCAGCAGTTTAGGAGGTTTGGTTGAGCACAGATTTGCTGGCAGAACCAGAGGTCTGGAGGGACTCACCTAGTGGGGCATTTAGTGAAGGGAGATGGCGCAGACACCATCTCACAGTCCTGGAATGTGCCTGGCTTTTTTAACTTTGGTCGTTTCACATTTTCAAGGCTACCTGATAAAATAGGCTTTTTAGTGAGACATTTTTGTAGTTTTTTTTGTTGTTTTTACCAA
This sequence comes from Echiichthys vipera, assembly GCF_963691815.1. Taxonomy (NCBI): domain Eukaryota; kingdom Metazoa; phylum Chordata; class Actinopteri; order Perciformes; family Trachinidae; genus Echiichthys; species Echiichthys vipera. The sequence continues at coordinate 17,239,752 of NC_139832.1, forward strand.
AGACATACAGTATATGGTGGTTTCCATTGTCAGACTACAGTGGTTAATAATTCACCCAAAGCTCTTCAAAAGAGCTAAGTAAGGTGGTTTGTGTAGCCTGCTGATGACACAGCAAATTCCTCAGACAAAGGCTGGAGACGTGTTGGTGCTAGAGATCTCTATCAGCCCCGGCCCGACTCAGCACAGGTGGGATCTGCGGTTCGTGCTCAGCCCTCCAGCTGTGTATGCTAGTCCATTATGTCAACCAAGCACAATTAGCCAGCTATTGTTTTCATTTGAGAGTAAGAGAGAGGCAGCGTGTAGAGATTTATAGCTAGAGGGAGAAGAAAAGCGTGTGAAAGAGTAATGCTTGGAAAGGTGCTGAGAGTAGAGAGGACTTTCCTGTGAAACACAGGAAAGGTCAAGGAGTTAGATTTATTTTTGAAGGAAGGACTTGTAATGTAGCTTAGTGAAAGTAAAGAAAGTGAGTAGAAAGAGTAGATGGAAAGTTGTTGTTTTTTTTTATACCAAAGATGTAATGAAGCTTTGGCATGGTTCAGGGGAATGGATAGGTCAGGGACTAATGGGAGTACTCTACTACTAATGGGAGTATTTTTCTTTGACTTGGGAATCCCCATTGGTGAATGAAATCATCTCCACATTGGCTTTACCTTCCGTTTGTTTTCTTTTTTCGTTTTTTATAGTTTTTTATATGAGATGCTGGAGGCTGTTGATACAGCTTGTCTTGAGGGTCAGTCAGTTTGTGATTTGCGTGTCCTGCATGGCCTTAGAAAGTGTGTTAAACTTTTCCACAGCGGCAAAAAAGTGGGAGAATGGTGACTGACATCATCCAAAATATCAAATGATGTGGATGGAAAATCATGCAGTAGATGACCCCGAGGAAATAGATCACATGTTGAATGTTTCAGTGGTCCTCTAGTGGGAAGCAAAGGTCCTGGGTATCATGGGTATTCAAATGAAAGACCCGTTGCGTATTATATTGCATTTTATTGCCTTTTGTATTGCATTTTATTGTCAACTGGATTTACAGTGAAAAAATTATACTATGTTAGTATTTTTGTTTTATTATGCTTCTGTTTTTGATTTTCCAAAATATAAGAGACTTTATATTGCTTTATGTTATGGCAGAAATACTTCCTTGCTCGAAGTATTACAGTTTGTCACCAGAAAAGGACAAATCTGATTTGAAATTGACTTAACGGAAGGTAAAAGTGAAATTTGAAATTGGAATAGGGCAAAATTAAAGAACATATGCTAATGCATCAATAGCTAACCCTCAGAAAATTGCATTTTCACCTCTACCAAAGCAGGAGAGGTCCAAAATTCTGGAACAACACCAGGAGAACAAGGAAATAAAGCAATGGAAAGAAACTGATGATGAAACATTAACTCTGCCAAACTGGAAATACGTGGTGCATATCTGTTTGCAGAAAGTCTAATCATAGGAAAACTTGACTGGATATTGTTATGACAATAATAATAAATTAGTATTATTATGTTATTTAAGTATTATTTTTGTTATGGCTCATTAGTATTGATGGCTACTGCCACAGTTTTGTTTGTCTTTTTTCTGTTGATCCTGGACTGCCAAGGTGGATTAAGTTGTGTGCCTTTGGTATCTTTTATGACATTTTTTTTTTTTGATAATGAAAATTATTATCAATGTGTTTTTATACTTGTATTTATTGGTGATCAAGCCATTTAATTTGTTGTCAAAATACTTCCTGTCCATGCTTTGGCCCCCTTTAGACTGTGTGTTGTGTTCAGGACATACTGCACACAATGATGGAGTTGTTTGTTCGAAATAGAGTGGCATCATCTCATTTCAAGGCCGTGGTCAAGCATGTGTTTCTAAGAGTAACAAATCGAACAGTTCAAATCCTGTAAATGTCTTAATTCATCCATCTGGGTGTATTTCTACTCAACACAATGCCTCTGTACTGTATCAACTCAAATAAATGGATCTTGAAAGTTAAATGGGTTTGTTTCATGCTGTGTGTGGTCATTTGTGTTTACAAAGTGCTATACAAGTGTAATTAGGACATGCCCTTGAAGTAGACAAGAGTAAATGCCAATAAATGACTCTCAGGGGGATCAATACTGTAGTCTATCACATTCCCATTGCAAACACACTCCAGTCCCAAAGATTGCTGTCTCTCATAAATTACCAGTGTACCTTTAATCTGTTCCCAGAGTTTAAGCCTGACTTCCAAAGGCCACTAGAAAGGGTTATTTCTGGTTTGACCCAGTGGTGGAATTGGATAAACAAATATTCCCAGAGGTCAGACTGGGACAGAACTACAAACCCTTCATCCAACATCCATGTTCTTACAGCAGGGACAAGCATAAAACTATTATTGGAGAGATGTCCTACTTTATTTTCCTTATTTTAAGAACATCTGGCCCAAAAACCTACATCAAAGCATGAAGGAGGTCAGCAGTGGTGTTCCATTTTCATCTTTAACTCTTACATAATAAATATAATGAATTGATGAGGGCAAACAAAAGGTTGGGGTCAAAATACCACTAACAGAATACAGGTCATTATGACTCAATTTGAAATAATTTTTTAAAACCTCATGGCCTGCTTAGAAGCAAAGCAGAACTACCAAAGACAATGCCAGTTTTAAGGAGCTGAAATTAGGCAATCTTTCCACACTGCCAAATCCTTAAATTAAATTGATGTATTTTAAATCAATACTCCAACCAAAATGTATTTTTAAGCATTTAAAAGTAATTTATAGGCTTGAAAGGTGGCTTGTAAAATTGTTGCAGTATTGTCTCTGGCAGGGCCCAGCACTTCTGGTCCTGTCAGGCACAATAAAGTCCAATAATGACCCGTTACTCAGTATTGATACCAAGACATCCAAAGAGAGCTTTCAACCACCTCTGCAGAATAATCCATTCTACCACTGTCCATTTGTATGCTCATGATGTTTCAAACCTATCATATAGCTTTCAGAATGTTGTTAAAGGCACCAGTTTTATTTCATTCATTAGAGCGCAAAAACATAAATTGATTAAACTCACTAAGTGTTTTCAAACTCAGAAGAAAAGAACCGGTGTTGGGATCCTCTTGAACAGGAAGACTCAGTTATTCTATGAATAAGCTCTGAGTGGCCGATTGACAGTACCTTCTAATAAAGGAAATTGTGATACTGGCCAATCCAAATCAAGACTGGGTTGTCAGTTACATGATGGACAACTTTGCACCCTAATGAGATGACACATGCCAAAACTAACAAGTAAGTAGTAGCTTACCTGAAATATGCTGGAAAGCATATAAAACAAACCCTCAGGGCAGTTATATGATAAAAGTGTTAATATTAAATCTTCAGTGAATCTTCAGTGTTGTTGTTGATCCCAGCACACCTGCTGGTAAACTGGTGGTAGGCAGTATGAGTCTCTGGAGAAAAGCAATTTTTTCAAACAAACAGCAGCAGACAACATGGAGCAGAGAACACAGTTCATGTATGGTTGGAAGAAAAAGAGTATCTGTTTTTATGACTTGGAGAGTCAATTGATTGTCAGGGGAGAATGTTGCTGCTGCTGGGTTAATTTGATCCACATTTTGCAAGGGGGGAGCGGGTGGGTGGCTGGAAGCTCTGCAGTCTTTCGAGGCTTTGGTCCTGATGAGTAGGACAGCATCCCCAGCTCATGCTGGCCAGACAAAAGCTGCAGGCCTTGGAAGAAGAAAACATCAAATACTTCTACATTATGGTGTAGTGCAGGATTTAGGTTTCCTCAATCACACATTGAAACTGTTATCCCAAGTCTTAAGTTGGCCTTTGTAAACTAGTCTGAACTAAAAGAGTAGGCTTTAAGCCTTCTATTAATAAATCCTCCTGCATCAATATTTATTCTTGTCACACTGACAGTGAACTACAGAAAATTACATCAATCATCGTCTAAAGTTATTATTACTTCTGGGAAGATTTCTATGGAAGAAGCAAAATAATTGCCCTGGGAAAAAGCACAGGTCTCCTTTTAATACAATTTCCAGTTATCTAAGTCAGAGATGAGCAAAAACAAAGCTCAGATGTAATACAACAAGCTGAGGGCAAACAATGATAAAAAAGGTATGCAACAATTTAAGTGCTTATGGTAATAAATTGTACTGTATAATACAGTATAATGCATTAAGCACAATGCAGACAGTGTTGTTGAGAAAAAAAATGAAAAATTCTTTTGAGATTCCAACGGCTGCACCCTTGACACTGATATGATCTGAGTTTCAAAGGGATTTTTTTTTTGTCTCCGGAACAATTTCTGGTTCACTTTTTGACCCTTAAATAAAGTCCAGCTGCTAGACCCTCTGAACTATTCCCTCCCTCACCCTCCTCCCTCCACATGCAGAAGGTGAGCCTGTTTGCCCTCCCGGAGGAGGGGGGGCCGGCATACCCAACTACACATTCAAAATGCCAAACAACCCCAGACCCCTCCCCATAAACCCCTTCCGGTCCTTTAGTGTTATCCCGACTATATGCCTTGCAGATATAGGTCTGCATAATGTTGGAGGATATAAGCAAGCACAGCCTTGAAAAGAGGCCTCTCTCTTCGAAGCCCCCTCGAGCTGCATCGGATAAAAACCGTCACACGCAGAGGGATTTGGGACATGAAAGCTGAAGAATTTACATGCGCTTCAAATCAGTTTACAACTCCTTTTGTCTCCTGAAAAATGAAGAAAGTAGGGGGGTATTCTGCAAAATGAGCAAAAGCTGGTGGAGGATTTGACGAGGTCAGTGTTGCCTTGGCGCGTCTGGCTGCTGTTGCAGGCAGGATGTTCCACAGTGAAGGTTTAGGGTGGCTGTTGTAAACTGAGCTGCCCGTTCATTGCAGGAAAAATAAACAGAGGGCCGGGTCTGAAGAAAGTCCTGAGTACAGTGGAGCATGTGTTCCCTTGCTTAGCTGACACACTGTTTTAGAAATAACAGTCTGAGGGGCTGCTTGCCATGCTTTTGCACACACACACACACACACACACACACACACACACACACACACACACACACACACACACACACACACACACACACACACACACACACACACACACACACACACACACACACATGTGCACATTTTTTTTTAAAGTCCTCTTTCATTCTTTCTTGCTCTCTCAGAAAGCACTCGCACAGGTTCCCTAACTCACAGCCCTGCAGGACTCCTTTTCCTCTGTGCCGCTGTGATAACATTGTGACTGGATATGGAATGGAATAAATCACCCTCCTTTCCTGCTCAGCTTCCAGTCCTCTATCATTCATCCTCCATCCAGCGGGCCCCCTCCACACACCCAGCTCTCCATCCCTCTCCTGTCCAGATGACTATTTTTAGCGGCAGCGCTGCTATTCTGGAATTTGTTGCTGACTGGCTGCTGCTGGGTGTCTGGGCGGCGATCTCTTCTGGAATGTCTGGCCTACTCTCAAACCACTCCAGAGTCCCAGCCCAGGGTGGACGGCTCAGGGCTCTGATTACAACTTTAAGCCCGCTGTAGCTGTAGCTGTAGCTGTAGCTCACTCTCCCCCAAGCAGAAACACAAAGCTGGAGCTAGAGGAGATAACTTTATGTAGGTACTTTTATTTATGGCCTTTTGTCTGTGTGCTTTTGTTCTTCCTCGCAAGCCAAACTATTAAATGTGAGGGTTAGCAGCCAGTTAGCTTAGATTAAAGAGTGGAGACAGGAGGAAACATCTAGCCTTGCTCTGTCCCAAGGTGAAAAAAATACATCTACCAGCACCTCTTAAGATCTCTAATGAGACTCCAGCCAAGAAAAAGTCCAGCATAAACCTGTCCACAAAATCTAAAAACAAAGCATTATTACACTTGTTTAGATTAAACATACAAGATTCAATGAGTGAGCTTTACAGGTGTTGGTAGGTGGATTTATTTATCTTTGGACTGAGCCAGACGAGTGGTTTACCCCTGTTTCCAGTCTTTATGCTAAACTAAGCTAACGGGCTGAAAGGGTAGACCCCCTCCACCAGTAGTTGCCACCAGAAATGATCTCAAAATGTTAAACATAGGTAAAGGATAGGGTTGGTGTTAGGCAGGTTGTGGATATGGTTAAAGTTTGGTTAAAAAGATACTTTACCCATTTCAATCCAGGCCTCTGTCATGGCAATGTGGGCATTGTGTTCAGATGAATCATGGAGCATTGGAGATTTGCTGAAATCATGTACATATAAAAGAATGGACGGCATACCGAAAAATGTTGCCCATTCATTCATATGAAAGTTGTTCAGTAGCGCATGGTTGCTTTAGAACGTTGCTACTTCCTGGTTGTGTGGCATCTTCTTGTGAATGCAGGAGGAATTGCACTGGGCCTTTATGGAGACAGGACCTCAGCTGCTGAATGTTTTTGCTTTTTAGCCTCCCACCCTCCATCTCCTGTCCATAACTTGATTTTGGTAGGGTCTAAAATTATGTCTACCTACTTTTTTAGTAGAGGGTCTCAAGATAATTTTTTAGCCTTTTGTTTGGTATCCAGAATTTTTTCTCCGGAGGTGATCTCCTCTTTCCCGCATTTATGGGAGTGAATGGGCAAATGTGCTTCCTGGCCCAGGCAGGCGACACAAACAGGCGAGTGCTGCAGTACTGCGCTTGGCCACTAAACCCATAGGAGCATTATACCTTTCCTGGAGAACTGGCTGAAATCTGCCAAAAAAACTTATTGAATCTACCGAATCTACAAAATGATGCAAAAACAGATCCCTGAAGCTACTTTCCATGGGGATTTTCAACAGAGAGACGGACCGAACACTGTTCATTTGAACACAATGCTCAGATTGCCACAACAAAAACCTGGATTGGAATGGGTAAAGTATCTCTTTAATTCTCCAGGAAATGAATGAAAGTCAATGCTTAAGTGTTTTGGTGTGTTTGTGTGTGTGCTTGTGTGTGTGGTCCATGAAAAGAAAATAAGCAACACTAATGGGAAGTTGTTCCTGTCTTGGATCAGGCTTTAGGGATTTCAAAGCAAAATTGTTTTCAGTGGAGGGAACAACGTCCAAGCCCACCTGTTGCTCATGATTGCAGAGATCCGCTTGAGCTGGGCCTTGTCGAGAGACATACTGCAGTATGCCACTCAATAATATCAATGGACCAGGCAGGCCCATTCATTCCATAAGATTATCCATGTGCTGCAATGCAAATACAAAGTATGGGCATGCCTGAACTGCTAAGCAATGGGAGAGATGCAATCTGCAGTGCTTTCATGTTTTTTTATCTATCACCCAAACATTCAGAAATGACAGAGCTATTTAAGTCAATACTGCTGCTTGTCATTCTAGTATATCGTGGTTCTGTAGATGCTTTCCGCCAGGCCACAGTGTGAATTCCCAGGGTGTATTTTACAAACATCTACATCATACTTAATGAGATCAACTCTGCCCTTCCAAATGGCAATAAGAGTTCATCCGGTGAGGGAGTGTGTTCCCCCAGGCCAAGTGATTATGGCATGAACAGGAGGGTGTAAAAATAACACCATGGGACACAGCCAAGTCTTTTAAAACACGTATTTATGCACACTTTTCCTCTTCAGAAGCCAGGAGGAGGAAATTCTATGGCATGTAACCTTTTCATCACTGAAATCTGTGCCTCGCCGATCCTCGAGCTACTGATAAGAATTCGCATCACAAAACATCTTTTTCCTGTTAGCATTAGTATGCACACAGGGAAGGATGAAAAGTGAACAGTCAGCAGTGTGAGCATGGATGCAGCTAATTGGCCTTGGCTCCCAATAAGGGGATGTGGGTATATCTCCAGTATGGTTGGGCCGAATCTAGCCCATAGAAGAATGGAGACTGGGAGGAAACCCATCAGACGCCATGGCCTAGCCATCCAGCTAACTGGCCTGTCAGGTAATTAAACAGCCTTCAGAGCCGAGAGCCGCTGCTGGAGTGTGAAAGGCTGAGGCAAGAGCTGGAAAGCAAAGTCATTCTTGGCTCAAGCTCAGAGACGTGCGGCCTGGCTGCTCTGGGACCCAATCCCATGGCCGCAGCGTTTTAGCACTGCTGGTTTTAGCTCATCCTTCAATTTGGTTTTTGTTTCGGAGGCTTTTTCTTTTAGCAACCCCCCACCCAAATCCAATTCACCCGTAGCTTTAAGTAGAAATACAGCAGAAAGAGCTGGATGGATGGATGTATCCCCCAGCTGGATAACATTCCCCTGGTTTCCACTTGTGTCTGCTTCTCCTTTTTTATGGGTCAGTGTTTCTGTGATTAAAGTTTCTTTTCCTTTTTCCCCTCCCTCTGCTTTTCCACTCTCCTTCCATTCGTAGCTATTTTCCTCTCTGCCTTTTTCGCCTGTGTGTTTTTCATGTTAATTTAAATAGTCCCAAAGATCGACTAGGGAAATTCCCGTCCAGTTTTGTCCTTCAGTCACTTCACCAACATCCTGTGAATATATTAATTTGAAAGTTCAGTCTTGCAATTACACTACTGTATTGAAATAATAAATACTATGTTGCCTCTGCTCAGTGTTGCATCAACACAACAAATTGTAACATCACTATCACACTTTCTCATGCCCCCCTATGGCAGTGTGAAACACCCAATGTCTCGGCACATGGCCTTATCATCCATGCCAACTGACTGGCCATCCTCAAACTGACATTGCAGTTATTGATCTTAGCACGGGTGTGGAAACTTGTCCTGCTTCCTCTTCCTCCAGACGTGGCTGTTTCACACGGGGGGGGGGGGGGGGGGGGGGGGGGGGGTTTGCGCTGAGTAGTGACAAAAAATGCCATATCTGAGTAGAGTGTGTTTGACCCGAACAGGCAAAAACACATTTCTACTGATTAATTGATTTACACTAGATTTCAGCTCATCCTTACAAACTTAGATTTTTTTCCACGTCCTGTCAATTTATTCGGATTCAGGGAGTAATCAAATTCACCCAGTCTCGTGTTTCAGCAGCTTGTTTGGAAAAGTACTCTCTGTCCAAACACACACACACACACACACACACACACACTTATACTGTATACACACAACGATTTTTTCTTCCATTTGGAGATGGACTCTCGCACACAAAGAACTATATATATAAATATATTAAGACATATTTATACTTTTATCTGACTTCTTCGCCACATTCAGGTAACTTGGTAGTTAAATCCAGGTCAACATTAATCCCTGTCAGGGTGGTCCATCTACCGTTGTCTCTTTTTAAAAGGAAGAGGGAGAAAAAAATCCCAGGAGTATTTGGGGCCTGACATAGCTATCCCATTACAGCCCACCTAAGACACAGCCATGCACATAAAACAACGTGAGACACAAGGTAATGAAGTGCTAACCACTGAGGTAATCACTTGTCCTTCTACCCTTGGTTCTTCTTTTCCATCCCCCCTCCTCGTGTGCTTCTACAATAGCATGTCACTGACAAGATATCCCACCAGATAAATGAAAATATGTTTTTGTCCCAAGTATGCTTGTGGGAATGGAGACAACTATGAGGAGGGTTTGCGGTTCTTCTCATGATGAGGGGATTAAAATCAGCCTCAGGGGGATGAATACACACTTCTTGGATTGATTTAAGATAAGAGGAACATCCTAGGTAGATATCAAGGTCTGTATTGCCTGCCAAGATGAGGGGTGGGGAAGTTTTTTTGGGAGCGGTTGAGTTTCAAATAAAATCAAGTGCTCCGCGACTACAGGTGAGTCCCGTTTGATGCTCACTTACAGTGACATTTGGATAGGAGCGCTGAGCTTTTTCTCCCAGGCAAAGATACAAATCTCCCTTTGGCAGCTGCGGTTTCTTGGGGAGGGGGTTGGCTGTTAGGGTGTCTTGTCTTAACATGGTAGATAGGCTGGTGAGTCGTTCCTGAAAGATTCCCTTTATGAGTGATGGCCATCTGGGCCATTTATCAGTGTGTGAGTATGGTTTTTTCCTTCTTTTTTTTTCCTCCACTCTTTTTTCTTTCTCCTAAATAGCAGTGAAATGTTGAAGGAAAACAAATGAAAAGATAGTGCTTTGAAAATGGATCTGTCTCAGCAGCCCTCCACCACCTCCTTCCTCCTCCTCAATTCTGACCCCCTCCTCCCTCCACTTGTGCAAGCTTGGCGAAAGAGTATACCTCTCTTTGTCGCACGCAACTGTGGGGAGAGGGGGCGGGGGGTTGGGGTAAATTTCAAAGAAAGAAATTGTGAGGGAGGACGAAGGAATGATGGAGACGAGAGAGGAGAGGGTGATGGTTAGAGGAAGATTCATTTGAGGAGGCTGATGATTAAAAAGTAGCTGGAGAGCAAGAATGAACCGAGAGAGAGCATAAATGGCAGAGAAGTTTTATGTAGATGAGAGGAAATGAGAAAGAAGGGGATTTTTTGAAGAATATTAGGAGTTTCAAAGTGGCAGAAGAACTGAACAAGGGGCAGTAAGTGTACAGCTGGGGGTTTTTTTGTCGCAAGCTTGCTATTGCAGAAAACAGGGTGGTTGAGAGAGACATTTTTTAGCTGCACCAAAACAATCTAAATGAGCCTAGAAAGCTATGTAGAGCTGGAGGGAACTGCATAGTCAGGTGTTACTCACTACAAATGACACCTTTTACACACACTTATTTTATCCATTGTTAATAGAAAAAAATGCAGCTTTAATAAATATAAAAGGCTGAAACTGTGAGCTTCCTTTGAATGGATGATTTGCATTCTTTAAAGCAGTCTTTCCCAAAGTACAGGTTAGAACCCAAAATGGCTTGCAGACCCATTTTTATCAATCAGCAGAGTAAAAGGCCTAACAATGCTTTTTGTAAATTAATTTTCCTAATTAATCAAAAAAGAATATTCTTTTTTGCTATGCTGCTCTGTTCACCTCAGATGCTGTGTTGATTATGTTAACCTCCCTTTTTTCTCTCTCATTGCTAACCTTAACCTGAAAAATGTGTTCACACTCTCTGGCTGAGGTAACATTGAGTCTGACCTTGGTGATTTCGTCAATCTCAATTGTGTGAATTCATAATGTATTTTTGTAAGTTTGGGACGCCAAATTTCTCTTTTGGGTCTCAAGCTAAAAAAGTTGCGTCACCCCTGCTTTAAAACACAAACAAAAACAAAACAAAAAATATTACTTTCATGCAAAGTTTTTTTCACATGCATTTTCTTCTTCTTGTTCAGAATCCAACTCTTACCATTAAGACAATTATTTTGTGATTAGCAAGGAGCTGCCATAACTTGTTCCTCTATGAAACATTTTACACCAAGACATTCAGTACCTGACAACATCAAAGACAGGAACTGACAAACACACATACACACCTCCCACACATCTCCTTCTCAAAACACAAATCTCTCATACACTAATGACACGCTATAATGGTGAGCTATGCACTGAGAAGGGTGGGAAAGATTAGTGAACTGACAGACATTCCTAGAAGCTGATGTCAACGTATTATCACAAAATATGCTCAATATGATGTTACAAACCAAAATATGAGCCCCCTTGGACAATGTGAGAGCTGATATGTTTGGACGAGGGTGGTCCCCAACTGGCTGACCTGGAGGTCAAAATCATAACTCCTGTGGTAGAAATTCCTCAGGCCTGGTCCAAAGAGAACCTCACAAAGGTAAGAGGTGGCCCAGGATGACTTTGTTGCCAGACTCTGGAAGCAATACTAGTCAAATGACTGGTTCACAGGCCCACTGACCACAAGGGCACATTCCAGACATTCCTCCCCCAAACAGTGACGTCCTGGTGAGTTTAAGGACAGATGTCCTCTCACACCCTATGTGGCAGAAGAGAGTGAACATGGGATCTTTTGATAGCATTATTCTTTCCCACTTCCAGACTCGCTGTGGTTTGAACTCTGGTGAATCACTCCGTATGAATCCCTGTGAAGATCATCTGAAAACCGCCAGAAGTTTATTTAGACGCTTATGTTGGAAGTGGAAAAATAACTTTAGAACCTGCAGGCACTGCAGCTTGTAGATTCAAGGTCAGGTCATCTGAACTATGGAACAGAGCTCAAGCCCACATGTCAGAGAAACAACCATCCTGTTATAGTGTCCTTCAGTCACAAGAAGCAGATTAAGGCCTCTTCCAACGAAATTTCATATATACCTCTAGTGGTATCTAGCTATGCACATAGCTTGACGTTATTTGCCCAAGTTCTGAAATATCATTCTCTGAGATTTTTGACTCCACCTAAAACAATGTTAGTGGATGGAAATCCAGTTGTGATGGTTTCAACAGCAATACACAGATATACATTTCCAGGAAAAGTGTCCCGGTTTTTCTGGATAATTTGCAAACCTTACAGTCAACACTGGAAATACTTGCACTGAAGAAAGCCCCCCTAAAAAAGCTGTGTGCTCTAAATATTCCAGAGTAATGTGAACATTGTTACTGGGAAGCGTGGTTGCTGTTGAAAAATATAAAGCTGCAATAATCAATATTACAATATTATATTTATATGAACAATGACAAAGTATAGATAGAAGATAATCTTTACACAACTCTTTACACAGCTCTACAGAGCATTAAAGCATGTTTCAACTCATTGTTTTGGTTTTACTGAGTATTGTTCTGGTTCACTCTGAGCTAATTTTCCAGCAGCTGTTTTCAGTGAAAATGCTCTGTTAAACCCGCTGTGCCCTGTTAGCCCGGCACCAAATGGAGGACCAACAAAGTTGGCATATAGCTGGTGAACCCAGTGACGCATTCAACTGCTAAAGAACCAGATGTTTTCCTCTTGAGGTGGTGGAGACCAAATTAGAGCAGATCGGACTACATCAAGTTGAAAAACACAACTCAGAGTGACATAAATGACATAACACAACTTTATGACATTTACATATTATTATGTCACATGGCTTACAGATTATTCTGTTGCTCAAAGGTGATTATAAAAAGCACTTGCTATTTTTAATGCATTATCAATAATAACTTTATACTACAACATGACCAGTGTTGCCCAGCTTATTCATATATATATTAAAACCTATAAAACATACAGTATAGAGAGACTAATATAGATCCTATATAAAATAAAACAAAACGATCTGCCAAATAGCACTTGAGAGAGAAAATGTTTTGGATTTTTGTAATTTAATAGTATAAATTAAATACAGTAGTGGGTTAAATCTCAGCTTTTATCTTCTCATTATGAAGCAATCAGTGTGCATCATTGCAAATCTGCCAAGTCAATTACCTGCCCTTCTCTTCAATCTTAAATTTGTCCCAAAGGGTCAGCACTCACAGAGCTTTGATTGAGTTACACCAGGTGCACATAAAGTATTTAGACTAAGTATTTTCCTTCATCTTATTCACATCCTGAAATGGCTGTTTTATCTGGAATTCCCTCTGAATAAAGCAGCTGCATAAACAGGACAAGCAATTTGTGTGCACGCGATGCTAAGCACCAAGGCTTCCTCCACCACATTTGACTCTCAGGGAAATGTCAGCGACAGTTTAGAGTTCCTGTCCCGATCCAGATTCCCTCCTGCAAAGAGAGAGTTTCATTATGGCAGTTTGCTATAGAAAGACGATCTCACTCCAATTAACCTCTGCCTTCTGTGGATGGAGATAGAAGTTTTGCGCAGCACGTGTGGCGAAAGGCGAGCCTCGTATCTCCAGTGTAAACAATTATTGGAGAGCCTTTTGCTCATAGCCACAGAGACTACAAAGGGTTTGTCTCGCTAGTGGGGTGTTCGACTTTCCCGTACACATGATTTGTCTTTCAGTCAGGCACAACCATGGGTGGAGCAGTTACTTCCTGTAAAAAGGCTAAAAAAAAGGCTGAAGGGGTTGAAAGGGAGCTGACCCACATAAACAAGCACTCTCATTCATGGCCTCTGTTACTCCCTCATTGCTAAGGTCTGTGTCACAAATGTTCAAACACCCCCTCAACCCAGCCCCATCAACACCACCACCACCACCACCGCCACCACCAAATTCTACTCCTTCTCTCACACATTTCACCCAGTCAAGAAACGCTCTCTTGTATCCCCCTCTAAGTTTAAAAATCAGCATCCACATACACTTCAATCATACTGTACATAGAGCGTACTTGATCATAGACACTTACAGTATATACACACATGCACGCATGCCTGCACCCACACACTCAGTCTTTTCTTCACACACACAAACACTCTGGGAGAGGGAGAGGAGGTCAACGTAACTCTTCTCTCAAGAATGCAGAAGTTCATGTTGCCATTGGAAAGGGAGAGAGGCATCATGTGTGAGCTCAGATGAGCAATTATCCTTTTCAGCACACAAACCAAAAAAAGGGCCCTTTTTCTGGGATCGTGCCTCCCACCAATATTTCTCCTTGCAGCCGCAGGAGTACAGCAACATTTGCACTAAATAGGCAAACGTTGATCTGTCACTCAGTAGGAATGTGTTATTTTTACCATGACTATTTTTACCTCCACTTATTTCCATGGCGCCAAGTAATAACATTTTGTTTGGACACATGAAAGTGTAACCAGAAATGATTCTTGAGGTATTGGTTTTCAGATGGTATTGCACTTTGCATGCAAGTTACATAGGCCAAAGTAGATGGTAGATATTGCATTTGAATTATGAGCAGTGGTGCTCATTTTGTTTATGGCCACAGCTGACTAAGATGTGGTGACATAACATAGAGCCATGGCATTATAAACACACCGTAAATAAGATGTCATAGACCATCCAGAGAAAAAACCCAACTAATAAACGTATCTGTCTGCGTTGATTAATGATAATAACCTATCTCTGTTTGAAGAGGTTCACGCAAATTTATAGCTGTGGGTTTTGGAGTTGTGTAAAGCAACTTCTGCACTGTAACCAATTACACTCATATCAACTTTTATGTAGAGAAAGAAAAGATACAGGGCTTTTATTTTAGGGAATTGGACGTCATAGCCATGATATATGGGAATTATATCACAGCTAACAACCAATCAGAAGGCTTGATTCAAGGCATCCGTTTTTAAACTGGAGATAACTCAGTGATGCCGTTCCCGCCAAGATTTTAGCAGCAGGCCTGTTTATGTGGTCCTCATCTGTGGCAAGGTGGCTGCCATGCCACGTTTTCTCTTCAAGATCATTGTTTACATCTCGTATCTCTTCTCCCTGTGTGTGTATTTATCTTACATCTCTGCACAGTCTTCCTTAAATCTTCCAAAGATTAATTGAATTGTTTTCTGGCATCTCCCTCACAGTGTGAATAAATGAGAGGCATGCACGTGTTTACAGTTCATTTCTCCAGTTGGCAATACAAATGAACTTCATGTTTTGCTTTATCGCCAAAATCCCTAGACAGAAAGTAGCAGGACTGGAAGTCCAGAAACTGCAATCTCTTTATGAGGATCGAGCTTCTAAGGAAAAGAAAGTCCTTACATACACTTCAGATTGGGGTTTGTCAGCCAGTTGCATTGCTAGTTTATGTGTGAGTTGTCTGTGATTGTGCCAGCAGAAAAATGTACAACCATTTCCCTCAAGCGTAGAGGCAAGTATGAGGATACAAAAGTGTGGAGAATGAAGGGAAACTTTTAATCAAGACATTTGAGTCTGTTTCGTCAACAGCTCAGTGTGAGATATGAGTTTCTATCACCATCAAAATACTCTTGTCTAGCCTTGTCTGAATGGTTGTAGTGCACAGTTTGAAACAGTTTGATTCTGGCCATTGACCTTTGTTGCACGTCATGGCCCCTCTCTCTCCCCCTGTTTACAGCCTGCCTCTTCTCAACTATCTACTGTGAACTATCCAATGTAGATGAAAACAACCCAAAAATAGTGTAAAATTCGGGACGGCTTAAAAAAAAAAAAAAAAAAAGAGTGTAAAATTCTGTCCCAAATACAAGCCAGAGAGTTAACCGTTTTGGTGATATACCCATATCTTTTTCAAGACTACAGCTGGACTCAACCTTTTCTTGTAAATTTTGAAAAATGCCAAAAAATCTCACATATTTTTTTTTTAGGTGGAGCTTGTGATCCCAAACACTGATAGTTCCTTTCTGTTTGGCTTGTGGAAGATGCATTGCCTTTTTGGCTCCTTCCCTTTCTCAACCTCCATCTCTTATGACCATTTTTTAAGGATGGTTGGCAGACAGAGCACAGTGTATAGAGACAAAACCCATCCAGACAGGATGGGAGCCCTTATTTACTTTGCAGATAAGAATTGTGGGTAGTGAAGGGAGCGATGCATGCTGGCATGTTGGCTTGTTTTCGGGAAGCTTCTGGGATGTCTATGATAAGAACAGAATGTGTGTGTGTGTGTGTGTGTGTGTGTGTGTGTGTGTGTGTGTGTGTGTGTGTGTGTGTGTGTGTGTGTGTTTGCATGTGTGTGTGTGTGTGTGTTTGTGTGTGTGTGTGTGTGCGCGCGTGTGTGTGTATGTGGTTTATTCAGTAGGTATGTTATATTTTTTTTCAACTATTTAAACTCCTTATTTAGCTAACCATTTGTTACTTAAAATTACTTTTTTTCCACATTTTTTTAAATTGATTTTTGCAGCCCCGAACACAGAAACAGGTAAAACACATGTACAGTATATCTGCTTTAAGGTGAAAAAAAGAGAAAACCACAGACAAAAACAGACAAAAACAGAAAAACCCCAACATGAATCCCGCTATCCCTCCCAACAACCCACGTCAGACACGGTCACAATAAAAAAACAAAAAAACAAGCAACCGAGTAATGTGTGACAAAAGCAGATAACGTAAGATAAAGTGAAAAAAATAGTAATAATAATAAACAAAAAAAGGAAAAAGAAAGAGAAACGCACACAAAAAAATTAATAAATAAGGGGGGGAGGGTGTCTCTCTCCTTCCAGTGTCCTCAGCATCGTCAGGAATATCAGTGATTCTATTGCTAATAAAGAGCCGGCAGTGGGTTCCGGGTTTGGGGGAATGCCTCCAAAGATCCCCTCTGTGAAAACCTTTTAAATTACTTTTAGCTAAGTATTTAAAGTGTTTATTTATTACTAAATATTTCACTAACTATTTGAACTGTTTATTCTTTACTTTGAGCTAATCAATATAATGATGGACAACGTGTCTCCAGTTCCTCCCGCTATACAAAAGTGATGCAAAAAAAATCCCAGATATGCTGCCATCGTGTAACTTTGCAAACCAGAGTAGTGATCAGACAGTGATCAGACACCCACCTGACCAATTGCGAGTGGATCACAGCAGTCATTTGTGAGGTTATAGCATCACATAACTCATTAAAACCAAACCTAACCAAAACCAAAACAATACATCAGCATGATGAGAGCTACCTAAAATGACAGAAACAATTGTTGAGAAAAAATATTTGTTTGTGAATATTTATATATTATGTATTATTTATATATACTATGTATAAGGGGATTTTTGGTTTGGGCTATGTCCCATCAACGCTATCAAGCCGTCAATCTTTATATACAGTCTATGGAGCTAACTATTTCAAAGATTAGTCCATTACTTTTAGCTGATTATTAAATATACATTTTCTCTAACTGTATAAACGTCTTGCTTTCTATGTGGATATTTTTTTCTAATCTCAATATAGTTTCAATTTTTTTTCTTAAATTCATAATCTACAATCTTTCCATGTACCCATTGGTAAGTGCAGATCACTGTTCTATCAAAACTTTGTATTTTGTAGCCAACTCTTAGTATGACTGCTGTAGACCTCACTGTACAACCACACTTTATGCTGATAAAAGCACAGACACGTCAGCTTCAGACTTCAGAGTAGTGTACACATAAAACAGCCCTTTAATCTTTGCAGAGAGGAGAGCAGGAATGCATATTTATTGGTGTGGCGTGTCTATGCCAGCCCAGCAAGACCGAGTTTAAGTGTTAAGTGTGTCGAGTGAGAATAACAGCCCTGTGTGATCATTGTAATTATAAAGTTCAGGGTAGCTTGCACTCTGTTCATCATCACTCGGAGGTAGCTCATATCTTTCACACACCGACTGATTTGGCTGATGAATGTGTGTGTTCAGGGGGAGGGTTTGGATACAGCAGGACTCCAGCCAAGGTGAGACACTTGAATATTCTATCTTACTGTTTCTTTTTTTTTTTTTTTTGGAGTGGGCACGTGTGTTTACCCGACAGTGGGTGTGGTGTGATGGGGCGTGAGCAAGCAAACAGCTCAGCATCACAGCCCTTGAACCCTGTCAAAGCAACCGAGCTGTGAATCACGAGTGTGAGTTACGTAACCAGCCTTTACTTTGATTTTTAAAATTCAAGTCTACATGTATTAGCACTGGAGCATACAGGTGTTTGAGGTTCTCAAATGAGCCATTTGCCAATTCTATCTCCAATATCTGCTCCCAGATCCACAACACCACTGACTTCTGTGGTGTTTTTCCAGTCACTGTCTTCACCCCTTCCCATCATTCCCAGTTATTCTCACTCTTCCCTAGGCACATCTATCACCAAAATGCATGCGAGGCCTATACCTCAGTGGAAATGGGATGAAAACAAGGCCTTCCAGCGTTTCCAAACATCCTTCTCAAGTCCATTGGATTCCTACAATCGGTGATTCATCTGCGTGTTGACAGATAAAATGACGAGAGAAAGATGGAGACACCTGTGAAGGGAGGAGTTGTAGAAATCCATGGCATATCTTTACAGCATGTTGGTTATCGGATCTAAAAGCATGAGTATGTGTGTGTGTGTGTGTGTGTGTGTGTGTGTGAGAACGTGTGTGTGTGTGTGTGTGTGTGTGTGTGTGTGTGTGTGTGTGTGTGTGTGTGTGTGTGTGTGTGTGTGTGTGTGTGTGTGTGTGTGTGTGTGTGTGTGTGTGTGTGTGTGTGTGTGTGTGTGTGTGTGTGTGTGTGGAGAGAGCAAGAGACAATCTGTCTATACTTGTACTCACTTTCATCCTGAAAGAAAAAAACAGTTTTAGAATTTTATAATAGGGGCCACTGTGCCCTTGTACAGAGTAAAGAACACAGTTGGCCTGCAGTATTTCATTAACATCAAAGAAGTGGGTCAGGTGCACTGCAGTTTCAACTTTTGTTTTACAACAAATCCGCAATTAGCTCATTCTTGTGCTTTGGCATCATCACCATCCATTCTGGTTCAATTTAACTTACATAAGAGTGTCCCCTTATTGCAGTATGGCTGCTTTGTTTGGATGCCTTAGCAATGATTATGTGGGTGAAACTGACCTTGTGAATGTTTATACCCCGTAGTGTTTATGATAATAAGGTTTACGAGTGTGTGTTTACTGTGATCACTCATTGGATTAAAGATGGATGAAGCTGGTAGTTTTTGTTTTGTTTTTTAAATTGCCTTTCCTAAGGGTAATGATGCACAGGGTCACTTTGAGGGCAACATCTAATTGGCAAATATCTTAATGGAGCTAATTCAGCATTTAAAGATGTAATAATTAATATTCTCTAGTCTCTTTTCTCAGTATAATTACTAATAAATCAGCAGGGGTTTGCAAGTTTTTCTGATCGTTACCAGTTTTTCTTACCTCAATGGCCGCACAGATTTCAAGTTGTCTAAACAGTTTATCTGCTAGAGATTTTCTATAACCTGATGCACCAGGTGGTAGGTCACACAGGACGAAGAGCAAAAATGTCTTTTCTATTGAGGAATGCCTTTAGTGTCATTCTTCCCCCTTCTTTTAATGAAGAGATACTGTCCAGTACAATGTATAACTAATGCTGTTGCAACGTCTATGCTAACCTCTTTAGGAGCTGAGCTTCCATTGTTGTCTTAAACAAACATGCCTATCTGTGTCGTCGCATACACCTAAATCCACTCGTAGCTTCCAGTAGCTCTTTACAGGATGCTGATTGGCTGAGTCACATTGGCATGAGATGTCATGAGAATCCAGCTGCCGTGAAAGCAGGATTGTATACCTGGTCTGTGACTGGGGTAGTCCAGTATGATAAGTATCCCATTGACAGACTGTCATTGCAGTTTTCCCCCTTCAGGTCTAACCGACACCAACTGACAGCAATTGACCCAGTTATCATAATGCTAATGATTAAAATGCATTTAAAAATCTATATGAAGAAGGTAGGTTGGCCATGTGAAAATTGTTTCTCAACTCTCACTATTACTAAACCAGTCCGCATTACGGACAGTGCTGCAGGCTTTTCAAATGTTGCCTTTCTGTCACTGACAGGATTGGGGAGAGACAAAATAATATTTTTCCAGCTCAAACAAAGGGTCTCTAAATTCTTCATCCTATGAAAAGTGGTTTTAATACACCCTTCAATCGATTTGATGAAAGATTAACAACCTTGCATGAGTTTATACTGTTGGGTTTTGTCTCTGCAATTATCATGTGTTCAAATGAAGTCAGTTCATTATTGAAGGCAGATGTTCATTTAGCTGACACTGCTAATTGCCAGTCTCCTCCTGTGCACGCACGTGTGTGTGTGTGCGTGTGTGTGTGTGTGTGAATGTGTGTGAATGTGTGTGTGTGTGTGTGTGTGTGTGTGTGTGTGTGTGTGTGTGTGTGTGTGTGTGTGTGTGTGTTTGTGTGTGTTTGTGTGTGTATGTTTGTGTGTGTCTGTTAGTTAATGAACGTGTGTATGTGCATATACTGAAAACACACAGCAGGCAAAAATCCCAAATAAAGCCAGAAGTGATCCAATCTGACTCCAGGCCATCTGTCTCTGCCAGAAGAAATGATAGAGGGAGCAGTGATAAATTATTTCTCTGCTTGTGATCTTCGGGGCAGCATTCTTCCCTTTCCACAAGCATATGTGACCCCTGTCTTCCTTTTTCTTTTGCTCTTTTAAAATATACTGCCTTCCTCTAGATGCACGTTTTATCCTCTTCCAAATGTACCAGCTAGCATGTTCTCCTGTGGTTGGGTATGTTTGTTGTGTCGTATGGCCATCTTACAGATGTCTGCCTGAGGCCTCCATACGCAGCAGATGGGTCTAACGGGGTACGTGAGCATTTCAAACTCCTTAACCAAGATCATGTGATGATGTGACACCCAGGGGACAACAAAGGGAGAGACTGATCTCATCCCTTTTCCATTCAAGTCACCTCCCTTGTTTAGGCGGTATAAGTCTGGGAAAAAAACAGATGCTGAAGCAATATATTGTGAAGTTTGTGAAGAATTAGGGATGGGAATTATCTGTGGTGGCTGCACCCTTGAGTCAGACCCACGCTAGTCTCATATTACCAGACCTGTCTCCACACTGCATTTGCACTGTGCCAGGAGAAAGGGATGGCTAAAACCCACTACCAGTGGTTTCTCATAGCTAATTTGCATAACCACTTATGGTATTCAGTAACTTTAGACTAAAAGTACAAAAAAAAAACATTTTTTCACTGAGTTGAGTCAAAATAGACCAGTGCTACAACAGATGTAGTTTAAGGGCGCACTCACACTGTCCTTCCAAACCGGGCCAAAACAGGTTTTACGGGTAAAGCCTAGCTCGTTTGACCAGTGTGAGTGTGCCCTAACACCACTGCCAGATGTCACGTGACCACTTTAACTACAACCCTACAATTGTGCTTGATACCAATTCTTTAGTAAGTGGAATATTATTTATGTTTTTGCACTAGGTTTCCATAAAACACAGGCTAGCAGCTTAACCTTGTACACTAACAATGGTAACCAACCTCAGCCAGTAACTGTGATGTAATTCAGTCATTTAAGTAGTCTCATATGACGAAAGAGAGAGTGAGATGTGTGTGTGTGTATGTGTGTGTGTGTGTGTGTGTGTGTGTGTGTGTGTGTGTGTGTGTGTGCGCGTGTGTGTGTGTGTGTGTGTGTGTGTGTGTGTGTGTGTGTGTGTGTGTGTGTGTGTGTGTGTGTGTGTGTGTGTGTGTATGTGTGTGTGTGTGTGTGTGTGTGTGTGTGTGTGTGTGTGTGTGTGTCTGTGTGTGTCTGTGTCTGTGTGTGTGTGTGTGGGGGGGGAGAGAGAGAGAGAAAGACAGAGATGATTTGCATCATTACATTGGTATTGTGTTTGATGTTACTGAATCTGTTGTTGTATACTTTTGTTTTTAATTTCAATCAACTTAAAGAAAACTTTAGGAAGGAATTAGCTTGAAACAAGAGTTTTGCTACAGTTTGCCACACTAGAATTATGAATTCTTAAAACAAGTTCATCGGCATTAAAAACAGGTTAAAATATCTTTTCGACACTGGCAGACTTTGTCACCTGGGCACACTGTCAATCAAGACATTAAAGCTGTGGATGGCAACTTTTGATTTGATGAAATCGTCAAAATGTCCTGTTAGCACAATGAGACTAACGATCTGTGAAAAAAGTCCTCTGTATCAAGCTGCTTCTCTCTGTCTGCTCCTAATGACATCTGAAAGATTCCGCCGTGACTGACCAACAACCAATAAGAGCCAAGGGGTCTCTGACACAGTGTCAATAACTGCTCATGAACTCAGATCAAACTTTGAAAATAGGCAGCACTGATCAAATATGAATAAAGACTTTCGTGCATAAAGTGTTTTCACACATTTCAGTATACCGTTTAGCTGTCTAATGAGAACGTTTGTTCAGTCGGTGGGTGGTGCTTGCTTTTGGCTTGACTTGGTCACGAATTTTCTCATTTTACAGTTAACCAGTATACTAAAATATGTTTCTAAAAACACTTTTTGAGAAATAGGCAATACATTAACAGAATCTCGAGTCATATTCGATCTGTGCTGCCTAGTTTCACAGTGATCGGAGTTCAGAGCAGTCATTGACAGTCATTGTTGTATGTGGGGCATGGTGGCATCTAGCAGATGCCATTAGGAGAGAAGCAGCAGAGAGAAGCAAGCTTGATGCAGAGCTAATGCAGAGGTACATGACTTTTTTTCATTTCAACAAAATGTGGAAAAAATGAAAATTCTATAAAAACTTACCAACTTCATCTTTAAGGACTCAGTTATTGAAATGATTTGTTTGCAAAAAATTGCCAACAGTATAAAAAGTAGCTAACAAATAACAGGTACATGTATGATCTGTCAGCGTTATAGTCGCTATTTAATTTTTCAACTTCAACTCCTCCACCCCCTCTGTGTCCTTGACGCCTTGGCTTATCCTTTCCTCCTTGATTTGGCTACCATCCGTGTGCCCACATGAGGTCATTGAGTCTTTGATATGAGGCGGTTTGGCATTGCCTCTCATGAGTAGGAGCCATCTATACTGCCTTTGATTGCACTTTTGATGTAACTGATGGAGCAGGGTTTATGCGGTAGCTGTCTGACGGCATCTTCTTTTAACTCCCACACAGCTGGTCCTACGCTTCCCTTGCAGCTTTCCCCTTAACTCTGACACCTGTGTTTGGCGCCTCTGACAGGTAAATCACGACAACGGCCTTGCATAGCTTTCACTGAACCACTCAATCTACTGTACGTCGCCCATTCCACATACCCTGGGTCTATGTCTTTCACCACCAGCCTATGACGGCCAGACCCAAGGACCATACCAGTGATGAAATGGTCTGTCCCCGCATACAAGCAGCTTGACTGGGAAAATTAATTAAGTCATAGAAGATGGGGGTGCAAGAAAGGAGAGTTAAGGCGTGGGCACGGATAACTTTTGCCATCACAGGCAGCCAGAAAAGCTGTGTTTACATAGGGGGGACAGAAAAACATACATGTGCATTAACAAGTGAGACTTTCATGTACTGTAATGTTGTGTTAATGAGTAAAACAAGCGTCTCTGTGTGAGAAAAAGCTGCATGTCACTAATCGGGGCACCTTCAGCAGCTGTGAATTTAAACATACAGCCACACACATGCTGCATATGTGCATAAACACAGAGGCACATACAAACCACATGTCAGCACAAGAAACAAGCGACAGAGCTTTACACAGTGATGTCGGCAAAAAGGTGACTCACCCACACAGCTCACATGTTGATACATAATCTGGTTATAGGGTCAGAGCTTTAGAGAGGCAGAAAAGGTCACTTGCACACCTGCACACCTGTACACATCATGGTACCAGCTCTTTCCACTTCATCATCTCCACTGGTCCTCCTACACATAGTATTTGACTGAACGGCTGTTAGACACAAACAAGGTGCCTTTCCATGGATACGAACACAGCGAGGAGGTGAACAAGTTTGTATTCTCTGCTGAAGATGGGATGCAAGAGGCTCTATGCGTGCAAAGCCTCCATTCATCATTGTCATTAGCCTTGTGTTGTCTAGCCAACCCCCCAAAAGCTAGGGGATGAACCATTGACTCCTGTAAAAGGGGTTTCCACTTAGCCATGGTTCAGTAAAAAGGGCCAATGCACTTAGTGCGCTGTTAATTACCCCACTTCAAGTGAAGCAAAACTCCTGTTAACTTAACATAATGGACTCTGTCACCACTTGTTCTGTTTAAATGATGGGGTTGTTGTCAACACATGAGATACGTATCTAAGGATTACTCGGTGATATGTGCCATTAAAACAGTACAATAACAAATGTGTAACTTTGTATACAACTGATATACTGGTTTATTAATCATTATTTTTATCTGGATATGGATAGCTCCACAAATACCTTCTCTAGAATATGGATGGCACAGATTACAGCCCTTATGCCATAAGAGAAGCTGAAGAAGTAAAGTCAGCCAGGTTTTATAAGATTTGGGAATAACTAATAATAAATAAAGGTATTAACTACAATCAGATTGTTTTTTCTATAAGGACCTATCCCACCTAGAGCTGGTTTGTTCTGGTTCAAATCCATTGATGAGCCCCCTTGGTTTGGTTTCTTTTCACAGAGATAAATCCAAGCGGACCAAAATCAGAACTAAACATCACTTCTCGAGCCACGTTACTATATCTGCTCTGCTCATCGAGACTACTCTCTGTATTAAAAGTACTATCCTCCTTCGAACATTAAAAGGAACTGATGTGGAAAAGTTCCGACTTGTCTCTTAGAGGTCATATAAGTACACAAAAACTAGTGGCAGAGAAGTGGAAAGTGCGTGAGGCTGAAAGTATCTGGCCTAGTTCTGAACTAGCCCTCTCCAAATTGGTACACTTCTTTCAAGGGCGGCTGGCCTCAATGTTTATTGGTCTTTTTAAAGAGAAATGTGTTTGTGCGTGTGTGTATGAGTGTTTGTGCCCTTGTGGTTTTCCACATGACTTTGAAACAGATATTATTAGTAAAGTGAGGAAGCAAACGGATGAAGACTTTGCTTCTTCTCACTTCGAGAGCCAGTACTGGAGAAAAATGCTAGAGTCAAATTCAATTACCTTAAGTGGACCAGACTAAAAAAAAATGGGTCTGTTTCAAATTGGGCTGTTTTCAACTCACAAAACACCATTTTACTTCACTAAATGTAATATGAGCTCAAAGCCGGTGCCACTGAGATTAAGATTTTTACAGACAAAAGGGGCTATCAGCAGTTAATGTTGATAACTCAACACAGCTGTGTCACTGTAGATGGCACATTATCAACTGTCAATGCTCTACTTTCTGAGGGTCAGGATTTCTTGCGATCTCTGTCTTATTAGATAGCAGCTGCGGGTAATGTTTCTCTTTGAACTCCAGGATAATGCACTGCCGAGACAGAAACTTATGGAAATATTCTTTTTCAGCTTCATCCAGATCTTTCAGTAGTCATTACAGTAAAATATAACCTGTAAGAGGCAAAGGAAACCCAGGCAGCCATATGTCAAAAAGCCCTGCCCAAGGTTATATCCGCTTGCCATTCATTTGCCTGCTTCAACAGAGAGGCTCACCTGACACAAGAAACAAACATACTGTACTGTAACTCATACGAGGCCATCAGATTCATTTAATATTCCTAATCTTTTAGTGACTCACTTGCACTTTTTGTCAATGAAGATCTTACCTTTATGGAGAGTGAGTGTAGGAGAATGAGGTAAATTACATAATGAGATCAAGGGCCAGAGTGTTTTTGTGACCCAGTTTGACGAGAAGTAAGCAGACACGATCTGAGAACCATTATACACTCTGACAGGTCCAAATGAATGGGCCATTTTTCTAATGTGGAACTGAGATGGGGGGGGCTTGGATACTTCAGATGTTTCAAATTCAGCAAAACAGTAACCTCCCTCCAGAGATCTGCAAAAATAAATCCCCAGTCACACACTCCGACCACAGGAAAAGAGAAAAATGGGCCCTGTCTACATAGCCCACTCGCTCACTCTCTCACCAGCACGTGAGACAAAGTGGAAAAGTATGTGGCGCTCTGGTTGCATTATGTTGCATGTTTTTCGTATGTGCTTCATATTGTGCATGTGTGTGTGTGTGTGTGTGTGTGTGTGTGTGTGTGTGTGTGTGTGTGTGTGTGTGTGTGTCTGTGTGTGTGTCTGTGTGTGTGTGTGTGTGTGTGTGTGTGTGTGTCTGTGTGTGTGTGTGTGTGTGTGAAATACTGGGTGTTCCTATCTTCTGTGTAGAAGAAACCATGTTTCTGTGTGTCTTCAAATGATGTGTATGAGTGTGTGCTAACAGATCCACTAAAAGACCAGTTTTAATACTGTGTGTGAGAGTGGATTGTGCAAAATGTCTGTTTTCTCCATTTTCTATTCCCCTCTCGCCTCTTGTTCTCTGTATCGTCTCCCACTGTCAGTCTGCCCACTAGGCCAGCGTCTCTGGACACCAGCCATGAGGAGGCCACTTTCTGGCTCCAGTAATGTGTGCAGAAAATTCCGTACTTGAACTCAGCAGACCCTCCAGCTTCATGAGAATCCAGCTTCTGGCTAAATTGTTGAATGTTTGATTCTCAACGCTAGCTTTTTGAGGTGCAAGATATATTAAAGCACAAAAAAGGGGCCATATCCTCATGGATCACAATGGATCACAATCCAATTCAATCTGATCAAAAGGTAGTGATTTTGTTGGCAAACATTAATAGGCATTATTAAATGGCACCCATTAGCAATCTTTAGAGGTTTCAACTGAAAATGTATAATATAACAAGTTTATAGACTTAAAAATGTCCTTTTCCTACTCCAGAAAACTAAATCACTTTGAACAAAGATGTTTAAATTGGGGTTTGTGGCAAACTGAGGTATTTGAAGAATGTGAACTTGTTACCAAGTTTGGACAGTTGCGCTTTATGAGAACATTTAAGCCATTCTCCAGTTTAGCTCAATGCAGAAAAGCTGCCTTTTTTGCATGTGGTATCTATTATTCTTTTCCTGCACATGAATGTGTATGAGTATGTCTTTGTATATGTACAAAAAAGGGAACATACCGTGGTGAAAAAAAACCTGGGATAAAACTTATTTTAAGAAGAAAGGACTCCAAACTGGTTTCGTTCATTTTACACTTTTACAGCCAAACTTGGTTTCAAGTATCAAGTATCAAGCCTTGAACCTTGTATCCCATTAAACCAAGCAAAATTGTATTTATATGTACATTTGTCTCCAAGTACAAAGCATAAATCTCTTAGTGTGCACAGCAAAATGTACCTGAACAATAAAGGTTAAAAAAAGTTCCCAATACAAAGTTCAACCCCATAACTCTTTGTCTTCCAAACTTCTGCTCACAGGTCATGCTTCTTAGCCAATGTCACTCAGCCTGTGAGCTTGCCTGCAGAGACAAGGAAGCCATAAAACCATGAAGTGATTCTTTTCCTTCCCTCCGACACATTTCTCTTTCGGCGGTACTTTTTTAGCATGCTGAGCAGGAGGCAGCAGCAGCAGCGGGAGGAGGCTGATGGAGAGGGCCACCTGAACAAACCCAGTGTGGAACCAGGCAGCCAGGACAGCCAGGCCCAGCCAGATTTATTACTCTCCACCAGTCTTTTCCCACACAGAGGCCCCTCTCTAGAGCTTCTGGGTGTATTGGACCCCGTCTATTACTTTTTGTCACCTCTGTCTACCTCTCCTTCCACTCCATTTCCTGTCCCACTTTTCACTTTTTTCACATCTTTTTTTTGTATGTTCATCTATCTTTTCCCTTCCTCTTTTTCTCTATCTTGGTATCTCTTTCTCCCTTTCTCCCCCTCCTTTTCTCCCAGACATCCTGGCCAGCTGTTCATCCAGACAGGGTGTCTACAGCTGTCTGTGCGAAGCTGAGTCGCAGCTCCAGAGGTAGGCCGCACAGCCTACGGCATGGAGCTCTTTCCCAACACCTCTGTCTCCTCTCTTTGAAACATCCGTGACCTGAGCATGACCTTGGCATGCTTTCTCCAAAATTGCCCACACACACTGCACAGAGGTAGTCTAAAGAAAGTAACACTGCAGAAGATGTGTTGGATAAATACGACTGCAATATATTGTGTCATACAGAAGCTCAAGATATATTAAAAATAGGCATTCTGCACACAGAAACTATAAAATTAAGCCTAGCTTTGAGGGTGTAGGATTTACAGTACAGTAAACACACATGAAATGAAAAACATGCTCTCAGCCTTTTTCTTTCTTTTTTTATTCTCTTCTCCACCCAGCAACAGTGAAGCCTTGGCAGAGGCTTCGCATTGCACCAAGTAAAAAATCAAACCACTGACTACAGACATTCAGTAAATGAGTGTAAGATTTCCCCAGACAATGGTAAACTCTGTTACAACACCCCATGAGACAAGGGGTAGTAAAACAAAATGAAGTGTGCCACAAATTAGCCCTGCTTTGGTGCAGATATTGCAATAATTAATCCAGCCCTTGCACGCTTTTCTGCTGTGGTATTCTTTTCTGTTGTCAAGTCAATCTCAGATAAGGGAGTCTAAGAACTGTCCTTTGACTTTTTTTTTATAGAAAAGGAAAATTTCAAACTATACCTTCATGCATATGGACCTGGGAACTGTATTTCCAAGTTATTTGTCTTTATTGTGGAGAAAAATGTCTCCTGAGAAGTTTACATAGCTGCGTCCCTGTTATTTGTTCAAGTTCCAGTGTAATTGTCGAGATAGGTCAAAAACAACATTCCTCTCTGCTTCAACAAAGGAAGAGTTCCATTATTTGAGGCAGCAGCTTAAAACACTTGAAGCAACATCATAATAAACTGCAAATGAACTCAAACTTACAATATTCTGTAGTCCCTGTTTTGCCACACAGTGTGGACCAAATGTTATGAATCTTGGGAAGCATGGTTTATTACTGATGGGGGGGCCTCCAGTGTTTCTTGGTTGGTTGTTACAGTAAACTCTGTTGCCATCTGTGCTGCATGGCGTAGACCTGAGACCTCGGAGAAGGACGTGTTTACTCTGCAGTTAATCACCATGTCTGATGCGGCCTCTCTGGACGTGTGAGGGGGGAAATGCCGGCTAAATGCAGTCACCACGACCTAATGAGGTGGTTTAGCTGCAGCAGCGTGCCATCAGCCATACTCTGTAATTCTGAGACACCGACTCAACAGTTCCTCTGGCCAGCCTGCGTCACAAATGCGCTCGTCCATATTCGCCATGTCGCCCACAACCCCCTGAAACATGTTGAACGGCTGCTGCAGGAGTCCAGGATCCAACGGGCCGTCAATCAGTGTGAAGTGTGTGGTTCGAAAATGGGGAGAGTGAGAATGGTTGTGGAGAAAAAGGAATTACAGTCTGACCGATTTTCATGGGGCAAGAGTCAAACTTGCCATATGAAAGCAAAATGAGTGTAAAATGTGTTGCACATACTCATACTGCATATGTCTGCCACATACAGAAGACACAGCAACAGAACTCTTTCCTCCTCTCTGCCCTCGTGGCACAGCAGTGCTGTTCTTGGCAGAGCCTGGTGCTCTAGCTCCACTCTTCTCTCATGGTTAAACAGAATGCCCATGCCATGCTCGCTAATGACAGGCTAGGCTTACTGCACTGGAGTGGCGCTTTTCAGAGTCAATGGTGCACAAAGAGCATATCGAGCACCTCCCAAAGCAGCCGAGGTGCTTTGAGGACAGTGTCTACATGCACAAGAACACACACATTTTAACAGTCAAACAAAGCTGTGCAACAGAGAAAGTGTCTGCTTACACAGATTAAAGTGGTGACTGATAAATGTGGACTGAAACACACACAAAGCTTTTTGTTTAATCTTCCAACAGTTCCTCAGAGACCTTTCTTTCTGATACCACTCTCAAGAGGTATCCACTTCCAGCTGTTGCATTACGTTGCATTTTGTGATAAATGTGTTTGTTTACCTGGCTGCCACCACATCACCCCTGGTGGGATAATAAAATTTGACTTGACTTCAATTGGGCAGCTTTGAATCAGTTTATCTTCATCGTTTACCATATAGTCCTTACATGCAGTGTTTGGAAAGTTCATTTTCTACATGAACTAGTTCAGTTCACAGTTCCAAAAATGAACTAGTTCCTAGTACTTTCTTCTCAATATGTTGCTGCAAGCTATTTTTTTTTCAAAATTATTGCCACAGTCTATATAGAACCACGGACAGCAATTATTTTATCCGTTTTAACACTACAACTATGATGTCAGATTTCATCTTAATATCCGATTTTGAATCCTTATCCAACCAGGGTTTACATTAGAATTGAGGGGACAGCATTTCCCCATTGCTGCTTTAACACTTTGCTGCAGTCCATTCAGGGCAGCTGCTTTCACACCTACAGTATATTCTCAAAACCATGAGGAAAAACTTGGTCTTTTTATAATGAGGAATTATAAAAACAAAATCAGGACAGTAATCCTTAAAGTGCAAATGTTTTTCAATTTAATAATTTTCCATTTCAGTACGTACTAAAAAAGGAGAACTGGAATCCTGGCAAAATAAACCAGTTTCAACCAACAAGTTACATGAATAGTAAAACCAGGAACCAGGCTTAGGGAGGAAATTAAGGCTGAACTTGAGATTAATTTTATGAAAGCTGGGCTTTCCACTTTACTCAAAGGTTACCAGTCTCCGACAATATACTGCACCACCAGGTTGTCCAGCTGTGGCTGGGAGATGACAATGGAGCCGCTGCTATACGCATTTAATGGGATTCGGGTCGAGGATCTGTCTTGACTGTCATTCATTCGATTTTTTTCAGTTCGAAGTGCTGTTTCAGGTTTGCTGTGGATGTGACTGAAGTGCGGATTTTTTATTTTTTTTTAAAAGCCAACGGGCAAAGTTTGCACAGAATATAAGATTGTTGACGTATGCGGCTGTGCGACACTGGCAGCTGGTGTTGCCAGATTGGGTGTTTTTTCCGCCACATATTATGGCCTGTTTACGGTGTGTTTTAGCCTGGGTTACGCCTAGAAGGCTCTATAGAAATCTGGTGCCCTACCGAACGAAGTTAAACAGAGAGCTTGTTGTTCACAGACACCAGAATGAACGCGTTCAGTAGCATTCATCAGGCAGAATACAGTACATTCAGTTGACGTTCGCCCAAAATATTAACAATTTCATGAATGTTCAGACGTAACACTGCTTACATGTATGGCATTTCTCCTTTTGACAGCATTGTGCTTAAACCATTAAAATGACCAAAGTTAAACATCCTCATTGTCTTGTTTTTCATGACAAAGTCAAAGTCAAATGAATATTTTATCAGGGGCGGAGTGGGACACAAAAAATCCACCGGGACAATTCTGACTGCACCGGCCCACAACAGGCCCAACCCATCCCCTCCACCAGGACAGGGGGGTGTCTGTGTGTGTGTGTGTGTGTGTGTGTGTGTGCGCGTGCGTGCGTGCGTGCGTGTGTGTGTGCTTATTGTGAGCTTATTGGCCATCGGCCGACCGGGAAATCTCCCGGTTGTCCTGATGGCCACTCCGCCCCTGTTCTGTATATTGTACTGAGAGATTTGTCTACACATCTCTGCACGATTCATCAGATTCATCACTGAGTGTGAGTGTCACGCTCCTTCTCTAATGTCATTGGTCATGGCGTTGGTTCACAAGCGACAATTTACATGTCCTTAGTTAGCAAATTGTTTTCTGCTTCCAGGCCCCATTCAGTGATGGCATGATTTAAACGTTAAAATTATTTTTTCATATTCTGCTACACTGCTTATGTGGTAGCGTGGGAAAAGTGTTTCCGAGCGACAATGATTCTAGTTTTCACAATAAAGGCTAGAAACACTGGTGAAATACACATATCTAACAGGCATATTGTAGGTATTATCAGGCATAAAGCAGGGCATGGATTTAATTGGTGGTGTTCACACCTTCACTGAACAACCAACAGATGAGAGCAAGTGTGTGTCGTTTCTTTGTTTTCTTTCAAAACTGGAGGAGGGCCAGAGCGCTTTGTTTGACTTGGCATTTATTTAGCCATATTCTTAGGACAGCAAACGTCCGAGCTAAGTCGGTATGTGCACCACATGTTGGGCCTCTTTTTTTTTTTTTACGTTTCCCATGAGACAGCTAAAATGTAAGTGAATCTCCACCTTTTCCCACAAGAGGTGATGTAGGGGAGGTAAAGGTCTGCAAAGTGTAGGAGAATTTCATGCACATCATCCATCATTTCCAGCAGCAAAGTATGAATATGTGTCCATTCGGTATGCAAAAAAAATAAAAAATAAATATATATATATATATATATATATATATATATATATATATATATATATATATATATATATATATATATATATATATTTATTTTTTATTTTTTTAGATATATATATATATATATATATATATATATATATACTTTTGTGTGCACATGGGCATGTATATATATTAAGGTATGCATTCACTCAAATTCACTTTCTTTAGGATATCTGACTCTCAGATCCTGACACTCTTTCCTAGCATCCACAGGCTGGATCTGTTTCTGCCCCCCGGCGGACCTATTTCCACACTTCCTCAGCAGAAGAGGTGGGAGCCAGAAGAATGTGTCTTTTCATCAAGACTGGCGCTGCATGAATATTTCAACCAGGCAACACGATACCTCAGTGCCACCTAACACAAAGGAGAAGTCTCTGGGGATGAGCTTGAGTGGGGCGAGAAGAGGTAAAATCTCAGATTGGAACTTGCCTTCCAGGCACCACCTGCTCATAGTGACAGACAGGCAGACAAGGCCCTGGAGCTTGTGCTGTGACAAAGGTTCTGTTAAACCCTATCTGACCATGTCTGCATGTATCAATGCCAGGCCTACCACTGGAACTCGCTCTGCTGTGGAAAACCATAAGTACAAGCCCAGGCATGTGCTTGCATTGTTGATTGTGTGTGTGTGTGTGTGTGGGGGGGGGGGGGGGGGGGGGGGCTGTGGACATACCTGGCATTCCACATTGGCAATAAAGCCAAATTGAAGGTGGGGGATAAAGCTGCTGTGTGTTGAGTGATACCTGGGCAGCTGGTATAGATAGGTTTAGGATGGTTGAGAGAATCTGACACTGCTTTAGGTCAAAAGTGGGGAAAGATTAAGGAGGAATGAGGACTTTGCCCCATTTTGTGGTCGGACCAACATTAATTAAGTTGTGCTCCGATTTTGACTCAGAATAGACATTTATGCCCTCAAAAATGCAGGATATTACACACTCTGAAAAGATCTGAATTTTCCAAAGTTGTTCACTCTCCCACAAGCAACTGAATTGGTTTAATGAGACTTGGACTTGGTTTTGCTCAATGTTAAACTGAGTGAATGTGTATCAAACATTTCTGTCAAGTGGTAGTGATTGCTGAACTGCATTACTGCCAACACACTGTCATGTTGTTATTGTACATGTTCATGATGGCGACCCTGGATGTCACGTTGGTATGATATCTCCACATTTGTTTGGGTTTAAAAACCTTTCCAGTGTGCTGGTTAAGGCATTGGCCAAACACAGGCCACTCTACAGATCAGAAGCAGATAGCAGATTTGTGGTTTTAAAAAAATACATTATTTTCAAACACAAGGAACAAAATGTTCTTTCAAACATACTACAAAGAAGGAAATGTTCATATGTCTACAACAGTGGTCTGTGACCACTTTAAAAGCAATGTCTACACACAAGCTCTTGTCACAGGTTGGATATGTTTGATGTATGAATTGTAAGCAGTTCTACCAAAAACTCTTTTCAGATTGTTTCATTTCAAAAGTTGTCGAAGGCTGAAAAGGTAAAACTGTCTAGTATTTTATGAGACAACAAGACTTTCTGACCGGATGACGGTGCAACAGGATTAAAAGTCATTACAATTCATCCCGAGGGGAGTATGAATGTACCAATTGTACAAAATTTCATAGCAATCTGTCCAATAGTTGTTGAGATATTTCGCTCAAAACTTAAAGTTATGGATATAACCCCGGTTCTCTGATTAGCATGAGTGAGTGTCTCACTATGGGAATGCCTCCTGCATGACCTCATCAGAAGCACAATAACACTACGCCAGCCCCCTATTGGCTGGCATTGATGACACCTATGTGAGGGGGAGCACGGACCCTCCCCCTATATAATAGGCTGACATAGCGAGAGTCGTCATTAAAAACAAGCTCACCTCTTCCTCGCTTCTCTAGCAAGGAGAGTGGTCTGGTGAGACACTCACTCATGCTAATCAGAGAACCGGGGTTATATCCATAACCTTAAGTTCTCTTTCATAGCATTCGTTCCGTGTCTCACTATGGGAAAAATACTGACTCCCGAATTGCCAGACATGCCTGTAAAGAAGACAACTGTCCCCAGTGGGACGTCACTTGGTAGGATCTATGCTGTAAGAAGAGCCTGCGCTCAGGACCATATGCGCTAGAGTTGGTGCTGTGACATCCAACTTATAGAACCTTGCAAATGTGTGGGGCGAGGCCCAGCCCACTGCTGCACACACCTCTTGTATGGGAACTCCCTTAAAAAGAGCCCAAGAGGTCGCTAGACCCCTGGTGGAATGTGCACGTAAGCCAGCGGGGGGTAAGAAAATGTCTTAGCGCCAGGTGAACGGCCAACAGCTCCAGACAGTTTATGTGGGTAGAGCGCATGTGGCGAGGCTCCCACCTCCCATTTATCGTTCTGCCCTCGTGGGTGGCACCCCAGCCTGTCAGAGAAGCATCGGTGGTGATCACTTTTCTGGCTAGGATGGGTCCTATAGTGACCACCTGAGTCAGAAAACCGGGACTCCTACACTGGCGCAGTGCTAGTGAACAGTCTGGGGAAACCCTTACCAGACGGCGGCCATCGCGGTGTGGGTCCAGACCTAGAGAGGCTACCAAGCGCTGAAGACTCCTCATATATAGGCGCCCCAGTGGTATGGCCACCACAGAGGAGGCCATCATGCCCAGCAGCCTCTGGCATTGTTTGAGGGTAACCATGTTGCCCCTTCAAAACAGTGACAGAGTTGTCTGCATAATATCCACTCTCTCCCGGGATATAACCACCTTGGCCCCTTGGAGTCCACGTTGAGCCCTCTGAAGGTGATGCGTTGCCTGGGCGTCATCATGCTCTTTTCTGCATGAATCCGAAAACCCAGGCCCGCCAGGTGCCGTATGACAGCCTCTGTATGGCACGCCACCTCCCAGCGGGAGGGAGCTGCCACTAGCCAATCGTCTATGTAAGTCGCCACTCCGATGGCCCCCTCCCTGAGCGGGGCTACTGCTGCCTCGGTGCATTTTACAAACAGCCTTGGGCTCAGTGACGGACCGAATGGCAGAACCATAAACTCGTAGGGCTATCCCCTGAAAAGCAAAATGCAGATATTTCCTGCGTGGGGGATATATGGGAATGTGGAAATAGGCATCCTTCAGGTCGATTGACGTAAACCAGTCGCCTGCACGCACGAAACGCAGCAGAGAAGCTTGTGTCAACATCCTGAATTTGTATTTCCTTAGATAATGGTTTAGGGCACGGAGGTCCAGGATGGCTCTCATGCCTCTCCCCCCTTTCTTTGGGACTAGGAGGGGAGGCCATCAGGCCAGCCGCTTCTTCTTCCTGCCAGCCGTGGTAGCTGGAGGATGTGGCGGTGCCATGTGAGGGCTGGCCTGAGGAGACTGCTTCCTGGACCCCGGGTTCTTGGGACCTCTGGGGGCCTGGGAGGCTGCCTGCACTTTAGGTACTTTGGGGATCCTGAAAGCGGGGGCCGGGTGAGAGGCAGCCTGCACGTACGTCTGGCGCGGCGACGAAGGGACAGGGGGCTGAGCCCTCCTTGGCAGGCAAAGCTTCAGCGCCTCATCCTCCCTCTTTTTGTCCTCACATCTCTTCTGCATGGAGGTGACGGCTGCACCGAAGAGACCTTGTGGGACGATCGGAGTGTCGAGGAGTTCCTCCTTCTCCTGCCCTCTCCTGGAGAACCATTAAGCCCATGGCTCTTCCCGTAGCTTCCATGGCCACTTTATGGAGACGCAAGGCGTGGTCCATTATAACGCAGATTTCTTCCCACAAGGAGGTATCTGGTTTGGCAGTCATGTCCTCTTCTAGCTCAGCCTGGTAAGCCATTAGCATGGAAGAGGCATTAAGGGCTCTCGCTGACAGAGCCTTGTAGCACTTGTCAGTGAGGCTAGACTGGAAGCAGTCCGTCTTGGCGGGGAGAGAGGGAGCCGAGGAGGACATGGAGGCTTTTGGGTGGAGGTGGGTCGCTACCAGCGGCTCTATGGGTGGCATCTGGCGGACACCGTGGGTCTCCATCCCCTCACAGTCCAGCAGGGAGCTGCCCCCGATGGGGTGTCTCTCGCTGTATGGCCTCTCTGTCCAGGTCACGGCTATCTCGTCGAGTAGCTCCGGGAAAATAGGCAACACTTGCTTCCCTGACTTCTTAGGTTTAGGCAATTTCTTGCCGTCAAACCGAGACTTTACAACCTCCGCTTGAGTGACGGGCCACGGGATGCTGAGCCGGTTAGCGGCGCGCTTGCACATGTCCTGCATGTCGAGGTCGATGGGAGACGACTGCGAGGAGAGCTTTGCAGCTCCTTGGTCGCTAGAAAGGAATGTGGATCCCTCCTCCTCTTCGTCGTCAGATAACAGGAGCTCAGAGTCGGCCGACTCATCCCCGTCATCCTCCGCATCTCCTCCAAGGATTGTGTGAGCGGCAGCATAGCCCACGCATCCCCCGTCTATCTCCTGAGTCAGGAAAATGGTGTCCAGCAGCTGGGGATCTGCGTTTGCCCAGCTCGGACCGGGTGTAGCGGTCAAGCTCTCGGACATGTCCGCGTCCACATGCGACGCGGCTGCTTCAAACATTACTGGGTCTGCCCCCGACAGATTAGCCAGGTGGGCTAGTCGGCGGCGGAGCAGTTTCCGTTGAAAAGCAGTGCAGTGGATACACTCATCATTGGAGCTTAAGGCAGCCTGAGCGTGGGGTAAGCCCAGACATGCCACACATATCGGGTGAGTGTCCCAGCCAGAAATTCTATTACCGCAGGGGCATAGTTTCAGGCTTTTCTCCGCTTCACCGGGGCTGAGAGCAGTAGCCATGGCTAGCTAGCCTGCTATTACCGCTTGCCAGTTTATAGGTTTGTCTAACGGCTTATGCAGCCACCAGGCGAGAGGGGAGGAAAATATTGCTATTTTTCTCAAAGTATTTCTACTTCTGGAGGTATGGCTACCTGTTGGGAAGTTATTGCTACCTGTTGGGAAGGTATTGCTACCTGTTTGAGTAAGGTATTGCTACCTGTTTGAAAAAGGGGTATTGCTACCTGTTGTTCGGAAAAATATTGCTATTTTTCACGTCAGTAGATAACGGTACAGCTGGCAACGAGGCGCCCATGACCCGAGTTGTGCACTCTAGTCTGTGGACAGTTTAGCCTAGCAACCAATATACAGTCGTCTACAGGCTTCTGTGAGAAGCGAGAAGAGGTTTTTGAATGACGACTCTCGCTATGTCAGCCTATGATATAGGGGGAGGGTCCCTGCTCCCCCTGACATAGGCGTCATCAATGCCAGCCAATAGGGGGCCGGCGTAGTGTTATTGTGCTTCTGATGAGGTCACGCAGGAGGCGTTCCCATAGTGAGACACGAAACGAATGCTATGAAAGAGAACCATAAATGTCTACCTGATGGTTAGCCTGAATACCAGACAAATCTGCTGACCTCATGTTTCATTTGTTCTGGCATATAAGTTTGACAGATTTCCAGTCGCTTGATATTGTACGAACCTATCACAACCACTTATCTTGTGTGGGGCGGGTTAAAGACGATAACTAACAGTGTCACTTTCAGTCTGAAGGTCTGTTAAGCACACTTTTTCAAATTGTCAAAGTAGACAGCGCTGATCAAATATGACTCAATATTCTGTAACTGTATTGTACTGGTACTGTAAATCTTGCATAAAATGTTTTCAGAAACACATTTTAGTGTACTGTTTAGTTGTAATTTGTGAAAGTTTGTGACACAGCCGCCATAGTTTTTCCACCGACCAAGCACCGCTGTTTTGTTGCTGTGATTGGTTTTATATCACCTTTCATGGCTTTGATTAGTTGTAGTTCCATCCATCTATGGGAACTATGAATGTCTGTACACACTTTTGTGCCAGTTCATCACAGTAAATATTTGATTTCCCTAAATACATAAAATAATGATTATATTATTATTATTATTATTATTATTATTATTATTATTATTATTATTATTATTATCATCATCATCATTATCATTATAAGAGAAAAGGCAGAGTAAAATGTTTCTTCTTCTTCGACTTGTTCATCATCTTCAGCCCCTCAGATTAATAGATGAGCTGCTCTTGTTCTTTCCTTCTTGAAATATTCCATTAAATGATGAAGGACAATGTTATGGTTAGTAGCTGTAATTAATTTAATTTCATTCCATTGCTATGCTCGATATTTAACACCTCTGGTGTACAAATCTCTGCACAACTTGAGCTCTGGTATGTCCAGAGCTGGACAGCACCTTTATGGGTTTGATACTGTTCCAGATCTCTCTGTTGGTGAGCACAGAGCGCTGCTGAAGGCACGGCTCATTAGACCACAACACTGAAGCAATTAAAGCCAATTAAAAGCCCATTAGGAAACCCAATGGGATCCCTGCTGAGACAGGTCCTGTAATATGACACTGGCGATGAATGTAGGACACAGGAGGTCCAGACCATGGACACAATGTTGTCATCAGGGCTCACAAGGAGACACTGTTAAACAGTGTTCAATTAATTTATATGCTGGAGTATGACTTCATTTACATCACCAACCAGCTGTTCACCTTTCATTTTCTTCCATTAGCTTCTATCAGTGGAATATGAATTTGCAAAGCTGAAAAAAAATCCAGCCTCTATTGTTCTTTCAGTGGACTCTGCAGTCCCTCACTCTCACACTCACTCTGCTCTGTTGTGGCAAAGACATAGAGTTCCGCTGTAGCCCAAAATAAGCCCACAGCTTGAATAACGGACCAATTTCCAGAGCTGTGTAATAATAACTCAATGCCCACAGTCAATGACGGCAGCTCCAACTTGACATCTGGATGCTCTTCAGATAGTCTCTCTAACATGGCATGGTCAATTCAAAATGAGGCTGCATTTCAAAAGACAACAGAAGGGGCTTTTGTCTCATAGTTTGACATCCTTCCAGCGCAACATGTGGACGGGGAAGCCATTTAGGGGAATGTCCTCCTGCAATTCGGGGCTCTTTTTATCCCTGGACAGACTAATGTGAGCCAGATTTTTTGGTGCTTTGGGGGAAAATATAGATCTCATGATTACCAACAATTGACCAATTCATTTGAGGCCTCCTTTGGCAAATGTGCAGCTGCATTCGGGACTGTGGTTATTGTGTGTGTGTGTGTGTGTGTGTGTGTGTGTGTGTGTGTGTGTGTGTGTGTGTGTGTGTGTGTGTGTGTGTGTGTGTGTGTGTGTCCGTTTGTCGTCCATCTGTCTGTCTGTTAGGCCCGATCACTCCAACAGTAATAAATCAAGAGGCTGGTAGCCTTTAGAACATGTTGGGCCCCATGTTTTGAAGAATGGATTGGCACTCAATATGAGCAGTGATTGACCCACTGAAAGGATGTTTGGATCAGAATGAGCCTATACTGTACACTACACAGATAGGGCTCAGCCTAAGTGTGTATGTGTGTGTGTGTGTGTGTGTGTGTGTGTGTGTGTGTGTGTGTGTGTGTGTGTGTGTGTGTGTGTGTGTGTGTGTGTGTGTGTGTGTGTGACAGCCAGCATATTATTATACAGTAAATGTTGTTTTGGAGATACTGCAAAGCGTTATCAAACCAAGCCAAAGAGTGCGGAGAAGGCAGCACGTGCAAGCAGTGGCTTTACAAGCAGCAAAGGTCATGTGATGAGCAGTTTAAAGGATCAAATGAGATCACCAGCCTTTGTAGCTGGAAGTTTTTGGCCCTGATAGCTTCAGATGGACTGCCATAAAATCTGTTTGGAATGGCAAAAGGAGGCAATAGATTAACTTTACTGGCCTGAGATGAAGTGCTTGTGTACAAAGGGATTCCAGAAATGCCAAGGGAGATGGAGACTGCCCACAGGCCAGGTAGCTTTCTAAAACATCCCCTTTCCTTATTGTGGAGCTGTTCACAGCTGGCATACAGCTGATCTATGAACTGCTCTGTCTTAAACCACTGCCTCCAGTAATTATATGTAAAATAAGTGGGGGATCACCTCAAATATCAGTGAGGACACATCCAAAACTTCTTTTTGCCTTTTGCATTAAAGGCATTTTATGACCAACTGCTGAGTCTATATCAGGCAACCACAGTGGCTGCACAGTTAATACATAAAAAGATAGAGCAATAAAGCCACTTCACTTCCAAACTGTTTAGAAATTGTGGCATGAGGTGAAAGTGCTTGTAATCTAAGAATCGCGTCAATATAATCATTAGGTAGTAAGGAGCTTGTAAGTAAGTTTTTGAAATATTTTACTTTTTTCAAATTTTATACAATAAAATTCTCCCAACACTAAAGACCAACCAGCCAACACAACAGAGCCAACTAAGGAAGTTGAATTGAGGATGAGGATTAACACAGAGAGAAATAGTATCACTATATGGGAATGTATATAGACGAAGTATAATATTTACACACGTGCATTGAAAAAATATGCAATATATGCAATCAAGGAAAGGGACCGAAATGCAAATTTGAAATGATGTATTTCTGCTAGCAAATCCTGAGTCACTGATTTTATTTTTTCTTATAATTAGGATATATTTTTTCTTGTCTGTTCTGTGAGTTGAGTCTTATCATAAGCCAGACTCTTGATTTCATCAGAATCAGAAACGTTTCCCAACATTTTAACTCTTCAGAACAGAATGCCTGTTGTTGCATTGCTTGTTAGCGTGCGATTCCTTGATCCTTCTGTAACATGAAGCCTGTGTAACGAGTTTGGACCACATGGGGAGTGCGATGTTGTGAGGTGAGGTATTTTTCGACTGGGAGAAGGATATGTAATGCATTCCAGACACTCGGGCCGCACACAGCTTTCCCCCTGCTACCTATAGGCATCAATCCTATCCCCTTTCGCTAGAACAATAAACCCACTGCCACTAAGGAAGAATTCATTTCAGACCCAGAAACACAACTACCTCTTCTGTTGCTTCCTGGTGCCTGTGGAAAGGGATTCCTCGCATAGTCTGTCGGCTTGAAATTGGTCTCTAAACACTTAACACTTTCTCTGACCCATAAACAACAACTCTTGACCCAAATTTTAAGACCTTATACCGACATTCACACGTTCAAGACCCCCAACGTTTCGCTATTGACCCTCAGCTCACACACAGAGCCAAATAGGACAATAAATCTCTAGCCATCCCAAAAAAATTCTCTGATACGCTGCCTTTTGGATGATCACCTTGTAGAAAGATGTTTCTGGTCATTCTCCTACACGGAGGTCTAAGCTGGTTTGACTGAGTTGCATAACTGGGATGATACTCAGGTTTCTCTGTCCAATGAGGCCCAGATGGAAGATGATGGTGTGTTTTAAAAAACAAAGCCCAACGGGAACTGCGTGCCTCCCCCATCCTCCCCTCACTTACTTCCTCCCCTCGGCCCCCCATCCTCTCCTC
This sequence comes from Echiichthys vipera, assembly GCF_963691815.1. Taxonomy (NCBI): domain Eukaryota; kingdom Metazoa; phylum Chordata; class Actinopteri; order Perciformes; family Trachinidae; genus Echiichthys; species Echiichthys vipera. The sequence continues at coordinate 17,281,354 of NC_139832.1, forward strand.
ATCTCCTCCACACTGCATTAAGGAGCACCAATCAGGTTTAAGACTAAAACAACATAGAAGCTTTCGGTGAAAGCCTCTCCTTTCACTTTGTCAACACTCGGCGTGGGATGCAAAGATGCATGTGAAACACAAAGTGCTGAGATAATGATTATAACTAATGTCAGGGGTTGTAAAAGAATCAACATTGTTGGTTTTATTATCATGCCCTTTCCTCCTACTTTTGAGTGAAATTTTCAGTGATGTTCATTTGCAAATAAGCTGTCTCCCCCTGTCATTTTTGTGTTTTTCCTCTCCCTCTATCTCCTATTTATTAAATCAGTTTCATTTAATGTTATTATGGCCAGGCTGACTTACCAAACAGAGTGGGGTGGCAAGTTTTTTTATATTTTACACATTAATAAAAGCAGATCTGTCTGCTCATGCTTCTTCAAACTGCCGCCAAAGAACAACAAATTGACAGCTCTCCCTGTTGAACACGGGAAATAAACGGATGGAAACATGTCTGCATGTGTGATGTCTATTTGTGTCTTAGCCTCCCCATGTCGTTCCAATGTTCTTCCCTCTTTCATCCCACAATTTTTTGTTTCACTCCCAGGCTTTCTGATCCTGCAGACTCTCTGACACACGAGGCTGGAGAGCTTTGAACTGAGCTATGTGAGACAGAGTCAGAAAGGCCAAACTGAGCTCTACTGGGCTGTACTATACCTGTATTATACTCCTGCTTTCATGCAAGACCAAGGCCAAGGTATAACTCTTCATAGTCAAGATGAATAGTTATCAGTTTTATGTAGATTTTACCTGTTGGAGGACCACGTAGGCCTACTCAGAGGGGTTGAAATAGATGAGGCGTGTCAAACTAGAGCTGGGGATTGAGCTTCTGTGTCGCATGTAGCTGCTTCAATTGCACATAATGGATTTGCTGCGCTGTTGGCATCCTTCGAGAGCTGTGTCGCACCGTTTATGGAGTTTCACAGTTTTACAGACAGATGTCTTTCTGACTGAAAATAAAGACAGTAGTCCCCTGGAAATCACAGTAGCTGTTCTAGCAAACACAGTGGATCCAATTTGTTGAGTGACTTACCTGCTGTACTTTTCCCGCACATGCTGGGTTTCTTCATGTTATTGTGAAAGTTTACACATTAACTGCAACTATAGGATAAACAGCTGAAATGAAGTTCCACTGGGGTTTCACAGTTGCCGGTATAATAAAAGTGATTCTTTAACAAACTTAGGAAAGGAAGTTCTCTGTGTCCTTCTTCTGTCATGCATAAAACATGGTCTAAAAACATTTCTGCCACACTCTGTCAGGTCATGCTCACTAGCCCATTTTACACTCAACTACCTCTGAGACGTTGTCCTCTTTTCTTTAGTTTCTAAGAACTGCAGTCCGAACTGCAGTCTCTTTATTGACCTACTTTTGAGATGGTGTACAGATGATATATGGGAGCAGGCCTTTTTGGAGAACAGGGCTAACCAAGTGGTGGGGGCTGCGGGGGCTGCAGCATTGCATACCTCTGTGTATGTACACGGAGTAGCCTTTCACCTCTCTAGCTCTGTGCTGCCTTTGTCTTTGCAGAGGAGGACATAAATCACCAGAAGTCTAGCACAGGAATCAACAGTCACTAAAAGCTTTAAATTAATACAGAAAGAGGAGGGTTGAGGTGATTAGAGAGAGAGAAGTTCTGCAGAAAGATTGTGTTCAGGTGCTAAATCAAGACATTCATTCTGAGAGTGAGGGCCAATTTGCAATCCACTCTTCCACCCCCTTGTGTATGTGAGTGTGGAGGCAGGATTTATGTTGAATCTGCATGTCCAACTCAGAAGTCTCGCAGGCTCCGAGACGGAGTGAGCACAAGACAGAGATAAACAATGGAGAAAAGAAGAAAATTAAGAAGAAATTGATCCAGGAGGAAAGTCTGGACAGGAGTCAATAGGAAAGTCCAGCATTTCAAAGAAAAGCCTCTGGCATCATCCAACATATTTTGTTACACAAAGGTGCAGTAAAAGGGACTTCTGTTCTCCGTCTTGATCTCTAACCTTTTTCACCAGTTTGTCAGAAACAACTGACATGCACCGCTTTGAATTGTCAACAGAAGACAGGAGAGTCTTTTTGACCTGCGGAGACTGACTTGTGTTGGCTGATATTGTCTTCAACCTTTTAAAGTTAGAGAAAAACAACAATCTACAACAATTTGTTTCTCTAAATTTTAAAAGAATCTTTGGAAAAGTTATATACCACTTCATGCTTTCTAATTTTTTTGTGGATGGGTTAACCTTATCTCTGCACACTCTTATTTTTTCCCATCCACTTTGCGCCAAGTCTCACTCTAATGTGCTGTAATTGGCTGGTACTACTGTGTGGTGATTGGCCATTTACACCAGGTGGAACTGGTCCCTGGTCGTTCAGCACTACGTCAGACAAAAACATGTCACATAATTTGTTGATCACACGCTTTGGAAATCTAAAAATTAACTGAAATGTTCCAGGCTAATTAGCATTTGTGATTTGACATTACATTTGTATTCAGCTTTAGACGTGGGTCCTGCAAGTTAAATGTGTGGCATGTATCATATAAAGGTGGTCATCTAATGTAACACCACCCTGTCAACATTGGAGCATGTAATTGCTCACCTTCAACCACAGCCGTCACTCTCAGAGCTGTGGATTAGAAGTGATGATGGTTACCAGCCATTACACACACATATATACACATAAAGAAACATACATTATAACCTACAGCAACATGTCCCAACAGGTGTAGATCCTGTACAGCAAGAGGTATTACATGCTATCGCTGTACCATTACATAAGAGTTTTCAGAAGAGGGTAAAGCATTCTTACAAGCTGATCACACAAGTCTAAAAACATTATAAAACACAGGAATGACTAGTCTGCTGAGGGCGACCTGGACAAAGGAACGAATCAGGAGCCCTTAAATCAATTTAAGACCTGAACAGGACCGGGACAGGTGTGAGCAGCGTCCCAGGTGCAACTCCACAGGCAATGTAGCACCAGTAATCACCAGTCAAGGGTGGTAATGACAGGTTGCTGTTTTCAGAGAGCTGCACACGCACAGAAGCACAAACAGTTATAACTCAGAAGGACACTTGCACGCACACAGTCAAACTTAGCCTGTTTCATCACAACAGGCCTTCTACTTTCTCAACCTTCTCACACACATTCCCCCCCCCCCCCCCCCCCCCCCGTGCGCCTCTCCCTTGTCGACCAGTCAGACATTTTCACACCTCCGCTCGGATCTCTCACCTACTATCTCACAGGTCAACACATACGCAATGAACTCAAACAGCAGCTGTGCGGTTATGTAAGCAGCTCCCAACCTGTCTGAAAACCAGTTGACCTCCAGTCCTTAGGGTCAGATCAAAGGTCAACCACACTGAACATTTACCAACATGAATTGTTACTGTAACTGTTTTACATTTTGCGTAGAAATATAAACCATGTACTGTAGTTATTGTTTATATTTCCATATTTTATTTTTTAAAAGAGGATAAAACTGGATGGGATAAAGAAGTAATTAGCAGAGGTAAGAAAACCTCATAACCTCATTCAAAATCATCAATCAATGAGATTTTTAAAAATGCACAAAAAAAAAATCTAATTTGTTACTATACACTTAGCAATGTATTTCACCATGAGAGTAGTGTACCGTGTTTGTGTTTTGTCAAAGAGAAGATTGATGTAACAGTTTTGTGAAAGGCTACATGGATCAAAAGCAGCCTAAAGTGAACAGTAGGCCTGACAGATGAAATGAACATTTGCCACCTATGTGCTTATCTTGAGCTGCTGTTAATCGGAGTGGGGAAAAACAGCGTCTGTGACACAGTCTGTCACGGACTACAGGTCTGTTAGGACATGCAGCCCCTGCTTTCCCTCAGCAGGGTGTGGTAACAGCACTGGCACATTGTGTCCTCAGTTCAGAAAAAACACCCCATATTTAGTACCAGCACCAAAAACCTCTTGCACTTTTTTCCTCATAGAAATGGTGATGTCAGAAGTGCAGTGAAGCAATTAGTCAGTGTGTTTAAGGGCATAGCCCTGTTTCTTAAACACCATGTAAACACCATACCTTCGTACCCCCAGACCTAGATAACTCCTTCAATTCACCGATTAATCATGCATTTAAACAGCGTTCTCGGGTTATTATCGGGTTTCTCGACTGCGCATGCTCCCTACTCTGCGTCGGTGGCTTTTGATCTGGAAATAGACTAAACCAGGAAGCAATGGCGCCGAAAACAACGTGAAAATAAACAACAATAATAATAGAGCGGCAGCAAGTAACATTACTAACAAGAAGACCCGTTTCGTAATGTCGCAATTTTGTCCAATAGTCTGCCGTTTGTGATTTTGACAAAGGTAAACTGGAAAAAAGCTGTATTCAGTCCAGCTGTATGTTGGCAGAGCGCCACCTACTGTACCGGAGGTCGAGTCACTCCGTCATTTTTCAATTTAACCCCTGCTCATGTATCCGAGAGGATCTTTAATCATCAGACCATTCCCTTAACCAGGGTAAGGCCATTTTTGGGTTACTGATGTGCATGTAAACCCACTGACTGAGTGCATCTGGCCTCTGGTCTAGCCTGGATGTCATTATGAGATACGAGTCTTCCTTTTCCCTATTAGACCACAGTCACATCCAGCAAGCCAGGCTTCATGTGTTTGTTTGTGTACTTCTGTGTCACCCTAATGTCTAGTCTAGTTGGTCACGTATCAGGGGGGCAACTGTCTAGCAGCTTGTCTCAGACACATCTCATATGTGTCTCCTGATTACAGGCCCTGTCAGAGCTTCTTCAGATGCACTACAGTAGAAAGCTCAAGCTTATGGAGCTCTCAGTGTGGAGTTGCGACCACAGTCACCGTCCTCTGTGACCCTGCTGACTGTAAACACACACCAAGCCTAATCTGCTGGCCTCCATAAGCTGCAGAGCAAACAGGACCTCTGACATAGGAACTTTGCTGGGGGAAATAATGTGTTGGATATACTGAGTGTGAATCAAAATTCCACTGAAAGGCGATAAATAATAACACATAATGATCCCTCAGCCATGGTGATATGGTTCTTTAAGTAACACAAGGATGAGTTCAAAGAATAATAACCATCAAGATTTGGAACACAGAAAACTAAACACACAACTCCCTGTGAAAGTGAAGCCGGGGCTGCCCTCCACAATCCCCTCCATGCTGACAGGTCCTCAATAGCCCTCAGGGCCACAGCTAACACTCATGTCAGATTGGCATCTTTGATCTTACATAACCTCCTTACATTTTGCAGCCACCACCTCCTCTGCTGCAGAGCTCAGTGCAAAAATAAAGCTTTTGTCTCCGAACAAAGCCAAAACGCCACATCTGTCAGACACACTCATTTGTTTTGAATTCCTCTTTTTATCCTTTTACATCGATACCAAACACGAACCAGGCTGGCTTAATTACCTACAGCACAGAGAAGAAAAGTCAGTTGCCAGGCAATTGTGTTTGTATAGACTGTGGGTTCCGCTGAAAGGAAGCTATGGGTGGTAAGAGGAGGAGAGAGGTGAGAGGATGTTGGAAGGACAGTTGTGGTTTGGCACAAGCCGCTGTGGGTGAGCGTCAGCCTTTGTTGGCTGGCTGATGGAGAACATCATGCTATGTATCCTGCATTGGAGGGTTTTTATAGAGTGAGAGTGAAAGAGGGAGAGAGTTATCATTATGGCTCCTGGAATAGCATAATTAGAGAGAAAGGCCTTGCTGTCTCAGTCTGCACATGTTGTTTTTCTCTTTCTCTGGGGAATAAAACACTGTACAGCACCAGGTACATTTAACACTGATTTACTGATCCATTTTCTGACTCTTCACAAATAGTATATTTCCTATTTACACGTTCAGCAGGCATAAAGTAACATTTTAATTCATTTGGAGTCGTGTTTCTGGCGTTCTGGTAAATGTATGTCCAATCTCCACTCACCTTTTACAGCTTTGGTCTCCACTTACTCCCGAAGGATAATATGTGGTTCTTTAGCTGCTAAATGCTCAACTATGTTCACCAGATAGTCACTAACTGTGTCTGTCTGCTGTTAGTCCTGGGCAGGTAGCATACATTCTTTCTACTGGAAAGCTTTTGTGGCTAAAAAACAAGATCATGAGAGTAGTGAACCATTACTTTTTCTGTAGAGCTGAGGGGAAGCGCAGTTGGGTGTTGACAGTCATTATGCTGGAGATCCCAAAGTTTATACCAACTGTCAGGCTTTTTTGAAAATGTATAAGATGATACACAAGACATCTAAAATATTTCCATGTGATTGAATGAAAAGAAATGGAACAAACTGCTACAGAATAACATACAGTATGATACTGTCGGTCAGGCACAGAGGAATTAGAGAAGTTTTCGACCACTAGTAGCACTAAAGAGCAATGTTTTCGTGGCCGGGTCCCTGTATGTATTTTGTCCACATACACACAAGGATGCATGCAGTGATGCAATAACTGTTCCTACTGCCAGTGTCAGATTTTTTTTCACAAAGTTAACACCCAGTGACAGTTATACACAAAACAATGTGTGTACAAAAGGCAGTGGTAGCAAGCACAAGTGGAGAAACAATACAAGTTTAAAATGAATACACACAATACTGTCTTGCCATGTTACAAAATGCACAGTGTTTTTTCAGTTCCTTCCCATCCTATTTAGCTGAGCACATCATTTTTCAAACTACTTTCTGTTGAGAAGCCCTATGAAATCTGTCAAGAGTTAGGTTGTAGCATATTACAAAGTGACGGGACAATGATTTAGGGTAAAGCTGTTGGTGTCGTATTTTTAAAAGTAATTTTTCAATGCTTTGAGCAGCACAAGCTGAATTCTATTACAGTAATCTCAACCCCCGCAAAAAAGAGACAGAAATGACTATTGACTATGTTTTGTTTTAGTTTGGGTAAATTGACCGTTCAAGTTTATTTTGTCAGACTCAAAATAATCCAGACACTCTGTTGAGTTGATATCATGTAAGTTGATATACTAATGACTAATTATATATAAATATCTTTAGGTCTGTCATTTTGTATAGTGTTTTTGTCTGTAAACACAGGAAACATTTATCAGTGACTCTCCAACAAAAAAAAGAAAAGGGCCTTGATTAAAATGAGTCCATTAAGTAAACACCAGACTGATGAAGTAGCCTAATCATCACATCTCATCAAGAAAATGTGGATGTGATAGCGGTTAAACGCATATCAAGGCTGCGTTCAGGAAATAGGAAGTGAACACTTATTGCAGCTGTGAACGGCAAATGGATTTTCTCCTCGGAACAAAAGGATAATCATACCGCTTCCAAATTTAGTGCTCCACCATTGCCAATAACAAAGAGCCGATTGAATGCTTACAAATGCACAGGCATGCTTTAACACACACTGTGAGCTAATTGCACACACATGCACGTGCATGTTCACACTCCACCATTCTCTACCGTCAGCTTGACTTGATTAGTTGTTGCGGTGTGTGCAGCCGCTTTGCTGATGAAAGACAAGGAGCTTGATCTGTCACTGCTGCACGGGCATTACACGCACAACAGTTTACACAACAATGGAGCACTAAAGTTGGCCTTCATTAGAGGGATTAGAGGCCTAATCTAAAACACTGTTCAAGTCTCTCATCCCAAACCCTAAACAGCCTCTCTAGGGGGGCCCTTCCCTCCTACACCAACCATAACATCTCAGACTTCAAACACTACATCTGTAACCCCAGCCTCTGGGTGCAATCCCCTCTCTCATCGACCCCTATCTCAGAGAGAGGGGTTGCAGTGGGTGATGGACCCCATGTGACGGTGCAGCTGTGGAATGATTTATGGCTGGGTTAATTGCTGGGTGAACGAGAATTGTACTCATAGGCCGCTAGCTCTGGTTTGATTACAGGTTCATCTGCTATCAGATTGTAGCATACGGTTCATTAGCTTAGTCTCTCTGGAGGACTGAGGGCCATGGAGGGAAAGGTTAAAGCCCAGGTAATAGAGGATGTGCTGCTATATTGCAGTAATTAGGGGTCATTTGTTTTGGACTTCCTGTTTTGACCAGCTGCATGGTGTCTGTCCACCATAAAGCTGCAAGCATCCAGGGGCCTTGAACAGCCTTCTGATGATTGTGACCCTCAAACCTGCCATTCTGTCTCTCATGTGGTTCAAAGAAAACAACATATTTTGTTATTTACCCCTGTTGTTATGTGAATAGTTTTGGTTTTTATGTGCTTGAAGGTGCTTGAGGTTTTAAGATATTTAACTTTAGAATTGCAACCCCAAAAGAATGAGGTGATCGAAATTTGTTTGTGCGGCCCAAAACCTTGCTAAAATTACAACTAAATATTTCAACATCTTTCCAAAACCAATTTTCCCATTGCTAAGAATAGTAATTATACATTTTATTATGTTAGCATTTCAGAACAGAGAGCCTCACTATGAGACAGATCCAAACAACAACAAAATAAGCCAAGAAGTAAAAAAGAAGAAACTTCAAAATGATTACTGGTGTGCTTAATGGGTAGATCTTTGGATGCACTCCAGAAATAGTGTTGAAATCCGCAAATACATGCAAAAGAACAACCTACAGGCACCCGTGTGTTGTGGATTTTAAATTAAAATAATTAATTGGATTTGTTCATCACACAAAATTAATGAAAGAAACATTGATTTTAAAACACATTTGTGTCAATGTGAGCTTAATTTTTGGACTTGATTTATTTTATTTTTAGTTTTTAGTTTTTTATATTGGTTTGTGAGTTTTGGTTAAGTACTTTCTGGATGACAATGGCAATTCTCTATCACCTGTTGTTCAAATAATTCAATTAGCACAAATCCCTGAATGAATGCTCGGTCTTCTCGCAATGCCGGACCTATCTTCACAGCTCTGTGGAGTATAGTCTGGCTACACATCATTTTGGGATGGGGGTGGAGGCTTGTTTGTATGTTTAAATCAGGTGTTATCCCAGCATTGTACATCAGATGAGCCAGACTAGGCTCAGGCATACATGTACAGGCAAACAGAATTTACAGCAGTTATCACTGTTAGCAACTCTCTCCAAAGTCTAAGAGCTCAAATTGCAATGTAATTATTAGATATTGCACATGCACCATGTATAAAAATCTAGATATTTGAACAACAAAACGATATAGAGACCCCTCTTTGATCATTTTTGGAGGAACTACCTTCTACTAAACGAATAGCCCGTTTGAAATCATTTTTGTCCTGTGTATTTTTAAGAGTAAGTTTTAAGAGTAAAAGATGTTACTCCCTCAGCACGTAAAATTCAAAATAGATAGATTTTGATAGATTGGACAGAATATAAGTTGGTTTAATCAGTCCTGGAACATAAAGCTGATGGACGGCAATCTTCTGTTTCCTGATATGAACTACAATCCGCAATCAATCTTCATGGCATTTATAAAAATACATTTCAAAATAGAAACTAGGCTATAATGCAGTTTCTATTTTTTATCGTTTTACCAACCTTGAAATGTATTTAAATTAAATTGCCAGATTTGCGGGTACAGAAAAAAACAAATAAAGAATCAGCACTCCTTCCTGCTCATTAGCCTAAAATGGACTGAAGAAGAAATCAACGTCAACTTTGATTTCTGTTTCTAACACATGATATGCCAAACCAGACTATGAAATCCAAGTGTGTGAGGTGGAGACGGAGGTGATCGTGCACATGACGGAAAATCAGCTACCACATTTTTAACAGTGATTGGTTTTGGCATGGCTCTCTTAACGCCGCCCTGGAATGTATACCTTTTATTATTTCCCATAATGTGGGTACTGGCGAAAGCACACAGACAAGGTATCACTGTGAAACCATGTGAGCTGTGAAGTAATCACCCAAATACGTCCTTGTTAGCCCTGAGTCCAGTTGACACTCACTGGGCTTCTACCCAAGCTAAAAATATGTCTCCTTTTTCTTTCATCTTTCCTCCCTTTCATTCTGCATGTGAGAGCTTTACTGGGTGCTGCTGGTCCATGGCCTAACTGAGGCCTAAAGCCCCCCTTCTTTAAAGTAGTGGGATGCCAAACATCCTCTGATTTACAGCTTGGAGCACACGCTATGCCTTCGCTCCTATGGGCTATAAAAGGCAAATGAGAGCGAGATGTCCAGATCCCGCTTGCTATATTAACCTACATTCTTTCCAATGGAGTAGAGTGGCTGCATGGACTGACTATAACCACATGGTGGAAAGAGGTAAAGCTTCCAGGCCCCAAGAGAGCTCACATGAAGGGCAAAATAAGGGTTGAGATAACGGTCTGATAAAATCAGCTGCTTACCCTCTCTTGCATATGAGCAGTCAATAACATTCCTTTTCTGCTACACAACACTGGCTCCACTGTGTTGTCTGGCCTTAAATCATATTAAATATTTCCTCAGGTGTTTAAGGAAGAGCAGCTGGGGACCTGAGTGACAATAAGTCAAAAAGAGAAGAACCAGTAGGATCCATGTTCAAGACCAAATATCTTAGTCACAGTGGTGCTTTGAGCTAAATGCTAATATAGCATGCTAACATATTTATATTTAGAAGGTAAAATTGTTATCATGTTCACAATCACACAATTATAATAATCTTCTGTATGTTCAGAAGACAGTTGGGTTCATCCTCTGGGGACCACAAATATATGCAGAAAAAGTAATGGATAACCCTTTTTAATAGTTGTTGAGATATTTTAGTCTTGGTTGACCAATATTGCCATTCATAGAGCCACAGAGCTGGCTAAAAATCAGGCACTTGGAGGGAAAACAATAGACATCTAAAATGAAGGAGGATATTTCTGTCAGGTCCTTGTAATCCTTTGAAGCACAGCGCATCAGGCCCCTGTTGAAGATGCCGCCAGGTCAGACCCTCAACTGCCTTAACCCCACCCGTTCCTCTTAGGATTAGCTTTCCTATGATTTAGCGCTGTTTCTCACTGGCCTCTGGAATGCAACGGATGACGGATCTATTTTCCTACATTGTTTCACCTGCTCTAAATGGAACCACATGCTGCACAGGACCGCCTCTCCTTTGTCTGTAATTGGAAGCACATGCAGAGTGAAGCTAAGAGTAAAGCGAAGCCGCCACAACCGGCACGCTCACCCTCTCCACCTCCCTCCGGATAGGGTGCCATATTTTGGTCCGGGCCAAGTGGCAGGCCACAGTGCAGAGCCTTAAAGAACTTATTGAACTAACTGACCTGGCATTACATGTCAAAGTCAGTTCAATGGGACGACTGTATCGTGTGTCCCGCAAGTCTTTCAAGTCCTATCACTGAAATCTGAGTGACAGTTGGGAGTCTGCTGAGGATGGAGGCCTTGACATTGGGTCTGACATGCTTTGAGAACACGAGCAGTACTGTAATGTTCATTCGCCACGGTCTGTGATGTCTGGACGGGACAAGCCATGAATCCAGGGTAGAAGTATCACCAACTCTTACATCACTGCAAGATTGCATAAGGTGAGAATGTATGATCTTTATTAACCTCATCAGTCACATTAATTTAACATGTCTGTCAGTGATGTATGGAATCATTCAATGATATCCAGAGGGAGAGATACAGAACTCTATACAGACAGCGAAACCCAAGGCTTGATGGCAGGGACTTTTATAAAACATCTATTAAATAACTGCTAAATCACATTTCTGTATGTTTTATTTCCCAAATGAAGGTCTAACTGCTTTCTGCACATTTGTTGACCTTACAATTGTCAAAAAAACTACAAAACTATTTGCTTAGGGTTAGGGAAAGACAGCCATTCTCGTTCCCAGTTCATCAGATATCTCCATTTGGTCATGGCCCTTGGCTTTGGCACACAAGGCACAGGGCTTTCCACTGTAAACTCGTCCACAGTGATGTGAGATGCTCAGAGCAAGTGCTCCAGGATAAGGAGTGCCAAATTTCATATAAGAAGGTGTGGATGGAAGCAGTGGATGGGTCAAAACCACACTGGACTTTCACCCAGGAAACTGTGGTTCATGTCCCGCTTGTGTCCCACACATCACTGTAGTTACATTACAAATGCACGTATTTTAGCGCATAATCTTTTCCTAACCCTAACAACATAGTTTGGTTTTTCACAACGTTAACCACATGTTCCCCGTGTTTAAAACAGATACTGTAATGGAGAATCATGCGTTTGACATGTAAGGCTAGCCAGTGCATTAAAAATACTTAAAACAACCTATAGCATACATACCATACCAATGTAGAGAGCAAACTCCTTCCATCTTTCTAAAACCCACGGATTCCAAGAACAAATGCTTAAATTATTAAATCAATGGTAGCTATGGCCCTCAGCAAAAAAGTATGGTGAATTTGATCATCTGTGAGGTAGAGAGGTTTTTTCTCTTCTCTTCCTCTTTTTTCTGAGCCAATGTGGAACATTATGAGAACGTAAGGCATGCGGGTTCGAAATAGGAATTAATGAAGTCAGGGGTTGGTATTTCTGTAGATATTTTTGTAAATTCACTTGGAAGCAAAACCCGTTCCCGTTTGTCTCAGTACAAAGCTAAAAGGCCAGATAAGTCATTACCAGGAATATTGGGCAGTGGGCATGAAAAACAGCCCTTTTTAAGGTTTCAGCCTCATTATTGTGAAAACCATAAAGGTGTATCAGTGATTGAGCCTGACATTGGCTGTAAACCCATCAGAGTTTAAACTCACGTGGGCCTCTAAGTGGCCTGATTGCCATGGAAAATATGGCACTGGCTTTTTCCACCAAAACAGTGATTAGCACCCTGTTACAGTTATTGGCCTGGATTAGTGACTCTGGCGCCAAAGATTAGTGCAACCCTCTGGCTTCACAAGTCAACTGGAGGAGATTGTGAGAGCTGATGGCAGGCTTTCACCATTTTAACACTGCGTGTAAAGCAGCTGCAGAGGCCGTGGGTGCAGGAGAAGGACACGCTTCTCACTTTTCACAGATAACACAGAGGGAATGTGGATATCAACCAAAGGTGGTGTTTGGGTCTCATGAATCCTTAGTGCTGCAGTGACATCTAGTGGTAATAGTTGGAGTTACAATTTTATGAGGGGAGCTCAATTTCATGTACAGTACATACTGTATACTGTAGATCTAATATATTATCTACTACAATTTTGGACACAATGCACAAATAATGCGTGGAGTAGGGCTGTGTTATACCACATTAAATACATTTAATGTAGTGTATTTACCTATTCGGTTTATGCTTCTAATCCAGTGGTGACAACAGGGAGCATATTCAAGTGAAAGAAGAAATTAATGAATGAAGAAAACTGGAAACTGGACAGAAGTTAAGTCAATATGTCTAAATAATTAATGGACAAATCTTATCCTTTCTTATAATTTTATCATACATTTGGATAAGTGAACTAGTTTGTACTGTTACGCCAGCGTTGACTTCAATTTTCATGGCATGAAAAAGAGCAGCTGAGATGTTGCGGTCGGCCAGATGCTCAGATGATCTGATTAGGGACATGCTCTCATCACGTGATTTTCACAGTTCACACACATACAGATAGTTCTCTGTCTATGAGTGCCATGTTATGGAAACTTCAGTTTGTCTTTCACAAATATAGATACTGTAGCAAGTCAATGGCTTAGTTTGCATTGGTTTAACATGATGTTTTCATTGAATTATCCACAGAGGAAAATAATTAGATTGCAGCATTGGGTGTTAGTGTGCCTGAATGCTTTACCTCCACACATGTAAGTAAATACAAGAGCTGGATCATCCAAATTACAACGAATAAATATATTTAAAATTTCTGCAATGTTAATCCCAGAAAAAAATAAATGAGAAGTAAATAGCTTTTAATTGTTAAGCCAAAATTATACAAGTATAAGAGAATGAACTTTAGTTTTGACTTCTCGTCATTGCAGCAATAGTAGCAATACAAATAACAATAGAAAGGCATTAAAAATGTACTGAACGCAAACAATATACAAATAATATACAAAACAATCTCAACTCAATATTCTCTATTATTCAAAGTTTAGCAGTCAGCATTAACCAACACAATAGAGACATTGTATCAATTGCAAATTGCAAACCAACAAAAACAAACAAAAAACATGAACACCAACTAAACCAGTCATTCACTTGAGATATTAAGGTTTTACGCTGCGCAAGTACAGAAATAACCCACCAGATAAGGACAATTTAATCATTGAAACTGCATTTCCTGTTGTATCTTCTCTGTCTGTAATAAAGGCTTAAAATGGACAAAATATTGCAGTTCTTTACTCTCTTTTTCTTTGTTGTTCAGGTTTTATGTATTTTTAAAATGTTCATACACAAAAATATGTGTTTTTTACACTTCATGGAGGAGTGAAAAAGTCCTGGATTATGTGAAATGATGCTGTATATTATTATTTCATTTCTATTTTTTACATCAAATGACAAATGTCAGTGCCACATACAATATCTGAGTATGGCAACGACACTATTGTTAGAATTAAGGAAAGGCTGTGGTTATGAGAAATAAATGATGGTTTAGGTGTGGTAAGGATTAGGCTAGCTAAACTGTGGCAAGGGAAAGATTGTCTAAAGTTAAAAAAAAAGTTGTCTGTTTACCACTTAAGCACAATAATTAGAACATTTTTCTTCTTTTAATATGAATGAAATAATCTTTTAAATTTGAGATAACAACACACCTCATACAGGGTAGTGTAGGATTAACATCCAGTTTTTGCTGTGATACTATTTGTGCATATATATATATATATATTCAGGGAAGTGACCAAGAACCCGATGGTCACTCTGTCAGAGCTCCAGCGTTCCTCCGTGGAGAGAGGAAAACCTTGCAGAAGGACAACCATCTCTGCAGCAATCCACCAATCAGGCCTGTATGGCAGAGTGGCCAGGCGAAAGCCACTCCTTAGTAAAAGGCACAAGGCAGCCCGTCTGGAATTTGCCAGAAGGCACCTGAAGGACTCTCAGACCATGAGAAACAAAATTATCTGGTCTGATGAGACAAAGATTGAACTCTTTGGTGTGAATGCCAGGCGTCATGTTTGGAGGAAACCAGGCACTGCTCATCACGAGGCCAATACCATCCCTACAGTCAAGCATGGTGGTGGCAGCATCATGCTATGGGGATGTTTTTCAGCAGCAGGAACTGGCAGACTAGTAAGGATAGAGGGAAAGATGAATGCAGCAATGTACAGAGACATCCTGGATGAAAACCTGCTCCAGAGTGCTCTTGACCTCAGACTAGGGCGACAGTTCATTTTTCAGCAGGACAACGACCCCAAGCACACAGCCAAGATCTCAAAGGAGTGGCTTCAGGACCACTCTGTGAATGTCCTGGAGTGGCCCAGC
Source organism: Echiichthys vipera (assembly GCF_963691815.1). Classification (NCBI taxonomy): domain Eukaryota; kingdom Metazoa; phylum Chordata; class Actinopteri; order Perciformes; family Trachinidae; genus Echiichthys; species Echiichthys vipera. The sequence goes on from NC_139832.1 coordinate 17,296,658, forward strand.
CAGAGCCCTGACTTGAATCCGATTGAACATCCCTGGAGAGATCTGAAAATGGCTGTGCACAGACGTCTCCCATCCAACCTGATAGAGCTTGAGAGGTACTGCAAAGAAGAATGGGCAAAACTGCCTAAAGAGAGGTGTGCCAAGCTAGTGGCATCATATTCAAAAAGACTTGAGGCTGTAGAGGCTGCCAAAGGTGGTTCTACAAAGTATTAAGCAAAGGCTGTGAATACTTATGTAAATATGATTTCTTTGTTTTTTTAATTTTAATACATTTCCAAAACTCAAGAACTTTTTTCACGTGGTCATAATGGGACATTATGTGTAGAATTTTTGAGGACAGATTAATTTAATACAATTTGGAATAAGGCTGTAACGTAATAAAATGTGGAAAAAGTGAAACGCTGTGAATACTTTCCGGATGCACTGTATAGGGTGGTTGTGGTGAGTTAAGTCCATTCACCACAGCTCCCTGTCCCTCAGTGACTTATTAGGGAAGCTCTGATTTATCTTCTTCAGTATGACACAAGCAGCTTCCATTAGTTACTGCACCTACTGCATAATAAGATCACTGGAGGGGCTAAGACTGCTGCTGTGCAATGAGAGACAGGACAGAGTTAACATCTCCCCACCACCTCCTGCACCCCCTTCTGACTCCGACGCACTCCCAATGCAGTCAATTACTGAGATGGAGCGGTGATTGATCTTGTTGCAGGCAGACAAAAGCCCTCGGTTCAATAATGACAAATGTTCTGCCCAGCAATCCTCACTTGATTTTGTCAGGAACTCTGTCGATGAGATTTGCTAAGAACACAAGTAATCCCTCAAGTCTCTGGCTTATTGATTACAAAAGGCAGATAGATTTCAACAAGGACCACAATCAATAACCACAGCTGCGCGTGGACAATATAAAAGTCTTTAATCATAAATAACTGAATCAGATGATCGTGGATGAGTTTCACAGAGGCAGTCAAGTTTTTTTTCTCCTCATGTCAGCATCATTGATGAACTAGGCGATTTGACTGTGTTTGAGAGCGAGTGCATTGACATGAATCATGAAGCGTATGTGTGAATGAAAGACACACAGAACATGTGTAAGAGAGCAGATAGCCTGTAAAATATGACTTTCACTGAACTAATATCACAGACCACGACATGTCATTAAATACAGTAGTTGCATGTAATGTAAATATTTAAAACAATTCACAGATGCTTTGACCTCAAGTGTTTTCGATGATTCATCATGCTACAAAATCTGAAGGATCTTAGATTTCTGGACATTAATGGATTACTTTGACATCTTGGAGAAATATTTGCTTTCTTGCTGAGAGTTACTTGAGAAGATTCATACTACTGTCATGTCTTAAAGTGGCATCAATCTTCTCATCTAACTCTCGGTAAGAAATCAAATAGACGCATTCCCCAAAATGTCAAACTAGTCCTTTATGTTTGTAACTTCTCTAAACACACCCAACCTCTACAACATTCAAACGACATCGCACAATGTGCCACAGTGGCATTTAAATTTAGAGCGTTTCACTTCAGACTGTGTTATTCATGCACATTCTGCCCTCTTATCCCTATTAGCCTAATTGAATAGGGCAAAGGCAATGACATCCATCATATACAAACAGAACAACCATAAAGGGCAAAAACTGGCTGATAAAAGAGGGAGAGACAGGCGGCACGACACGCTGTAAAAGCCGAAAGGCCTCTGGTAGGGACTGATGCAGGGAAACCGGCAGGGAGGATAGACATCAAGGAAAAGGGACTTGAAAAATATAATGTCTCAGGCCCAGTTCTGAATCATATCAGTGCTGTGTGGCACTGTAGGCCCATAGATCTCTGTATCTGCAGTATAAACACAGCCACAATGGGAGCTGACAAAATGGCCTGCAATTTGTATCAATGTGGCTGATAACTGGAGTCATAGCTTGACAGCTAGTGGGTGTCATTCAGAAAAAAAAACAGACACAAACAGTAAGCATTAAGCTTGTGTTCAGGCATGGTGAAGTAAGTCCCTATTTTTGTGACTGGTCAGTCAAGGCAGTAGAGGCTACACACACACATACACAGGCGTATAAAGTGTTTTTTGTAACACGGATAGAACATCTCTTGAATCTCAAGTGTTTAAAGTTGGCCTATCTCCACCCTCCTCTAGGATCCTGGTGAGTTGAGGATGTTGTACATTCATTGGATGAGAGAGCCGTCAAGAGCTGAGGAATGACCTTGGCCCCTAATGCATTCGCAGTTTTAATTTATTTTTTATGGGGATATTGCACTGGTGGTATTTAAACAAAAACAACAATGATTTGATCATACCAATAGATATACAGCCATAAAATAACCAAAGTATGATATAGCTTATTCCCTCTGTACCATAACCCTCCATGAGTCACACCATTGTACTGGGTGACATATTCCCACATACTGTCCTGTTGAATTAAATACTCGCTAGCGCACCAAATGTATATTAACTTGCAGCTGAAAAGAGTCCTCAACAAATGCTCTATACACCCTGTATATACATCTCTTCACTGGGGAACAGTGAACTTGGTTATGAGATGGACTAAAACATTATCAAACTTGAAGGTTCATTTCGGGCCCTTGAAGTAGCAGTTTGATAAATATTATGTACGTAAATACATATATATATATATATATATACTCACCGACCACTTCATTAGGTCTACTTGTACAATCTAATTTGATCTGACACAACAGCTCTACTGTAAATTCTGCCTTTACAAAATGAATGATGTTCAGTTTTGACTGACACTGTCAGAGAGTTATTCATTTTACTATAATTTTATTGTTTCAATTGTAGTTTAGAGTTGTGTTGAATTGGACTGCATTATATGTGTTAATTATATTTTGTCCACTCCATTTATGTACATGAGATGGACAGAATATTAGAAATGCCTGTCAACATAGTGCTCTCCACTACAACACCACCACCCACAATGACATTTATAATAGTAGAATTATTATCTTTCTGACAGTGTCAACAAACTGCATAAAAGTAGCATTCATGGCAGTGCACTGCATTGTACAGGTGTACCCAATATACTAGCGTGGTGCTTTCTTTTGAACAACATGCACAATAATGAGTTATACATAATATATGAAAGAGATTGTAAGAATATGATTTACAAAACAATGCCTGCAAACAATGGAGGATAAAAACAAACCCCAACCTCTTAGACTGTTTTTACATTATTTTGTTTTTGCAATTGAACACAATTTAATACACATTAGAGCACATTTCATGTTGTGAGATAAGAACAAACTGTGACAATTCTTCTTCTGAGAAAGATTATAAGAGCTGTGTGAATAACCCAAGCCAGAAGCACTAAAAACTGGGTTCTTCAGGGGGGAAACATGCTGCAGAGAGAGAGAGAGGTCCTCTAAGTATCATGAGCCATATGCTGATGTTTCATAATCAGTCTGGGGCACAGTTAAGTGAGGACACCAGATATGACCTGGTTGATGCACCCAGGACATTAAGGGATGTTGATTAAAACACTCTTGGTTTAATTTATTCTCATTAGCATTTATGCTCATCATTAAAATCAGTGCCATTTTCAGTATTCCTGATGTTTCTTGACACATTTACAATAATGTGTTTGCTGCTTTCTGCGAAACGTTCTCGGTCTCTCTAACTCTCTTTCTCTGCCACACAATGAATCATTGATGGCCTCTTAGAGTAAGAAGAAAGAAATAACTGTGCAGTGATTATTATTGCAGAGGGCTAGTGTGAATGTGTGTGACGCAGACAGTTAGTTAGTTAGTCCGACAGCTACCCTGTCTCTTCTTGAGAATGAAAGAGAACATTTCTGTGCCATGACTGAGAAGCTAAGATTGCTGTCAAAATGACGGTTACCACTGCCCACAGCCAGTCCCAAGGTGGGTGCTTGTTGCCGATACCCATCTTTTATTTTTTTTCTTACAAAGTGAAGCATGATAATGGATGCTGTATGAAGGCCTCTGCTGTGCATCCCTACGTCATTGTGCCACCCATGAGTCCATGAGGCAGTGTCTTCCGATCCCTGGCAGGCAGTCCACATCCTCACTCAATGACAGTGTTAAAGCCTGAGACTTTATTAGGTGTTTGTTGAGCACTTACATGCTCCCTTCTTGTAACGTGAGTGTCTCTAGGTGAATGAATATGAAGGATCCTGTTGAGATAAAGAATAAAGTAACTGGCTCTTACGTGAGTCCTTGTTTCACTTTAAGAGAAGAAAAAAAAGAAGAGCAAGTGATGTTAACAAGTGAAAGTAGGTAAAGTACCTGTTTTATGTTCCCTTCAGTAGCTGTTAGTCTGCAGGAGAGGGCGAAACAGAATCAATACCTGGATATTTATAGGACAACTATATCACAAAATTTCTTGTTCTTGGGTTTCCATCTCAATACCTAGACTGCGGAAATAACAAAAAACAAAATATGCACTGTTGAACTGGAAGACCTCAGTGGGAAAAAAAAGCCAAAGTTTGTTTTGCCAGAGTATACAAAAAAGAATCAATTATCAATATTACCTTTATGAGCACAAAGACAATCAGACAGAAAAAAGACACAATGAAACAAGCGGGGAAACCTTCAGGACTGTTTTAAAAAGAAAAAAGGAAGAAAAAAGAAAAGAAAAGAAAAATAGCTTTTAATAATCCCAGGGGGGAAATTGTTAAACTGCATTTCTTTTTCTCAAATCAAATAGATGTTTACCTTTACATGTGGGTTTGGACTGACTGGCAGCCACAGTGGTCAGGTCTGCTGGTAGACCTACGTATACGCCACCATAGTTCCTAAGAGGAGAGGAGAGGAATGTAGGGTTTCAATTATATTGTGGTGGTTTGAGTTTCTCCTTTTAGCAATGCCATAGTATATATATATATATATATATATATATATATATATAACTATTCTAGAAGATATCACACATCTCTGAGTTTTGCATCTTTTTTATCAAAAGCCTTGATGATATGGTCATATATATTATACAGGTTTAAATGTTATCTGTGATAGTGGAAGGTTTTGGCTGTTATCTATGGACAAAGCAAAGGGCCCTAAGGCATACTGTAACCACGCCAGTCTTGCTAACACAGACATCCCAACATCCATTACATTATTACATTAAGATGCTTTAAGTACATGTAGATAAAAATAATTTGTCCCAGTGTAAAAGGTGTGGAGATTTGATCATTTCCCAGCCTATCCATTCACTATGAAACTGCATGTGTCAAGAAAACAAAGAATAATCATAACATTTGTTCTATTAAAGTGTCTCAGTAAGGGAGCAGTGTAACAATTAGCAAGCATGCACAATACCAGGTCTGTGCTTATCAAAATGCCCTCTATTTAATGTATTAAAATGTAAATGTAGTCATCAATACATTCGATAATCTGTATGCTACAAAGACAAAGAACTCTATTATATACCTTCTTTTTTCATCGTCTCCCATGGGATCTTCTGTCCTGATTGAGAGAAGAAGCACAGGTCAGGTCAGCTCTTATGGGAGCAAAGAAAAAAAACTCAATAGCAAACAAACATACAAACACACTGATGAGAAGCATATAAGAAATGGACTGTGGGAGTGCATTTGCTCAGTCGCAGAACATTCAAGGTATGCTGCATTAGCTCTTTGGGGAATTCTGCTAATTCACTGATTCCAGGAAAAGCTTTGGTAGAACTGTTGATGGAAAGGACAACCTGTTCTCTACATACTGAGTTCTGGTAAGATACTCCACTTTAACCCAACTGAATGATGGACTGCGTTAAATGTGCCTTATGACCTGTTCAGCTACAGGTAGAGGATAAAGTGCTTCAGGAATGATCTATAATTTGAGTCAATTGAGGCTTGAGAGGGAGATTTTGGAGAAAACATCTCCTCAGTATAGTGTAAATGCCCATCAGTTGTTCCTCATCGAAAAAAATCGTGTCAAATTGAAGTAGGCCTACTTACTATCCCTATTTTGTGTGTTGTTCCTGCAAAGATTTAATGATATTTTTCCACTACTTTGCCACAGCGTATTTTGCATGAATACTAAGTGGGTGTATTAAGCACTTTTATTAAGGCGCACAGTGATAGGAATGAGTGACTACTTCAAAAAATTACGTAGATAATGACTGATGTACTTACACATCTTTGGAAACTTCTGCAGGCCCTGAAAACAGATGAAAAGACCATTCATTTAATTTATCTTCATTATGAAAAGTATCGAAGGATGTGCGTTATATCACTAACAAAGATCATCATTTAAAAACATGCATAAACAAAGACAACTAACAGCTACCTCTATATAATACATCACACATCAAAACATGACTTATCTAACAGCTCCCTGCTCACTATTTTAGAACATGTCACAGAAATCACTCTGGTAACTCTGTTAAAAATGAGGGTGTGGCAGTAATATTAGGGAGGTGTGGAGGTGCCAGCTTTGGAGAGTTCTCTATAAACAAACGTGAAAAACTCAAATAGAAAATACATAGCTCAAAACACAAACAATGATACAATAGAATTACCATTAAAATGTTGAATTTATGATTTATACTTCAGTGTAATATTTAGGGGAATTGCCTATCGATTTGAGTCTTTAAAGGGATACTTTACCCTTTTTAATTCAGGTCTATGTCATGGCAATTGTGGGAATTGTGTTCAGATGTGTGTTTGGCCTGTTTTCATAGCCCAAATCAGAGATCTGCCAAAATACCAATATGATGCGAAGCGCATAGTTTAGCGTCATTTGGTATCATTTGGTATAATTTCGCAAATCTCTAATGCTATGTTCACAGGGACGCAGACAGGCCAAGCATCGTGATAAAAGGTATGCAGCGTAAAATACCTTGATTCAAAATGACACCCGTCATGCTCATCCCATTGCTGTTTGACTCTTTTATAGTCCAACAACAGCTCATTGTTTGCAGAACCGCAGGCAGTCTGCTAAGATTGATTTGAATTGAAAAGAGATCAGAATGCATTCGGTTGGAGGATAATCTAACATCCTGCTTGAACATACAATATCACATTGACAACGGGGGGAACAAAGGCCTCAGTTCTGCCCTTCAATTATGCCATTTCCTATCATATTAGAGTAGTAATTTATCAATAAGGTGTAATAGCAGAAAATTGGACAGTCTATATTATAAAGAATATTTCATCCTCTGAAATGGAGAGGACCTTTTTTTCATGATTAGTACTCGAGTCTGCTGACAAGACACAGAGGCCTATTCAGTAGCCTGACAAAAGCTCATTCATATCCAGGGTACACATCTGTGTGCCCAAGACTAGGGATGAGCAATGTGATATACAGTGCATATCACAAGTTTGAAATGGAAACATTTTTGTATGACTTGAATATCGCCTGGGAGCTCAGAGCTAAATGCCAACATTTTACTTACTGTTTACTTTACCCTACTATTTATAAGAATAAATATTTAATAAATGATTAATAATGATAATAATAATAATAATTTACAGTATCTTGTCAATAAGTATAATTTCTCCCATAAATACATATTATTATTATTATTATTATTATAACATTATTACAATGTTTTTACTGTATTATCATCAATGATCTGTTTATACAATAGCCTGCACTTATCCCTGCCCACAGATGTCATTATAGTTGTCGACAAATACATTGATAAACACTTAAATCTGCTCACAATTCATTTTTAGTGTGTTATAAGATAATAGAAGTAAATTGTTACATATAACTACAAATGTATAGTGGCACAAGTATACATCACCAGTTAAAGGATAATATGAAACCGTAGATACTGCTATCTAAACTTGACAGAAAAGAATAGTATGGGAACATTTACGTCTTAATTATTTTACATTTATACATTATCATTTAATACATGGATTTTACCTTATACTGTAGTTGTACATATAAATAAAGTATATATTAAGTAGTAAGTAGTAAGTAATACTTAAGTATTTAAGTATTTGTCAAAAAAGTATAACTTCTCGAATGAAGACACAATATTTAATGTCATTACAACAACAACAACAACAACAACAAACAGGAGTAATTATTATTATTATGTACTGCAGTTGTTGACAAATTAATTAATATACACTTGTCTGCTTACCGGTACATTATAGTGCATTATAATCCATTATTAAATGTTTAATGAATGAATGATTATAGATATATATAAAAAGTAAATACTGTTACCAAATAAACACTTAAAATTGTGATACAATTTTCAATAAATATCAATAAATCAACTCAAACCGTAGGCTATAAGTAAAGAAGAGCAGTAGGATGCAACATAGTAGTGTGGGGACAATGTGTCCTGGCACGGATAAATAAGTGCAACCATTAGTCCACATTTGTCAAAGTAACCAGGTGTCACACATCCTTGACATTGTGTTGAACGCTGACCTCTAAGAAAGAACAGAAAAGACCTACTGCACAGAAATTAACCCAGCTGCTGGATTTTATTGACAAACAATCCCCACTCACACCTTTGACACCTATAGATGTTGTTTACAGACACCGTGACCTCAAAGTAGATCCCATTTGAAGCAAAAGACAACAAAGTGGGTCGTATATCCCAGTAGCTGTCTGTTGCTCTGTTAACATGCCTGGCAGCACTGAGTAGGTACCTGCGGGCGCACACACACACACACACACACACCATACTGCTTTAAATGGCAGCAATGGTGAGGTAATCCTGCAGATACTTCAATCCAATTATTATCTCAATTTGACTGTGGTGCCCAGACATTAGAGTGTAATTTAAAACAGGTATTATATCGGGATAAATCAACTGAGAGGGATGTGTTATTTGAGGACACGTCACAATAAAGCCTGATATCTCTGCAACCATTTTAGTACTGTAAGTATGAACTGTATTTTCTCCCCATTTCATACAAATATGTCCTTCTCGCTTTATGAATGAAACATGCCCATTGATCAAAGGCAGGTTAATGGCATTTAAGATGCTTCTCTTTCATACTCAAAATCCATTTAAACCAGCACAAACACAACAAGAGAAAGAAAAATACATAAAAATAGATTATGTGAGAAAAACACAAAAAAACTGACCTGTGGACTCAACTTTTGTGTCAGTGTAGAGGTTAACACTGTAACTACAGTGTCAGTATTAAAGTGGTACACTGACAAGGCTACTATCCTGGTGTCTTAAACTAGAATATGGAAGACCCTCATGGTTGACCCACCACCCATTGCTCAAGGAGACCATTGCATGCATATACGCGCTTACATTGTAGGAGCCAGTATGCCGCACACACTAATGAACAGTGGGGGGTAAAAATGAATTATTTTATTACATTCATTTTGAGACACAAACATAAATGATGATATACAGCGGTCTATATATTTATGAATGAAATCAAGACAGAGCCACACAGATAATGCACACATACACATGGACACATCTGGGGACACACTGAATGCAAGGGTAACCCTGACACATTTAATTTACATTCAAAACATCCTCTCCCTCTGGTGCAGAAACTCTCAACCATTATCACACACACACACACACTCTCACATGCACACGCACACGCACACGCACACGCACACACACACACACATACACATACACATACACACACACACACACACACACCCATACACATACACATACACACACACACACACAAAAATCACACTCACCCCCTCCTGAGGTGCTGGTGGCTGAGGAATTGCCACAACCCATTTTGCATCGATGCAGCCACCGTCCAAGCAGAGTGGAGACACTTGGATAGAAGGAGGAAAGGAGGGATACCCAAAACACGTCGGGAGAGGGTGGAGAAAGTGAAGAAGGTCAAAGAAATGTCTCTGTAACACAGGGATCTCCTTTGGTTGTGTCCCCGTCCCCTTTCTTCAGACTTGCGCCTATCCTGTCTGCAAAGCAATGGAGCACTAAGAGTGAAGTGAAAGCATGGAGAGAGAGGCTTTTATACACACACACACATACACACACACACAAGTGACAGACACACACACAAACACCAGGAGAGAGGGTGAGAGAGAGGGGAGAGACAGGAGAAAAAGATGCTATGCCCTCACACGATTTGCTCTTTTCCTCCACCCTGATATGGTTGCCCAGGAAACCACGGGGAAAGGAGGCGGAGGGAGGGATAAGACTCAACCAATAGGGAGCTTCCTTTTTATATAAAGGTGGAAAAACATGAAACGCATTTAAGAGACATCAGTATATCAGCGTGTGTGTGTGTGTGTGTGTGTGTGTGTGACATTCTGTAAAATCCTCAAATTATCTTTTTGCGCTGAAACATAGAGGACCTTTATTCATACACACAGACACATGCCTCACTTGTTTGAGCTCTTGACAGTGGATTAGCGCGAGGAGTTGAATGAGCAGTCAGACATACATTCAGCAGTAGAGGTTAAGGATGAGCACATTTTGTCCAGAAAAGTTTATTTTCCTAGCATGGTTCTATCTATAACAAAGTCCGCCCATCAGCTCCTCTAAAGCTCACTATATTTACATGTTATATCTCATTTGTATAATCTATACAAAAAGCAATTGCCATTGTGTGTGCCAGACTTTTCCATAGATGCTAGATCATAATTACCGGACGTGGTTACTGAACGTAACAGACATAGCCTACTGCATGCGTCTACACTCAAAGGGATACTTTCCTGATTTTAATCATGCTCTGTGTCATGGAAGTATGAGCAGTGAGTGAAAATGACCAGTGTTTGGCTTCCCTCCGTGGCGGAAATCCCCATGACATCTTCTAGATCTGGGCGGACTCTTGGCGGAACTCCAATGCTCGGAGCTCTGTGCACTGCAGCCATAGAGGTAAGTCAAAAACTGTCTGCACACACTACCCATGTTAGCATGACACAGAGCTGGATTTAAATCAGCAAAATATCTCTATAAGTTAGCAGCTAGCTAGCTATGAATATTTAAGATTAGGGTTAGGTTAAAAGACTGTTTGGGGTAGGTTACAACACGTTACTTATGGTGATACACAGCTTCATGTATAATGAATTATACAGTAGTTAATGCATTAGCCTCATCTAGACAATGTCACATTGTAGCAGGGTTCAAATTATTGTCTGTGTGTTGACCATAGTGTTGACTTTTGCTCAGTTGGCTATGGCAGTCACTTTCGGTATCTACAAAATTCTTCTTGGCTGGTAAAGTTTTTTATTTTTACACTTTTTGTTTAATTTCAGCTACTGGGTGGATTAGCACGTTGGACATTTGTACAAACATTTAGGACCTCAGAGCATGAATCCTAATGACTTTGGTGACTTTTTTTGTAACACCACTATAACATTCCTGTTTGTGTTTTTTTTCTGAAATGTCTTGACACCTGATGTCCTGTAACTTGACACACACATTAGTGTCGCCCTCAGGATGAATTGGTGATCCCTTCAGTTTTCATTTTGCGCCATCATCAGGGCAGTTTTTTAAAATTAGTTTTTACTTTGGTTTATGACTAAACAAACTAATGACATTGTCATCATCCTTCAGCTTTACTTTGTGTTTAGTGCTAACTAGCAAATGTTATCATGCCAACATGCTCAATTAAGCTGGTGAACATGATAGCATTATCTATGTGAGCATGTTAGCAGCAGCATATATTAGCATACTAGCTTTGAATATACATTTTTGCCACATAGAGTAGGCTACTTCTTTTCTATAAAGAGTGAGTGTACAATTATTTACTTGCAATCACATGTAGGCCTACTATAATCTGATGTCACAGTCCAGTCACAAGCTTTTGCACTCTAACAACATTTTTTCTACTTTCTCCTGAGAGTGTGATTGCTTGGTCAGTTGAATTACTGCTTTGCTAAATCCAGGTTAGTTCCACTGATATTAAGCGTCTATTTTTATAGGCCAGACTTAGCCGAGTCAGCAAGCACAATTAAAAAAGTTAGTGCTGAAATGCCTTATCTAATTTAGCACCACAACTTACCCAATTAAACAACACATGTCCACCGGGGAGGAAAGAATGTGCTCCTGCTCAGGCTGCCTAGGAGCTTGATGAGGAACAACTGCTTGTTATGGCTTGCCCACATTAACAAAACACAACACAACAAGACATGAACATCTTAACTGTCTTAACTTAACATCTGATATGTTTGTTTTATTGCAGTGTTTTGCATCAAGTGAAATTACTGAGAATGTTGCATCTTTGTGTTTCATCTATTTTCAAGGATTCATTTAAGTGCTAATATGTTGAGATAATAGAATAGTATAAACGTTACCTCCCTAACAAGGTTATTGATATTCTCAAAATAGATAAGATTGCATTGAAACCAGGTGAAGTTACCATGGTTCAGTTTATTTTGCACTAGTTATAAGTCAACTCTTGCAAACCTCCATAATAAAAAACTATAGGTTTCAGATATTCTTTTGCTTACTTTTATTCACGTCTGTAGGCCAGAAACCACTTGACTTGAAGTCTTTAATAGAAGTTAGAACAATAAGATTATATATAAGATTAGCAGTATACTGTAGAGAAGGGTTTACTCAACAAATAGATGAAAGTAGATATCAGTGCTGTTTTGTGGTAAAATATATGTGGCAACCTCAATGCTGGTCAAGAATGTGAGTGAATCAAAATATAGCTTCCTCTTGTCTAATTCTTGTTTGACTCCAGTGTTATCACAATTAATGATTATTATTGTTATTATTATTACTATTATTATTATTATTGACTACGTTATATTTTGTATTTGGGCTCTGTTAATTTAATTGTGTATTTATTTTTCAAATGATCAAAAGTCATCCATTTATACATCCATAGCTGTCAGAGACAGAGAGAGACAGATACAAAGGAAGGGACCAATCTGCCTCCATATGTTTACTTTTAATACTTTTTACTTGTACATTTTACTGCTTGTTCTCTGTACTTTTAATGAACATTTTTGAAAGCATTCACTTGATAATAAGTATTTTTTCAGTGTAAATTGTATGAGCCTATATTTCATAATCTGAACAATGCTTCCCTGCTCTGTTACTATGGAAGACTCCTTGTCAACCAAGAATGCATCGTGTCTTTCGACCTTGAAATAGTATTGTATTCTTTTTTTTTTTAAAGAAACGAATATCTTATTTTGAAATTAAACTGCAATTCTACACACGTCCACACGGAGTCACTGTTGAAACTAAAATGGTAATGGTAATACCATATCTACTTTATCTACTTTAATAGACGAACGCTGACTGGTCATCGAAGATTTGCCATAAAACAAATCACATCTTCAGAAACGGAACAAATGAAATATAAAAATATACAAATAACTTCTTTAGAGTTTTGACCTACTGGTCACGTGTGTGGATGAGATCAGCCTGGGCCCGCCTCCAACTCCTAAGTGTACCTCTCACCCGCGCACTGGCTTCTGGGAAACCGAGTCCACGCTCTAAATAATTCAAGCAAGCTCCCATTCCTTCTCTTTTACCGCTAACAAGATGCCGGCCGTACATCACAAACTGCTGCTGGAGGAGGCTTTGCAGGACAGTCCTCAGGTAGGCCTTTGTGGCTTTTATCATGTTTAAACATTTGTCACATACAAAAGACGTAACGAGCGCTGAAGTTAGCTTACTAGCCCAAACATCATCTTGTTCCTGGTGTAGGCGGTTTCCACTGGTCGATGACAGCTCCCCAATTGACACACTGTTTTGGGAATGTACTCCTCTCGCAGTAGTGGCTGTGTCCTCCTGCTATAAACAATGTTATAGTTTATACAGCTAATAATAATTTTCGGCGTTTGTTATCTGTTGTGTTTACAAAGCCACCACTCGTCACAGGGATCCTCTCTCTGATATTCTGCTTTACATATCAATATGGAAGATGTCACGACCATTAGCTCAACCACAATCACTCTCCCGCAATCTTTTTCATTTTCCAGTGTCGTATGAAGTTAGATTTTGAGGCTGAACCCTGTCCAGGAGCCGAACTGGGCCTGATTCACAGGATCTGGGAGGGGTGTCCATTATCGGACGCCATTGGAATTAGTCAGTAGCTTGCAACAGGCATCAGTTTTAGCTGTCAGTAGTGAATACCATATGTTGTTTGATGCCTATAGGTCTGGAGTGCAGACATATATATATAAAGTATGAAAGCTGCTAACAGAGCACTAGGCCTCATGCATTGATATCAGTGCTGGTCAAGCAAAAATACAGGACAGTCTTTGTTATTCTGCACATGTACTGTAACCTGTATTTCCATCTGTCTTTTGCATCTCTCTCTTCCCAAACAGGACTGATCTCTCTGGTGGTTCTGTTTAAGTGCAACCCATGCTGCCTTTATGTTTTTCTGCTTTAAAATGCAGTTTCTCAAGAACTAGAGCTGCTGTCTTGCTACAGTAACATGTAAACACTGCCAAAGCAGACAATGTTCCAGATATTTTATTATTGGTGTGAAATGACTCTCAATCCTTTTTGTGATAGAAGTCATCTGGAGTGAACTGTAAACAGACTTTAGCCAGTGTGTGTTCCTCCCTGCTGTATCTGCCCTGCCTTGCTGCACCTGTTTATGGAAAAACTACACCCAGACAGGATTTTCTTTGACAGTTTGCATAGCCAGCCTGCAGTAAAATCACCATGCCTTTTAGTTTCACTTCAGACTGCACTTCCAAATGCAAATGCAGGGCATACTGCAGCTACCCTCATTCATGTAGTCATCAGTACACAAAAAGCAGAAAAGGAACATTTGACTTAACACAATATTTCCAGCTCCAGATTTAATAAACACACTCATTTGAATACCACTTGTGCTTTAACTCAGTTAGAGCTGATCTTGACCCAAGACTAAGGCCAGACACACACACACACACACACACACACACACACACACACACACACACACACACACACACACACACACACACACACACACACACACACCAGTACGATTAAGACCTAGTGCTGCAAATAACACATTTTATTTTTGATTAATCTGCTGATTATTTTCCTGATTCTTTTCCTGATTATTCAGGTTAGCAGTTTCATGTTTTTTCCCCTTATAAAGTGGTGGAAATGCACAGTGTAATTTCCTAGAAGCTAAGAAGACATTTTCAAATATTTGTTTTGTTCATGTTCCTAAAGATATTGTTGTTTGCTAACCCATTACAAAGTTTATCTGAAGCTAATATGAGGTTTCAGCAGTCTGAGTTAGTCTAATAAAGTGGATATCTTCCAAAGAAACAGTGTTTTTAGTCAGATATTTCCTCTTTGTTTTATCCCTCCACTTCAGCTAAACTCGAAGCACAGTTGAGGAAAACACAAAGAGGGGAGATTGTATTAAAAAGGCTGTTTTTTGGGAAGATATCCCCTTGATTTGTCAAACTCAGACTGCTGAGGCCGCACATAAACTTCAGATAAACATCAGAATGTATTTTTGCACAGAATGGGGACCATGGATTTAGTCTCCCATTTGAATATTAACAAAAGGTAGCCACTGTAAACGGGGGAAATGATTACAGCAAGAAAGACCTGTTTTAGTGTTTATATGGGGCACTTGACCATAGTTATAGGAAAGACTTGAAAAAATGTGAAACTGCCCTTTTAATAGTTAATTTAACTGTTGTCTCATCTGTTAATCCTGTTATCATATTCATCAAAGGAGTTGTTTGGATGTTTTGTTCCACAGACTCGCTCCTTGCTCAGTGTGTTTGAGGAGGATTCTGGGATGCTTACAGACTACACCAACCAGCTGTTACAATCAATGCAGCGTGTGTTTGGAGCCCAGGTACTAAACACGACACAAACAGATGCATGCTTTCTGCAACGCGTGTTCAAACAATAAAATGAGGAGGGTTGTTTTTTTTGGAACAGGGGTTACAACATTAGTTTCCTTGTTGAAGATAATTTGGGGTTAAACATTTTAATTACTGAACTACAGTAAGCATTGTTTTGGTTTGCACTCAAGAAAAGATGGTGCTTTTGAATAGACAAATACCAAACTAGGATATTATGCACTCATATTTGCAACTGATCCATGCAAACTGAAAAATGAAACTGTATGTACTGAAAGCTCTTGAAAGAGCTGTGAAACCTTCAGTTTTGCAATTTAAGTGGTGTTACATTGTGCCTTCAAACCAATTTTCTGTGCAATTTACTCTAAGTGTGATGTGCAGTGAGTAGTGTAAAACTCTCCCTTTGCTGTCAGAGTGAAGATGGTTTTGACTTTGCTGATCTTTGTTCTCTGCAGAAGATAAAGCCTCATTTAGCAACATACTGAAACATTGCAGCCACAGTAAATTCTTCATTTTTCTCCTCACAACATACACAATTTATGTAGTCTGAAGTCTGACCTTTTTCTGAACCGGTAATAGTTCACTGGAAGGGCTGACATTTATACCGTGTGCTTTTTCAAGTGAATTTTCCATTTCCATTTGACCTCTGATTCATCTGTTGTCCAGTTGTTTCCTTTTATTATTCCTTTTATTATTATTATTATTATCAAGGGCTGAAGAGAGAATGACGCATGTAAAATCTACAGACAAATCCTAGGTATGCCAGTCTGTTCACTTTGTTTTTCGCTTCTATCTGACCCCTGTAGAGTGAGATGGGCTTGGCCACAGAGCAACTCTCACAGCAACTTCTGGATTATGAGAAGAAAGTAAGTATGGGTACCACAATCAAGGGCATAATTTCCACTGGGCAGTGGGGTGAAATATCCACATCACGTGTATTGTTTCAGGTAGATCTTTCTTACTGTAGTCTCTCTGAACATTGTTCTCTGACTTGCAAGCCACCATTGTCCAGATAAGATAAGAAAATAGATGACACAAATGATTGATATGCTTGTCAGAATGACCTTCATGTTGCTTAAAGCAATGAGCTGAAAGAACAGCAGTAAGTGTTTCGATGCCTATTTTTCGCCCCCTTGTATTCTCATAGTGTGGGTGAAATAACTCTGCTAATGTGTTATGAAGTTATATGCATGATTACATTATAAAACAAAAAAAGGAACCCACCCATCAGTGTTATCATTTCATATCATTTAAACTTTAATTTCATGTTTTTTTGCATGTGTCTGCCACACCTTGTCTGTGTATGTGTCTTAATGCAATGTATGTTCATTAAATAATCTTGAAGTAGAAGTGCCTCTAGCTCAGCTTGTAGAGCGTGCGGTCCATGTAGGCTGAGTCCCTTTCAGGTGCCAGGGTTTGAATTCAGCTTTGACCTGTCAGCCCGTATCTCTCTCCCTGCTTGCCTGTCCATCTATCACTCTCTAATAAAGGCATTAAAAAGGCCATACACATATCTTTAAAACAGTGCCCCTCTGTTGGTAATCTGTCAAAGGGTTTCATTTTATGCAGCCAAAAAGAAATAAGGTATAGAATAGTTGCTGAAGTTAACAAAACAAGTCTATTAAATCATGCTGAGAATGGGAAAACATGCACATTCTGAATTACAGACTGGATGATATGTGGAAAGAAAAAATACAATGACCTGTAATGGCTGCTTTAAACAAGGCTTAAAACTCATCATTCTAACTGTGGTGTTATTAGCATCTTTGGCATTATTCCATTAAAGTGAGAATATGCTTTTTTTTCTTTTTACTTCTTAGCACCTAGTATAGGTTAGATTTATGCTTTATTATACAATTTCATGGTTTAAACTTGTTCCCCCTTTCTTCTCCTTCTCCTGTTTAGAATTTTGCCCTTGGAAAAGGAGATGAAGAGGTAATCACTACACTGCAGAACTTTGCCAAAACTGTAGGGGAGGTGAGTTGGAGTCTGTTGTTTTATTTGTATTTGTGTGTTTGTATGCGTGTGTGTACACTGTGCAGAAGAGAGGGATGATAAACTACTGCACGGTTAGTAGTTGGTTCTTTATCATGTTACAAAAGATACTGCACCTGTACTCCCCTAGCATGCTTTTGAAAATGACCTCAATTAAAAGACCTGAGCATTATCCTCTCTGTAAGACCGGAACTAATCGTATACCGACGCTATGAGGGGGAGCGGTGAGATGAATATTATGCCAATCGCAACGGATGGATGGACGGTGGGAGGCAGCGGTGGGTGATTAGATGGATGGATGGATAGATGGATGGATGGATGGATGGATGAAGGAGAGGTGTTTAGGCTCAGGTATATAGACAAAACAGATGGGCCTGTCACTGTCAGACATGGGGGATCCACAAGCTTGCCCAGTCAGCACTCAACAGGATTTAGGACACACCAACCCACACAGACGTACACTCAGAGGACACAGGTTGATTGTTTGCTTGACCTTTAGCTCATGATTTACAGAGGAGAACTCATTTCACATTGAGAATTAGGCCTACTGCTGCACCTAATCATGTGAACTTTAGCACTTGCAAAAACCTTCAGATTAACTGGATGTCAGCTTGCTAGATGCCGGAGTGTGTGTTGATAAGCATAGAGAATTGTGTGTGTGTGTGTGTGTGTGTGTGTGTGTGTGTGTGTGTGTGTGTGTGTGTGTGTGTGTGTGTGTGTGTGTGTGTGTGTGTGTGTGTGTGTGTGTGTGTGTGTGTGTGTGTGTGTGTGTGTGTGTGTGTGTGTGTGTGTGTGTGTGTGTGTGTGTGTGTGTGTGTGTGTGTGTGTGTGTGTGTGTGTGTGTGTGTGTGTGTGTGTGTGTGTGTGTGTGTGTGTGTGTGTGTGTGTGTGTGTGTGTGTGTGTGTGATATCAGAGGTAAACAGAAGGTTTTATTATTCTCAAGAAATGTACTGTTCCTCAATATGGGCTTTTTTATGATGTAGCAGAGGCATTGTCTGCTGTTATTCGCCCATTTCACTGAAAATGTTACTCTCCAGCTTGCTGCAGGAATAACTGGCAACACATGTCACTTTACATATTAAAATAAATTGAAATCCCTCAAGATGTTTGGCGAGGGTACATCTTCTGTTTGTGTCCCTGTGCAGTGTCTGATATTTTTGTATAACTTGTTTTGTGCGGTCCAGCTGAACTCGCTCCACACTGAGCTAGCCAACCAGATGGCTGACAGCATGGTTTTCCCTTTGATCCAATTCAGAGAGAAAGACCTTACAGGTAGGGCCACACACACACACAAAAGTTTATTTAAAAATATTTTTGGGGTAAAAATTGCTTTTACCACCAAGTTGATAATAAAACGATGACAGAAAGTGAGGAGAGAGGGAAAGACGGGTAACAAAGGTCCTTAGCACTTAATCAGCACCTTAACCTCTCGGCCACCAGACCCCTTGATGATATTATTGTCACATTATTACCGATTGCCTTGAGCAAGAGATAAGAAAATATATTTATTTAATTTAACATTCTCTTAAACAAAAGACAATTCATTCTTACTGTGTTCATTCATAAATAGATTGTTATCCACTGTGTTAAACTGTGTCGTAAATGTAAAAATAGCACATTATAATTACATTTGTGTAATTTACTTGTTTAGTATCTGTGTAAAAAATGTCATTTGTCTACCTAGAAATGCCACTTGTATTAGTGTTTTAATATAAAAGCAAATTACTTTTCAAAATAAAGTAATTAAAATACATTGGGCATTCATCAGTAATTCTAAAATTTAAAGAATTCACTTTAAATGGATGGTGCAAACATTTTATTAATCTACAGTTTAAGGTGTCTACTTAAAGCAGTAGTGCTTTTATTTTTTTAATTTGTTGATATCATGGTAGATATTCTAACACAACTTACTATACACTGAATGTTTCAGAAATAAGCACACTGAAGGAAATATTTGGCATCGCTACTGATGGTAGGTACTAATCCTTCCTACAAATCCTTCCCTATTTAATTTTCAATTACAGTTTGTAGTTACTATCTGATCCTCATGACCTTTCTTTCCTCTCCTGTAGAGCATGAGGCAGCCATGGTCAAATACAGCCGATTGCCCAAGAAGAAGGAGAATGAGAAGGTACAAAACTGAAAAAAGGTTTTCTCATTGATCACAATCTGTAAAAGACCTTGCAGTGCAGTAATACTCACTCCCACTACTAATGCCGTGAGGGTGTTTTTTATTAACATTTTAAATAAAAATAGACATAATTAAATATTCCTCTGCTGTGAGGCCCTGCTGTTTTAGTAATTAAGACTGTAACAACACCATGCACTTTAATAGCTGCATAGATAAGATTCCTGTTATTTGCTTCTATTGAATATGTCAGCATGTCTTCTTAGATGTACAAGATAATGCGACTGTGTTGCTTATTTGTATGTGTGTGAGAGTAGTGCAACTGTTTGCATATGTATGGTGTGTGTGTGTGCAGAGCTTGATTGTGAGTTTATGCTGGACATGTTTATATGTATATTTGCATGTTTAACCCTCTCCTGTCCAGATGAAGTCAGACTTGGTGAAGGAGGTTGCCTATACAAGAAGGAAGCAGCACCAGGCCTCACTGCAGTATTATTGCGCCCTCAATGCCCTGCAGTATCGCAAGAGAGTAGCCATGCTCGAACCTATGCTAGGATACACACAAGCACAGGTACTGAGCAGCTGTTGACCTACAATCTAGGCCATATACAGTATATACTGTATACATTAATTGTTAATGATTATCTCTTATCTCTCAGATCGGCTTTTTCAAGAAAGGCATTGAGCTAGTGTCAAAGAAGATGGACAGCTTTCTCTCCTCTGTGTCCAACATGACGCAAAAGTAAAGACTATTTCATTAACATTGATTTTCATGTGTACAGTAAATGTAATGAGCTAGCTTTGGTATTACAGTTTTCTCATTTGCTTGAACACATTGGTTCACTCAGAAGTTGAGGTTTTAAGAAAAAGAAGGCATGCATTAGTCCCGCAAGGGGAAATTCACTTTTCAAAATTTTGTTGTTTTATTATTTAATAACACACACACAGACACACACACACACACACACACACACACACACACACACACACACACACACACACACACACACACACACACACGTACACGTACACGTACACGTACACGTACACGTACACGTACACATACACACACACACGCCTCAAGTATGCACACATGCACAAACAGGTCCTGTATACATGCATTAATGGAGAGATGTCAGAGCAAACTTGCTCAAATGCACCTCAGCAGTGGTCCAGCCACCAGTCCACCCTCCTCTCTTGGTCCTTATGGGGACTTGAATTGGCGACCCTTTGGTTTCCAAGCCAAGTCCCTATGGGCTGATCTGCTGCCGCCCCTTAGAGATGTCAAAATAGCTTACACACAGTTCTTGATACATGCAACAAAAGCAAATATTTCATTCAGACAGCACTATTAAAAACACTATTATTTAAATCAATCATTGCACAATTGACAACAAAATACAATATGCTAGTATCAATATGAACAGTTCAACCTTAGTTTAAGCTATATGTCTGTGTTTGTTGCTACTTTGCATAGTTATAGTATGTGCCCAAAAAGGCAAGCGAGCAGATCACCAAAGATTATTTTACTTGAGATAACAAACCCTGCTGCACTTTGGCCATGCACTTGTTTGAAATATCCTGTTGAAATACTGCAGAAAATTTAGATTTTTGAATGTCAGTTTTGATGGTTATTGTCTGTATTCAAACTTTTTCCTGTCTAGTATCCAGACCCAGCTGGACACGGAGGCGGAGGCCATGCGTGCGTCCCAGAGGGAGTTTCTGTCTGTGGAGGACACTGTCTATATGCCAGATAAGGACACTGAGCCTGTCAATCGCACACTTATTCAGAAGGCTGGCTACCTCAATATTAGGAAGTAAGAATAATTGCACTCATTATGGCCTATCTTAAATCAATAGATGCTTCCTAGTTAGCATTCCTTGTCCAGTATGTTAAAGGGTGTCTTGGAAAAAATAAACAGCTCAGGAGCAAGCTTTGAATCTGTCCACATTAGACAAATGTGACAATTCAATGACTCGTTCTGTTGTTAAGCCTGAAGCAATAGGCAATCGATATACGCATCAATCAATATACAGTGTGGTAACATTAAATGCACTTTCACACCTATAGTTTGGTAGGCGTGGTGCAGATCAGGGGTGAAGTTGCAACATTG
Organism: Echiichthys vipera; assembly: GCF_963691815.1. NCBI lineage: Eukaryota > Metazoa > Chordata > Actinopteri > Perciformes > Trachinidae > Echiichthys > Echiichthys vipera. The sequence goes on from NC_139832.1 coordinate 17,318,616, forward strand.
TTGCTTTTACAATGCTATTTGTCAAGGAACACCAAATTCATGGGAGTTTTCGTGGGTGTTTATATTTTTCTAGAAGGCATGAGCAGCTGACAAGACTGCGAGTGTAAGAGAAGACAGGCCCTGATGAGAGGGATTATGAGTTGATGAAGAGCGATATATGGTCACAATAAGTTAGGGATTTTTGAAAGTTATCATCCGTTAAATCATTAAATTAAATTAATTTAAATGCAAATAACAAAAAAAAATTTTGGTCCACTTCCTATATTTTTAATGGACAAACGACTCAAGTGTGAAAGCAATCTAAGTCTTAAATCTCTATATATCCAAACACATAACCGAGAATTTTTTTTTGCCTCCCTTGCTAAAATTGCTCAAAATGCGCATGAACACAGTAAAGAATAAGTCTGTCACACCAGACAGGGTGGGTCAGGTAACATGTTGACAGTGCGCTGTCAGCTTATTGCAGAGTGGATGTATGAGAAGGGAAACGTCCTTAATGGCTTCAGGAGGTAGAACTGCAACGTAGCCCGCAATGTGATTTAGTGAAATGTCAGAGCTGTCAAACTGTCTCTTGCTCATATACATCCAAAGTCTTTGACAAATGTCTGTGACACCAAAGAAAAGGTTTCCACAGAATGCCATTCTGTTTAATGACACACATCGCCAGCAGCCTCAAACGCTTGTCAAATGCTGAGTCCAGAGAACATTTGCTATTTCAAATGGTTTCCCAATATTAAGGGTCTGAGTCACCCAGGGAAGCGGAAGCTATTCATCTTGATATTAATCAAAGGAAATCTATCTGGGAATATTTTTCAAACAGAATGTACAAGAGGAAGGCTTTCAGATGAGCAATTTAAATGACTTATAGGCATGCCGCTTTGTTTTGAGAGTGAGTGAAAGAGACTTGAATTATAGTGTAGTTTATTTATTTTTATTTATATGCCCAGAAACGAATTAAAAAACAAAACAAAACAGCAGTTCAAAGATAGGACAGAAACAAAGATAGACTAACACCGATCCAAAGAGCAGTGAAAATCCAATGACCAAGAATTGAGGACAACTCAAGCATTTGCATGTGAAAGAGAATTGATGTTTTAAAACCTTCTATGACCGAAGTTGTGAAATGTAAATTCCCAAGCAATATTTGCTTAATATCAGGGAGAGGGGCTTGATTCTAAGTCTTGAGATGCAACACTACTCTAGGAAACTGTGTTGTTTTAAAGGACTAACGCTTCTATCGTGATAACCTGCAGCATAGGCTTTCAGTGTACGAATGAAAATGACCACTTTCTTTTCACACATAAATCCTTCTTAAAAAAAGAAACAAATTATTTCAGAAAATATTTCAACTTTACAGGTTTGTTTTACACTTCTTTTCTAATTAAATGTATGCTTGTTTATCATCTCTGCAAAGGAGGTTATGTTTTTGCCTTGGTTTGTCTGTAGTCTGGCTTACCTGATGGACAGTGCTGGGATAAAGCTATGTGTGGCTGCATGTCAGACTCTCTATCTATTTTGAAAGGGCACCATCAGCTTAGCTCCGCCCAAGATGGTTGTGATTGATTTACAAAAATACAAACTAGAGCGTTTTTCCCAGAATAATTAGCCGGTGTAGCCAGATCATACTCTGGAAATGCAAGACTAGTTTGTTTGTTTGTTTGTTTTTTTCTGTCAGCCTGATAGCAGAGAAATTACTGCCCCAATTTTCAAGAAACTCTGTAGAAGGGTGTAACATGGGCCAAGAAAGATTAAATTAAAGATCACATTTCGGACCAGATCAGAATCACAGGCAGATAGATACACCAATCACTTTTTACATTGCGAAATTTCATTGAAAAAATCTATACAGGGAGTCTGTCTATAGTCTATACCTCTGGCACATCTTCATTTTGAACTCATTTGTAAGCTAGATTTGAGCTCTGATTTTCTATCACATCCCTCCGTATATCCTTGAATTTGTTGATCTGTACATACAGTAGCCCTCATAACTCACACTTAACTGACACTTTTTATTATGCCACCATCGTTTTTTTTTTTCAAAATATCATCCTTAAGTGCTGACCTTTATCCACTTTTTTCTGATCCTTTTTCTTTGTGCTCTAGTAAAACAGGACTAGTGACCACAGCCTGGGACCGACTGTACTTCTTCACCCAGGGAGGGAACCTCATGTGCCAGCCACGTGGGGCGGTGGCGGGGGGCATGGTGCTGGACCTGGACAACAGCTCCGTCATGGCTGTGGAGTGTGAGGACAGGCGCTACTGTTTTCAGATCACCTCCCCCTCAGGCAAAACGTATGTACACTTTTGTATCCAACAAGGAGAATATCACAGAAACATGTATGAGATATTGGAGAAATCTTATTTAATTGTCTCCATTGTCATTAATGCATCCAGATCAATGATTCTACAAGCGGAGAGCAAACGGGAATATGAAGAAGTAAGTGTGAAAGAGGTTGTTTTATCAGCTGTGTTTGATCTTTCTTATTGTTTTACATCTTCATACTAAAGACATCTGTCAGTACAAGCACAGTATCGGTCATATAACAAAGTAGGAGCTGTCAAGACTTCTTTGTGTGGTTTTGTGCTTGGACGCATCTCACTGGCCTGTCACAGCTGGTATCAGTCAAGTGATTTCAGGTGGATGGCGTTGTAGCTAGAGGAAGTCCTAATGTGGATATCTGTGTTTCTTTACCAGTGGATTTGCACTGTGAACAACATCTCCAGACAGATCTACCTGACTGACAACCCAGAGGTAACGCACGCACAGAGCTTCATACCCACACTGCAAGTTAAAAAAGACACCAACTAAATCAAAACTTTAAAAAGTTCTGATTCTAAATCTGAAACATTTAAATGATCTTGGTTGTTAGACCATCATTACTTTGCACAGCCACTGAATTCTTGCAATAACACAAGATCACGCGAGAATCATGTTTACACGTCATACGAAAATCCATCTTGTCAGGCTCCAAGTAATGCGTTGGGGTTTCGGCCAGAAGTTATCCAGCCAACCCGCGCCCCGTGAGAAGCTACTATCAGTTGAGGTGGGGATCAGGGGGGCGGGTTTCAGCACGAGAGGCGACTGCTCCTTCATGAGACAATGGAGGCTCCTAAAGAGGAAAAGCACTGGAGAGCATTTCTTCATTGAAAGAAGAGAACAGCACTGAAGGCTTTTCTCAATGGAAAAGATGTTTTCTCTGCCCCCTCCCCCTAACCCTACATGATAGTCACTTGGTAGTTTAGAAAAGATTATTACACGGCTCTGTTGAATTCCTCGTTCTGATTGGTCAATCACATCATTCTGCAGTATGTTCTTTTTGAATAGCAGACTGCTTCTATATATAACAGCCTGTTGCTATGGATGCAGTTCTGTCAAATTAGTTATTTTAGTTATTTATCAGTAGCCTTAAAATAAGCAGATCAAAAACCTGAAAAAAAAACACAATTATCGATGGTGAATAGATACTGCTCCTGGTATACAGAGCAAAGTGGTTGAGATAATGTAGAGAACTGGTAAAGATAACAAGAGGGTTAAAACTTGTGATGTTTTCAATATTTTACGCATATTTGACCACTAATATACACTGTTCTGATTGTATTGATGCCTTGCCTGCTGAAACAGAGATGATGCAATGTCTTTGTTTCTTTTTGTTAGGCTGTGGCCATCCGACTGAACCAGACTGCCATCCAGGCAGTCACCCCCATTACCAGTTTTGAGAAGAGACCAGAGGGCTCCCCCAACCCTGACAGGTCAGCCATGCTTCCTGTCATAACCATAGACTGTATAATATCGCTACATACTGCATCCTCCTGATGTAATTAAATGCTTATACAGTGGGAAGTATATAATTCTGAGGATTAAGGTGCACCGGCCATTTGATTTGTATGCAACATGCTTTTGTGTTTTGTTTTTGTGCAATACTTGTTAATATGACACCTTCCTCTACATGTATTTGCTTTTGGTATATAAAGTAATTGTGAATTCTAAAACATTTGGCGACCTATGATTACTATTGATGATCACTAAACTTAAAATATTAGTCTGCTCTTTGTCTCTTTTCCACTAAATCTATCTACGGTAACTAGGCACGTCAGGTATACCAAGCTTTGAATTTATTGCTTTGTTGAAACAGTGGGCTCTAATTGAGCAAGTTTGGATAGGGGGTTTCTTTTTCAGTCTCTACAAAACCTAAAACACAAGTGCAAAGTGTGAGTAATAGATTAAACTGTGTGTTTGTCTACCGGTGTGTTAGCATGAATTTTATTACCTTGCTTACATGGCAATTTAACCCAATGTTCCTTGAAGGTCCATGAACATTTCATCCCAGATTATCATTTTGTAGCATTACATATTAAATGTCCAGATGTACGCTGAAAGCATTATTGGTTGCTGTAACTGCTGTTATTTAGGCTGGCTTGCAAATACAATTCAAATGTAAGTGTTGGGAAACAAAATCATCAGTCCATCCTCATCCTCAGTGCAAAAAGGCACTAAAAATGACCTATTTAAAAAAAGATTCCTAGGTTTTATCCCATATCACTAACATTGAAAGGGATCTCATAGCCAGTGTGGAGAGAAGAAACAATTAACTCTCTTTATTCACATTGTGGGTATTAAGATAGACTTTAAAGCGTGGTTGTTTTGGGGTTTACTTGGTTTATTCCTGATAACTCATCGTCATTCTGTCTGTGTCATTCCTGCAGAGCGAAGCCAGGAGGTGTACATGTGACCAGTGGTGGTTCCAAGAAGACAGGGGCTGCTCCAGAACCAGAAGACCTGATAGCCCCCGGGACACCCATTCAGTTTGACATCATGCTGCCTGCCTCCGAGTTTCTGGACCAGAACAGGGCTGGAGGGAGGTGAGGAAACAGTTGGGGCAGGGCATTTGTGTGGGTGCATGTTTGTGAGAGACAAACAGGAACAACTAGTACTGGTCGGTGATGATGTCAATTTCCTGAAAGTTGGCCTCATAGTGGTTATTATACAATTTCCAGGAAGCTGAATTATTCTCAATGGTTCAGTGCAGGTGTTTAATTGTTTTTTGTTGTGTGTATGCTCCCTTCCCTGCAGACGCACAAATCCCTTTGGAGAAACTGAGGATGACTGTTCAACAGAAAGTGACGGTAACTATTTTCCTTTCCTTTGAGTTTAGTTTAAGCCCATTGTGTGCTTGCTTTTGGAATTTACTCTCTTATACGAGCACTTCTTTTGTTGACTTAAGTGTTTATGCTGCTGACATGTCTTTGTTTGTGTGTCGGATATGTTTCTATGTTTTTGCAGACTCCCTCCTGCAGCAAGTATTCGCCGTGCGCTTCCAGGGCTCAATGGCGGTGCGCTGTGGCGACAATCAGGAGGTGATCTATGAAGCCATGAGGCAGGTTCTGGCTGCCCGAGCCATCCACAACATCTTCAGGACCACCGAGTCCCACCTCATGGTCACCAGCAGTAGCCTCAGGTAGAACTGATCATTTATTTATAAACTGCGCGTCAATTATTGTTTCTGTGTAGCAGATATTCTACTTTTGATAGTCACGTCATGCCAAAGGTATGGTGAAAAAGTATTATGGTATATTTAGAGCGTGGTTTGTGTTTTTCTGAGCAATCTTTTTGGTGTCACCTCTTAGAGGAGAAACCATTATCTTATGATATTCCAGTGGTTTTAACATTGTCTGTCCCCCAGCTTCGTTATCTTTGACTCCTGCTGTTAGAAATGTATTTAGTTTTTGTTCAAATCTGTCTTTCAGTTAAATTAACTACATTAAAATGTTGTGATAGTCTGGTTTGGACCTTGATACAGCTATCCTGGAGCCTCCCACGTTGTACAACACAACAGGATACATCATCTTTAAAACATCTTAGAGCTAAAACTATTTCTTAGAGAATTACAGTTCAACTTTGTCTAGTTGTTTATCTTATTGCACAAGATATTATATTGTGAAAGGCCGACCTATACATCTAAGTTGTCTGTAATTGTTTGCATGATCGTGTTCACGTCTCATCATTATAAAAAATCACCACTGGAAACGTTGATGTGCTGTAAATCGCTGCCTGAAGACAACACAAAAAAAGACCTTGGAGCAAGAAACTTGAGCCTTGGAGCCCAACCAAACATGTGCGACAAACAAGTCTTTTGAACGCCACTCAGCTTTTCCAACAAATCAATGCCATGTCGAGATGTTGTATAACCTATGATTGGTTTTCACATTTTTGTGTCAGCATTGTTCAAGTTGAAGACTGCACAAAACCATACAAAGAAATCAAAGTCAAGGGTGTATAACTTTGGGTTACTTACGTAACCCCCGGTTCTTTGATAACAGAGTGAGGTGTTTCACTATGGGAATTATCTTGGCCTGACCAACTATGGAAGCTCCAGTGACACAACGTCTGTCAGTGACACAGGTCTAACTGTACTGGGGCCAGGTTGCATCCTTCTCTTCCTCTATTCTGTCCATGTTGAGGATGTCAGAGTTAGCATCACCCTCTGCGTCTTTACAGCTCGGTGCCACTTCGAGGAGCTCCTCCAAAAGCAGAGGCATGACTGGGGATTTGGCGTCCATCAAGTCCGCCCAGCCCGTTGTGGCTCACGGCTGATGAGAGCTGGTTGTGGCTCCTGACAAACAGGGATACTGGTTTTAAGACACAGCCACTCTCAGCCTCCTTTCCAATATTTTTTCCACCATTGACGCACAGTGAGAGCATGACTGGGGGTCAGCCAAAGATGCTTGAGCATTTTTAGCGCCCATGAACATATGTACATCGGCTGAGGGTCCCTGCCCGAGATTGACGCCTCGCATGACGCAAGGCACATGCGGGATTCAGCCAATTTACCGACCCTTTGGTGAGGGTAGTAGCTGAAGACATATTGCCTGGAAAGGGGGGATATTTTATAAATATTCAGCTGTACAAGCAGTGTTGTAACACGGCAGCCTGTCAGTCAGTAGCGCTAGCAGACGGGGCTTAGCCCAGGCTAACTGCTTATCCTAAGAGTTAGCTTGTTGTAACCCCTTTAGCTGAACTCCCTGTACTCGGCTCAGCTAACAAGCTAATGCTAATTGAGTCAGCTCACGGTAAAGCATTAGCCAGAGGTTATAAAGCTAACGTTACAAGGTCACCAACTGTACCACATTGCATACCGATTGCATTTGGTAATTGATTTGAATAGAGCAGCTGGTACCAGGGCCAGTAGGTAAGTCTTTGAAAACACTCTTTTAATAAACTCTGTGTTCACATACTACGTTGTTGGTGCTTCAGTTAATGTGTAGGGACTCTTATCATGCTACTGCAGAGGTTTGGTGTTTTTGGAGCAGTATTAGTTGTTAAAAAAGTTGTTCAACTCGCCGCCCCTAGCTTATCTGTGTTAGCCGCAGCAGACTGTTAGCATCTTTACGAAAAATCTACGCTTATTGTTCATACACGAAAAAAACTGTCTCGACGGCTTATTTGATGACAGAATTTGCCTAAAAAGATCCTGGGACGGTTTTACACAGGAATTTAACTTTAAGCTGGGAACAGCATTCTGCGACATGATCCTTTATGGTTTGTCTATGAACAGATGAGCCTTGATGAGCTGAGGGAGCTTGTAAAGTTTCTTCATGGGAAGAAAGCGAGAATGATTTAGGAGGGGCCGGTTATCTGTGGTCATATTAGCGGGCATGGTCCTAGGCGGTTTGACCTGTCTTTCACTGACAGTAGTTGTTTCATTGCAGCTTCCACAGCTGTTCACACCAAGGCGATTCCCATAGTGAAACACCAAAGAAAGTTAGAAAAAGAAGTGCAATGTGACACATTCTTATAAAAGTCTCTGTTTTGTCTTCACAATAGGTTGATTGACCCTCAGACTCAAGTTACAAGAATAAGCGTAAGTATGATAAAAGACAAGGATATGAATGCAGGCTGGGAAACATCAATTATCTTACTATGGTTAATGCACTCTTTAAATACCAGGTTTTTGTACGTCAATGGTGCAATTGCTTTCTGCTGCCTCAAGACTTTTTTGAAACATACTATACCATGGCTTTTTTTTTGGTGGGGCTTATTTTTTGGACACCCTTTTCTATTTTGTTTCCTGAATTTTTTTAACAAATTATACATATTATATGACAGTTTGATTTTTTATTTTTAACTTTTTCGACATACTACTATGACTTTTTTTGGTGAGGTCTTTTTTTTGTATGCCCCTTTCTATGACTTTTCCTGACTCTTTCTCAACAAATTATGTCATGACTGCTTTAGACAGGCAATCCTATGACTGATTGAAGCATTTATTGGAAATATTACAGTTGCCTTTTTTTTTTACTTTTTCGACATACTATACAGTACTATGGTTTTTTTGGTGGGGCCTTTTTTTTGGACACCCTTTTCTATGACGTTTCCTCACTTTTTCCAACAAAATATGTCATGACTGCTTTAGACAGGCTATCCTATGACTGATTTAAGCCTTTTTGGGCATATTACAACATACCATACTATGTTTTTTTTCACAATATACTATACTATGACTTTTTTATGACATGCTATACGATAACTTTTTTTCAACATCCATCAATCAATCAATCAATCAGTCAATCAGTCAATCAAAACTTTATTTCTAAAGCACTTTTCATGGACAGCAAAGGCAGCACAAAATAAATAAAAAACAGAAAGAAAAAGAACAATGTCAAACATTTTATCGACATACTATAGTATGACTTTTTTTCAACAAACTACACTGACTTTTTTCAACATACTATACTATGACTTTTTTATGACATACTATACTATAGAGGAACCTTGGGTTGTTTTGTGGGGATGTGGATCTTTCAGATCAATTTTAAAAAACGATTATACAAATACAAATTGAAAATGGGGAATATAATTTGGCCTGAAATTTTTGCTTCAATCCCTGCAATTAGCATGCTCAGTCAAACTGTATGTCACTTGCTAAAAATAGCAGAAGGTGTTAACAAGTTATAAACTGTGTTATTTGCTCTAGGCTACCATCTGCTGATTAAATTAAATGTAATCCTTTGGAAATTTTTCAGAATGTCTGCGGCAATCCAACTCCTACCACATTTTAAAAGCTCTTTATTCTCTTCTCATCACTTCTTTGATTTCTCAGTTCCAGCTTGGAGAAGTGTGTCAGTTTGCAGCCCACCAAGAGAACGGCAGGCTGATGGGGTTCGTGGTTGAGGGCAGAGACTTGAGTGACGGAGATGAGGAGGGGGAGCCCTCATTTAGTGCCTTCGTCTTTGAGAGCAACACAGAGGGCGAAAAGGTTGATACACCAAACACTGACATTTTTTAAGGAGGGTAAACATGTTAACTGATGCACAAATGCATATCATTGTGTTACAGCACATTAAAAAGTATTAAAAGTTGCCGAGACATTAAGCAACAATTTAAGTCCTTAAAAAGTATTAAAAAGTCTTTAACACCATTTTCACAATTACATTTTGTAGCTTGTTTACAATAAGTATTTGTCCAAAGAGGTTGTATACTAACATTTGCGTGAATCTGATGATTGCATATAGGCACAGAGAGAATTCAATTCTGTGGGGTTTTTTATTACCTCTGCACCGGCAACACCAGTGGCACAAATGGACAGAGGCATTATGTTTTCCTGTGCATCCCACTCTTGATGCGCGATATATTAAGAGGGAATTTCTTCAAATGTAGCACAAATGTCCACATGGACTCAAGGATGGACTGATTAGCTAAATGATTTTTGGTCCAAACTATTTTAATTACACAATCATATTTAAATATGCGTGCACTGTAGAATAACAGAATCCTTTAAAAATGAGTGCTGAAAGTCAGATGTTGCAGCAGTGTTTCCATTTCAGCTGAGGTAGTCTTGCGCCATCATTCATGGTTGCATTTCATACACAAACAGACGCATGCACCCGGTGATGTCGGCAGTCTTCACTTGTTGCTCGTGTTACCAGTATTAGCTGCTCTGTTTCAGAAAAGTTGGGCTGAAGAAAAACGTGCATGGAGGCATGCCAGTTTTGTTTTACTGCATTATGGCTTTTATGACATTTTCATGCCGTACTGTACCTTCGCTTTTTATGATGTGGACAGGAAAAGTGCACACATAAAACAAAAAATTGTTTGCTTCTCAATTCCACGTTAAACAATTTTCTTTAAATGTATCCAGTTAAACTTCAGAACTCCTGCATAAACCTTTGTATATTGATGTTTATCTTTTTTTTTTATTCACAGATATGTTACACCATAAGCTTGGCGAAGGAAATTACAGAAGCCAAGAAGGTATCATCATCATCATTATCATCATCATGGACACCTAGGAGACAGTTCTTGTATTTTAAGTTGAAACACATAACTGGGTTTTTTTTTATATTAAATCAGAAATTGAACAATTTGATGATAAATGATAACAATTTAACAAATGAGCTATTTTTACTGGTTGAGTTCCTCCATGAGAGTGAAATTACATTTTAACACAATAATACAATATTATGCTTACAATAATATGTCATTGATGCCGTTAGACACATATATCTTTGTAAACATGCTTTGCCCTTTTTAAAGTAATAAGACTTAGTTCAAACACTATAGACTGTGGAACAGTGTCCCTGAAGATACAGTTTAAAACTCATCTTAAACTTATATGACCTAGAAACATTAACTACATTTTAATTCATCCGCAGTATTCATATTCATTTTTATCCATTTTACATATCTTTTCTCTCTGAAGTTCTCTCTTTCTACAGTCTTGTTACTGTCTTCACGTATATTTTTCTTTTTTTGTGAAGCTCATATTATTGCATATGTCTTAGACAAAATGTGCAGCAACGTTCAATCATATTATGTATTCAGGTTTTACAACACTGAATTACTAGCTTTTTCAGTGGCTGAACAGAATAAAAAAAACAGGAGGAAAACAAAATGTCCACACTGATATTAGTGAAGATAAATAGGAACCCCTGCCACTAGAGTTGGTCATTATTTTACCTCCCATAGTCCTTATGGCATAAAGATGAGGTAGGTTCATTAGATGTTAAAGGAGCAGTACTTGATATGGATGGATTTAGACTATTTTTTTTCTTACAAGGACCCAGAGGCCCTGGCTCAACTGATGAAGAACATGCCTCTAACCAACGATGGGAAATTCCTGCTGCTGGAGCCTGAGACGGGCGACACAACCAACGGAGAGGAAGAAGACCTGGAATCTGAAGCCTAGTCCCAATTAGGACCAACAAAAAAAAAAACAACTAGGGCCACGGCCCTATTTTTTTTGCCCCAGGAGAGAAGACTTTCCCTGGATGAAGGTGACATGACCCACAAGCCCTAACGATGGTATTGTAACACCCATATTAGAGAGTGTAGTTCACTTCCACTTCCCAAGTGTTACTAGATCTCTAGTTTTTTTGCGGTAATGAAAGCAGAAGAATTTGGCAGGGGGGTTGCCTGGACCAGACGGCACATCTCATGGATGCTCCATGAAATCTGCTTTGGTCAGATCAGACTGTAGCACGGGTCTTTGGATTTGGAGTTGTTTCTACACCATTGTGGGGTGGTACTTGAATCCAAAGGGACACTATATAGGTTCCATTATCTTCTAATATTCCCAGCTACCTAACAGAAGATGAGTCATTTGCTCTATTTTAGGTTTACATTCATTTTTAGATTTACATAGTTTGGAGAGTTTATTTCTTTACTTTGTTTTACATGTTAACTGGTACGTAAGGCTCTTACGCTGCTCATTTCGCGTTAATGTTGGGTTATTTGTGTATAAATGAGTTATTGCACTTCCAAGATTAATATTTTTAATAATGTTTAATGGCTACATAATGCAATAATTGAGACATTTGAGGACAGTAAATGACTTAAAATAGGTTAAAACATCACGTCAGATCCTTTCATCTGCAGAGTTGCGACTGTTGCTGTTATTATCTATACTCTGTGGGAGCATGTGTGTCCTGAAGCAGTGAACACAATTGGCTTGAGTGATTAAACTAAATGTTTTTGTTCTTTCCGCCACTTCCGCGGCATTCCCACTAAACTGAATTATAGTCACATATGACATTATTCGCCACTACCTGTACAAAACGTAAGATGATGTGTATGCAGGGTCCTGCTTGAGCAGCTCAAATATTCTTTAGTAAATTTAGTACATTTCTTGAAAGCTAATGTAAATATGAACTGTCCGAGTGTATATATGATGTTTAATCATAGTGACTGCATTAAAAGCTTTCAGAGTCAATATGCTAGGACTGATGCGGTGCATGATTAAATAATGGCTTTCTCTCTCAGTCCCTCCGCAGAATATTTAAACCTCTACACTGAGCGCTCGGCTGTAATGCTAAAAAGAAAATACTGAAATGTTACAGTAATGCATGTTGGAATCACTCTTTATATACGTATGAATAATAAACTGAACAGAAAAACTGAAGTGAAATTGATTGAAAAGTGAAATTCCGCCTTTCCTCTGGATCCCAGTGCTGATTTATTCCATTTCAGCCCATTTGAGCTGTAAGTAACACTAATCTTATGGACAGTGGAAGCCTGTGGTACACTGTGAATGTGACATGTTTTTGCACTGTGTGATACAGACAAGGTCAAAACCACTGACTTGACGTTGATCGTAAAAGTTGCATTGTGTTGACCCATGTGTTTGCTTGTCTGCTTGCTTTTTCTACTCTACACCAGCTCTTGGTAGTTTAAGGATTAAGTGTGTAGTAATTTGTTATGATTATGTTTAATTGCTGTTGACACTACAGAAATGTGCTAATTTGCTTTCTGGTGTAGAGTTAGATGAGAAGATTGATATCACTTTCACGTGTCTGTTAAGTATGAAGCTGCAGGCAGTTGGCTGGTGTGGCTCTGGTAATTGGCAGCCAAAATATCACTAATTAACACTTTATGGATCGTTTGTTCTATCTATCTAAAAATCAAAGTGTAAAAACAATAATTTAATGTTTGATAGATTATGTGCTGGACTATTTCTTAGCTGTAACCAGTAACTCCCTGAGTCTCCACTGGTTGCCTAGAAACTGGTTGGAGCTATACGATAGTCCATCATGTAACCCCCTAAAACGTTTTTCTTGCACTTGAGTTTTTTTTGAAGAAAAATGTAATTGTGAATTTAACAGACAAATATTAAAGCACTAACGATCTTCTCATCTAACGTTTCACTAGTCCCTGAATATCCGTTTTCTTTAAGTCTTTGCGGTTATCCATTCCTCTTTGTTGCCAGATGTAAATGCATATCGGCAGCATACATACGTGCTTAGTGCATCAGTTAACAAAAGTCTGAGATTTTTTTGTGTTTGATGACCTACACAAGCTGGTGCCCGTGTTGTCCACTTAACCATCCAGACAAGAAACCAAATCCTCTTATTGTAGCCTGCTGCAGCCCATTACCCTTATTACAGCTGTGCTGCATAGTCTTGATTTATTTTTGCTTTGCAAGTTAATGCACCGTCAGGAAGAAATCTGGGTACTCATGGTGTAGAAAATACATTTCCGTGATATAGCATGGACTGCGTTTACTCCCCTGTCTTTGTGTAAATGGCTGAAGTTGAAAGAATCCACTATCCATAAGGCTTTACATTTATTTTATCCTAGTTTTCTAAAAAACAATGCTAACATGTAATCTTGAATAAATAAGTTTTTTTTCTTACCCACGTAAATGTGTTTTCTTTCCATCACAAATGAACTTCAACACTAAAGAGTAGATCTTTTATTTAACAAAACGTTTTGTATTTACATATAATTGACATTTATACACACTTAAAATCTACATAGCTGAAGGTACACCTGAGCATGAATTCAGCTTTATCTCAGTCACAAACTTTGGAAGCATACAGTCTTGGAAGTAAAGCCATTAATCAAGCACACAGACATGCAGTTTTAAATCCTGCACACTGGTTGGCAAACTTGTTTAAATGTCAAATCCATGCCCTAATATAAAGTCAAGCGGGTTTCTTAATGTATTTTAGACACTGTATTTAATTGTATTATATTTCTGATTATCCGTCTTATAGAAACATACAGAAGATTCTAAAATGAAGTCATGATAAATGATGGTGAAAATGGCCTCATGGTTAACATACACACCAGGACACAACTCAGGAGTCTTTGTAGTAGTTGTTGAAGTTGATGCGAAGCAGGAAATCCTCTAGATGAGGCTGGTAGCCTCTGTTCACCAGCTTGGTCACCACTAAGGAGAAAAAAAAGAAAAAAAGTACTTTTTTTTAGAAAACCTTCTATACCTATAAATAAAGTTAGAATTAGTCATATTATTTTAGTATGAAATTCCCTCATTGTTTTATTATCCCTCTACCGTGGCTCAGTTAAGAAATGATCTGTAGAAATATAAGAGGAGCTACGTACTTAAGACACCCATATATCTGCAGAAAAATTGAAGTCTCATTATCCTCAGGTACACTTTGGAGAGTATGTACTCAAGATACTGAATAGTATGTAGACTATGTCTCATGTTGACTTACACATAAAAGAATGATCCCAGTCACTTCCACACAATGAGATATACTGTACAGGTTATTAAATAAACACTGGTATTAGATCGGCCAACACCCAAAGCCCAGGTGTTAGTACTGAGACTGTAAAAACTTTACTGATCATACTCCGCTCGTGTTGATCAAAGATGAACCTAACTTCAGTTTTAGAAAATTATTCTTCCCCATTTCATCATTAAAGCAAAACGGGTAATACTCACATGTGCTAAGTGAAAAGAAAATAACTCTCCCAACCATTAAAATGTGGCCGGATGACTCGTATTTAATTATATTTAGAGAAAATTTGATGCTTTAAAAACATACTCTCAATTTGATATAATTTGTCATCCCTTAATAAAGTGTGTAACTGCTTTAAATTAAAGCTGAAGCCCGTAACTTTCTGTAAAAACTATGTTTTTCATAATTGCTGAAACTGTCACTGTATCACAGCAGCACATTGAGACACATGCTAATGAACTCTGACAAAACTGTAAAACTAGGCAGCTCTGATCAAATATGAATCTAGATTCTGTAACTGTGTTGCATATTTCTCACACAGTGTTTTAAGAAACATTTTTTAATTTACTGTGGCTGTAAAATTGCAGTTTGTCCAGCTGGTGGGCGGGACGTGGTTTTGGTCACTTTACAGCTAAACAGTACACTAAAATAAGTTTCTGAAAAAACTTTATTAAAAAAAATAGGCAATACAGTAACAGAATATTGATTCATATTCATATTTGATCAGCACTGCCTATGGATTGGAGTTCAGAGCAGTCATTGACACTGTCAGAGACTCCTCGGATCTGATTGGTTGTTGTAGGTCCAGATCGTCTGTCTCATAGGATATAGTGACAGTTTCAGGAAATATGAAAAAAAAACTGTCATAGAAAGTTGCCAACTTCAACTTTCAAAGACATTCTATTGTACATAGCATTTTAACATTTTACAATATTATACAAACACAAGTGAAAGATATTCAAGGAACTTGGGTTGGTGGGATTAAAAAGGCTCTTTGTTGCCTTTATCCTCCACCTTTTTTCCTAATTATTTTAGTTATTAGTTTTGAATTTACCAATTGAGTGTAAGACTGATACTTTTGTAACACATTTTAACTGAGCAACTGCTGAATCCAACGATAAAATTTGAAAAATACTCTGTCCTTACCTTTGAAAAGAAAGTGAGAGTAATACTTGAAGGTGTTATACGACTGCTGCATGGCAATGAAGCTGGGGTGCACTGCCTCCCCCTGCTGGCAGCCCCAGGGCTGTGCGATCAGCTGGGCCCGAAACTTAAGAATCAGGCTGAAAATGCTGTGGATGATGTTCATGACTGGAGCCGCCTTTTCTGTCAGCAAACCCCTGGGGAAGCAAGAGAGTGTTAAGTTTTAGAAACATAACAAGGAACTTTGAAATGACTTTTTGAATGGGCTGAAATCAAACACAGAAAAGTGTGATACAGACAACCTCTTCTAATGAGATTAAATCATTCATCAGGTTCAAAAGTTGGCCTTGCATCCAGCTGGAATTTTAATTAACTTGTTACGGGGAGGTTGAATTAATTTTATATAAAATTATGGGTGCAGAGAGTACCACTTCAACTTGATGTGCAGAGCCTTAAGAATTATTAAACTCCTGATTTTATGCATTTTATAGCCTGACGGTTTAAATTAGATTTTTGCTGTCTATATAAAAAGTCCACAACACTTTGCAGAATACCTTAAACATTACAAAGTTCCAATGCCCCAAAAAGTTGTACCCATTCGTGTGCAATTATTATCTTTATCGATTGATCAAAAGGTGCAACTATTAGTCGTTCAAAAGAAAAAACGCATTTTAAAGAAATAAAAAGAGCAATACAAAAGCATTACACAACTATACTGTGGCACATGTACAGTTATTTCATTTAGTTTATCCGTGCCAACTCTCACATGGGGTGCACAGGCTAAGAGCTGTTACACTGAATACTGAAAGCTGTGATCACTCAAAATGCTGAAAAGTTTAGAATATATTGCATTCAAGGGGGACAAGGACATTTGTTCTTGTTCCAAAATGTCTTCTCCCAAGGAAAAAACAACACATAACCTATTTTGTGCATAGAAACAGCACACATTATATTGCAATAAATACTGTATCATGGACATATGCAGCCCCAGTCCTCACCTGAAGATGGCTCTGTTGAGGTAGTCTGCATGTGTGCGGTGGATAGCGTCCAGGTCGCTGGCAGTCGCTAGCTTGGCTGTGAACTCGCTCCAGGACACTTGCAGGATCTGGTTGGCGATGTATCCCTGTATCACCTTGACAAAATGCTGCATCTCATGCCTGTAGAGCTGAAGCTGATGAAACTGCACAGAGCGACCTGCACCTTTCACCAGCGCTAAGGGAAACAAAGATGGGAACAAGTCAAGGTCAGCTGCAGGGATTGAAAATACACATTTGCTGACATTAAAATGTGAAAGCTTTTCTGAGTTATTTATATCTCTGCACAATTTAAAGTACACAAAATGACAAAGCAATCACTGTAATTACAAAACAAACAAATCACTGGAAAACCAATCACTTTGGGCTCTTTATTCCTTTTGGTCAGCAACTTGAGCTCATTTTGGGCACATAAAATAATGAAACTATTTGCTAGCTAAAGCTATAGTTACAATATAGACAAACCATGGTTAGTTGCATTATACATCTTTTTCTTTCTTTGAGTGCTGACATTTTAGTCTGGCTCATGGTCAAAAAAGGCATTACAAATCCTATAAGTCCACATTTTTCTCTGGCAATCAGTTGTAGAACTTAAAAACCATATCAATAGATTTTATTTAAGAACTTTACAGCTCTCGAATACCTTTTTTCCCCATCAGGATATTCATTTTAGTAGTTTGTACACAGGCTTTCCCTGATCAATACTATCCAACAGTCCCACTGCTATGAGACGTGCTTTGTATTAATAAAACATGAAGGAATCCCAGTTTTCCCCTTGATGAATAATTTAAAAACAGTTAAAGCACAAGAGGAAGAATTTTAACTCTTGCTTCCCGGAGGGAAAGCGGAATCTGAGCCGAGCCCAAGTCGACAGCTCCCTCCTTCTCACCTGTTCTCTTGAGGTGGAACCAGACCTCACGGAGGCTCCACACCATGTGTTTGAGCTGTAGCAGGAACGAGAACAGACGGTTGTACTTGTTCATGCAGCTGTCCGTGATGATAATGTTCAATGGCCAGTCCACCTGCGAGACGACAGGAAGGGAAAGCGACAGACACCGGAAAAATGAGGGGTGGGGGGGGGGGGGGGGGGGGGGTGCGTGAGAGGGAGTGAGTGTGAAAAAGTTACACAACAGGAGTTAGAAAGAATAGGTAAAAAAAGGAGGGTGACGAATGAGGGGAGGGGAGGAGAGAAGGTGTGAGAGCAGAGATGTTGATAAAGGAGGTGAGAGGATTGTGTAGGGAAGACAGCGTATTGAGAGATGGGGGTGGAAGAGGAATGGGGAAAATATAAATGGGGAGAAAAACGAGTGAAGCAAGAAAAGGCATGAAGCAAGAGATAAAGGTGGAAAAAGAGGGAGGAGATTCAAAAAAGGTACAAAATAGAGTTTTAGCAGGAGAGTGTACAGTCATGAGGATGAAGAACAGAACAGGAGCAACAGAGGATAATGTGTGAAGCATTAGCCACTGTGCATGTCATCCAAAAGACTTGACTCCACTCAATCTACAAGGTTCAACTATTTAAGAGTGTGATATGCTCATTTACCACACCGAGAGCAGTTTGTCAAAACATGACACATTCAAGTTGCCACTCATGCTGAGACAAGTGCACTGATGCAAGCATACACACTGTTACTCACTCTATTAAAAGACACTGCCTCACCTTGTAGCGTAACTCCAGACAGTTGAGAGAATCAGGGGCGTGGGGGTGGAAAGTCTCTGGGAGAAAGCGCAGGGCGAAGGTGAAGTTACCAGCTAAGGGGGTATCCCCATGTAAGCTGTACTGCAGGGCTTTACTGAGGATGGAGTTCAGGACTAAAGGGGTCAGCAGCTCACCGGGAGTTTGGCCACTGCCCATCTGGTTGGAGGAGACATTTGTCATATAAATACACAGATATCAAACATGACTACCCATACCTCTTAACCAGCCTTTTCAAATGTGCCATTGAGGGCTAAGTGTTAGCAGGTTTTTATCCCGAACAAACACTGCGTGTTAGCTGATTACAATGATAAGCTTTCTTTACAGTTGAAGGTGTGCTAATCAGTATGCTCAGCTGGTGGAGTGTGTGGCTGTAACAAAAACGTTCTGTTTCCCGGGCCTTAAAAGACAGATGTACATTATTGTTTCTGCAGAACAGCACCAAGGTGTTAGCAAAGGCTGTAACTGTTATTTCACACCAGGAAGCTTGGGCTTATCATAAGTAGTCTAGGAATCTATGGAGTGACAAATCATGTGCTGCAAAACAGACACGGAGAGACATTGGTTAGAAAATGTTTACGAGTTTAAAGCAGCTATAATTTATATTTAAGTAAACAACAGTGAACAGTGTCACTTGTAGTGATGAACACGCATACAATTGTCACCTGGATCTGCAGCTGTCCTCAGCTTTACAGAGCTTTATAGAGTTTCAGCTCATTGTTTAGCTGTCTGACCCAAAACATTACTGTTTTGATTCACTCTCACTGCTACAGTATCATAGCATTGTTTTCCATCGCAGCAGGCAACTACATCAGTGAAAAAGCTCTAAAAACCTACAGATATTTCCCTAAAGAGTGAATGTTGGACTTGGATTCACTAGGTGGCCAGAAACTAGAGCTGCACGATTAATCGTTAAAAGCTTGTTATCTCAATTCAGGCATGTAGACATTCTCATTTCTGACAAACAAAAATCCTGCCAAGATTTCCTTCGGATAGTTGTGTTGACCCAGGGCCGAAGACAATAGGACCAGGGAGGATAGAAATTAATTTTAAGATAAATTTGGCACGAGAGATTAAAGAAGAAGCCCCTGCTAATGTGATAATGAACAGCATTATCATTCTTTTAGCTCTGTTTTTTGTCTAACTCCTGTAAGTACTTGGGCCTTAAACCAAAAGGCACTGAAACGCCATTACTAAAGAGGTACTGCACACTATAACATAATTATTGAACTGGAAAGTAAATGATATAACTGTACTGTGATGAAACTGATCAAGGCTGGTGTTAATGTTGACATTTCTCACCAAATTTGTAAAAATCAGCATTTCTTGGGTTGAAAATGGCTCAACACACCCATTACTGTTTTAATTCCAATGGCGAGGTAGAGTCGACCAGTTGGGACTGTGTCATCATCTCTATCTCAAACTTTAAAAATGTTTATGGCCTTTAATCTGAAGTAGGCAGCCCCCCTACCCTTGCACTCTCTCTGCCCCTTTCTGAGCGCTCTGCACACTTTGTTGCATTTTTCAAAATTATACAGGGGGTGAAGTTACACTTTAATATGGGAAGCTATGGATGGTATAACCGCCATACAAACAGGCTTTAGAATAAGAGAAAAGAAGGAGATATTCACCAGGCAATGACACAAGAGAGTTGGACTTACTTACTTATATAGAGTTCCATTGCAGAGCTGCCCTCCACATTTGGCGCATACATTTTTAAATGGCCAACTCTGTAATCAAGTTTTAGTTTATGCCTAGGGTATTATTCAGTGTGTAGTTCTTAGTTTATGCATACAATCATTACATCTCCAAGGTTACCTGCACCTGCTCTCAGTTGGGTTTCTAAGGCTAAAAGCAGATAATCTGTATAAACAGAATACGCATTGTTCCAAATGTGTTGCATTCAAGGGGAGACTATTAGACCTTGTTCAAAAATTGTTCCGAGATCGTTCTTGTTCTCTCTGAGAAGGCAATGAATAAAAATACAATAAATCACCCTTATTTTATGCAGAACGATGACAGCAACATTTGGAAAAGAGCTTCACCTTTTCAAAGAGCAGATCGCTGAGGGACTGTGCAAACTCGCCATCCTCCATCAGCAGGAAGTGGCGCAGTGCTTCAAAGTGTCTCTCCACCCCTAACTCCACAAAGAAGTAGTCCACCACTGCCTTGTTCACCAATGATACACTGGAAATGGAAGGCGGAGGAGAGAATTAACAGGGAATAAAAAGAGAACAGTCTTGACACAAGAATCAGGACTGAAAATGAAGATGACTTGCATATTGGATACAGGTTGTTTATTCTGTATACTGGTGATGACTTCCTCCATCTCTTTTTCACTCACCCGGCCAAGTAAGGGTCAGAAATCTACTTCAAATTCATTTTTTACTTGTGAGTTGAAAGAAAAGCGAGATGGCTCACTCCCTAGTTACTTTAGGGCTCTTAACTTTTTTCACCATCCTTCCGAACTGTCCCAAAATACAATCTAAGCCTTCCCACAATCAATGTGTGAATATTTTTGTTTTTCTACATTGTCATTAGCAAGCATGATATTTGACTTGCACCAGGCAATCAAGCAAGCCTTATTGTTGAGCCCTGTCATTGCTTAAAATTATTCCTTAGCAAATCTCATTTATATTAGGGCTGTATCGATACCTACTAATCTCATGATAAGATACACTATATTCAGCTCAGAATACGATATACAGTATATCACGATATTCATCCAACAATTCAATCCGATTTGATATGATACACTTACATCATTTTTTGAAAGATTTTAAAGGGACAGTGTGATTTTGATGACATCTTGTGAGTGATCCATTGACTGGGATTGAATTAATAAAAACTGAAAGAATCAATTACACAATATATGGCTCTGACTGGATAGCAGAGATGGTAATAAGTCACTTTTTGCAAGTCCAAGTCCTTATCGAGTCTCTTATGGTTTTGATAAATAATAAAATAGAGTTGAAGTTCAACCATATATTATAATTACAAAGTCCCAACTAATGACACTCCAGGTCCAGCTCTCATTGGAGGATTTTAAGACATTTGATAATAACTTGAAGGCAGACACATCTGGCTGTAGATATTCTGCAGGATATATATTCATGATTATGCTCGATTTTGATATATACTTGATGTATACTTGTTTTTTTTACTTGTTATTTAATATATTTTAATTGTATTACAGTCATGTATTTTATATTGGCTACTCATTATGTTTGTCAGAAACGTTGTCAGACATGCTGCTGCCTGTCTCAGCTCACTCTGAAAAAAGAGATGTTTAATGTCAGCGAGCTCGTTCTGTGAAATAAATAAAAAAATCCTACAGCCTCTCAAACGCAGTGTAATGTTTAAAGCTAATAACGCAGTAACATTAACGTTATGTAGTCAACAATAAATCTGTAACGTAAACTTAACTTAAGTAGACATTAGTAATTGACGAGTATTTCTCTCAGTTAAATGGCGTTTCAAAAATGTAATTTAACGCCAATCTAAAAGTTCATCTCTCACAAAGTTAACATTAGTAACTAGCTAACATTGATTATGCAGCTGAGATTAACACATACGTTGCATTCTGTGATCCTTTTGTTTCATCTGTGCCTGAAGTTATTAAAGCCAGACAGTAATGGAACTGCAGCAGCAGGTGACGTGCTCTCAAAAAATCGATACTTTCTATTGAAACAAAATATCAATTTATATCGCAGAATCGATAAAATCCTAAAGCCCTTACTTATATAACGTGGGATTTAGGGGAGGCTCTCTTTAACTGAAAAGTCAGCAGGGAAGAAATAAAAATAGAGCAGAAAATCTCTGGCAAATTTCATTGCATCTTCTAAACACAGGATAAAAAAATGTGTTAAAAAAAATTTAGAGCTGTGAATGCAAACGCTAAATTTACTGCACACCCGCAGTGAAGAAAACCATTTCTTTACACACCAAGGCTAAACTGCATGGAGTGCAGAAATAGATGGAGGTGAAGACTGACAGGGCTGTCTACAATTCTGATGGAACAGAAAAAGGATCCTAAAGTAGAGTAATAAGAATTTAAATCATTCTTCCAGTGCAGACTGTGCACTCAAATACAGTTTAAGTGGCAGAAAAAAATGACAAGAGTTAATGCCTCACATAGCAACATGGTATTTGGCTTCAAGGTAAAATAATCATGTCTTTCTTAAACACTCAAAACCCACTTATGAACAATAACTGGTAATGTGCTCAGACGTTTTTAATGCCTTTCTACCCCCAGACACTCCTGCAACTTTTTTCAGACACTCACTGTGTGATGAGCGGGGTAGTGACTGCCTGTTTTATCAGAACTGGCAGGGAAACCATTTCGCTGAGTTGAATAGCAGTGGTGTCTGTTGCTCTGCGGAGTATAGGGTCCATAGAAAGGCCCCAAGGGCCCCGAGTTACCTGCTTCAGCAGCTGACACTCGGGGGATGAAGCTGTGTGAGAGGGAGATGACAGGTATGTTTCCTGAATACATATCACTCAACTGCAGAAAGCTGTGCCATTTTTAAAAGTTCAAAGAAAGAATAGTGTGTATAGCCTGTGAATGTTCTGGTCATCGTTATCCCCAAAGCAAATTTCAGTCAAAAGCAACTGGACTTGGTTGTCTAGGAAGACGTTTCACCTCTCATCCAAGAGGCTTCATCAGTTTGTGTACGCAACTGAGCAGGCTGGGACTGGTCAAACTAACTGGTGTGGAGATCCAGGTATCTAACCTCTCACAAGGCCAATGATGTCACTGGAACCCCTTATGCTCCAAGTGCCAACGGCCGTCGTTAGAGTGACAGTCGTTGGTGCGAACAGTTGTTCTTTGAGGTTAGATTGTTGAATCTCCTGGGAAGGGATGAAAGGGCTGCATTGTAAATTGGAGATAAGTGGTGTTTCAGAGCTCCTTCTCTGTTTAGCGATGTTTCTCTACTTTTGCATAGATGGCTTCTTTTACTCCTTTTTCAAACCATCTGTCCTCTCTGTCCAGGATGTGGACATTGTTATCAAAAAAGGAGTGGGCTTTCTCCTTGAGATGTAAGTGGACAGCAGAGTCCAGGCCTGAGGAGTTAGCTCTCCTGTGTTGGATCATGCGTTTATGCAATGGTTGTTTTGTTTCTTCAATGTAGAGATTTTTGCATTCCTCGTTGCATTGGACAGCATAAACCAGATTGCTTTTGTGGGTGTGTGGTGTTCTGTCCTTGGGATGTACTAGTCTATGTCTGAGTGTGTTACTGGGTTTGAAATACACAGGGATGCAGTGTTTGTCGAAGATCCTCCTGAGTTTCTCTGATACCCTCTTTGGTTTTCTTTCTGGAAGCAGCTGCCGTTTTCACAAAGGTCCAGCTGGGGTAGCCACAAGTTGTGAGGGCGGCTCTCAGGTGCTTGCGTTCTTCCCCTTGGGCCTGTGAGCTGGTGGGTACGTTATCAACTCTGTGTTGCAGTTTTCTGATAACTATAAACTTGTGTTCCAGGGGATGGTGGGAGTCAAACAGTAGATATTGATCTGTGTGAGTGGCTTTTCTGTATACCCCAATGTGGAGGCTCCTGTCATTCTCCATACAGATGTCACAGTCTAAGAAAGGCAAACTGTTGTCCTTGACTTCTTCTCTGGTAAACTTGATGTTTCTGTCCAATGAGTTTATATGTTCGGAGCACTAACAAAGTCCAAACCTACTTCCCACCAACGACTGTCACTCTAACGACGGTCGTTGGCACTTGGAGCACAAAGGGTTCCAGTGACATCATCGGCCTTGTGAGAGGTTAAAAACCTGGATCTCCACACCAGTTAGTTGGACCAGTCCCAGCCTGGTCAGATGCATACATGAACTGATGAAGCCTCTTAGATGAGAGGTGAAACATCTTCTTAGACAAATAACCAAATCCAGTTGCTTTTGACTGAAATTTTCTTTGGGGATAATAGTGTGTACAACTGAATGAAAAAGAAACAAAAGTCAAATTATTATCCAAGTTTTTTTTTGTTTTCTTTGCTGGATGGCTTAAAACATACATATACTGAATCATTTATACAAACAATTAGTCGATCGCATTCAATAAATTAAATTTATTGGCTATTTTGATAACTGATTAATGGTTTAAACCATTTTTCAAAGTAAAAATGCCCAATGTTGACTGGAGTTCTATGAAATTAAACTTAATATCTTCAGGGTTTTGGCAGATGGTTGCACTAAACAAAACATTTGACTATAAGGATGTGGGCTTTTTACTATTTTCTAAAATGTTTTAGACTTTCTGATTAATTGATAATGAAAATTATCATTAGTTGCAGCCCTTAAACAAAGGCCTTAAAGTGTGCTGATTTATCCCTCAAAAAGATGAAATAACACTTTGGCATAATCTCAATAAAGATAAAAACAATTATTTTATTAAATAGCACTATATTGTGAATTGATTTAGTTATATTGTCCACCTTCTATATTTATAGTAACATGCCCTAAATAATCAGGATTCCTGACTTTGACTGGTAGTGTGGAACATTTATTCAGCTGACTGATTTCACATAGACCCTGGGAGCTAGCATGAATAATAGCAACATGACATGCAAAGTGAAAAAGACAGGATATTATTTCAACGAGCCATGATGCATCACACCGAAACATAAACCAGACTTAATACCCTTATGAAATATCACTGCTTCTTATAAAACCTCTGTGCCTGCTGTTGATTGAGTACATATTTAACAGCCTCTGAAAATGCATCAGTCCTGAACATGTAAAAAGGCTTGTTTTAATTTACATGGAGTAAGCTCCACCACTGTAAGGTATATAATTTCCATTTCTCTGCAGTTTGAAATGTGTTGCTCTAATTCAAAATCTGTTTCATTTCTCATAGTTATTTCAGAGACATCGGGGAGTTAATAGACTGCACACAATGTACAACTCGCCTTCGACCACAAAGATGAGCTCATATTCTTCAATTAAAACGACTATCAGAAGATCAAGGGTGTCAATTTATTTTTTCACTCGATTTGAACTGTAAGCTATAAACTTTTTAGTTAAGAAATGAATGGGTAAGGTTTTGTTTCAGAGAAGAAGAAAGGCCGCAGTCTTAGCAGAATTATTGTATTTAATGCCTTGTCTTTTTTTGGCCATTGGTTAAAAGCATCAGCAAGACCATATATGTACATTTTCAGCAATAACATTATTTTAATTTATTTATACCCAAATAATTGACTTTAACAAACCTGATTTGATTGAAATTTGGGTTGTGCTGTAAAATTTGCCCACAAGAATTGTTGAAATAAAGCTTAGCCTTATGCTATTAAGATGTCATTATTAAGAGTAACCAAAACCTTACAAAAAACATACACTCTGGGACTGGAGTTTAATATTTTTTTCCACTGGCCATAAAACTGTTATAGTTTATTCTCTCACTGTTCCTAAGTAATTTAATTCCTATCTAAATGTTTTCTGTTATTCTATAGTTCCTCTATTACAGAGTTAAATTGTGAAATTCCTCAAGGTTTTGTTTTGGATCCCCTTATGTTTTCTATTCATGTGTTTCACTTGGATATATGTCGTTAAATGATGTCTACAATCCAGTCCGTACTTCCCAAATTCCCCTTGGCATGTATAAAAATCCTCATATCTTGAACATCAACATTGCCTACATCGACTTTGAGTCAAAGAAACCATTTATTTTTGGCCAGTCATATGTTTTCAACTAACCCATTAGGTTGTAGCAGTCCTCGTATTGTTCCACTTCATACTGAGCACACAAAGCCAAGAGGTATTCCTGCTCAGACTTTTCTCCAGGGGAAAAAACGAAACCGGATGCCCAGGACTCCATGAACTCAACCAGCCGCTCACCAGGGCTGTCTGAGTTTAAGCCTGAAGAGAGATGTAGAACAGTAACTTTGACATGGAACACAATATTCAGTGACATTTATAAGGCACAATTAAAACCCATGCATCAAAGCAAAAAATTACCATATCCATCTTTCCAAGTCATGACCCTAAATATTTTTCTAAAGACTTTTCAATGCAAAGGTAGAATATATATATATACCATATATATAGTAAACATTTGAAAACAGACAGACTAACAAAAAGCCTAAAATGAAAAAAATTTGAATGAAAGGTCAAAATTAAGCATTTCAAAAATATGTAAATCATTCATCATTCAACTTATATTGGAGGGTTGGTGGCTTGATAGGGGGCTTTTACCTATATGTCAGGACTGCCCAAAACCTACAGTACTGCACTTTTTATTATTTGCACCCCGCCTAAGAAAATAGCAAACATTAATCTTAACTATCTGTTCTTGAAGCAATCTAAGGATCTTGCTTTCAATAGCAATAAAGAAGTC
Source organism: Echiichthys vipera (assembly GCF_963691815.1). Lineage (NCBI taxonomy): Eukaryota > Metazoa > Chordata > Actinopteri > Perciformes > Trachinidae > Echiichthys > Echiichthys vipera. Next base: position 17,345,301 of record NC_139832.1, read on the forward strand.
TCCTGTTCAAAACATTGCATAGTGGAGGGAGATAATTAATTTGTCTTAAGTGAAGGAGAAGGTTACAGCAATTGGACAGCCATTCAAAATATAAGTATTTATGGGAGTAAAAGCACTTCTTTCATTTTATCTATCTTCAATTTAATTGATGTATTTTTTCTTTTATTTCTACTTGTTGAGATAATCTCCTCTATGTATGCGAGTTATTTTGTTGTATTTTGAGTTGATGAAATAAATATACCGGTAGTTTAAAATGAAATACAAGAGTAAGTTTATTGATCTGGATTACATTTGCATCCAATTGTAACATCTTTTTCTATCTCAAGCTTACTAAGTGGCACTTAAGCCTGCCTCACAACTGCAGAATGTGTATAATTTAATATTCATTACCTTCATCATCTTCATTGTCTTCTGTCTTCTGCTGATTTAAGATGCCTTTGTCCTTAACCACGCATCCAACTGCAAGTGAAGAATCAGATGAGTGGCCATAAGTGCTGCCTGGTAGTGCAGAGAGTTGCGGCTGTGTCCCCAGCACCACACAACCCACCCCGAGCGTTGAATCAGAGGAGTGGCCGTAGGCGCTGCCGGGTAGTGGTGATTGAAATGGATCAGTTCGGGACACTATACATCCAATGCCTAAATTTGAGTCCGAAGAATGACCATGGGCACTGCCAGGTAGAGGAGAACGTTTGGGTTCATCTCCTGAAACTACACATCCATTAGCCAATGCTGAGTCTGAAGAATGACCATGGGCACTGCCAGGTAGAGGAGAACGCTTGGGTTCGCCTCCTGAAACTACACATCCATCAGCCAAAGCTGAGTCCGAAGAATGACCATAAGAGCTTCCAGGTAGAGCAGACAAGGCGGGTTCAGCTCCAGACACCACACAGCCTGAATGAAAGATGCAGTCTGAGGCATGTCCATGTTTACTCGAACGGAGTCTTGCTTCAGGTATGTTAGACACAAACTCACCCACTTTTATATTAGCATCAGAGGAGTGGCCGTAAATGCTGGGAGCAGCAAATGTTGCGACAAAATCAGAGATATTTTCTCCAACTTTAATGTGGGCATCTGAACTGTGACCATGGACATTGGGGGAGGGCAGAGAGGCGACTACATCTGAAACATGCTCACCAACTTTGATGTGAGCATCTGAGGCATGACCGTGGACACTGGAAGAAGGTAGAGGAGTATCAACTTCGGAAACATGTTGTCCAATCGAGATGTGTGAGTCTGAGGCATGACCGTGGATGTTAGGTGCTGGAAGAGGAGCAGTCACCTCTGAATCAAGCTGTCCGACCCTTGTGTGAGCATCAGTGGAATGTTGGTGGATGTTTGATGAAAGCTCCGGGGCAACGGCATCTGAAAGTAGCTCTCCAGCTATTAGATGAGCATCGGATACATGAAGGTTTGGAAAAGAAATATTATCACCAGCTTTATCTTGAGCATCTGAGCTGCGGTCTTGAGTCCCTGCAGCAAGTGTATCAATCCCACCACAGTCAGAAAGACTTGCCACTGCTTTGTGGTGACCATTATCCTTGCTACTTTGCTCTGGTGTGGCGGACAGGGCAGCATCAGCCCCATCATCATCTTTTGCAGAGTCAACAGATTTACCCTCATCCTCATCCATTCCCTCATTTGCCTCTACTTTACATTCTAAATTCCCCATTTCAATTTTAGGTTCCATCATAGATGCAACTTCCACCTGCTTGTTGTCATTGTCCTTCATTGAGCCACTCCCATCTTCTAGATGCACTGAGGACTGAGAGGGATGTCCATAAATAATTGCTTTAGGTACATTTTGAAAATCCTCTGGGGTATATTGGCCAAGAGGAAATCTTGATTTGGAGGCTTGCCCAAAAGGGCTTGCTTTGGGTAGACTATCCTGGACTTGAGACATGTTCTCTCCTATGGGTATGTGAGAAAAAGAGGGGTGGTTTTGGATCATGGCTTGGCCTGTGATACCCTCAAGTGGACTAAAGGGGGCACTGAAGTCATAGTCTACTAGTTGTGCCGTAGGACACACTTTAGGTAGGTCAGAGCCGATCTCCTGTAGGGCGATATCCACCTGCTGACTGCCAGGATTTGGTGATTTCAGGAGAAAATCATTGATTTCTATGTCCTCAGAGATAAGAACAGGGTCTACTGTAAGGTGGGTGAGGGTGGGTGATGAAAGATGTTGGTGAGGTGCTGTTAGTGATACAGCATCAGATTCTTGAGTGTCTGCTGACTGCTGTTCAGATGGATCCTGAGGTGGAGACTCCTGTTAAGAGAAGATACTAATAGGTACACACTTCTAAAGATATCAATAGAGTGGTATAAAATGGGGATTCATTTGGAAACACTAGTGTGTTGTTGTCATACCAGTGTTGGTTGTGATGTAGTTTGTTGTGCTGAGGGAACAGGTGGCAACACTTCCATAGGAGGCCTCTCCTGGCCTAAAGGATATTTTTCTAGCATTACCTGAAAATAAGTCACGAGAGCTTTGGTTAAAATCACTTCTCTTACTCTAAATAATCTATCTAATATAATTTCGGTGTCCTCTCTGTGTTTTCTCTGTGAATTCATTACAAACCTGAGTGTGCTGCCTGTCATGCATGAAGAACTGAGCCCTGGCCTCGTCAAGTCTCATTCGTTGCACCCGCCACATGGCCCGTCTCTCTCTGCGAGCTGCCTCCTCTGACAGATGGCTGTACTGAGCTATCAGTTCCTTTCTACAATGAAAGTGTAGTAAGACAGGTTATAGGTAAATAATCTAGCTAAGGATTGTACCCAGACCACCTTGCAGTAAATGCATGTCTAGGACAGGGTGTATGTCACAGAGAGCTTAAAATAATGATTGTTTTAATTATTGATTAATCTGCTGATTTGCTGATTATTTTCTTGATGAATAAATGTATCATTTAGTCTAAAAAGAAAACAGTGAAAAATGCCAAACATGCCTTTACAAGCTCTGTGCCATCTTTGTGGTGCTCTAATGATGTGACACATGGTTGCTGAGGATCAAATATGAAACTTCTAATTTATGGGAGTATGTGATCCCACCAGGTCATTCAGTCACAGGTAACTTTGCTCCAGTTAGCTTTATATTATTACTCAACTCTGATAAGAATAGAAAAATATAAATAATTGCCCCTCTTCATAAACACTGATTGGTTGATGAAATTTTTGCAGACAAGTGAAATACTGAATCATTCATATTTAAATTGAGTGCATGTAATCCAGCAATCAGTGTTCTTTATACTCTGCGATGATAAGCTTTCATGTACATGTGCTCATGAGGGACTGATAAGAATATTGCAATAAGCCTGTGTGTGAATATATACTCTCAGGCTCTGTCATCCCTCTGAATTCAATTATGAGCAATTTCCCTTCTGCAATTGTCACCCACTTTAATGATCTAGAATGAATTAATCAATCAATCAGTGAAGGCCTTTAAAATATGAAATATAAGTTTTTCGTCATAAAGACTTATTAATTAAGTTATTTCCACAACACATCCCAAATAATAAGGTACTTAAATCTTGAAACATTGCAACCAATACCACTGCAAGACAGGAATTTTAAATCAAGCCACCATGAACTGGTTAGGTGAAATGCAGGTAAACTGTGACCTCCAACGCCTTGTCTAGCTAACTAACAACTTTTAGCCATCTTTTTGAAATCCACTTGTGCTATGCTCTCATTACAGGCTCTGATCACATTTGATCCTGCTGTGGCATCATGCAATTATCCCAACTGCAGGGAAATTCAGCACAAGCCCAGCTGCTGAAATAGGGAACTGATGTCCCATCATATTTGCACATAGCCAGTTAATATATTTCAGATCAAATAAAATCTTAACAGAGATTAATCAATCATTAATAAAACATTTCCATCTCTAGCAGCGGCTGTAAAAGCACTCAGACCTGGCTCTGTGCTCGAGTTGCTCCTCCAGGGCTTGTAGTCTCTTTTCTCTGTCCCTTAGCTCTCTGGCAAAGCTGAAGTCATCCTCCTCCTGCCTCCTCTTGGCTACACTTCTCCACTGGTGACACACGCAGACGCGCCCACGCAAGCACACACAGACACAGACACAGACACACGCACGCACGCACGCACGCACGCACGCACGCACGCACGCACGCACGCACGCACGCACGCACGCACGCACACAAATGAATCCAATTATGTCTACATAATTCTCTTTCAAACATAAATTTCTGATCTGACAGATGTGTTGATTTAAAAGCAGCAAATGACAATGTGAAAGGGTTTGCCTGTATTTGTCTTGCAGCCAGGTAAAACATAGAACACACAAACATTAGCACACATTCTAAAATATGGAAATCATAATACAATACATAGATACATCAGTGGAATCCAGAAAACCTAGAGGACGCCATGGCTAAAACATTATCAGCCCCCAGTAGTTAAATGGGAAACTATCACTACAAATCATCATGAGAATTTAACAGTGGTGGCCTGAGAAATAAAGGAATTATCCTGCCTGATAGACGTGGCCTTTCATTGTTTCCCCTACATGCATCTAGCAGCAGAGGTGCGCACCAAGTGTCTCAATGACTCTCCCTGTCTAAACTTATTCATAAAATGTGTGGAACAAGCTGTATGATACGTGTCTGGAAAATTGGTATATGTCTCGTGAACCAGCGAACTCCTAAGCAGTGCTGTCACCTCAAAGGACCGCCGACTCCCGCGACTTTGTTTTATTTATGAAGATACCTTTTATTTATTTGATCAATATGTTTTAGTGAGGAAACAATGCATTTAAATATAGGCATTTTTGCCTATATTGTCTTAATATGATAACCAGACATTCTATACATTTAAAATACTTTGAACTAATGTTGAGAAAACCTTAAGAGTGTGTTAAATTACTTGTCATTTGCATTTTCATCTAAACGACTATGACTATATTAAAAATGGCTGTCAAAATGAACACTGGGTGACTCATAACTGCTTGTTTGTCAAATCACGTTCTAATTTCCAGATGAGTACCTGTGCATCAAATGAAGTGCGGTCGTTGACAAATTGCCCGAGTTGTCACTGAATGTTCACTTGTTAGCAATTATAGTAGCCAGATATTTGTAAAACTTAAACTGTTCAATGGTCTGACCCTTAATGACACTCTGAATGGGCATCAGGGGCTTTGTTATAAAGTCTACACATCAGTTTTAGTGACATTCTGTTTTAGAAAACAGTTATTACCAATGAACAAAATCATCAACCACAGGGCCAAAGGTAAAAATCCCTCTTCTGTTACAGGCTCACCATGATGTATGATAAACTTACAGAGAATTATCACCTCAATCTGCAGCTCCCCTCTGAGAACAGTTTTAAAGTGAGTTTCAGCTCGTTATTTAGCTGTACAGCTGTTGGTTCTCTCTTGTAGCGCCATAGTTATTCACAGCAGGCAGATGCACAAAAATGCTCTACAATCTCACTATATACTACCCACTCAGCACCAAATGGCACACAGACACAGTTAGCGACTAGCTGGTGGACAAAGTGCAGCATTTAGCAGCTAAAAAGCTAGATATTTCCCTCCGGAGTTGGTAGAGACAACACAGCTCCAAATGAATCATGTTGCTCTGTGCCTGCTAGATGTGCAAATAGTAACTGAAGAGGTTGTTTTGTCCTCATAACTTGTTTCTGCTGCCTCAAAGTGACACAAAAATATGTTAATGTAGGTTTAACATTTGAATAAAAAGAAAAAACACATTGTCTTCTTTCGGTCTCCCTCTCTCTAACACACCACCCTTTCTTACTTCTTTAGACACATGCTCACCATCTTACTTTCTGACACATGTCTCAAGATATGCAAGCACAAGTACATTTTTTAAATCTGTTGTTCTTATTCACAGAGACAGACACACACACACAGAGACACACACACCTACCTCTTGTTCCTGCTCAAGGTGCTGTTTCAGCTCCTCAAAACGCTCCCTCTTCTCGGCTTCTTCAGCCAGACGTTGTGACACTTGGCGGCCTACAGGAGCCAAGAGAGATTACAGTGGGATGCTTACCCACTGCTTACTTGTTGTGTGCGTGCGTGTGTGCGTGCGTGCGTCACTAACCACGAATGCTCTCCAGGGTTTTGGCCGCTGACTCTCTGACCTGATTGATCAGTTCCTGGCGTGCCTGCTCTGCTCGCTGGGCCTTACAGTAGATAGACAAGAAATCATCATTAACAAAGATCTATCCAGCTGCCCTGTAGCTCACCTCTCCTCCTCTGCCAGTCGTACACACACACACACACACACACACACACACACACACACACACACACACACACACACACACACACACACACACACACACACACACACACACACACACACACACACACACACACACACACACACACACACACACACACACACACACACACACACACACACACACACACACACACACACACACAAACACACACACACAAACACACACACACACTGTGTGTAGGTCATACAAATCAGATTGTTACACTAAATCAAGCAGCGTGCAAGCCCCAGACTTGACTTCAGCTGCATCATTATAATGACTCGCTGCTGAAATTCTCAGTACTTGAGGGGCAGTGTCACCATCATGAATCATGTTATGTTATAAAAAAACAACAACTCCTTTCTCTGTCTTTAGGGATAATACCTGTGTAATGACTTGTCTTACTAAAGGCTTGCTTTCTCAGCCTGAAGTTTAGGCTTCCTTTTGATTTGATCCGTTAAAGTCAGTTAGCAGCATAATGGTGACTTTAAAGGTACTACACCATGTTGACTGCCATGTCTGCTATCATGGGAAGACATTCTTGAATATTTCTTTATGCTATTTTGACCAAAGTGCTTGTCATAACTGAGAAGGGGAAATACTAACAAAAGCCCAGACATCAAAAAAATTGTAAAAATAAATCAGAGGTGAAGATTGTGTCCCAGTACTTGCTCCTCCCTGCTGATAGCGCTGTTCTTAGCAACCCTCTCCATGCGTCCACGGTACACAGCACAGTCCCTCTCGATCTCCTCCACCTCCCGGAGGGAGAAGGTGACAGCAATCCGAGGCATCGGTAGCTCTGACCAGCAGATATAGTGCTGTGGACACAGTTAACAAAAAGTTAGTACTGAAAAGGAGGCTCATTGTTTTAAGTGTTAATCCTGAATCCTGTTTTCATATCTTGGACACCAAAGATTGGTGTTAAACTTCAAGGAGTGAAAAGTGCCTATACTATCATATAAGACACAGATACAGTGGAGCAGCTGAAATTAGCAAATGATGGCATTTCTGCTTGAAACATTATCAATATAGTCAATTAATTTTCTGCTTATCAACTAATTTCTTAATAGACAAATTGTCGTAGCTCCAGTAAAAAAAAGTTTACCAGCTGTAAAAGAAAGCAATGGTCTACTTGTATTGTCGGTTGGAACCCACATAATTTAACATGCTCATACCCATCCTGTAGTTTTTCCAGGAATAACAGACCCTGACACTAGTGGACATTAGCATACAGAGAAACACTGTAGTTACAGAACGCCAATTAGTCATAAGCATGGGTTGACGGTTTAGGTCAGGTAGGTCGAGTCATAAAAAGCATAATGTGCTGGTGAATCAGCAGGAGATTCACAGAGAAGTGAGGAAATGACATACAATTGGATTACATAAAAACTTGAACAATTAGCTAAAGCTTTCCATTTGTCTGGTATGCTAAGCTTCATATAATTATGCCAAGTGGGGGGTCCATTTATATAACATGGACAACTGTTAAGTATAGGGTTTTAGCAGTAGTGCTGTGAATTACATGGTAACTCAAAAAGAAACATTGACTATATTTAGTGCACCCTTATGTGAAAAACCACTCTAGTGACAACATTTTCTCAGATACAAGTCACTATAGTCAATGTCAGACATTTTAGAGGACAGAAACAAAAGAATAAAACTTTTTTGAGTGGAAGGGGACTAACATGACTATAGATATTGTTATAGTTGTTACTTTTGTGGTTGTTTGCATCTCTTGGACTGTCTCTCTGTCTGTCTGTCTTTGTGTCTCTCTGTCCATCTGTCTGTCAGTTCTCTCTTTCTCTTTCCTTTTTCACCTCTGCCTCAGTACCAGTACCTCATCACCAGACAATTTATCACAATACTGTTGCGTGTGTATTGATAACATTTTGAAGGGCCTGTCCCCATATGTTGCTGTATTGATTATTTGACCACCCCCCTTGGGCAGTATGGATTTCCACATGGATAGAAGCATGTTGTGGCAGGTAGATAATTGTGTAGTGCATGTGGATTTTGTGGAAGGCAGAGCCTATCTGTGCACCATAGCCAATACAATACACTGAAAAAGCAAGAAAACAGATCAAATATGGTATGTTATATCTACTTATGCTATATGTTAGTTAATTACCTAGTTGTTTACTGTGACTACATCTGACATGGGTTGTTGGGAGAGACAGTGGGATTCATGTTGGGTTTTTTCTTTTCCTTTTTCACTTTAAAGCAGACACTCTGACGCAATATGGAACTGTTGTACTACCCCCCCAGCCTGGTCAGTTGCATACATGAACCGAGGAAGCCTCTTGGATGAGAGGTGAAACGTCTTCCTAGACAAATAACCAAGTCCAGTTGCTTTTGACTGAAATTGCTTTTGGGGACCTGTCTGCAATAATCCAATAGTCCAATTTAAGCACTGCAAACTATAATCCAAGATTGTCTTTGAACTAAATAAAGACTTAATTTGTAATTTGTTAAAATGTACAAACCTGCGGACAGCAAATCTTGAGAAGGTTGATGGTCTTTCCACAGACATACACGTCATTGGCAATGTGTCTCAGGAAGATGGGAACACAATCCTCCACATCCTTTGAGATCAGAGTGTAGCCTTGGACCCAAAAGTGTTTGTCTGCACAGATTCAAAGACGCCCATTACTTGCTGCTATACAATTTAGACCAAGTAGTTTTACTGCTCCATTATGCCTCTGATAACAGTACAACACACTCACAACTGAAGTAAAAAAAGTAATAGTGGAGGAGTGCTACTCAGCCTGCACTGGGCCCAAAACTTTTCCTTATTAGTATGACTTACGGGGCATGGCAAAACTCTGGTCGCTTGAATTAACACTTGGAAATTGTTAGCGCTTAGCTCAGTGATCCTAAGCAAAAAGCATAAGAGAACATGAATGCGCTGAGCTTCCAGGGCTCTTTACAGAAAGCCTACGGCTTGCCAAGATAGCTTAGCTGCTGATTGCTTCCCTGGCCGACAGACTTCGAGGAGAACAATGACATTTGTGCGTCCTCCAAAAAGCAGGAGCGAGAAGTGCAGAGGTTCACTGCAGGAGTTGATGAGGTGTAGCCGATGAGCAAATGAACCTCGTAGCCATACAAAGCCGAGGTGATGGTCTGACCTTGAATGGGTTGTTGCATGACATACAATATTTGAACAAGCTATATTGATTCATTTAGAACCATGTTTATACAGTAGAATGCTCACTTACAGTGTATAGTCGTTTGGGGGCAAAGAGGCTTCCATCAGGATTATTTGTGCAAACAATTCCCTAATACAGGGATGCAAATACGTATTTACATTATCGATGAATTTGCCAATTATTTTGTCATTTTGTCTGTAAGATTTCAGAAAATAGTGATATTGGTCCACAAAGTACTTTTGCCCCAGCAAAAGCTCTACTATAATATGTTCTTATCTTGTTTTCCAAAAAAAGTGAATCGTCTTATTTGGGAGGGAATATTGCAGTATAGAATACCGCGTCTTTATTTTAACTAGAGCAGCAACGATCAGTCGATTTGTTGACATGCAGATGTTTTGATAACCAGAGTTAAAAGTGCCCAAAAATGTAAAGGTGTAAGTCTTATTTTCTTGTAATTATTTTATTGGTTGTGGAGTTTTGATGAAATCACCTTTAGCATTTTTGTATTTTATGATGTTTATTAAACCAAATGATCCATCTGAAAATAAGCAATTTAATAGATGATAAAAATAATTATTAGTTGCGGGCCTAATTGCAACCCTCAAAATAAAATTCCGACTTGAGCTGTAACAAAGAAATGTCTTTAAATTAAACAGTAAATATTAAAATCTGTTAAATCTTTAATCAGCCAGACGTTTCCTGTGGAGTAAAGATGGTCACAGGTCTGTATTTATCTAACATTCAAGGATAATCTCCTCCTGTCTCAATTCTACTCTTCTGCTCTCCTTAAACAGCCAAGTCATTAATTGAACTAAAAAAAGATTAAGTCAGCTAGATTTGTCAAGGGCAATTACAAGAGAGGAAATGTATGAAGTAACTAATTTATTTCAGAAAATGTTTCAGCTAGCATGGTTTCCAACTGAAACAAATAAAGAAACATTATTTATTAGGCTCTGTCCCTTTGGCTTACTGAGCAGAGATGGCTCTGGTCTCCGATGTTGTTTCCCACTGATTATCATCCAATAACTTCATGACACCCTTCATAGACACAAGGACAAATCCAACTAGGCAATAAAGGCTGTAATGAAATTTGTTTTGTTTTTTCTGCTAGACAATCTGTTCAGCAAGCTTTTCACTTTCAGAAGCTGCTGGCTGAAGACAGCATGAGAGCATCATCTCACCTCTAAAGCTGAGATAGTCCTCGTTGACCTGGATCATGAATTCTCCATAAACGTCACGAAACACGCCGCTATACACCCAGTCAGACACAAACCTAAGTGAAGCACAGCAAAAAAAGTCACACCCAGTCCTGCCAATTTCTGGAAAGTTTCCAATAAAGCAAGTTCTGCATATCAGTGGAGTGAAGTCATGTCCTTGTGTAATATTATTTTTGTTTTGAAGGCACATGCATGAAGAGTGTAGTAACTGACCGTGTATAAGGTTCACAGCTGCTCTTCAGCAGAGACAGCAGCACCGGATAGTTCTCGTTGCTGCAGTTATTATGTGCTTCATTGTACAGGTATGACAGCAGTTTAACACCCTGAGGAGGATCACATGGCACTGAGCTGACATCCCATCTGATAGGCTAAACACGACGATGATGGATGACATATTGCAGTTTGCAGACAAAAGTGCACTCACCACAGGGAAGGTGGCCTGGCCTGCACCCAAAGGCCCATCTACACAGCACAGTTCTGACAGGTACCTTAGATTTAAATAAAGCAGAGTTTTTTTTCAACTGATGTCATTTGCATCAAGATCCTATTGGGTACAACTGTACTGTCGGCTGGGCTAGTTGAGGTTAAAAAGTGTGAAATTAAAACGAACATAGAAGGCAAAAAAAGTGGAAAAAACAGGTTTGACCTCACCTGAGTTGACGGCCTACTTTGCGGAAGAGGAAGCCAATCGTCAACAGGCTGAGGGTGGGTGGAGTGCTGAGAACACAAGCCCTGTAGTAATGCAGATATTTCCGCAGACCACCTGTAAAAGCCTTGGAGAGAAACAATGTTTTTTTTTTTTTATTTCATTAGCTATGAGGTGTAATTGTAGGTGTTAATAAATTGTGTGTGTGTATTTGTGTTTGCAAACTCAAATTGCCTCTTGACGGACGAATACAATATTGAATTGAAAACACACAACAATGGTGTCCCACACAAGTCCCATGCAGAGTACAAGGAGAGAAGGCCGGGGGTACATTTTGCAGTCTCAACATTGTTAATGATGAATATGCAAACATACCTGTAAGACTAGGCCTTTTTTGTCAGCACTCTGCAGAGTAAAGCGACTAAGCCTCAAGTAGTGGGTGCCGTACTGGGCCAGCTCCCCCAAGAGACGAGACACACTCTCTGGAGAGGCTCCAGACACGCACACACCAGGTCTGACATCAAACTGAACACTCTGCGAAGTAGATTACATATTTACAGATGACGGAAAAAATGCAGAGAACAACTGTACAATGTAACAACATCCAATAGCCTTGCAGCAAAGACTGTCTCTGTAAAGCATATAATAATGAATTTGTGTCGAGGTTGACAGAAAGTCACCTCCATGGTGACTTCTGAGGGCACGGTTTGTGGTGTTATTATATTAGACTGCAATACATAATCAGGTGTTTGTTATGTTGCCCTTCCCATGGTTGTTTTATGAGAACTGGATACAAAGACAGGGCCCTTCTGGGGGAACAGAAATAACATAGACAATATTTTGCAATCTAGCACAACACTACCACAAAGCACAGCCTGAAAGATGACCTTTGAGTTTAATAAACACCTCTTTGACAGTCTCAGCAAAGATTTTAACACTTGCAGGAGTTGCATCTGATTGGTCTAAAGTATTAGATTGCATCTAATTGTACAGGTGTTCTTGATATTGTGTCAACCTCCTTTACCAGCCTGCATATTAATGATAATCTTTGCTAGAGAGCGAGAACACAAGGGACTTATTTAAAAAAAAGAGGATTCAAGTGATGTAGTAAATAACTATAATCTTCTAGAGAATATAAAAACATAATGGAAAACAATTAACAAAACTTCTCTCCTATAGTTTTGTTTTTGGCATTAGGAAAATTACATTTATTTCTTCACTATTTAAAGCATGTTGTCAGGCAACTGTGCTCAACACTCTCACTCTGTTGATGTATTCATAAGTCAATTGGGATTGTTTATATCACACATGGACAGTCTGTCCATTGATTCTGCTCTCAAGTTCACTTCTCTGTGTTTTTCTTAGTAATTGTATGCTCTGACATTGCTTTTAGCACTTCATTCACTTATCACATCTGTCCCCAGACGCCTAAAACGACAAATCATGCATTTAATTTTATTTAAAGAGACTGATAAAGATATGAAATGCACCTGGTTTAAAGGAAAAGTCGTGGACGCCACTCCGATCAAGACGTTGAGGAGGTCAAATACCAGTTGTGCCTGAGAGTCAAGGGGCAGCGGGAGAAGAGGTGAGGGCGTAGCAGTGCTGACCACCCTCATCTCCCCCTCCCATAGACGATAGAGCTTGTCAAAGGTCTCCCTGCCTCCCTCTGTCAAATAGAGGGACTCCCTTTTCCCTGGCGGGCTAGTAGGAAAAGTGTAGTAAAATGAAATTAAATGTGTTCCAGGAAGGGAGAGGGAGAGTTTGATCAAACTTTTAGCAGCACAACTGATGTGTCACTTACCATCCAACAGACTCCCAGCAGCGGCTTCTTGCAGGCTCAAATGTACGGAGAGCCTCCCATATATCAACATCTGGAATGGGGCTGGTCTCGGACTGAGAGTCTGGGGTCATGTTGGATGCTGACTGGAAACCCTCATCCTCAGACTGATCTAAACATGGGGGGACCTGCATAGACAACAATAAATCCTGATGATACCATTGCATAACACTGGGGTTTAAAATTAAGTCAAACACTTGGACAAATATGAACCCACTCGCAAGTTAAAATGAGTTGACCTGGCCACATGAAAAAATAAATTTAAATTTAGCAACATGCATTAGCTTACTAGACTTAGACATAGTGCCATACCCTTAAAGCCAGGCCAGTTACATCAACATTACTGGGAACAGGAGGCAGGTCCAGTCTTATGTCAATGTCTGAGGTACGACTGTGCTGCAGTGCTCCAAACAGCGTCATCCTGGTCTCCCTCTCAAATCTTTCTTCCGCTTCCAATTTGGTTCTCAGGGCCAGCAGTCCTGTGCCTGGAGGGGCAGCCATCAACCTCTGAGTTCCACACAAACTCTCCAAAGTTCCCCATTCCTCCCCACAGATTAGACCCCACGCCCGGGCCTCTAGCCTCTGCAGCTCCTCGCTCTGGTAGCCCCAAGGTTGAGGCCTCCGCGTCACAGGCCGCTCTCGTCTCATGTAGTCCTTGCTGAAAGAGGTAGGGGGCGGAGGTGCCGAACCAGCTAGATGAACCAAGAGCTCAAGAACTGCGTCTACTTCCTTCAGGCCAGAGGATGCTCCCTTCAGCAGAATCCCCAGCTGCTCCTCCAACCTCTCTGCTTCCTCTCGGCACCCTGCCACCCGCAAATCAAAACATATCATCAGGACTTTGTTTTTGGGCGGCGTATTAGCTGTGACACTCGGTCCTGAGGCAGACCCTTTGGGATCATCTTGAAATAGCTTAGACAGCAGGGCCCCGTAGGCACACTTCTTCAGAGTTCTGCGGAAACCATCTCTTGAGACACCACCCAGGGCGCGGCGTTTCCATGACACCCCAGACAGACTGCAGTCACACAGGGCACCCAGAAGCTCAGTGATGCTACCGTCGTTGCTGATGTACGTCATGGGGTTGTTGGGGCTCGAATACATGGTGGCAGTGTTACCTCAGCCTTTAACAGTGAAACAACACAGGTGTTAAATGGTATATCGTTTTCTCTGTTTTATTTAACAAGACAATCAGATTCAGCCGTGCACTGTGTGTGTAGTGGAAGAATAATATGATAGTAGACGTTAAGCTAGATTTCAGGACCCAGGCATGCACACAGTTTAACCCAATTTAACCACTAAACTAGACAGTGACGTTAGCTATAAGTTAAAGTTGCAGCAAAGCCAGCAAACGGTAACCACCCCAGTTCCTTCCCGAGCTAAAATAATGCTTATTGAGATTATTTACCCTCTAGAGATGCTGTGACTCCTTCCAGTGCATGCTAACGTTTGTTATTAGCAACTAGCCCCCCGCGGATCAACTGGCTGCCTTACTTAGCTCACGTTCCAAGCATGCGAAGTTCCCCTGGGTCCCCCTAGACAGTTCCCGAATGTCTTTATTATTCTGTGGTTATTCAGTTAATGTGCTGTAATTGTAATGTTGTTGTGACGAGCTAACTACTAGCTAGTCGCTTCTTCTATCATCATCCGCGCGGGACTACGACAAAATTAGAATCTGCCCAATTGAATGTGATTGGACAATAGAATAATCAAACACCGGTGATTGGCTAAGGTTGTCGTAGACGACACGCTGATTGGTCAGCGATGTTAGTCAATCATAGGATAGCGTTTTGCTGCATTCACGGATACGGGGAGAAATGTACATATGAGTTTCCTACTGTTTGGTCCAATTTTTACGGGTTTTTCCGCTAAAAAAAACTGTACAGGAATGGCAATAATTGTGTAATAATTCCCTTTTTCAATTTCTCAAAGCTTTTGAGATCAATTTCAAAACTAAGAAACAATCATTTAACTATTGATTAACATAAGTCTTAAAATACCACGTAGGAAATTAAGAGGCAACACCTACAAGGATTTTGTCCAACGTTAATCTCGTTTTCGAAATATAAAACGAAATGCGTCACTCTCTAAATGCTTATGTGAGTAGTAGCGGTGAGAAGGCACAACAGTCAACAAAACAACAATCATTTACGGAACTCAGTCACGTCGTATCTTCCAGGGGCATGAATGTAGCAGAGCTCAACGCACCTGCTGATAAGTCTTCTTTAAGGACGGATTCACACACAAAACAGACAAATCACGAAACTGTGTTACACGTGGCTGTATAGGCAAATACATGTAGAATATACAGTAGTATCCTCAATTTGATTAAAATACCTCATTCATCAGTCATCATGCAGAAGCAGGCAGGAATGGCAGCTCTCCATGAAGTCTCCAGCGATGCGCTTTGCGTAATTACGCACTGGTTTCACTCATTGAATGAAAGGAAGGTTCAACTTTTTTGGTTTGAGTTTATCTCAATACAATACGCCCATATTTACTTTGAGAGTTATTGGATGCTTTATATGTTCCTAATGTCGATACTTCCTTTCCATCCCAAAACCTTTTTCCGAGAAAAACAATATTCCAAGGCGAAGCTCAAATTTAAATCAAGTCTGAGTCAATGTTTCAAAGCGGATTTTGTCCTTCTTACATTAGAATTGCGTCAGGTGAGATCTCTTCACGGGCAGAGGAAAAGTTTGCAAACAAATACCTGGTGTAAGTACTGATGTAAGACAGACTGAGGGAACAAGCCAACCCATCCTTATATCTTTCCACAGCACCATGGTCTAACTAAACTAGGCACACAACCTGCTTTTTTTAATAGGCTACATATTATTTTAAGTTAAAGGCAAACACAGTCTCAATCATTTTTTTTTACCTTCTCTAAACACTTTCCTCCCGGGTAAATACAGGATTGGGAGTATTGTCCCGGAGATGTTGTCTATATGTAAATACCCACATGTCAATAGTTGATCACATAGGACATTTAACTTAACAATGCTCTGATTTCTTCACTACTCATTTTTAATGCCCTTGTGATTTTTTTCTTTAAGAACCAATGTATATTTGTATATAGTTTATTGTGTATATGGGGGGGGCAATTTCTTTTTCTGTGTCTATACTTACACTGTACTGTTTCTTTTTGTGCCCAGGTCTCTTTGGAAAAAAAGAGAGCTTGGTCTCAGTGATTTCCATTTAAATAAATTATTAAATATATAAAAGGAGACCAAAGGAAACAGACAGAATATTAATAGGAGAGAATTTTTATTGTGCTACAAGTTACTTACTTTAAGCTGTAGCCAAAGCGCACAGATCTGTCTTCCAAAGCATAACAAATGGACAGGATATTCTATCATTTTAATATTTGAGGTTCTGTATTTGTGGCTTGTAATTTTGCATTTCCCAGAGAACAGTTTTCTTTAAGCCTGCCTGGCCTCTCTGCAGCCCATTAAACTCAGACCACAGGTGATTTAACCGTCTGCTGATATAGCCTCGGTCTCTCTGGTCTAAACAACTTTAAATTCAAACCACTCTCAAACCATAGTTCCAAGCCTGTTAAAATGCAAGCTAACCTAACAGGGTATTTTACTTTTGCTCCAGGGTTCTTACTGAGCTAAGGGAGCCCTAGAATCAGTTGTTGTAGGTTTTAAATTATTCATCAGAACAACAGCTTAGGATGACACCACACCATCATTGTTTTTATTTTCACCAAGTCCTCCTCCCCCTCCTCTTTCCCCTAAGGCGGAGGAAATCAAAGCCAAATCTCATTAGAAGGTTTGAAACGTGTGTGAGTGAAACACAACCTGCTGGTAAATACAACCATCTCCTGCTGAATGAGAGGCTGGCTGCTGTCTCTGAAGCATCCAAGGCAGGAGGGCATAAGCCAGCAACATGCAGATTTTAACCCAATTTCTTGTAAGAAAGACTGCATTGACTTTAAATCATTATTTCAGTGTGCAGCGTCATTCATTTCTAGACATTCAAGGGCAGAAATCTTATCACAAGTGCAGTGCACACAAAATAATGTTCTCCCAAAGTGATGTAAGCTGCATGTCTTAATAGAAATATAACATACAGTACTGCCTTTGATTTTAATCTGATAATCAACGATAGTGTACAAGATGCAGTGTTTGCGATAATCAAGTGCAATCACTCTTGCTTTGGCAGCAGCCCTTGAAGTTGTTTTAGCTTTTGCTGCATCAATGATTTGCTCAGTTAGAGGACGGCCTGCATGGTCCTCTGGTCTGTCTTTGATACCCCCACCCCTGTGTCGGGGTTTGTTAAGCAGTCAGATGAGGCAATTTTGCCTTTCATCTTTCTTTTCTCCAGTTTCATTTTTAGCTGTCAGTACTTAATTAATGTTTTCGCAGCAATTTTTCAACCTTCACTGCTGATGACATAGATGCCGTGCAGCTATTTACATTATCAACTCCTTTCATGAAGCTAGACCTTTGCTTCTGTAGTCTGTATTCTGAACCGTGTAACAGAAAGATGATGTTGTATTGGGAAAAAAGGCATCAAATCAGTCATCATGCTTCATATAAGCACTGATGCTCTCCAAGTAGTTTGGGGTCATAATATGTATGACTATCTGAAGAAAACTGTCATGTTCAAGCACTTGACTCTCTCCCTCATAAAGGGATTGGTTTGCATGGAGATCATTTTCATAAATCCACTGATTTCTCCTGTGTAAGATCTTCAGTGAATGTATGAGCAAGGTAATGAGCAGCATAAATACCAAAGACTTAAAGCAAGGATCCAGTTCACTTCAATATGAAACTGGCTACCTGCAGCAAGTGTTACTTTTGTCACCCAAGGTGATTGTAACTCATGCAATATGCATGAGAGGTTGAGCGTCCAATTGAAGCAAATCAATATTCTCAAGAAAAGAAAGAAACACAGCAGATATGAAGGGCGTATATGTCTCTGAGTTTATTCACGGAGGAGTGTATGATGAAATCTGTGGGTAACTGCTCGGTCAACACACAACCTTTGTAAAATTAAGTTCATCCAGTACAACCAGATCAGTTACAACATAGAGAATCTTCTCAGCTGCCTTGGATGGAGGAAAGCATTGGCTTCCATTAATGGTCCTGCACTGAAAGTGGAGTGTCCCAGTTTCTTTTATCATTACAGCACATTCACAATTTTCAAAATGGAAAAAAGTCTCGACAACTGCACAAACAGCTTTTTTTCTCATTTTTTTTGTCCCAGGACTCAATGCATAGGATTATACAGTTAGAATACAGTATTTCAACATGTTTTACAAAGATTTATATGGTATAGGAAACAAGAAATAAAAATAATAACTGCACAGCAGTAAGAAAAGTCATTTGTCGAGTATAGATAGTAATTTATCGTACACACTGTTGAATAGCTTGGAAACACAGGGCAAAAAAATGAACACCAATCAAACAATTTTGCGCTATATTCCATCTACATAAGGACACCTTGTTGATTTCAGACTAATTGAGGAATGCCAGATATTTTCAAGGGAAACCGAAATCACATTGGCCACATTGTTTTACATTTATTCGTTTTGGCCTTTTGCCTTAGCCACCAAAATCCTACAAAGCACACGCCACAGACACCCAAAGGAAATGTATACATCGAAACTGCAACCATAAAAGAAATCATACTGAAATGTATTCAGCCTATTGGCACACACATGGCTGCAGAAGGGCATCGAGCATTTTAGACAGCACACATAATATCACAAGTCCAAATACATTGCTGTGTCTATAGCACTATCATCATCATAATCACCTAGGTTACCAATAGAATAATTTAGAAACAGTATATACGTATCAACCTATTCATAAGGCACATTTTTGGTTAAAGAAAGGCTCTGAAAGAAGCGTCTTGCATCAACTCTGTCAGTGAGAGAGGAGTCAGCAGTAAACAACGGCAGAGACAAGGATGGAGTCTGCAGGCGGCATGCAATTAAGATCAAAAGCCTCTCCTGCTGATTCCATTATACAGAGTGCCACTCTGCACTGCGCTGAGTGGGCAGTGCCAAGTGCTGTTGGTCGGGATGCCAGGGTGCCATGCTGAGACAGCAGGCAGGCAGGCAGGGTCGAGGTCTGTGCAAACCTCTCTCTAGCCAAGGCAGGAATCGTTAACATTCTGGGGTCTCTGGAGCTCGTTATGCTCTGTCAACACGTCCATGATCAGATAAGAGGTACAATTAAATCATCTGTCAACAGCAAAACCTACAATTTAGAGATGAAGAGTGGTGGTGTTTAATGGCCCAAGAAAATCAAATCCTCATTCCTACCTTGTCAACACCTTGGCTCTGACACTGACTTCAACATCTCAATTACTATAACAATTATGTACATGATTGAATATGACCTCCCGAACATCACACAAAGGCTAAAACCACTGTAGTTTGTTCAAAAACATACTATTTAAGTACCAACTGCAAATCTGGCAGTCATTTAACATCAGCAATAGGCTATGTCATAGCTTTAGAGGCAGAATGCTTGATGACTATTTTGAAAAGTTTTTAGAGTAATTAAAGAGTAATACTAAAAAGAAAAGAATGACACTAACATCATGAACACTAACCATGCATGAATCAATTTGGAAAATTCTCTAACGTATTGCTGAATTGCTACAGTATGTGAATACTTAATAAGCTAATGTGGCTGTGGATTGTGCCTCATAGTATTCAGACATTATTGCAGGGCTAATATGAGTGACGTGGCTCCATGGCAGAATAAAGTTGCTTTTTGCTGACACTTACAAAAAAAGTTTAATAGCAAAGAAAAATATCTGGAAACAGTCAATGGCTGCAATTAACTGAAAAAAATCTGAAATGTCCTTCTGTGCTTTAGTTGAGTGGAATGTATCATGGCACTGTATAATAAAGGGAGACTGACTGTGCTATTATCAATTTTCACCAGCACAAATGGCAATTCATCTTAAAGCAAATCTGAGTCAAAAGCAAATAATTCAAACATTTCTGAAACTACTGGTGACCTGTCAATCATATAGGCCTGTACATTGCTAACCAGTGTCCTTGTGAGGACCCTTTGGTCTCTGTCAAAAAGCCCAGTGAGAGCGCAGGCCTCAGTGTGTCACTGTGTATGGGGGATTAAAATGACAAAAAGCAGGCGTCCCTTCGCCCTCACGCCTGACAGTAGGCATCCTGTGTGTGCACACATTCCCACACATTCATACACACTCAAATATAGCAACGCACACTCTGTTTCACATGTTTTACGTCACACAGACATCTACGCACACACAGGCTAATAAAAACACTATCTGCAAGGTGATCCATTTAAAAAGATAATTGATTTTCCTTATAAAGCTTTCCGCATAAAGACTGCACAATAAAAAAAATATATAATACAATTCTTAAAACTTTTTCTACACAGAAAGAAATTGAACATCTGATTATCGCCCCTGCCAGTGCTCCACAGAGGGGCTTAATTCTCAGAGAGGTCTACAGCACTGCATTGTGGGAGCAATATTCAGTGAAGCATGAGTGAGTGCGCAGACCTTTAAGGTTTGGCCAGTGAGCTTTAAGGCGTACCTATGACAGTGTAACCCATCATTTTCTTCCCCTTTTTGCTCTCTATCTGCATTTCATTAGTCCCTGTTACTCTACAGCACAGAAAATTGTCCCAGGGCCATGTTGTACAATATACAAGACCACAAGTCCCTCCTCACCTTTCTTTATTTCCATATTTTAATCTCTAAAAGGAGAAATAAGCCCCTGTAGTCACTGGCGGTGTCCTACCATTCCCCCCCTCCCTCCCTCCACTCATGGGTTAGAGATCAGTCACTTTGTTTTCCAGGGCAGCTGCTATCTGCTGGAGCCGCAGGGTCAGCTGTTTACTCTGGGCAGCTGGGTCTTCTTCCAGAGAGGCGATGATCTGAAAGAGGGATGGAAGGAGAGAAATGAAGGAGAATGAGCCAGAAGTCGGAAATGATGAGCAAAGAGAAAGAGGAGGAATAATTGGGCAGAGGACGGCAAAAGAGGAATGTCGGAAAAACGTTGTGAGAATGAACACAGGACAAGAGAAAGAAAAAGGGTGGAGAGTGGGAGGAGAGGATGGTGTTATTTGACATCAACAGTCACGCCATATACGCTGTTATTGTTTGTGAGGCACACTTAGGGGAGACTGACAGCCCCATTTGTTTATCCAACTTGTTCATTAGGTTTTGTTTATCCCCCTTTCGTGACCTCAAGTGGCAATGCACAATGGACGCTTAAAAATCAATTCCCATAGCAATTTTCCAATTCACATCCCACAGAAATGCTTTCAATTAAAATTTCATACAATCACTCTTCTGGCATATCAAGAGTAAAGCGAGAAAAAAGGAAAAGCAATAATATAGTGGGCAGTAGTGCATTAAGTGGAATAGACTCCTTTGGGTGCGATACGAAAGAGAAGGGCCTCTTACCCCGTCGTAGTATTTGCTGGCGTACTGGTAAAGTTGATGGAGAGCCACTTGTGTGTTCAGTTTGTCTGTGTGAGACTGGAGGACATAAACGACAATTTAAAGGTTAGAGAGAGAAAATGTAACAAAACCATAAAACTTGCTTAGAGTTGAATGAACAATTTACAGTACTTGTTTCTTAGAAAAAATTATTATTATTACTATTATTATTATCACTAACCATCAGACATTAGACATTATTATCCAGAAGATTTGCATAGAATAAAACCAAGTTTTGATACTATTTGGGGTCACTTGTTTTTTCAGCAATAGTCACTCAAAGTATTTTCATTCTGAAATTACCTCTCTATATAGCATTCATTGTCAGTGACGGAGTCTGCCATTTTGCACTGTATTGCCTACCTATGCACTAAGGATTCAGGTGGGAAAAAAAACAAATTTTTACTGTTACTATGTCTGTTCACGCTGTATAAGAACTGTATTAAGTTCATGCAAACCAAACTTTGGAGTCCTCGAATTCCAGCTACTTCACATTAAAGTTTTTATCCAAATGTAGTGTAAATTTTAACCAAGTTTCCAGAAAAATATGCAAAAGAAAATGCAAATAAATTTGCACTTTGATCCTCTAGTGGTATTACTACCACTATTATTGAATATTAGTTGGTTAGATGGAGCTAATTCTCTAGTTGGGTGCCATTAATCCATGGCTTGGATATCCGCTGGCTATACAAGAGAGCCCGAAATAATAGCCATTTTCCCCTGAGACTAGATTGTCATCGGACAGATAGCTTATGAGTTTCAAGATTGTTCATGGCATGATGGAAAATTATTGATGGATTTCTTGATAAAAACAAGATGACTTTGTATGATTGCGCAGTGCACCAGTTGCTTTTCTGTTCCATTTTTCTGATCAAGTAGCTTGCTTTTACCACAGTAACCACAGCTGTCGCCTAATCAACCACAATTTAAATCTTTAGGATTATAACTTTAATGCCAGAGTCATTTAAGTGGCACAGAAAATGACAGCAGTGTTTCTCACCCGTGACACCTCTGCCAGATGAGTGTTCATGTCCTGATCACTGACGGGAACCATCTGCCTGATGCCCTTGTAGTAACTACACACAGACACACACAGACACACAGACACACACACACAGAGGAGACAAAGCGGAAGAGAGGAGGTGGTACAGTAATCACCACATCATATATTTGTTATTGAGAAATCTTTAAAATAAGCATTTTAAACTGACATGAAAACAACAGATCAAAAGAATATTGTTTTAATGTGTTGATAGGACTTACTCATCCACCATCTTCTTATAGGTGGAGATCTCCTTTGCATAGAGTAGTTTGTTACTTGGAGAGTCCTAGAGACAAAAAGTGGACACAACAGTGAAACAATTGTTATATTAGATTGATTGACCTGAGACATTCCTTCTTCTCATCATTTTTACTTCTTATGTTATCTATTTTGTTCGCATCTTCCCTCTTGCCTTTTCACCTCGCACCTTCACCCCCCCCCCCCCCCCCCCCCTTCCTACTGTTTCTACTTACCCGGCTGAGTTTGTGCTCGCTCTTGGTGCAGGCATCCATGAAGGTCTGGGCGATGACAGAGAGCGAGGCGTCCACCACTTCAGACACGTGGACATCGAAGGTGAAGTGGGGATTCTTGAGGATATTCACCCAGAACCGCAGAGGAAGGCTGCTCGGAGAAAAAAAGCCAAAAAGCCAGGACAGTGGTCCATCATCAACAGTTGGTATCATTATTGTTGCTCCAGAATGGGTAAAAATCCCATCAACCACATTACATCTATGAATTAATTTGAGTCAGAGAGGCATTTCATGTGTGAGAGCACTTGCCCAAGGTGCAATTGAGTGCAGTACAAGATAATAACAGGGATGGAGAAAAGCCTTTCTTTTAGATGTCAGTTTATTCAGAACAATACCCTCAATTGTCAGTTAACATTATTATTTCATATGATACTGACCTCTCTCAGAAGCATTGCTGTTAAATGAAAATGAAAAAAAGGCTTTTATCCTAACAAAAAGGGATCTACAATGAGACAGTCAATGATGCTTGTCTTCTCTAACGAATAGAGATTAGAAATTCTGAAGTAACACCAAAACTTTGACCTTTCAAGTTTGCGGGCGGCCGAATGACCAAAAGCATCAACTACATATTGTAATACGAGTATGCTCACTAATTTCCCCACTGAACAGGAAAACACACACTCCATACGTTTCTCTCCAACCTCATGTGAGCTTGTGAATTCAAAAGAATGCCCAAACATACAGTATTTTTCAAAAAAACTTGGTGTGAATACCTCGGAGACATGAAGCGCAAACCATGTAAAATTAATAGTGGTTTGGTAATATCTCCGGGGGAAAGCTGCATTGAGAATACAATAGAAGCATAAAAATAGCAATGTTGCTATAATCACAGTATTAAATTAGCTTGGGACATAATTACCATGTTTGTTTGTTGTTGTGCCTCATACACACATTCATATTTAATACTTGGCCCTCAGTTGATTTGATAAACAGAACGGGTGGATGCAGAATGTGGTGTGGAGTGGAGTAAGTAATTAAATCGCTCATCTCCTGTCCTTGTGTGGGTGCTCTCTTGCCAGCCTCACGTCAATCACTGGCATCTACATGCAACACGTCGTCTTGTATGCTTGAGCCTTAGCCGACGTGACACTAATTTATGCACTTAAATGTCACATGGGAGCGGGGGGATTGCAAATGCAAACTAAGTGAGCCGAAATTGGGCATTTGTATTCAGCTCTTTCTTGGATAAGTAAGTTTTATTTCTTCGAGAGTTACTGTATCTCAGGCAGCAGGATGTGTGGTGTCGACTTCAACAGTGTGTATGTGTGTGTGTGTGTGTGTGTGTGTGTGTTAGTAGAGATTTTAGTTTAGCACTTAGTACTAATTTGAGTTATTTAGCACTTGGTATTTCCATTTGATTTTGCGTGTCTTTATATTTCTACTTCATTACAATTCAGAGGGACATTTTCATTCAATACATTCATTTGACAGAACTAGTTACCAGTTAGAGACCTTTGAGACCCTTCACAAAAAAGCAGGTATCTATGACTTGTTGACGATTGCACCAAAGAAAGATTTCCCCTCTTACCCTCTCAGTCCTTTACTTTTCACTTAAGTAAAGGATCTAAGCACTTCCTTCATCACCAAGTACATACAAATGAAACTTTAAGAGTGACTATCGGTGTATGCAGGCGTGCAGTACTCTTACCTATTAGTCTTCCATATATGGATGGTCTCCTCATCCACATTGTTGTGTTTCAGCGCTTGCTCATCCAGGAAGTCAAAGAAATATTTGACAGCCGGTGGCACCACTGCCCCAGAGCACAGTACGCTGCGGAAGAAGTCATCCACAAACTGCTGCAGTGTTCCCTGAAATGGGCCACAAATAATGTGAGACAGGGCAGAGCACGCAATATTAGTAAAGATATTGAGGCTTTTCTAAGTTTAGCATTTTCTGCCTTATCCAAACTCAGAAGTCTTCAATTGAAGTTGGCTTTTTAACTGAAAAACATTCCTTGGAAAGAAAAACAATTCTATTTGCCAAGGTCAGATAATTAGACAACTACTTAACAAATGTCTTAAAGTGATCTTAATGTCTTTGTACCTTGACAGAAAGGAGTCGTGTTAAATAGATCTCTGTAATGGCTTTGGTCATCGACTTGTCCTTTATGCTTCCTCGTTTAGATTTGATCTCATCCAGTTCGTCTGCCGGCCTCACCAAGTGAAACACCTTGTCATCTTCCAACAGAGCATTCCCTGTTAGGCAGGCAAGAAACACTTTAAACTTTCTTCTCATAATTTTGCTCCTTATTTATACATGCACACTCTCACAAAACATATTGAGATGATAAAAAGGAGGGTGTTTGTCAACTGAATTTGGATGCAGAGAGAATATGCAAGTAGAAATGCTAAACAATAAACTACTCTGAAATGCACATTACAAAGGCAGAAGATAAAAGTGCATATTATTTCGGCATGATCTCAAAGTGTGCTGCACATAAAACAATGTGTATTAGCATGTTAAATGAGAGCAGGGATGTTGACAACAGCCCCGGGGAAAAGAATCAAAGGGAAGCATTTTCAGTATTCTCAAGTTCACACCTTATCTATGCTGGTGTCAACAAGTGTGTTTTACTTAGTGTGTACAACATGAGGGTATTTAGAGACACATACGCTCTTCGTGGTTTTCCTGGTTCTGGTCATAGTTTTGCTGAATGTGAAGAATGCTGGACAAGACTAACGTGGCGTTATCTCGCACCTGGAAAGCACATAACAGTCTTTTGTTAGACAGAAAACCCACACAACAATACACTTACTCCACGCACCTTGAATTTAAGCGTCATTGTGACTTAGGTCAGCAGTCTCTTTTAGTGCCCTAGAACTAATTCATAATCAATGCAATTGAGTGGACAGCAACAGTGGGTCTTTATTGGGGTATTTACAGGCCATTTTCTTTGGCATCAACCCATTATTGAACCCACAAATACTGTGATTAGCACTTCTCTGACACAACCAATGATTCTATGGCAGCAAGGTTGTCCTCTAAGTGTGAGACATCAGTGGGTAGGATGAAAAGGAAGGAGTACCTTTGAAAGAGGGGGATTTAAGAGACCTAAAATCAGGACAAGTAGGAGATATTTGCAAGTGACCTTTGTTTCCCGAGGATCAATACACTGCCAAGAAGATTTAGTGGCCTTCTGTCGCCATTGAGAGCTGACAAGAGAAACCAAATGCAGGCACTTTCAACTGGCTGGCAGTGAGAAATTAAAAAACTGTAGACAATTTCTCTAAACTGGTAAAGACAAACAGTCAAGAAAAGTGGCTCTTAAGTGCTTTCTTATAGGTTTGTTCTATTTCATCCTTACTGACCGCAAGAGGCAGTGCTTAACACTGAATATCTTCTGTCTTGCGCATGCGCAGGTCGAGTATTAATATCAACAAAGTCACTTGTGACCTAGGATGACCCCCGGCTTGGGTATAAGTTCCGGTGTCGAGATCAGTTCCTTTTCGTTACGTTACTTAGTTGTTACATGTCATTTAGCGGCTAGCGGAGTGCTCTCCCTCAGGCTGCCCTGAAAGGATGCTAGCAGGAGTGTGTGCTCGGCGCTAGCTTTTTATCGACGGCTGATGTATCAGTGGAGGCGCTCCCAGCTCATGGTAGCTTTGACCACTGTCCGTGTTTCTGTTAAGAGAGAACCCACGGTTGGCATATGCCCTCGCTCAGGCAGCCTTTAGGGGGTACGCTAGCAGGAGCGTGTGCTCCGTGCTGGTTTCGCTCCCCTGTCACTATAGCAGGTAAAAAAAAAAGAAATAATATAATTTAAAAAAAAAGAAGACATTTTTGCGTTCCGTCTTCAAAAAGAAGAATAATATAAGAGAGTGCTCTCGCCTTGTGACTGTACTGGCGCCTTTGCCGCAATGGACAATCATGCCTGTAGTTTCCTGTATGGCTCCTCTTCAGCCTAAAGATTGCCAACATTGTCCCTCTTGTCTTGGCCTCGTACACCTGAAGCAGAGTCTTTCAGAAGACGCCTGCATGAACTGCAGTTACATGTCTCTCACTATGAGGGCTGTAAGGCTGCCTGAGGTGGAGAGCCTGATGGCTGATGCTGGCTCCACATAGTCAGGGCAGTCGTCCCAAGCCCTGCCTGCCCGTCCCAAGCGGCGTGCCATGAAAGCTGTCATTGCTCCCTCCAGGAAGACAGCTAGGTCGGACGAGCTGTCCCCGAAGGTGGAAGAAGGTGGTGAAGCTCAGATGAAGTCTCTTCTCCTGTCCCTCCATTCTGGTGCAGAAAGATGGCTCCATGGGATCCATCATTCGTGCAACCCTGGAGCGCCTGCAGCTTGATCTCCAGCAGGCGCAGCCAGTGCTTTGTTCAGGTGCACTCCGGCCCCTACCACCTTCACTGTTCCTCCCTCTGAGAAATATCTGAGGGAGTTGCACGAATGCTGGAGAGACTCTAAGGGCGCACTCACACTGTCCATCCGTACTGTGCCCAAGCCAGTTTCCATCCTGTAATGCCATCACACGAGCCGTGACGTGGGTCAGGGTCGTAAAGTTGTGGGGCCAAGGTTCCTTACCAACTGCTGGCATGTAAACACCTGGCAAATACCGCTTCTGTGTTAGTTACCGCTACAGTAGGTGTCTCAAGAACCACATTTTGCCAACACACACACACACACACACACACACACACACACACACACACACACACACACACACACACACACACACACACACACACACACACACACACACACACACACACACACACACACACACACACACACACACACACACACACACACACACACACACACACACACACACACACCAAGCGTCAATCTTCTATCAATCTTTAAAGTGTGCTGAAGGTCGCCCCATGAATCAGAGGCATTAAAGGGAAAGGCCGACTTTCCGAGATCAGAACATGCTCCAGGGACCTAAAGCCCTTAGTTTTAACAAGTTTACATGAATGGATGGTCCAACGTTCAACCAGCTCTATTATGGCGTAAAGTCGTAGCTCTCCAATAAGGGCTTTATAAATGAACAAATACGAGTGTTTATTACACCTCTCGGCAAGAGAAGGCAAACCGACCACTGGTGAATGCAGAGTGATATTCTTGAGGTTTGAGAATGGGAGCAGGAGCATATCTATAAATTCATTATTACATCATCATAACCAGAACTGTCAGGAAAACTGATTTATCCTCTTCCTACTGATCATAGGAAGGCTGGTTCGGTTTCAGTTCAGGAAGCAAAATTTCTGTAGCAGTTTGCTCACAAAATTGGCAACGTGAAAGTTAATTGTGTAAAGCCAGCTGCAAAGATATGTATACTCTGTGACTCTCTCAATATTAGATCATTTCCCAGTGGTTATATACCGATTATTGTGATCAAAATCTCTGCCTCTAGAAAATAACAAGAATTTTGTTTTATTTTCAATAACTATTCATATTTAACAGACACAGGAAAGTGGCATTCAATCTTCTCATGTAACTCTCAGCAAGAAAGCAAATAAGAGTAATTTTGAAAATGTTAAATTATTCCTTTAAGAACTGACAAGAAATCAGGGAGAGGAAAGTCGCCAGCTGGACTTGAACCAAAGACGTTAGTCAGCAGCTTGAAACCCTACATCACCATGGCACCCAAGCAATTAATTTCTTCCAAAAAGCAAGTGCACAGTTATACTGCCAGATTGTTTTATTGAATGCTGGCATGTTGTTACTGCCATGAAAGTCAGAAAAAAACAGGGTTTTACACATTTACACACTGATTTGACTGGTGGTAAAATGGACATTAAACGTTTACCAGTGTTAATTAACCAACAATAGTATAAATAAAAAAATAATATGATGCCTGTTGATGTGTAAATATGCAGCAGACATACACACCACAGTGACACAAGATGTACAAGATGTGAAATGGCGTGAAAATAGGCAACCCCATTCACACGCCCACATAAAGTTATTTACTTCCCTTCTGCCTCTTCATATCCCTTGCTGGTTTCAGTATTCCTTAAAAAAATGTTTCATCAAGACACTTAAATTTGTCAGTACTTACATTGTAGTGTGCAAGAGTGTTGATGCGTTTCCATCTGCCCTCTTTCTGGGAAGTCAAGTCCAGATCAGACAAAATCTGCCCTGTCGAGCCCGGGCGCCACTCTGTGGTGAACGCAGGAGAAGGTCAATCAATCATCTCTGCTAGGTGAAGGTGTAATGCAATGCTTGGCAAATTGTCACAATGTTTTTTTTTTTGGTTCTTTCTTTCAATATGGATTGAATTTATTTCATCATGGTTCACTGTTACCCTGAGGTTATTCTGTAATAATGTGGTCTGAAATAATTTCAGCTACTCATCTTTCTGTCTGCACAGCTTTCTCTCTCTCCTAAGATGACAGTGACACACTTGAGTTCATTTTGGCTGAAGAATGTGACGGATCAGAATTTTCTGACCCCAAAATATAGAAAATGCAACACCACCACAGATCTGAGCTCAACACCCTCTGTTACATATTATTCACTTACAAGAATCACTAAGTATAAGGGGGTTATCTCTCTGATTCACCATGAAAGAAGACATAATGAGATCTATAGCGTGCATGGGAATAAAAACTGGCTTTGATGTTGGAAATGTCTATAGAGCTTTGCCTTTTAACTTGGTCCCCAAGGTTTCTGACTGCAGCAAAGAGCAAAACTTTGTTTAGGGAAGAAGGCTTTCTTTATGTTGCTGACAGTGAATAACTACGCAACCTCAGTGAAGCTTTTTTTTTTAATTCTACAAACAAAAAAAGAAAGAGCGATAATCTTGAAAATAATCTATTCAATGAAGTTAGAATTAAATCAAGAATCAATTTTCTATTTAGACAAATGCATTCTGATTTAATTAAAAAGGCATTTCAGGCGGGACAGGAATAGATTCTCCATTTTGACATCCTCGCCACTCTGTGTAACCCTTACATTATTCATCATTATCAGATGTTTTCTGCTTCAGCTCATCCTCCTCTGAGGCAGCCTTGATTTTACTCACCCAGTGTGACACTGTCGACCTTGGGCCGCTGGGAGTACGGTAGGTTCCTGTACACCTGCTCTATTATCTTCTCTTTCACCTGTGAGATGGTGTCACAGCTCAGCACCTTGACGGGCGTCACATCGGGACCCTCACCCTGCACCAGCACTTGCAGGGTCTGGCAAACACACATTAAGTACCATGTTGTAATATAGCTTGTGCAATTTTCGTATGTGCGCACACACACACACACACACACACACACACACACACACACACACACACACACACACACACACACACACACACACACACACACACACACACACACACACACACACACACACACACACACACACACACACACACACACACACACACACACACACACACACACACACACACACACGAATGACAAATATGCAGAAATATTCAAACATGGCCAGAGCACCCAGCCACCCACCCACAGCAAGTCCCTCTGTCATGAAGTTGTCACCATGGCAACCAGACTTCTGTAAGCACACACACTCTCTGTGGTGACACCTGAGAGAACTCCTGTCACCTTGGCCAGCTAATGACCAAGGCTCAGCGGGAGCAAAGTCTGACCCACCTCGCCTCCCACACTCAGTCACTCTGTCAGAAATAACTAACTGACCACTTGGCAGATTCAAACAGGGGGCAAGCAATCCAATCCAATCGCAGTAGCAGCCTCATGAGCCTGTCTGCATTTGAAGCGAATGGGAAAGAGCATGCTGTGAACTAAAGTGAATAGTGTCTGCCTGTGAAATTTAGCTCATCGCATTTTTTTCCTCCTTCTGTAATTCAATCACAGAAGGTGATCCATCACGGCAGGAGACGTGTAATTCAGGCTAATTTGGTAATTGCCCTCGACAACGGCATTACCCATGGGTCTTTTTATTTGTGCTGACTTTAACAGAAAACAGCTGTGTTCACATTAGCTTCCATTATTGAAACACGATACCATAGCGAGACACAACAGGCTTTTACTGATACAGAGCAGGTGCAGGTGCAGGTTGGAAGGTCGAGGAGAGATTGTGCAGGTTTCTTGTACTCTATACTTGCACTGACTTGTAGTATTTTCACCTAAGCCATGCATTTCACCGCTATATTGGAGCCGAGAACATTGACACTGAAAATGGATGTCACACAAAAGCAGGCAGTCGCCTAGGGGGTTTTCATTGGTTACCATGGTAACTGCACTGTGTGTGTGTGTGTGTGTGTGTGTGTGTGTGTGTGTCCGTCCGTGTGAGTTTTTGTACTGCTCACCAGGCACAAAACACCATGCCATCTCAAAGCAATGTGGCAGTTTTCATGACACTGGGTTGTCTAAGTCCAAGCGTCTAAGTGTGTGTGTGTGTGTGTTTTTGTGTGTGTCCGTCCATCTCACCAGGATGGAGTACTCTACATCGTCGCCCAACAGGCCCGTGTCGTTGAGGGTGTACTTGGCTTTCTTCACTCTGGCGTCCACGGGCCCTTTCTCGATCTGGTGCTTGATGGCTCGGAACAGTTTGTACAAGGGCTCGCCTGCGGAGTCCTAATACACACACACAAACACACATAGGCGCAAAACCATTTAGAAGTTGTCTAAGATGTCGTCAAGCACCTAATTGTTGTGATTAACATTTTTAAAAGATAAATGCACCCTATGATCTGATGGGGGTTTTAATTTTTCCGAGGCTGTGGTAGTGAGTTTTAAAGATAGAGTGAATATATTGGAATCATATGAAACTAGACAGACAATCTAAGGAATCAGTTGGTACCAACCATGATAAACTACCTTGTAAATAATGCTCCAAAGTTAAGCTAAAGCAGAGGAAAAACTAGCATGTCCATTTTGAAAGGCTGACCTTAAGATATCTGAATGAAAGTAAGTTCTATGGGTATCCACAGGATTTTTAATAATTCTCGAAAGATTCTCAAGTTAAATTTAGATTAACACCAATTTATCAGACATATTAGATCATGAGAATGGGCATCATAAACTTCTATCATAACCTTCTAGGCCTTGTAAACTCTAAACTTTCAACATCGAATAGGAGCCTAACCAAAACAAAATGTTTATTACAAAGCTATGACAGAAAAAACTTGACAGTTCTGTTGAGCTTTTATCTCCCCTTGATCATCCCCTATCCTCCACCACATCTTAAAAAAGGGGGCGCAGAATACTAAGACGTTAAGACTCTCTGACTCCAGTTAAGGAACATGATTAGCTCACATTTTACATTTAATACATTTTAAGTGTCTTTAAACATGTGTTACCTTCAAAAATTGGTAAAGGCAGATAGACATCCAGTTACACAACATCCTTTCCACCACCGTCTCTGACCTGGAAAAACACATTAGATGGAATCATTCTGGTGTATAAATGTTGTATGTTAAGCATACTACTACTACTACTACTACTACTACTAGTAGTAGTAGTAGTAGTAGTAGTAGTAGTAGTAGTAGTACAGGCAAAACTGAGAAATAGTCACTACTTCGCCATTATAGATGTTATGATGTCACTGATGCACTAGCATTTGTCTTTACATATTTTCTATAAATGTTTTTGTAATATGTTTTATGTATTTTTTATATTTTTTGTTGATGTCTGGGTATTGTGTTTGAATGACAGGCAATACTTATTGTATAGGCAATTTTCATTGAATTCTCTTGAAAATATTGAAGCACTACTTTCTTTAGATTGTGGATCTACAAAATGTCAACAGGAGAAATTTCTGCACAGCTTGTTATTATCTGAATATTTTAATTCAAAAATCATGTCAGCGGTCACACAGATCACCCTTCCTAATGTCACGTATTCACTGGTGGCGGCTGTTGTTAGCTGCTAGCATGCCTAATTAGATGTTTTGTATATAAGGGGGCTTGTGTTGGCACGGTGGCCTAATCAGCATAATGAGCGTCTCCATTGGGGGATAATTAAGATGTGTACTTGC
This sequence comes from Echiichthys vipera, assembly GCF_963691815.1. Classification (NCBI taxonomy): domain Eukaryota; kingdom Metazoa; phylum Chordata; class Actinopteri; order Perciformes; family Trachinidae; genus Echiichthys; species Echiichthys vipera. Next base: position 17,378,337 of record NC_139832.1, read on the forward strand.
ATAACAGCCAGTCACAGCGTGGCCAGGCACATCAGACCGTTCTGATCACATAACCCCCTCCCAGCAGTGATGAGCGACTGTACTGTCAGACAAGTGAGTCCTGCTGAGGGAGAGCGGGCCATCATCTGAGGATGATTTGACCGTGACCTTGATCATTACATTGGAGGTGAAGAGCAAAGAATGCTAAAATTGGAGATTATTTTCTGAAGGCTATTTACTTCAGTTAAATAAGTCAGCTGAATGTTTATAGATTCTCACACTACATAGGAATTATGAGATGTTGCCAAGGAAGAAAAACCATGACCAATTAATTATTACACAGTATCAGAAAAAACATTTGCAATATTTGGTGAGATCCTAAAAATATCAATCAATTTGTTATAATAATAAGTTATAAGGTCATGCCAATCCCAACAGTATTTTTCTGGAATTATGTTTTCAATGATTGCTGATTTTTGTAATATAACGATTGCTCACTGCTGTCTGGGAAAAGGGTAGGTTTGAGGTTTGAAGTTCCAAGGGTTTTCAGGTTTGATGTTGGCAGCAGGTGATTTACAGTGCAGTTAAAGAGAGTTTTTCTCATCAGGATTGAGAGCTGGAGCTACAGTAAAAATGAGCCCAAAATTAGAATGCATGTCATTTTTTAAATTAGAAATATCCATTGGAAAAATCATCCTGGTGCAGGATTATGCCGTTAACCCAATAAAATGTGACTTATGTATTTAAGGCAATTAAAAACAGTACCAACCAAAAGTATTTTTTAGCCCACGTACCATTGGTCAAGAGCTAAAAGGATAAGAGGGGAAGATGAAGAATATGATGAAGGGGAACAGCAAAATAAGTATCACACAGCCCTCTGTGCTTGGACTTGGTAGGAAAAAAATCAGAAGGAGAAACAGAAGGAGGAGGATTGGAATAGATCAAGCAGCAGTCTGGTTCTTGATAGTGGACTACAGTAGTCAGCGGAAAAAAAAATCCACAGAAAACATGGCAACAGAATGAAACAGTCCACTGCCTCTTGAAATGAATCCCAGTCCTCTAAAAATGGTTAATTATACTGCCGCCAGGGTTTAGACATGGAGGGATTCGTATTGTAGAGCTGAGATATAAGGACATCTGATGATCTCAGGGCAAAAGTTGCCAAACAAGACTACAGCCACAGTAGCTGCTCTGTGAGGATCTACTTAGGGCCCACTCACACTGTCCTTCCGCACCGGGCCAAAACAGGTTTTTCGGGTCAAGCCTAGTGCGTTTGACCAGTGTGAGTGCAACCGCTCCGCGCATAACTGCGCCCAGCTGGCCGTCCACGGCCCGTCTGAGAGAGATGGGCTTTGGTAGAGCGCGTTTGCATGTGTACGAGCACGACCACGACCACGACGCCTATGGCGGTTCTGAAGTCATTTATGTGCGCCTGTTCAGACATGTTCGGACATAGAAAATAGAAGGACGGACCATGCACGGACATTTAACAACAACAACAATGGCGGCGAAAGGTTCACGTTGGTGTGATGGAGGAGGAGTGTTTACTGCAGATTTGGTCGGATGAAAATATTCAAAAACAGTCGACAAGACGCACAAAAACTCAGAGGTCTATGGAAAGATTTGTAAACAAAGCTACGCATCGCGATGACGTCAATCAATGCGTGTGACGTGTTACGACGTGATGACGTATGGACAGGCAAGAAGCATTTGCGCGAGGCCCAGGCAGTGTGAGTACAAACGGGCCTGGGACGTGGGGGGATAGGGAGGGGGGGACAAGTAGCAGCAGCACTGCCTCGCTCACCTGCGCAGCATGAGCTTAGGGTTCTTGCTGTGGACGTATTCCTCCATCAGCTCCAGCAACAGTGTTCTCATAATGTCGGTGTAGTATTCCAATTTCCCATGTAGAGCCACCGTCAGTAGGGAAGCAAAGTACACCTTGGCCCTTGCGTTGAAGTCATGACTGCGCTCCAGGGTACGGATAAACTACAAACACACCAACACACACAAAGAAAACAGGCAGAAGACAAGCTAAATTAATCATCCTGATGAAGCACACACACACAAGCACACGCAAGCAAATCCAACATGATACATTTAAAAATTAAAAGACTAATGCCTGTGAAAACAAAAATGATCAAGGTAAATTCAGTTCTGCCTTGTTCTTGAATTGTTCTAGCTAAGAAAAGTTTCCAATTAGTGGAAGAGGAATCACCCAAATAGGCAACACAGTTAAAACCTCAGAGGCCGTTTCTGTGCCAGCAATATTGGACTACAGGGAATCTTCACGTCTCCCTCTGCTGTCTTCTAATTCTCACTTTCAGTTCTGTACTCCACAAATTAAAACATCACAAAGTCCTTAAATCAAAGGAAGAGGGCCTTGAATAGATTTAAAGGACCTTACAGTGTACTGACTGTAGATACAGCAGATTTTGAAAGCTATCAGATGAAAATAAAAGATTGCCTGGGTAAATAAGGATAGGGCTGGTGTGATTTTACCTTTTTACTTTTATCAATAAATCATCTGAAGAAACCAAACTCAACAATTAATTTATCCTGCTACATTAAGGAGGATTGCCTGCTTATAGCGACAGCCTAATATACCTCATGGCTCCATGCCATAACTGTGACTGTGGTCTAAATACTGTGAGCCATACTGTTGCATACTTCTCCATTATGATGAACAATGCCAGTTTAGGTAATTAGAAACATTGCCATTATTGTATTTTCAATTTCTGAGTGGCTCCAAATGAGAAAGATGTTTCTGTGCATGCTCAGAGACTTGCTTTAGTTGCTTCACTAATTTAATGAGCTGATAGTTTATTAAAAGTACTAAAAATAAAACCATGCCATGTTTTAGATATATTTCCATAGCTCTATTGTATGATATTTCTAAATTTATGTTAAATTTAAAGTGATAAACATTTCAAGAAAAAAAGGTATTAAACAGGCCCCCAGCCATACTAGCTGCTAGCTGTACTGGCAAAGCAGTGCTTTGAACTAAATACTGATGCTTAGGCAATGTAGCATACATACTGTGCCCTATTTAGCTAAGCTTAGCATGTTAGTATGCTGGCATTGACAAATCACACTAAAGTAAGCTTACAGCTGAGGCTGAAGGGAACGTCAATAGTTTTGCAGGTATTTGGTCATAAACCTAAATACTGAACAAAGTCAGGGAATCACCAAAGTCATTAGGATACATCATCTGAGAACCATGAGTGTCTTTATTCACAAAAATCACAAGAAACCTCCATGGGTTTTCAGTCAAAATGCTATTATTTTCATCGCATAGTCATGTTAGCCCATAAAACAAACTTGGACTAGTGTGGTGATGAAGGATTCATGCAGACAGGTGTCAAGATTGTTTTAAGGTCTAACATGAGAATGCCATGATCATAAACCCATTTTAATTGTTTAAAAAGAGAGTGCCTTGGAGTTTTCTTGTAATTTATGTGTCTTCCTCTGTCCTGATTCAAAGTACACCTCAAACAAACAGGAAACCCTCTAACCAACATCTATTGTTTACAATGCAGTCTCTCTATCTGTGATATTAATTATAATTACATTAATGAGGAAGGTTTTTGAGTTCAGGAGGTTGGAGAACTGGTTAAGCGCCTGAGTCACTATGGCCCGTCGAGCCTCTGGGATGTCAAGCTTTCCTGTGATCATCACATCATTGGCACCATCCTTAGAGGGCAGGAAGAAAACGCGGTCTGTGTAGGTTTTGTAGTCCAGGAATGGGATTCGTCCCTCACTTAGCTCGTTGGTGTGGTCCTCCATCTCGATCATCAAGTCTGCAAGATAAAAACAAGAAAGTAGTACGCTGTTCCTTTTTAATAAGCAGCTTTTCTCATTTGTGTGCTGCTCATCTGTCTTGATCATTATGATGTGAGAGGCAGAGAAGGGAGAGCTGTGCCGGGAAATAATTTCAGCTGTGAAAGATTGTTTTCTATTACTGTTACTGCAAAACTGCTCCTCTTAATGATGATAACATGATGTTAAGCAGGAGAATTTATTTAATTCACTGCAGCACAATACATCAAAGAAATGTAATCAGAGCTATGAAGCACTTCATTACTTGATAGCTTCTTAGAAATATGGATCCTTTGAGGGACATTAGTGATATTGCTGAGCTTTTGCACAGCTGCTTGGCTGCTACCTGTGAATTCTTTCTTGCAGCGGTCCCGTACACTCTCCTCCAGATTCTCAAGCTGATGTTTCACCTTCTCGTACTCCCTCTCTGCCTGTTGACTCTTTCTCCTGAACAGAATAAACATGAAAACAAAGTTTGTGCAAGGGAAGGATTTCAACTTTTTTAAAGAAAACGAAAGCAGGCCTAACTGTTGTTCAAAGACTCTGGTTTGAGTCGGCACAATTGGCTGAGAACTTCTGTGTTCCCTTTGAGTTTCACAAAAATATCCCATTAGTGCTGGTACTACTCCATCACTGTGGGTTTGTTGTTCCTGATGTAGGATTATGAATATTCAATAGAAAGTGAGATGATGCAGGACTGCCTGTGTGTTTTTGGAGAACATCCAGGATGCACAGACTGAACACTGTAAATGAGGAGGATACGCTATATTGCTATAACAGAACAATGCATTATTATGGGGGTAATTTATTATCCCCATAATAACTCTATTTGGATTTGAGTTTTATACCAGTTTGCTGCCAAACTGAGTTACACCTCTCTTACATCCATGGACCCCAAACATAAGTAACAGCCCTTCATCAAATGAGTACTCGGTAGTTGCATTTAAGGTTGGGTCAAGTAGTTTCTAGAGCATATCTAGACTGAAAATACAATTACAAGTAGCTGTATTACTCTACTTGTTACTACAGCGCATGTAACTTTAACCAAAAATAACCTACCTGTAGCAGTAGACAGAGATAGCAATGATGAGCAGCATGGGCACAATGACAGCAGGGATGATGATGTAGAGTGACAAATCATTCTTCTTCTCGTATTGCACCGAGCCGACCACCCACTCCCCTTTTCCAAACTTGATCTGTGGATAAACAGGGTGGGGGGGTGAAAAAGAGAGAGCGAGAGACAGATCGAGAGAGAGAGAGAGCGAGAGAGAGAGAGAGAGAGAGAGAGAGAGAGAGAGAGAGACAGACAGAGAGAGAGAGAGAGAGACAGACAGAGAAAGAATGTTATTATCTGCACAAGCTCTGGACATTTTCACCAGAGATTTATTCAGGTAGGTGTCAATAATGATAAAGATTTGACAGCGCTGCAGAGGAAACTGGGACAAAGGAGACTCTACATAATTGCCTAAAGTTTTGATAAAGCAGCTGCAGGACCTTTCAGTATTTCTAAAGTGCCGGAACTATGTGCAAGATGGTGGGCCAACATTAAATGAACAGATACAAGTGGATTGAGTTTGACACTTTATAATGACGCTTTTTCTATGTAGGTATTCTGTACCTATTGATAGTCCGTTGGTGTCACTTCTTTATGCAGCACACAGACACATAAAAATTAAACAATGACTCACTTAGAGGAATTTCCCAGTGGAGGGGTTACAGTATTTATCACAATTGTGGCTCAGCTATAATTAAATGTAATTATAAAAGGGCCTGTAACCACATGAGAACTGTTCAACCAGTGAAAAAAATGGTGTCCCCAGATGTAAAGAGGACACGCCTAGAGAAGTACAGCAAAGATTCAAGTACAAACTGACATACTTGAGCTTTTTCTTTCCAAGCTACTTTATACTTCTATTTAACTACATTTCAGAGGGTACTACTTTTCTCTCTGCTACATTTATCAGCTTTAGCATTATTATATATTAAATGGTCCAACAGTTTAAACAAGTAAAGCAGGAATGAATAGTCAACTGACAGGCTATTAATTGGCAACTACCGTAACAATAATTCAAGCAATGTTTTTATGTAAAAAGGCAAACAATTTCATGTTTTCAGCCTCTTTTTGTTCTTAATAATTTTGATCTATTTTTTTAAATCCTTCTTTAGATTTGGACTATTGGTTGGGTAAAACAAGTATTGTGATGGAGTCACTTTGGATTCTGACCAATATGAATTCCAAACAAACGATCAGATCAATACATAATGAAAATAAGCATTAGTTGCAGTCCTGTTAAAATTGGCTCTACCTCAACAGTAAAATGCTGCTCAACATTATGCTTCTATATAATGATCAACCTAATGATATAACATATTATCCTTTATTTACATTTTCCATTATTCTAGTTACATCATTTTATTTGTAATGGATTATTTTTACAGTGTGGCGTTGGTCATTCTACTAAAGTAAAGGATCTGAATACTCCCCCCACAACCTCTGTCTATAATCTGACCGTTAAATCCAGCAGCCCAGGCCGGGTATCCCGGCGGTGTCGTCTGGAGCGAGCGCTCGGCGTGGTGGAAGGTGGGTCCAGAAACAGCTTGTCATCCTGAAGCGTGTTGACCAGACAGGGAACGTCGCCCACAAACGCTTGAGCCTCTTTGGCCGTCATAGCTTTGGAGAATCCCCGACCCTGCAAGGGAAGATCGGCTGTAATGCTAAAAGTGTTGTGACTGAACTACATGACAGAGAAATTAATTACTGCATTTATACAGACCCATCATATTTGCATTAGTACTGGATGGAAAGTTTATAACAGCTCTTCGTTGTTCCACTAAGAGTGCCAAAAGTAATTAGAAAGATTAAGATTATATCCATTATAAGTAACTCCTTGGTTAAGCCACTGTAGGCACAACTCCAGTCAATCCCACAATTCTGGCATTGCAACAATCACTTTGAGATTCTGCAGCACAGTTTTGTTTCTACAGACATGCTTTCAATTATTCCAATGTAGTCTGCACTATAACAGGGGAAATTAGCTAAGTAAACCAGCGTCTGAGTATGAAAAGGCCATAGACAGTTTTTTTTAGATACAATCAGACTACTTTATGGAAATAGTGTCTGCAATTAGTAACTTTAAACTGAGGTATACGTTAGTAAATACCCTTTTTCCTAAAAGTGCATGTGTGTATCTCTATATATGTATGTTTCATAAATTGTGCACCATTTATTAATTGTCAATTTAACATTTTACAAAAAAAGACTGAAAATGTGATGCAGCAACTGCAATCTAGCATTGTCTATCCTTTTTTATCCATATTGCTCTTAATTCCTTTACACCAATAAGCTGACTTCTTCTCCAAAGCACACCCAAGGTGTCATGGTACAACTGCAGCATTAAAAGGGACCCAAGCAGCCTGCACTCACAGTGACGATGATGATGCTGGCCTCCGTAATGACCTTCTTGGTCAGGTTGTTGAAGCTGGGGTCAGGGTGGTAGTCGAAGGGCTTCAGTTCCCTCACCAAGTTGTCCAGCTGGATGTAGGTTTTAAAAGGCTGGTTCAGGGAGCTGTTTATTGTTGGAGAGCGAAACTGGATGACCGTGTCGTTCTTCTCGTGGGCGTCCTGGATGTATCAGAGGGAGAGAATATTGTTAAAACAAGACATGAAGGAGAGTATACTTCGGCTACGGTGCATGCTTTGCTGCGACGACACTGTTTGTAGCTTCAATAGCAGAGTCATTACATGCAGAGCACACACCATAGCGCATGACCCCAGGCACCCCCTCAACACATTCTTCACACTGCTTCCATCTGGCAGTGGATACAGATCCCTGGCCTGGAAACCAGCATGTTATAGCAGGAGCTTTGTCCCCTCTGCCTTAGCATCTGTCAAAAAAACACTTGAGTAATGTGTGTAGGGGCTATATACTGTATACAATAGGTATGTGTGTATCAGTGGTGGCCGCTGGTCTTTCAAGGAGGGGAAGCTCATTTTTCCGGCCTACATCATAAATGTGTTTGTTTATTTATATGTCAATTCTACCCTTCCTTTTCAAGAAAATTATCTGTGACCTCGTCGTACCAACTAGGCGTCTTTTCCAGGTACTTGACCAGTGTCCTCTCAATGGCCAGCAGAGCTAGGCTGCTTAAACGGCCTTGGCCCAGCTGGAGCTGCCGCGCCAGGCTACTGTAAAGTGTGACTGCCTGTGATTGTGAGTGACGGGGGCAGAAGCTCAACAGCTGCCGCTGCTTGTTGGGGAAAGAAACTACAGAGTGACAGAACAGAGTCGCCGAACACAACGCTAGTCGTTTTTAACAAAGACAAAGTTGCTGGGGATCGGTAAAGTCTCTGGATCAGTTCAGAACAACGTAATGAAAAACTTGAAAAATGCTCCGGTGGATGTTTATTTTTCAAGATCGCTGATTCGCTCATTTAGCTGTCAATCAAAAAAGGATTTCGCCTCAGGCAGTTCATCCAATCATCAAGCAGAAGCCGAGTGGCCGGGCCAGCCCACTGTCCCATAGACCCCCAGAGGCGCTGAGCGTCCGATGGGCGGGACAAAGCACAGCATTTATCCAATGACCGCCTAGTTTCGCTGCAGTGGAACAAACCGCTCTACGCTTCCCCATTGAAGTCAGTAGAAGCTGAGAGTCCGACTCTGTAAAGCACTGTGGCATTGTGGATAAATGAGAAGGAAGTTGCGCTGGCATGGTGGGAAAAGTAGCTGATTCTGAACAAAAGATGAAGAAGAAGGGAGAAAAAATGCCTGAGCTGGTACAATCAGGAAGGTAAAATGATGTGTCTCCTTTCCGTCATTCTATTAAAATCCCAATATGCCATCGTAGAATAGCAGCCACTGATGAACAACAACTCACTCACACTGAGTCATTACTCCTCTCTGGCTTTGTTTTTTGGATTTGATTAACTGGACCGACGGTGATATGTCTGTCACTCTCTGATTGTGTCGATTAAGGCCTGACAATACTGTGTGGCAGCTAAACCCTACAGTCCTGTACAGTTTGAGCTTTTCAAAAGGCGTAAGCTACATCAAATAATGCTTTGAAAAAGTCACGCAGAACTATAGTTAATCATCTAGTTGCATGAGGTTTTTTTTTCTTATTTAGCTCCAAAGTAAATGTACCCTATCACATTATTTTAAACTGTTAACCTATTGTAGCTTCCCACTATACAGTATGGTACTCTGTGGCAAAAGTAATGGTTCAACATTTCGGGTAATGGCAGACAAGATTTATAGCACTCTGATATCGGCCCGATAAATGTGAACTTACAGCCAGCAGCTGGATAGCTTAGCACAAAGGCTGGAAACAGGGTGATACCGCTAGCCTAGTTCTGTCCAGAGGTAAGACATTCCTGCTAGGCCATCATAAACCAAAGTATCGAACAAATTATAATTTTGACCTGATGATAACACTGGATGAAACATCAGAGGATTATTACAAAAAAAATCTAAGTCAAAATCATTATCTGGGCACTATAAAAGTGTGCATGAAATTTCAGTAGTTGCCGACATATTTGATGACTTGATGACAGTAACTTAAGTGAATTATGTGAAATTTGCTGCTAGGAAACATCTATAGCGCGCCCCAATCAAAAGCAATAAAGGATGTTAACAGCTTGTCACTGCATTGGAAACTGTGACATTACTTCAAAAAACAGTTCAATGAGACCAGCAACATATTAAACCTAACTGACACTTTGCAATACCTTGCAAATGTAGGTGTGACTGTTTAATTTATATATGCATAATGTGCTAACCTAATCAATGTTTATTGATAATCTAGTCTGTTGTCTTAATGTTACATAATTTAAGGTATACTGTGTTATTTTTATGACGTTTCCAAACAAATATTGTGTAAGTTTGATGTCAGATATGTCAACCATATTGCATATCATGATTAATATCCCCAAAGCTATTTCAGTCAAAAGTTACTGGACTTGTTATTTGTCTAGGAAGACATTTCACCTCTCATCCAAGAGGCTTCATCAGTTCATGTACGCATCTGACCAGGCTGGGACTGGTCCAACTATCTGGTGTGGGGATCCAGGTATTTAACCTTTCACAAGGCCAATGATGTCACTGGAACCCTTTGTGCTCCAAGTGCCAACAACTGTTGTTGGAGTGACAGTCGTTGGTGGGAAGTAGGTTTGGACTTTGTTAGTGCTCTATTGAGTCTTAACGACAATCGTTGGAGTCACAGGAGGCCCTTTGTGAACAGTTGTTCTTTGAGGTTAGATTGTTGAATCTCCTGGGAAGGGATGAAAGGGCTGCATTGTAAATTGGAGATAAGTGGTGTCTCAGACCTCCTCCTCTGTTTAGAAATGTTTCTCTACTTTAACATAGATGGCTTCTTTTACTCCTCTTTCAAACCATCTGTCCTCTTTGTCCAGGATGTGGACATTGTTATCAAAAAAGGAGTCGGCTTCCTCCTTGCGATGTAAGTGGACAGCAGAGTCCAGGCCTGAGGAGTTAGCTCTCCTATGTTGGATCATGCGTTTATGCAGTGGTTGTTTTGTTTCTTCAATGTAGAGATTTTTGCATTCTTCGTTGCATTGGACAGCATAAACCAGATTGCTTTTGTGGGTGTGTGGTGTTCTGTCCTTCAGATGTACTAGTCTCTGTCTGAGTGTGTTACTGGGTTTGAAATACACAGGGATGCAGTGTTTGTTGACGATCCTCCTGAGTTTCTCTGATACCCCAGCCACATACGGGATGACTTTGTTGTTTCTCTTGTTTTCATTGTCTTTTTCAACCACTTTGGTTTTCTTTCTGGAAGTAGCTGCCGTTTTCACAAAGGTCCAGCTGGGGTAACCACAAGTTGTGAGGGCGCTTGCGTTCTTCCCCTTGGGCCTGTGAGCTGGTGGGTACGTTATCAGCTCTGTGTTGCAGTTTTCTGATAACTCTAAGCTTGTGTTCCAGCGGGTGGTAGGAGTCAGACATATTGATCTGTGTGAGTGGGTACACCCCACATTGGGGTATACAGAAAACTGTATACCGCAATGTGGGGTAATGATGACCTGGACAAATGAGAACATTCACAGGCTTATCATGATTAATACTTTAAACAGGTCTTAACAAGCTAGTTTAGTCAGCTGGATGAGGGACACCATTGACTTGGTTCAGTCATACACGGTATGTAACAGTTAAACCCCGCAATTACTGTATATGTAAATATTTAGAAAAAACGAATCTCTTCTCTTCATACACTTGGTAATCATTTATATGTACTGTAGTGATTCTATTCAATTCAATAAGTCTTGATTGACCCAGAAGGGCAATTCTGGTGCAGCATAAAAAAGTAAAAAACATGGGAGAAAGGCAAAAAAAAAAAAAAGTAAAGCAAACATCAAGTTTGCAAAGTGCAATGAGTAAAAAAGTGTGAGTGGTATAATGTACAAAGTAACTAGGCTAAGTTTGAACTTATGAGCCGCTGGAGCAACCAGCTCTAAAAGTCACTGTTTACAATTAAAAACAAGGATTGGAGGGTCTTTACACCATAAAAAACACTCCTGCTTTGAGCCACTAACAAGACCCACAATGTAATCAACATGTTTTCACTACAAGCCAGCAGCCACGAATATTTGGGTCTAGTTCAGTGGATAGACTTAAACCAAGAAAAGCTTATGAAGTTGACCAGCCAAGGCCTTTGAGATAACACTTTACATCTGCTGCAAGTTTGTTGCAGCTGGGAGTCTTTTCAAATGTCAGCAGTCCCCCGGGTAGAAGGGGACCAGGGACTTGGCCAGGAGTGAATTGGGGAAGAGCGGCATATTCACATAATCTTCTGCAACCTTAATGCCAGTATTAAATTTAGCCCTTGAAATGAAATTGAAATTGTAACTGCTTAACACTGCCCAGTACACTGGAGGGGAGGCGGTGGAAAGCTGTGTACAACTCCTTCAAGTTCCCTGGCAGAGTCAATCCTACATGATTAAGCTGGATGAGGAACAGTTATATCTTGGTGAGGGTGAAACAGTGGCGCTGCTATCTACAATCTTACAGGTTTTAAGTATTTCTGGCCTAAGAAGTGAGATGAAGTAATGCTGGCTTATGGACTCACTGATCAGTGGAAGCATGGAGGAGTGGAGATGTGTGTTTGTTTGGTGCGTGTGCATGCTTGACAGAGTTTGAATGAATCATCACAATAGTGAGCTCATTAAATGCGGGGCGATTGATGGACAGTGCTGCTAATGTGAAAAGTAGAAACTCTCTGAGAGAAAGAATGAAGTGAGTGAAGAAATGAGGACTTTTAAAAGAGGATAATCAAAAGGATTATGGCAAGGAAGATGCTGGTAAATAAAGGAAAAATAAAAATAAATGGAAGACATACCTCAAAAGCTTCGGAATTGTCTCCATGGACCTTCAGGATAGCAGTCTGGATTAGGTCAAAGCCAGAGCCTGTCACCACAATGTTCCTCCCTCCACTAAACACGCACGCGCGCGCGCACACACACACACACACACACACACACACACACACACACACACACACACACACACACACACACACACACACACACACACACACACACACACACACACACACACACACACACACACACACACACACACACACACACACACACACACACACACACACACACACACACACACACACACACACACACACACACACACACACACACACACAATGAAAAGCTTGTAATAGGGAGGGTTACAAGAAGAGAGACAGACCTTCAAAATGCAACTGAGGTAAAAAAAATTATCCAGAGATGAAACAAATTAGTTTAGCCTGCAAGCAGCGTATCTGTTGTCTGTTGTTCCAGTCTGTGTGCCTAATCACAAACACCCTAGTACTTTCAATTGTACAGAAAAAAAGCAGGGTACCCGTCTAATGCATCTATTTTACGTGATCATCAAGCAGTTTGGCAGCATATCAAAGACTGCCATTTGTATCCCCTTCAGTGAATCAGAAGTAAGTATGGGAAATATTCTGCGCACTTACAAAAACAACAAGAACACTCTTGGAGAAATTATACTTTTTAAAAACTAAAAAGGTTCTTGGCATTATTAACCATTAACAAGGTTTCAGACAGACAAAAGCTTGTAGGGAGAGAGAGAGCTATAGCAAAGTGCCTAAACCAATCTTTAGAGCAACGGCAGTAGAAATACTTTAATTTAACGGAAAGCATTTTCAACACGCAACAACGTTTGAGTTCATCTGAAAGTACAAAAAGAAAAAAACCCTGTAGCTTGTGTGGCAAACTTCTCAAATCTTTAAAAAACAAGGTACAGAGTAAAAGGAGACATGACAAAAGCATAAAAATAACAACCGCCGTATACGTTTCCCTGAAACTTTCATTTAATACTATATATTCCAGTGAAAGCAATATTACAAACACTTTGATTTGGCGTAAAACTGCTACTGCTATGCTGCTACTTTATACTGACCAGACAAAGCTTCCTTTGGGTTGGTGGTCCAGCACAATGGGATTTTCCAAGAATTGGAAGGCACTTGGGATTGTGGTTGTGGTACTCTTCCCGTACCTCACTGTGACTGTGAGTGGTAGGGAGGGCACCTTATCTGCTCGGTATTCACCTGTCCTGCAGGTGATCTCTACTCCAAAGTGCTCCCTGCAAAGACAAGGACATAACATTAACTGGCTGCAGGAGCAGGGTTCATGCAAGGTCACTGTGAGGTGAAAGCCAACATGGCAGCAACCTGACAGCTTGTTAAATCCTGGCTTTGCTGCTCCTCTAGCTCGTTATTTTTCCGTTACCTCTGCCTAAAATGTCACCATGGACTGGGTTTGACAGAACACTGGTGGTCACAACAGTGAAAGCAAATGGTAAGAGAGAAAGAAATCCGGCTTATAACACCAAAGTTAAGGTCAATTACTTTTTTGCTTCAGGAATGAAAAAAAAAAAATCAATTTATGGGCTTCAAAGGCTGCATACTGTAGAATTTGCATAGAATACAATGTCTGAATAACAAGTAGCACTTATCAACTGACAAAACTGAATTGAAAGAGAATTGGGCTTTGGCCTGAATGACAATTATTGAGGAAAGAAGTCCTTACACAGTGCAGTCCACCTCTCCGACGGTAACCTGAACATCATCCTTACTGCCTGTGTCCAGAAATCGTCCAGAAATTGTAATGAGAGTGCCCCCAACTTTCGGACCTCTAGAGGGTTTCACTCCCTCTGGAATTGGGTCCTGGTGAGTGTTAAGGGTTGCAAGATACAGCATGAATACATACTCCCTGCAAGGATTTACATGCACACACAAGCTACAAACCACGCGTTTGCTCACATATGCAAGAACACACATAATATGTCATATAAACACATTTCATGTCAACCTCCTTGATCTCCTACTCCACACACACACACACACACACACACACACACACACACACACACACACACACACACACACACACACACACACACACACACACACACACACACACACACACACACACACACACACACACACACACACACACACACACACACACACACACACACACACACACACACACACACACACACACACACACACACACACACACACACACCTCAATTTGCTGAGCAAACAGTTAGTCGGAGCACTCCCCTGTGGAGAAGCTTTAGCGAAGCCAGAGATATGAAAAGCCAGTTTAATACTTTAACGGGCTGCAGCGTAGCTATTTGAGAGAAAGGAGGGCCTACTACACAGCATCTGGTTAAAGAGGAATGCATACACATTCTGGCTTATTTTACAGTGCATTACCATTGTAATTTGACAGCATCTAGGCACTTCATTAACCAATATATTTGGATGTTGTATTTGTACAATCCACCTAAATGACATGCCCTTGTGATTTCTGATAAGGTACTCTCTGCAGTGAGGAAATGGAAACATAATAGAGGCCATAAAACAACAAAATCTGCTGAAAGCTTTTGGATACGTTTATTTTCTTGGTCAAAAGTTTTGCGCATTTACACTAAAAGTGCAGTGTGTGTGTGTGTGTGTGAATGAGAGTATTTACCCTGTAGGTGAAGTACATGGAGGAGGTTCCTCTCTTTCCCCCTTTCACCTCCACTTCCACCTGCCCCCAGTTAGCGTTGTTAGGGTCAACAGGGCCGATCTCACACACCACGCTGGACAGAACAACGAAAAATATTAAAGATTAGAGCTGTGACAAACAATTACTTGAATTATTAATTAATCTACTGATGTTTTTCTCAATTCATTCATAGTTGTGTTCTACAAAATGTCAAACAATTATGAGATATAGACCCAACACAACATCCTGGAAACTCAAGGTGAAGTCTGGGTCCAGAAAATACTTGAAATGCTGCTAAATAAGTTTTTATCAGTCGACAAAGCAATACATTGACTCGTTCAAATCTATGCAAGACAGATTAATGTTAAACTTCACCAGTTTTGTGACAGCGCTTGTGGAAATTGGTTCAGAACTTAAATCAGCAACTAAAACCACTTCCAAAAATCATAACTCTCGTATGTGCTGCTTTGACTTCAAGCCTGGAGCTGCTCCATTGAAAACAAACATGCAATATCTGTCCTAATTTATCTATCCAAATTAGCTTGTTCTGTTACAGATGCTGGCAGGCAAATGAGTACTGTGTCTTGTTTTAGTTAAGTGGAGAGAGTTGGGAAAAATAACTGAAGTAATTAAAACAACAAGCAAATAAAAGATAAAAAAAAAAACAGGTTGATCTTAGGACTTGATATGATTTTTAATGCCAGATTGGCTGCTTCCAGAACATTAGATATTCAGTCCTCTGGGCATTTTAGCAAACTGAAGTGTCTGGAGTATTAAAAGGAAATATGTGATAAAGCAAACACAAGTCGTCAAGAAGAATGTGTTGTTGATAAAAGAAGTCAGCATGAAATGGCAAGCCTGACTTGAGCTACCAGGTGAGCCAAGTGTAGACAATCAACAGCTACAACAGTGATGTGAAGGAATGGAGTATTGCAGTGGAAAACATGTTAAATCTTAAAGCAAGTGAGCTACAGCATAGACCATAGAGGACAACTGACAATAAGATGGAGACTATAGCAGGCCCATGAGTTCCAGAAGTGGATGATTTAAAGGTGAAATACATTCCATCTGGTGTCATAAATTCTGGTTTATGCCTCATCACGCAGATGGTGTGGCAAGAATTTGTCACATCCTGCCAGGTGTCAACAGTTCTGATCAGTGGCCACAGGGCAACAATGTGGGGGTTTTCTTTTTGTTATAGAGCATTCCTATGAAGTGAACACCGCTGTGACTGAAGTACATTTGCAAGAGGAACAGAGTGTCTGCAGTGTGAAAAGACCACCAAA
Organism: Echiichthys vipera; assembly: GCF_963691815.1. Lineage (NCBI taxonomy): Eukaryota > Metazoa > Chordata > Actinopteri > Perciformes > Trachinidae > Echiichthys > Echiichthys vipera. The sequence continues at coordinate 17,394,450 of NC_139832.1, forward strand.
CAGCTGTGACAAATATGTAATACTATCAAATCAGTGAATTGGTGAATTCATATCTCAAAGAATTCCGGCTGCTCTGCAGACAGTATTTAAAGAATGAAAGTTTTGAGGCACGTCACGATACTTTATATGGCTACTCCGATGCATTTCAGAGGGAAATATTTAACTTTTTACTCCACTACATTTATCTGACAGCTGTAGTTACATTAAAAAACATATACAATAAATAGTGAAAGATTAAATCAGTGGTTCCAAACTGTTTTGACCTGTGACTCTACACAAAAGAGCAGTGACTAGTTTCTTGCGATGTTTCAGATGTCTATGAAGTATCAGAAATTCCACTTCAAATATATCTCCCCTTTAAACTTCTCAGATAATTTAATTTCAAGTTTAAAGGTCAAAAGTTGAGGGATCAAAATATGAATACAAATTTGTCTAGCGGGACTTTCCCCGTTAATCATCTCACAACCCCAAACTGAGTAAAAACTGGCTCCACCCTGACCAATTACAGCAGTAAAATGCTACTTACACAATGATGCATCACAATTGACAATCTAATAATGATATACAGGTATATAATAATCTATCAGTCACAGTAGACATTTTTCCACAAATTTAGTACTCATAAATGTTGTTTTTTAGTATATTTTGTCGCTGTGACACCACCCCCCTCTCAGTGTTGCATATTGACACACACACACACACACACACACACACACACACACACACACACACACACACACACACACACACACACACACACACACACACACACACACACACACACACACACACACACACACACACACACACACACACACACACACACACACACACACACACACACACACACACACAGAGAGAGAGAGAGAGAGAGAGATTAGGTATAGTAAATCTGCCCGGAGGCAGTTTGACCAAAAAACAAAAATAGAGACTGTGTGCTGCTACTGCTGACATATTTGCATGAATAACGAAAGTGTTTAAGTATTACCTTGTCGAAACTGAATACTTCTCCTCCTGATGGATACAGGGCTCCCCGACCACACTGATGCTTTTAATGTCTTCCTTGTGGATGCCGAGGTTGGAGCCCCGGATGGTGATGGAGATTCCTCCCCGCAGAGGACCAAAACGAGGGATGATCTGGGTGGGGAGATACAGTGGTGGGGGGTTGGTTGAGTGTTTATAAGAAGAAGGGATTTGAAATGGATTTAAACAGATTAGTTGTGCAATAAGAACGTACAAGAGATTTACACACTGTTTAAGTCCAGTGAATAGTTTAACTGTTTAATATTCAAGGCCATGGCTGAGAATTACATCTGTTCTGAATGAGCCATGTTTGAATGCATGTGTGAGTGTATTAAAGTCCAACTGATGCTGGATACTTGAGGATAATGAAAAACATATCATAATATATGGGCTGATATAAGTAGATGTATAACATGAATAAGAAAATTCAGTGATGAATATATTTTATAGATGAACAACAATTATCATTATCAAAAACAAACAGTAAATATAACTGATTTGAAAGTATACAATAAATCTAAAAAATGACAGTCTACAGCTACTACACTAGCAGCACTATAAGGTTTATAAAGCTTTGTGCCAATCCCTCCAGGCGTTGACAAGACATCACTAAAATCCCAAAATGTCAACCTCATAATGACACCAGTGGAAAAAATCAGGGATTCATCCTTTGGAACTAGGGATTGGACACAAATGGATTAAGAGTTTTAAGCATATTTTGATGACTATCGGGATAATATCGTGAATCACAATTATTTTGGCCAGAATAATCATAACATGAAACTTTCATATTGATCCATGCCTACTGGGGATGCTAAATGTATGTACAAAATTTCATAGCAATACTCCAATAAAAGTTGAGAAATTTCAGTCTAAATCTAAGTGACGGAAAGACTGACATAACAAAATATACATGAGGAATCTGTGTGTGTGTGTGTGTGTGTGTGTGTGTGTGTGTGTGTGTGTGTGTGTGTGTGTGTGTGTGTGTGTGTGTGTTTGTTTGTGTGTGTGTGCTTAATATCTCAAGAACCATTCATCTAATCTACTTTTCACTTGGCAATTATATTGCTGAGGAACCAAGGGAGTGCAAATTTGGTACAGAACAACTCTGGACCAACCTCGAAAAAGTATCTTTTTTTTAGATTTTTAATTTCCAAAAAGTTTTGCTAAAGCTGGCACTAGTTAGCTAATATTCTGTGGACAGGGCTTCTTGTACAAAAAAACATCATATCTCCTGAATGCTTTGTGCTATTGCAACCTCACCTAGTGGACGTGTAGATATGCTGAGTGGCCATGGCAGATTTGGTGCCATTTGGCCAACAGGTAGTGCTGTAGCAGCATCATCTAACTATAAAGGAAGGATTCTCTGTCTGTCTGTGTATTTATGTATACTGACTGTCCTTTGCATATCTCAGGAACAGTTTATCTGATCGACACTGTAAGCAGCGCTTTGGAGAGCCAAGCAATCACCCAGCTCAAAATGGGCACTGCATTAGTACATAAAAATGCCAGAAAACGTCTTGCCAATGCAAACTGATGGTAGCTTATCTGTGATATATTTATCGGCTGATGTATGGGTCAGACCTCTCTCACATTGACACACTTACTGATAGATTTCTCTCAATGACAATGAGGCACCAACAATTAAGTGAGCAAAGAAAGAATTGATCCAATCTAGATGCGCTGTAGATCAGCTCAACACAGCCTCAAAGGCAGACTTTCAACTCCTCCGTGGACAGAAAGTGGAGAGGCCAATTAAGTGCTCCGATCAATAATCCAATCACCAAAGTCGTTGTCTCTTCACTGCTAGTCACAAGCCTTTCATGCAGTTCAAAGGTGAACATAAAGAGATGACAACATTGTAACTACTCACATCAGTAATCTGGGGGTCGGGGCACTCAATGTTGTAAGGATCCTCAGACCCTTGATGGTCAGGATTGCACAGCTTCTCGTACACACACGCACTCTGCTTGGCGCACCACACACACCTGTACTTTGGGTCTGCGTTCTTACAGAGGCTACAGTCCTCCCTCCCCATGGAGCAGTTGTACAGGGTCACTGAAGGGGAAGTAGTTAGGGGGAGAAACAAATATTACATTTCGCATTATAGCAATTGTCTTATACTTCAAGATCTCACTTTTTATGATTAAATGGCAAGATGTTTATGTTTGTGTCTTCTAATAACCTGATTCATATGATTAGGAAAATGTAAAACAGGCCTCAGTCCCTTGCCTTTCAATTCTTCCTAGTCTGACAAAACATATTTGGTGATTCAGTCATTACCGAATCATTTCCTGATTGATTTTCAATTAAAGATTAAAGCAGCTTCTTCAGATCTAAGGGAGGCCCCAGACTCCTACTAGCACTAGCATCAAAATAAAGTCTTTGCATTAAAACGTACCGTTCAACGTGCTGTCCATCTTCTTGCCTAACTCTTTGTCCTTCACGTAGAAGAGAACATTGGTCTCCGGTGACTTGTCGTAAGAAAACTAAGAAATTGGAAGAAAGTGAATTATTAATGCAGAATCTAGTGATTAATGGCACTTAAGCTCTTCTCGGCAAACAGTGTGGGCTGCCTCTCCCTCATGCCAAGAAAAAAAGAAAAGAAAAAAAAATCCAGCCTGGCAGATTTTCAGCTGAAGAAATCAATGTTGGGAAAGAACATAGCTGGGGGCTACGCACTGTTTTAGCTCCCCAATCACAGAATCCACAGTGTGGAGATGGGGCTAAAATAACTCCAGTGAGGAAGGTCTGTCCATTAGAGGGAGCTAGAGAATATCAAAGAGACTGCTAAGGGGGATTTGATTTATAAGCCTGAAATATAAAGTCAGTTCATTGATAGAGAGTTTGGATATAGATGTTTTCAGTGCTGAAATATCAAGAGGTACTCTAAACTAGATTTCACTCAGTTTCAGGGTCGTTCTATATTACACTATGATCAGCCACATGTCAGCTGTGGTTCAAGGGCCTGTGTTGGGTAGAGGACTAATTGGCAGCATTCAGAAAATCAGCATTTCAGTGTGAATGCGGATAGGCAGTTGAAGGTTGATGAGTGTCAAGCAACTAGAAAATAGCTGTACTTACATTGAAGCCGCTGAAGGTGTAGAACGGCCCCTCCTCAAAATTTACCTCCTCTTCAACATTTCTCATTAGCTCAGTGCCGATGGTGAAAACATGACCCTGAAGAACCAGACAAATAAAAACAAGAGACATGTTGGATTCATCTATGAAAACCCTTTAATTGCAAAACACTGTTCACTGATATGCCTCTTTTTTTTTTTTTTTTTTTAAATGTTTTTACTACAGAGAAAGAAATGTATGGCAGACTTCTCCAGCCCCTCTGTTCTCACATAGAGATGTTTGGATAGGATGACTGCTGGCTTCTTTCCTTGTTCTTTATGAGAACACGACATCCAGAAGATCTTAATGAGGAGTCTTTAACTTGGTTTTTGTAATTATCAATTTGATTGTTAATGGAAACCAGTCCACCCTACCATTGTTTTTAGTTTTTGCTGTATTCCTGTCTGCATATAGAGTTAAATACAGGGGCACATGGGTGTATGCACATATGTATTAACTGTGTATTCATTGTGATATCCTTGTAGGGTGTGTAAACACAACCAGGTAGATGATGACTTCATATAAAACACTTTTTGCCTCTTACCTCCTTTTTTCTCCTAGGTCATTGGTGTCTGTGTCATAGCATATTTACTGTAGGTCTCTCGAATGCCATCATCCATAAGATGCTCTAACGATGGTCCAATGACTAAAAAGTTTTTCTCACATTTTGTCACCAAATGCGCTAGTTAAAAACTGTGACTAACTCGGTTCACTGTGCGCCTAGTCTGACTCACCATATATAGATGGGTATAAGCTTGCCATTGACCATGTATTTCACTCAGCATTCTCCTCCCTCCTGCTATCTGCTTGTTACCATTTTCAAATTCCCCTGCTTTGTTACGGTTGACAACAACAACCTCTGAGCTAGCAACTTTCATGCTGAAAATGGCAAATTTGATGAGGATTTGCATTGTGATACAAGGCAGGCCTGCTTGGTTCTTCTTGATAAACAAAGAATATGTATAATATATCCTTAATATAACCTATAGCAGAACTTTACCTCATGCAACCAGACCATTCTCCAGCCCTGACACCAAATTATGGACTGTGACTACTGTGGGCCTAATATCATACTCGATAAATGTTTAAAAGAGCCAGTTAGTGTTTCAGAATAGCTTTAAATTTTGTGTCTATGCCACTTTACCTGGTAGAGATCCAAATTGATGCCCTCGAAGCTGATACGAGTCTTGTAGCCCACAGGGATCAGCACAGGATCTGGATTCTCAAACTGAGGACACTTTGCTCCCTGAGAAGGCATCAAAACAAAATCAGATACTCTCAATTTTAATCGTTTACATTTTAAATACGCCAATCACTTAACGAACACCCTCATCAGTGGGGGCAGATAAGTCTATCGCTGAAACATCTGCTGACTTATAAATTGATATCCTCCACCCTACAGTATTTGTCACAGAAGATGGTGCCAGCTGATACTGGGATTTGAGTTTTTTATTAATTATCTCCGGAAATTTGGATCGCTCAGGCGCCCCGTCACGTGTGGCGCTTAGACGTGTCTTTTGAAACTTCTCCTACACTTTTTCCAGCATTTATTAAACACATAATATCAGAGATGAAAGTCCTTGACCTGCCACTGATGTGTTAACACTTGAGAAGACTCACCTGACGTTGCTTGATGATGTTGGTACCCACCACACTGTCGTCCATGTCGCTGCAGGTGTGGTCATGCGTGTTCCACTGACAGCCCCACGAACTGGCCACACATGACATGCAACTGAAAACACAAACACCCGGGATAAGAAAATGCTTCCTCACACATAATTAGGCAGTCGCACACACAATTCCACACAAGCATACACAAACAAAATCTTAAAACATGCAAACTCATCAAAGAGTGTCCGGCACAGAAATCCATGTTGCTGACAACAAAATGGATCTCTGCAGCTTCACATAAGCAAAGCTTGTTCATCACACAATCCTTGGCACGAAAGAAGATCGACTTTCATTTTTTGATTAATGAAAAAGAAACTGAGGCAATTTCCTCGGCTTAGTAATAACAGGAGGAGAGAAAATGCAGGAGGTGCATTCAAAATTACCATGCATCACAATTTACAAACATAGCCTTGATCTCTCATCTGTTCACGCACGGTGATACATTTACATCAAGGTTGTCAGTTGATGCTGTGTTCACTGTCACTGTGTATTTTCAGTGATTGACAGAGCAGAAGTGATATATTAAAAGTCTGACTCACGGTGTGTTTTCGGATTTCCTCACTGTGGCAGCACAGTTGTAGAACTTGAACTCTCGCATGGCCAACTCCACAGTCTCGTTGACAAAAATCTTGATGGCTACGGCCACAAAATCTAATGACAGAGCAGAGAGAGGGTTAAAATTTGCTCTGAGTTTTACACACTTATGAATGGAGATGGTGTCATTAGGGAATAATTCTAAATAGTAAAATCTCCCACAGTTCATGATAAAACAAAACAGAGGAAGGATGACACACAAGACATGTCCTTTAACTAATTTGTGACAGAGCATGACCTTGTGACAGAGCATGACCTCAAATACCTTCATATGTAATAATGTATTAATTTAACGACCAGGTTGATATTGTACATTTGTAGTTTAAATTCCAGAAGAAATCTGCATTAATTAAATTAACAAAATCAACATGCAGTAAACCGGAGGCTTTTTGCACCCCTTGGGGTCTGGGGCGCCTGGGCAGTCGCCCGCTTTTCGTGATACAGGGCGCACTCACACTGTCCATCCGTACCGTGCCCAAGCACGTTTCACGGCTAAAGACTAGTTTGTTTGACAAGTGTGAATGCAACCGTACCCCGCCTAGGTGCGGCACGCTTGCCGGCCACAGACCGTTTGGGAGAGGTGGGCTTTTGTAAAGCACGTTTGCACATGTACGAGCAAGAGCATGCGCACGTGCATGTGCACAAGGCTTACGGCGGTTCTGACGTCATTTTATGTGCGCCTGTTCGGACATAGAAAAAAAGAAGGACGGACCATGCGCGGGCATTTAAAACAATGTCGGCAAAAGGTTCACGTTGGTGTGATGCGGAGGTGGAGTGTTTACTGCAGATTTGGTCGGATGAAAATATTTAAAAACAGTCGGACAAGACGCACAAAACCTCTGAGGTCTATGGAAATATTTGTAAACAAAGCGACGCATCGCAATGACGTCTATCAATGAGTGTGACGCGTTACGGCGTGATGGCGTATAGGCAGGCAAGAAGCATTCCGCCGTGGCCCAGGTAGTGTGAGTACAAATGGGCCTGGCCCGTGGGGGGAGAGGGAGGGGGGGACAAGTACCCTAAAGCACAGGGCACAGTACGGATGGACAGCATGAGTGCGCCCACAATCTTGGTTATAATAATTAAAGACAGAAGACATTTGCCTTGAAAGAGGGTGTATTAAAAAGACAGTAGGTTAATTATAAAGGCCATACCTTGGTCCTCGGGAGTATGTGGTATAAGTGAAGGGTCAGGTAGATCGCAAGAGACCTGACCAGAGTCAGACATGGTGCCCTCACTCTTGAAAGACTTGATGGAGCAGCACAGACGGTCAGAAAGCCCGATTGCAGGAAGGGAGGGGATGTTGATCTTCACCTGAGCACAAAATATTAAAGGATGTATTGCTTATCACCTGTTTGGCTGAGTGATATCACTTCTCATTAAATCAATTTCTCTGTGCAGTGTATTATTCAAACATATCTGTGCAACTGTTTCCTTTTAAAGCCTGAAGATTGATTGATTGCTGTTGGTGGATATACAAGAGTGATTCAGAAATGGAGGGACAGAGTAGTAGTCAGGAAGGGAAAAAAACAACAACCTCAGAGACAGAAAGTGAATATGAGAGGCCCTCCATCTTCTGGCTTTAAACACAATCAACTAGGTCGGTTATAATAAGCATTTTTGGAGTTTTCTGGATCAATCGATACAGAGGCAGGAAGACCTAGAGCCCAGGATCTCTGATTCACAATGGAAACTGTTTATTACACAGGCTGTGCATGTTTGCGTGACGTGCATGTAAGAGGTTGTGTTTCACAGAGAGACAGAGAGACAAAGAGAAGCAGAGATAAAGAGAGAGAGGGAGAAGAGAAGCTGTACCTTCTCAGTCTTTTTACAGGAAAGGTTCGGGGGATAGAAGGAGACAATCTTGGCACACTGCTGCCTGGGGCTCCAAAGCCAGCCATTCTTCTCCTCTGCCCGTCGGCACTCAGACCTCCTGGTACACCTTCAGAAGAAGGGTGAACAGCTCCCATCAACCCTAAATGCTTATACAAGCTTCAAAACACAAGGCCTATGACCTCCAGCAGATTTTCAATGTGCTTCTGTCAATAACAACCTCATGCCCAAGTGACTTCATGGACGGTCTGTACAGATTTCCAGATTAAGTTGAATATAGATATGAAAAACACTAAAGTTCCTCATTCGTATGATCTGGACCATTCATTTGGAGTAAAACAAATAGTTTAAAGTTGTAATCTGTAACATTTTCATCTAGCTAATTGTCTTTTAAGTTACTATCAATCAAAAAGTGAGTTTAAACAATAGTGATTGATCATATGACCATATGACTAATGAAAGCCCTTCTACTTGGCTTTTATTCCGAGTATTCCAATCTGTGTGGAGCTATTCCCTCCCTGTATGTAAATACGCAGCCATGTTAGTGAGGCTGCTGACAGTGGTTAGTCTGCCGACCCAGCATGTCAATGCCAGTTATGCTGCCTTCACTTGAAATCAGAAACTTCCAACTTCTGAGTAAGGCTTGTAGTAAGGGTAGAAGTATAATAGGAACGTGTGTGTGTGTCTATGGATTTCCGAGGGTAACATATAGGGGACGGACCGGAAGTAGAAAGGTGCATGTGTGTCAATAAAGTTTACAAAAGAAAAAAAATAAACTCAACACACATAGCGGCCGTAAACGTGACAAGATGGGGGGCTCTGAAAGAACAGGCTCGTCTGAAATTACATCTTACTGCCAAAGAGGCCGCTGGAAACAACATATCCCAAATCTTACAGATTATGACTTTATGGATAGCACGTCAATAATGGAGAAAATCGTCTGCAGATTAAAAAAAAAATTCAACTGGGTGAAGCACAATTCAAAATAAAATGCATACCAGAAAGGGAATACAATGTAAAACAGACAGACATGTCTTAATGTGCAAACAAACAGGAGCACGCAATATCATGTAGCATCAGATTTCATTTGCAAATAACATGGATTAAATAGTCTTGAAGTAAAAGTGAAAAGAAAGAATAAGTAGGGCTACAACTAAGTTTTTTTTTTTTAAAGTTTCGTTCAATCTGATGATTTTGTCATTTTGTCAATGAAAATGAGAAAAATGTCCATCACAGTGCCTACAGCTTGAGTTTATCAAATGTCCAAAACCCAGAGATATTCAAATGATATTCAGACTATGATCTACAAAAAAATTGTAGACAAATCTCACTCAAAAAGCTGGAAGCATTAAATGTTTTGCTTAAAAAATAAATTCATATTAGAACAGTTGCTGATTCATTTCCTGTCAATCGATTAATGGTTGTAGGTTTAAATCTAAGTAAAGTGTGTGCAGTGTTTCTGAATAAAAGTATCAACAACTCGTAGAGAGAGAACTGGTTGTTTTCTTTGCCTGTTTCTGGTTCAAGATCATATCCGTGTACATATGATACACATCACCCCTTCTACCCTCCAAAACCTGATAAATATAGGCTGATGAGAGTAAATTGCACAGACTGCCTTCTCTGCATGAGGCTGAAAAACAGCTTTAATTCCTTACGGCTGCACGGACAACAGGAGATGGAATATAAACACTGAGGGGCTCTAAAAGTGTCTGCAATGAAACACTGAACAAATACCCTGCTGTGTTTTACAGATGGAATTGCATGTGTGGGTGTTTGTGCTAGTCTGTCGCTGTGTGCATGCATTTCTAAGTATGTGTGTGTGTGTGTGTGTGTGTGTGTGTGTGTGTGTGTGTGTGTGTGTGTGTGTGTGTGTGTGTGTGTGTGTGTGTTTGAGATCCTCACCTGCCCTCCAGGACACACCAGCCACAGTAAGGATCTCTCAGTTCCACACATGATTGGCAGTCTTTCTTTTGGAGGCATGTCTGCACCGGTACCTTAGTGATCTGGAGCATTACAACATGATAAATGATCGAACAGTGCACAAAATATGAGGTATTTAAAGTACGGCTAGAAATGCTCAGATTGTTGCATGTGTGCGGAGTGGGAGTAAAACACGCAGCATATGGTCTCTCATGTGAGCTCCCAATGTTTTAATTACTAAAACAATTCCCTCTGTCTACATGCTAAGTGTTTATTGTACTGAGTGAAATTTTGCCACATACATTGACTTTACATATGCTTGAGTGCTTAAAAATGGTCAGATTGGCCAGGTGTGAAATTTACTAATAATATCTGTGTACTTCTAGATGCAACCTTTTAGGTAATAGACAAAAGGGCCCTGACATACACACCTTTTTCTCTGTGGTAATGTAGAGGTGGCTTTGAGTGAGGTCAAAGAAAAGGTTCTTGTTGACTTTCTCTCCCATGGTGTTGCCAGGAGTCTTACTGTACATGTATGGCTCGGCGGTCAGGTGTACCTGGAGAGAAAACAAAAGGCAGCACTGTTAGATATAAAGTTTCACTTCCCCATCCTGCTTCCCTCAGGTAAAACTTAAAGCTTACAAGAAAAAAAATAAATCAGAAGACAACTCCACCTTGAAGACCTCCCCCTGGGTGTTCCCCAAGAAGGCGATGGTGTGATCATTCTCTACAGCGACAGCCACAGCAGTCAAAAGGCCTGGCTTGGTCAACACCGCATGTGGCTTTAAGGCGAATCTCGGCTTGCTGGCCAAAGGTGAAGGCAGAAAGTCTGCGCCACATTTGAAGTTTTCCAACGTATCCTTCTGTAAAAAGGAAAGGAATAATAAAAAGGATGATGAAACGTTGTGAACCCTTTAATCCAAAGAATATTAGAGGGACTCAAGCCTCTTAGCAGTATTATAGTAGGTGCTCTACTATAAAAAGCTATATGGCAGAGGGGCCAGATTTTCCACACTTCTTCATTGAGGCCAGTATTTTACAGTTATAATGGGAATGGTCTAAATGTTGTCTGTGTGTTTTGTTGGGTGATTTGTTTTAATCAATATAAGAATAAAACATATTAAATAGTATCTTATCTCCGCCAAAGAGGTTAAGGTTTCGACTAAGTTTGTCTGTCAGCAGAATTACGAAGAAAACTACTGGCCTGATTTTTGTGAAATTAAACAGAAGGGCGTAGCATGGGTGAAGGGAGAACCCATTACATTTTGGAGCAGATCCGAATCACGTGGCGGATACACTAGTTATGTTTCATTTTTGTTAACACTGTGAGATAGGGCATTTGTGTTGTGTTCATGTGGTTTTGGAATAATCAGAAAAATTAGTTCCCAACAGAGGATTCACTCTGCATCACACACTGTGAGATAGGGCATGCCTTGGCAGAGGTCTTCACTCTCCACGTGTTTTAAAACATCATTTTTCTCTGGGATAACAGAGCTACTGTCTGCAGTTTATGTTAAAACTCATGAAGCAAAAAATGACTCATATATGCAAATATATGTTCTGTGTTGCACTTTGAGAGATTTTATGACGGGATATTCATACATGGTGAACAGTGGCCTGCTTCCTTTATGGTTGATTTAAAATACTGTTGATATCAGAGCCATTTCTGTTGTAATACCTATTTTTTGTTTTCAAGACATGAGTCTGTTTTGGTCAGCTGGAACTAAGACTGTGTTTGATTTCCAGTGGGGAATTTTTATTAGATGAAAGATGATGGTGACTTCTACACCACCGCTATATGGTAATATTCTGGATGAGTTGAGGGATTTGGAAAAGAGACATGGAAGGAGGATAGATGTGTGAGACAGAACAAGAGCTTTAAACAGAACAACTGCAGAACAAAGTAAACAGTGACACATCTATGCATCATTGATTACTGCAGAGGGAATTCTTCAAAAGATATCCCACTGACATCTGTTATTCCAAACTCATGTTAAAAACCCTTTTAATCAGCTGGCACAAAAAAAAGCACTTACCGCAATTTTTGATTTGCAGAATTCATCAGTTTTAGATGAGTAGGGGATGTCCACAGCAGGAAACCCGGAAATTTTCCCAGAGTCGCTGTAGCAGGCGCTGATGATATCCACTAGTCGCTCATTGATGGAGTTTAGTGGGTACATGCAGAGGGCTGAGTCGTCGTCATCGTCATCTGGACTCGCCACCATGAACAGAACTTTGCTCCAGGAGACGACTTTACCATAATTACCTGATTCAGTCATGACCCGCGCAAGCTCTTTTCCGGGAGAAGCCACATACGCAGCTTGCACTTTGTTGTATCTGTTATTTAAGCCGCAGTTTAACTGGAGCTCTGTGTGGGAGTAGTAATGGTGGTCGTTTTCACAAAGACGAGACACAAAGGTCAGGTTTTTATTATCAGTACCATCAAGTGTCCTCGAAAAGAGGAAATAAACAAAACCATCCTCTTTGAAGGCAAGTCGGAAGTCATGCAGGTACTTGGGAACAAACGGCGTCGTCTGTACCGTAGATGCCTCAATGATGCTCTCAAACACGACCCACTCACGGAAGTCCTGAAGGATGCGTGTGCTGATGAGTTTTGTACTGTCCAGGCTTCCATAGCCTTTCCCAACAAGAAACACACTGAAGGCTTGCCCATCTTTTGAGTAGGTGGACATGATGCCCACTACGTTCACATTATCCTCTATGCTAGCTACGTAAGTCCTCTCTCCTTTACTGTCACTGTAATACAGCTGCTGTTCCACATTGGTCAGGTTGAGGAGGGAGCAGATGCCTCGGTAGCGGCTGCCGCAGACTATGAGTGAACCGTTGGACAGATGGACCAGCAGAAGCTTGTTGAGGTTGGGCATGGGCTTCGTGTCCTGGCAGGCAGAAGCAGGAGGCGTACATGTCCGTGCATCCTCTTTGGGGCCCGTCTCAGCGCGAGCCTGCAGGCGGAGCGACGGCCCCAGCTGGAAAATGGTGTTGACCGCTCCCAGGTAGATTCGTCCGGTCTGGGGGTCCTGGACCACATTGTTGATGGAGGTCTCTGAGGTGAACTCCAGAATGGGGACGTTGCTGCTCTCCTCCTGGGCTCGTGAGACTGACTGGCAGAAGAGAAAGAGGAGGAGGGAGACCCAGCTAGCCATCTCTGAAGATAAAAGAAAGGGAGAGGTGGTTTCATAATTAATGCAGTTAAATGCACACGTTATTGTACATTACGCATCAGCAACACAAGACTGCAGTGTAGAGTAGGTGCGTGGTTAACATACAGCACTAAGCTAACACTCACAAATGCAATCTAATGGTAATGAGGAAAAGTCACAGGGCCCATTCATAAGGACTTTTCAGTTGTGCACTTATTAGCTTTCTTGCAAAAAGTTACACAAGAAACATCTGTCAGGAGACATAGTGCTTTTTTACTTTGATTTTTGAATGGATTAAACAAACAGAGAAACACAATATAGCATGTAAATTATTGAGCTCTAGAGGCAAATGGTTTTACCTTTGGACAGAGACATCTAACATCTAACATATCTAGCCATGCAGATAATTATATTTTATTTTATTATTATTTATCTGTCTCTAAAATGTTGGAAGCCAACCCAAACCAGTTGTTTGAATTAAATTGTGTTTGACCAATCCACAGATTTCACTGTGAAAAGTTTACTGACATGCCACATGATAGTGAATGTGCTTTTTTCTGATTGTGGATCAACCTGGCAGGAAAATGTAGTGTTTTATAACTAACTATTAAACCTAATGTAGGTCTGTGCAAAATTGTTTTTGCATGTCTGCTCATCCATTCCCACTCCCATGACCACATCCCCCCTGTCCTCCAGAAACTTCACTGGCTCCCTGTCCCACAATGGATACAATTCAAAGTCCTTCTCCTCGCCTATCAAGCCCATTCATAACCAGGCCCCCTCCTTCCCTTTGAGTATTACACAAAGCACTATATACATAAAATGTATTATTATAATTATCATTATTATCTCAAGTTGCAGTTTATATCCATGTCATTCCAGAAAATATATGAAGTGAAGACTTTGAAAGAAATTAATAAAAAGGTATTAAGTTTATTTTATAGTTATAGTGTTGATTAACAGCCAGAAATATTTTTTGGAAGCCTTATAAAATCACAGTGAAGTTGTCACCACTTAATTTTATCCTATTAGATATTTGTTGGAATGTTCTCATAAAAATCATAGGAATTCTTGAGTTATGGCCAAAGATGTGTTTTGTGAGGTCAGTGATCCTAAACTAATAAATAATAACAAATCGAGTCAGTTCAGCCTTGAATCCAAGTGAACATTTGTGCCAAATTTGAAGAATTTCCCTCTAGGGGTTCCAGAGATATCACACTCACGAGAATTGGACAGACAGATAGACAACTGGAAAACATAATGCTTCCAGCCACAGTTGTTGCAGAGTCATCATAAAACCCAAACTATCTACAAGTAATTTGGGTATACTGGCCCTTTAAGAGTTGTACATATGAAGCAGACTATGCCTCAAGCTAACAATGTGTAGTGCAGCTGTTTGTCTGTGATTCAACTTCCTGCTCCAGTTCTATAACAGGGCATGTTATTTTGGATTTAATTGACTTAATATCAGAAGTGATCACTGGTGAAAAAAGAAAAACAAAATTGCTCTGTGTGGGGGTAAAGAAAGACTAAAGCTGAGAGCCAGATCTCAAACCATAACACAATAAAAGCCCATTTAAAAAGCTTGGATCCATTCCAACCTAATTTGCAATTCGCTTCTTTTTTTTTTCTTCCTTCAACAACACCTCTGCTATGTGCTCATGAAGCAAACACTTTTGTCTCAGGAAACATGATCACACAAAATCCCTGTAAAATACAGGCAGCATCATGTACCGCTAACAGCAGGTGCTCGCGGAGTCACTCACTCATTGCTGTTTGCCCAGGCTGTGGTAAACATGGAACTACAGTTGCCTTTGAAGCAGCGATTGCCCACACAGCAAATGTGGGTCTATCTATGTGTGTTTACATGTGGTGTCAAGCTCCAATAGTATCCACCTTATTTCACCTTGTCGGTCAAGTCCACAAACACATTCTTCAAAATGAAAACCCCTGATTAAACTTCAAGGAGGTCGCTCGCCAAAGCTATGTTTTATAATGTTTAACTCCATTCCCTCACTGGACTAATTGGGGAGACCACCAATTAGACATTCACCCAGGGGGGAACCTGTTAATTTCACTGGCACCTCTCATTAGCATTTAAGTGCAGACTACTCGATTTGATGATTTTATTTTTCTTTCAATTTACTGCCTCAGTCCTTCTCCTCCCCCATGCAACCCAACCCTCCCCGTCCGCAACCAATTTCACTGCATAAATGTTGTGCCCTTTTCAATTCTCAGACTTAAATATTTCAATTATAACTGTAATGGTGCAATAAAATGTCTGTGCTTATTCAGGACAGAAATGTGTGCAGTTTATAGCTTTAATAATGAGGGAGGGCTGGTCAGTGCCTTGTCAAGATTTAACTACACACTACAGGGGTGGACAAAATAAAAGGAGCATCATATGATCATCAATTTCAGCACCAAAGCAACAAAACTTCAATTACAAAGACAGATTTGCTGGCTAAGTTGAATGACAATTGCAAACGTGCGTCAGAGAGAAAAGGCGCCACAATAACTCACTTTTGTGTTTGAGTTTTCAATGGAATCGTAACAAAAACTGCATGAACTGCAAAACATTCTTGCAGCGTCAAAATGTTGACAACATAAACAAATACAGTAAAGCCGCACTGACAAAGAATGGTGGAAAATTGCAAAATGTTCCCGGAGAGAGAAAAAAACAACCTTAAAGATGAACAAAATGAAATGAACATCTCTGCGAGGCAATCTCAAAGTAATAAAGTTTGCTCTGTAAAATTGAGCTTCACAAAGCCTTACTTAGGGCGTATTTAGGGCAGGGCAGCATATGGCAAAAGTAACGGAAAAATCTATTTAAGCGACTATAAAGTGAATGCTTGAATGCACTGCTTGTGATATCTGACATGTCATTTCTGTGCTCATTATTTGACAAATGTGCACTGAAGGTATGAACTTTGCGGTGTCTCCATTTAACCTTTATATATACTCACTCACACACACACACACACACACACACACACACACACACACACACACACACACACACACACACACACACACACACACACACACACACACACACACACACACACACACACACACACACACACACACACACACACACACACACACACACACACACACACACACACACACACACACACACACACACACACACACACACACAAACATTTCATTTCTCTTCATTTAAATGTCCTACCAATCTCTGTTTTCTCATTTTCCTTTTGTTAAGTACTGATTTCTGTCCCTGAAAAATGCTACAGTATATAGATGAAGATTTTATCAGAATTATTTCTCAATTTTTAGTCATTTTATTTCATTTCTAAGTCACTTGACCTCAGTATATTCCACCAGCTGGACTGTGTTATTTTACCACAAGCTGATATTTGGCAGTCTGTTGATGTTTAAACAGTTTGACTAGAAAGGTTTGGGTAGTCTGACATGCCACATGATAGTGAATGTGCTTTTTTCTGATTGTGGATCAACCTGGCAGGAAAATGTAGTGTTTTATAACTAACTATTAAACCTACTGTAGGTCTGTGCATCTACAAAATGTCTGAAATTAAACAACTGTTTGCCAACCATTTTTTTCTGTTTTTGTACACAACATAGAGGAACACACTGTCTAAATAAATATTGGGTGTGTGAAAGTAAATATGGACAGTAATTGAAGCATGACTGCCTCTCTGAATGAACCTCTATTGTGTGCTGTCCGCCAAAAGACTGTAATATCCATATTTATATCAATTTGCTTGGCCATGATACAGACCACACTGAGAGACTCCTCAAAAGATGGATTATGTGACATAAAATGACTTGATTCCTTTGACTTACAATCAAACATGCTTTTTCAGTCTGTAATGCACAATGCAAAGACAATGTCTCTGGGCGCTCACTTAGGTTTCAGAAAACTCCTGTTCCACTTACATCCATGACTTCAAAGAGTCCTTTTCCTACTCATGCAAATCCTATAGCCAGCCCTCGATCAGAAAAAAAAAGTGTCACCAATTTCCCTCAGATGGTGCATTGTGGGTCAGTGAAAAAGAAATGCTTAACATATTTCAAAGGAGCCTGTTCTCTCCTAGGATGTCTCTTTCTGTCACTCTATCACTTTTCATCCTTTTTCCACGGGCTTAATCCTGAACGCTGGAATTAAAGAGGCTTCAAAGAGCCCAGGAGAGGCAGATGTCTGGTGGGGCTGACACAGGTGGAATGAGACCCATTTTTCCACAGACCAGCCTACCTCTCACCACCTTTCCTCAACATGTCTCTAAGCTGCTGTGAGAGAACATGGCATGTGGGCATAGCATCCAACACGTGGCTATTTTGAATAAATAAAAAGCTGCTAAATTTAGAGGCTGCGTGCTGCATCAGCCTGCAGCTAATGAAGCCTCCAATGGCTCGGGATAAATAATGATGAAACGCATCATGTGCTAATGAAGCTGGCACATCTGAAAAATTGGATCCTGTGAAAGACACAATTGATAGAAATCTCAACTAATTCCTTTGCACATTTTTCACTTATTATGACAGGAAAAGGACAAACGTTTACACAGAATCCTACAATTGAACCGACTATAGTGAATTCTCATCTTCACTGACCGAATCAGTAATTAAAGAGTGGCGCACTAACAATGGAGCATAAGCATTGTTACAGAATGTGTGTTATTTCCTCGTTAAAAGCTTTTTTAAAGAAATGTTGCTTGAACTCTGTAGAAAAGTGGTGGTCCTTGAGCCATTAACCTGAAAAGATTTTATCAATTTCATTCAGTTTTATAGTTTTTTTGTTTTCTTTACCTCCACCAACGACGTCATGTTTGGGGCTTGGTTTGTTTGTCTGTTTGTCAGCAGTATTACTGACCAATTTTTATGAAACTTGGTGGAAGGACGTAGCATAGGTCAAGGAAGAAGAACCCATTAAATTCTGGAGTTGATCCGAATCATGGTGCAGATACAGAAATTGTTTGTCACCTTCATTAACCTTGTAAGCTAGAGCAATTGTACTGCGTTCATGTGGTGTTAAATTAATCAGAATAATGTGTTTCCGATCCACACCGCATTGAAGTGCCAAAAGTTTTCTGTTTTAACTTATCATTATGAAGTGAATGTTGATTGCAAAATGTAATGACTATAGAATAATGACACCGTCGGCATTTAGATTGGTTCTCTATAAGCCTCGTTTTCACAGTCTGCCACTGGGTATGACCTCCTGGTAAAATGACAACTCGCTTTACGGCCCAAAGGGACGAGAATATCGCTTGAGTTGTGCCTATACTTATGAAGGTTAAAAAAAAATTATAACAACAAATAACAGCTTCACTACTTCGTTCTTACCTTTCAGAATAATACCCCTGTACTGTATATATAATGTTACACTGCATTACTGCTTACCATTGAGCAAGAGGCAAGTAAAAACAAACAAACAACTAAACTCTCACGTCGACCAGCAAATAAAAAAGAACCCCGTTGATGGAGGAAGGAGGAGAGAAGTAACAACACCTCTCTACTTATTAATAGTACTGGGTGATTTATTCAGCCTTTATAATACCGATTGTTTCATTCTGCCTTCAGCCAAATTGGGATACTTACAGTTGTGTCTTGCTTTGGACAGTAGCCAGACTGCTAGTAGTAGCCACATAGACTGTGTAAACACCAGGGTCAATGGTAAACCTGTTTCACAAAGATAGACTTTTACTATGATCAAACTAGTATTTAGACTTCAGATGAACTACATATGTTACACAAAGCTGAAAATGATGAGGGAAAAAAAGAAAATCAAACTTTGGCTTACTTCAAGATTAACCTGTTTTTATTTTTGTGAAACTGTCTAAATTGCATCAGAGTAACCTAAGCAATTTCAGCCTGGCCCAACACAACAGACTAGTTTAAAATATTTTTGTGAAACAAGGACTTTATCGTTCTATCCCTGACAAAGTCTTATATGTTGCATTGTTATAGACACATTAGAATTTTGTCAAAAACCATACATCATAACAGCAACACCGAACAGTGTTATGAACAGTATGCGATCATTTGATGAATTAACTTGATAGACATGATTTGATTCTGCAAAGAGTTTATTTCTATTGTTAAAGGCAAAATACATTGCGAGAAAAACTGCTGAGGTACTGCATGCACAGGCTTGAAAATAGCACATGAAGGTGTGCCCCTTTGTTTGTGGGTCAATACACACATACTCAAACTCCTTTTTTTATGACGACTACAGCCATCTGTTTCACCCTCCCTCGACAAGTAAGGACATGTCTGGACAGGAAAAGAAGCTCTCAGCAAAGAAAAATGAAAAATAATTGAGAAATGGCAGGTGTGCACACAAACACACAGATTCATAGGCTTAGAGGTACATGTGCATGTACTGATACGTGCACCGGCGCAGTTTGAAGTGCTGACAAGGTAATCCCACTCCGACCACACAGAGACACTCTCCTCTTCAAACAGCCACACTGTTTCTGACACAGGGGCAGTGAAACCCAGCATGGCAGTCCCCTTGCCTCTGGGCCAATCCTCTTGCCACAACTCCCACATCCCCCCTTCCCTAGGTTGACACCTACCAGGAGGAAGTCTACGAGCGTGCCGGTGTGAGGGAGCAAGAGATCAGGAAGGAGAAGAATAGTGTGTGGGTGTGATGATTAAATCACACACAGAAAAAAACACTTGCGCAACTGCTGATCTGGCAAATTCTGAACCAGCATGGGTGCTCCACTCACTCATTAAAACAGATACGGAAAGGAAACTGTTATAATAACTAAAAAAACAGACACCCTACCCTGAAAAACATAATAGGATATCACCCCATACTGTGATCATTCATATGCAGCACTTTTTTTTTTTAATCGGAGAGCTGGCTTTGACAGGTGCCAGGGTCTGACAGTGATGGGTGGTGCTGCTGTCTTTACATTGAAGCCGCATATGCTGATAAAAGTGAACTGCTATTAAATTCCTTGCATGTCCCCAGAGGACTCGGTGCCGGGCGCGTGGGGTGGGGGGGGGGGGGGTTGCTCCAAAGTGAATCATGCCGTGTCTCTCGTACCGTGTAGGGGGGCTGAGAAAGGCCTAATAAAGTGTGTACAAGGCAACATGACAACGTGGGTTAGGAGCCATACAAGGAGTGGGAAATGGGGGGCGGACCCTCGTCCTTTATTTTCCCGCTGTCGTCCAGGGAGGGATAGGCAGGAACAAGCGGCATTGTTATAGATGAAACATGAAGTGGGAGAGTGTAGAGAACTCTCTTTCTCTGCATGTCTCCCATCTCGTTTTGTTTTTTTTGACATGCAAACGCTCTTGTCCCATCCCTACAGTGAAATTGTTTCAGGAGTTGCAATGGGAGGCTGTTGTGACGACGGCAATCCAATTTCCATATGAACAATTACCCTGCCGTCAGGGTTGGCAGTTCATTTATTTCAATTTGACTGACTGGGAGAACCACGCTAACTAAAGCAGCCATTGTATTCAGGGCACCAGGCGGGGGATTGCTAGGCCAGGTCCATTTCAGTGGGATCCAGTTGCTGTGGCCTAAATATGCTAACACCTTTAAAGTCGGCCCGTGACCTAAAGAGTGTGGGAATCACACTTTGCTCTCCTAATAGACTGTGTGTGTTTGTGTGTCCCAGTTCTTACACCTGTGCGCTTGAGTTTCTCTTGTGTGTCTAAATGCATCTGCCCTCTTGTGTAGGATTGTCTGTTCTGATGTGTGACAACGAGCCAGGGTGCAAGCGTAACCTGCACACATCCACACCACCCTTTTAGGCACAGCACTTTTCCTCATTAGGACTGATAGGCTGTTTGTGTGTCTGTTTACCACTGTCACCATTTTCAAGGCTCCTGCTATCTCCCCTCTGCCAGCTGGACACTTGAGCAGCGAGAAAACAAACTACACATTTAAATGTGCATGTGTGCCGGGATACAGACACACACAGTCACACTCACTACTACACTTTTCATACCTTTCTCTGAAGCCGATCTCAATGTCTCTTGTAATCTCTCAATCTTGGTTTGTTTCTCCAATAAGCACACAAATGCACCCTCTCTCTGTCTGGGCAGCAGCAGTTTGGGCTAATCTCCCTGCCCACCCCCAGCTGGATGATGCAGCGTTCCAGCGGGACAGAGTGGATGTTTGCTGTGTGGACACAGCTGGCGGATGTGGGGAACCTGATTAAACGGCCTGGCGGAAAAGAGCAACTTTCAGGAGCCAATGGCTTCTCCAACATCACCGCCACCACATCCAGACGGTTACTAATACACTCAAACAGTTGTTGGGGCAGGCATGCATACACAAGCTCACTAATCAACTCGACTCAATCACAGATATGCATCTGAGAGCCAACAACAAATACATGCCCACATCTGCAACTAGGGATGCAACTACAGATTGTTTTCAATCTGCCGATTTAAAAAAAAAAAACAATAGTTTGATCTGTTAAATGTCAGAAAACTGTGGACATTTCTAGCATTGTCTGACCAATAATCTAAAACCTAAGTTACTCAATTTAAAATGATACAAAATTGCAAATCTTTACATTTAAGAAACTGGAACTGGCAAATGTTTAGCATGTTTTGCTTGATAAATCACTTCGATTTATTGATAATGAAAATTGTTGCTGGTTAATTTCCTGTCCATCAAGTCGACTAATCGTTTCAGAAACTAATTTCCTTTGTGACACATTGCTTGGTGGCTGCAGGGAATTTCTTTTTCTCTCTCACACCCATCAGAGATCAGAGTCTCTTTAAAGTACAGGTAATGATTCATTGTCTTGCTCAGGGGCGCTTCAGCAGGGTTGACACTTGCTCATACAGAGAGTGAGTCCGTGCTTTCCCTAGTTGGAGGGCCAACTAGTAATCCGTACAGCACCCTGAGGCGATCCTCTGCTCCCAACGCACACTCGCACACCGCTTACATACAGTACAGCACACAATCACGTTGCAACACACATGCCGTTACAATTAAGAAGTCAGGCAGGCAGACTGACTGCTGGGAAGGAATCCATTACACACCTTATTGGTTATAATGATTTCACTTCACCAGCATAAACGCCAATGAGCCATGAAGGTATCTTGTAATGTGGTTTAGTCTCAGTGCCCAGCTTCAGTTTGGTTTCAAGGGGAATACTGATCTTGTGGTGACTAATTGTTCGCCTGCCCTCTTTTAGGAATTCACATGAAAACTTTGTAACAGTGGACAAGGAGATGTAATCGATGTGTGTTTATAGAAGCTTTGGGAAACATTCCCACTTGCTTTCTTTCCAAGAATGAGATGAGAAGATTGATATCAATGTCATATACAGTATATAGAGGGGGAGTTGGGATGTGTTTAGCCGAGCTGAAAATAAAACACTGGAAGCAGGGAGAAGCACCAAGCCTGGCTTTGTCCAATGTGAAAATACACAGGTTCCAACACCTCCAAAGCTCAGTAATCAACAATTTGAACCAATTTGTTAGTTCAAGCAGTGCACAAACGAATAAAAAAACGAGACAATTCCCTATTCGGGTTCCGGATGTTTAATGTATTTTCTATGCATCTTGGTGAGCTTCAGTGTGCTTTTAGTGCATGCTACCAAACCTGGTAACCTTCTCATTAACACTCTTTTTGCACCTGCATGTGACGTGAGTATAATTACACTTCCTCTCTTGTGAACCTCACTCCGTAAGTTGCACATGCACTCAAGAAACCAGAGAAATCAGGTCATACAGTAGTAACCTGCTTAAGGTACACATGCAGCAAGTCAGAAAACAGATGTCCTTCCTCCCATCTTATTTGGCATTTCTTACCTCATTTAACTGAGGCGCGTTTTTTTTTATAAAACCGGATGATTTATGTTGTTCTATCCGATCATTGTGTCGGCTTCAGTGAATATGATCAAACAAATGTTGCCGACTGGGACTTTAATTACTGCTGTCTGTCTGTCACTGAGCATATTGAAGACTGAGTGAGAGGATAGACGGACGGTGCAAAACTTCCCCTCACAGCATGAAAGTAAAAAGGGAAAACAGACTTATGTAGACTTCCAGAGGACGTTGGATGAAATAATTTTAAATACATGGATGCGTCACTTGTAATTATTACGTGTTATTATCTGCCCTTTCATCCATTTGCTCCGCTTTTATTTGTCTGAAGCCCTGCACATGCATACAAGCAAAAAGCCGATTAGAAACTTGATTACAAGGATTTGGCATTGTCAGGATAATTATGTAGCTGGGGAAATCAGGTTTCTTAAATGATCCTCAACCCTGTGCACATGACGTTGAAGAAAACAAGCCCAATGTAACCTGGTTACTGATGTATACACTGTTACGAGACATTAGGAAGTAATTGTTCCAGCTAGTAACTCCCTCCTAATACACAAGTTTTTTCTTTATTTTGCTGTTTGTGTACGCCTTTCATAAATGAGATACAACATGCTAATAAAGACACTTTCACACAGACTTTGGAAAATGTTCTGACCTGATTTGTCAAATATTGTCCACAGTTCATATGAGAAAACTGCCTATGTGAGTTTTACAGATGTTGATAGGTTTATTTGTGTGAATGATATCGATCTCCTCATCTCAATCTTTGAAAGAAAGCAAAAAAGAGCATTCCCACAAAATGTTGAGCTACTGCTTAAAACACAGTTAGGAAAGTGTATAAATAGAGCGCAAGCTGTGAGAGATGAAATCTCTCTGTTTTTTTGTGAGCCGAATGAGTGAGAGAGTAGGTAACCTCCGACGAGAAGGTATGAGGCATGAGAGATGATGAAAATACATAAAGACTGGACCAGAGCGCGCACACACACACACACACACACACACACACACACACACACACACACACACACACACACACACACACACACACACACACACACACACACACACACACACACACACACACACACACACACACACACACACACACACACACACACACACACACACACACACACACACACACACACACACACACGTTACTGACTGAGTCAATAGTTCCTTTGTGCGATCTGGCAGGTGCCTGTCACTTGTCAAAATGAGTCATAGCGTGGATGGTGACTGAGCATTGTAATGGTGGTGGCAAAAGCGCCGGCTGAGGCTCAGAAAGATTCAAGGTTTTGATAATGACTAAGAACTATCACGTAATAGCCGAAAGATTAGCCCGGTCTCCTCAGCATATGGAGAAAAGGTCACGTTTGGAGCTTAAAAGGTAATAGCTAAATTAGCTGAAAAAATACCTCATAAAATTAAATAGCTTCCAGCGAGGAGGAGTACTTTCCCCTGGCCGTGCAGAAGAAAATAGACTGGGCTACTTTTTAATTAGTTGGTCGTTGAGAACTAATCACAGAAAGGGTAGAGTCTGATAAAAACGCGTGTATGCCTCGACAAAAAACCTCAAGTCATAACAGAAGAAACTAACTTCCTCATTCTCAACAAAATTAATTTTTTTTAAAAAACACATTTGAGTGGACTACCTCCAACACTTCTCCTTAGTGTCACACACTTCCATCAAATGTTCTTGATGCAATTGAAACCACTCCACAGCACTCATCCCTACACCCTTCACAATCTTCATCCATCATCTATCAGTGTTTCTGCAGCCGGAGGTGAGAGAGCTGCTAAGCAGGGCCTGACTAATGGCTAAACAAACACCATTATCAGGTCTCGGTGGCCTAACGCTGAGCAACAGGAGCCCCAGAGCAGCTGAGGTTCTTTAATACTTAATCCTGGCTGCCCTGCTCTGCTAGTGGATGCTCTAAACTAAACTAAGATGGGCGGCACTGAAGGACAACTAATGAGGGAATAAGCACAAAAACATGAGAGGAAGAGGTAAAGAGGATAGTCATGCATACATGCACACACGTGCACAATCACTTTCCGCAAAAACTGGAGAATAGACTGTATTAAGAGGGGCTAGACAGAAGAGTGGCCCTCTCATCTCGGCCAATTCCCTCTTTAAAAAAAGGCTCAGGGAGAAGTTAATGAGCCTGTTACAGCCCCACAGTTCCCCTGATAAGGCCGCTGATTACACCACATGTTCGGGCAAGTGGATTGTGTGTGCGCGTGTGTGTTTGCATGCACATTTGTATTTGTGTGTCACCTGACCCAAAGCGGTCATCTGCTAATCGTACGTTCACAAGTCAGGAATGCACACTTTCTGCTAAACATGCTTTCACACACCAATCACCACTTTCGAGGCGCAATCTAGCCCTCTCACACTGACTCGCTCGCCTACGTACACCATGTCACCCGTGACAAACGCGCGCGCGCGCACGCACGCACGCACACACACACACACACGACTGACTGACTGAGCAAGCCACTCAATGAGAGTGGGTGATTAGGCCCTCGGAGAGTAGACCTGACCTTTAACTCAAATCAAGTCGTCCCTGTGCATGTGTGTTTTTATGAGTCAGTGGCTGTAAAGTCTCGGGCCCGCGCCACTTCACATCGAATGTCACTGATTTAAATGAGAAGACAGGACGATGGAGGGGTGGGGGATAGAAGGAGGTATGTATGGGATGAGAGAACGCAGGACACATGAGAAAGACAAAGGATTATTTTTTACAGTACTCTGCAAGAAAAAAGTCAAGGATAATAAAATGTTTGTTTTTTTTCAAAGGAAGGAGACTGAAAGAGAGTGCTGTCACAGATCAATCTTCTGTCTTGTTCTCTCCCTCTTTGCGAGAGAAAAAGCAAAGATGAGGTATTTTTAAATTCCTGGTTGGTTGTGGGAATACAGCGCGGGCCCTTCTGGGTACACAAACCTCCCCCTCCTACTGTCAGGATGGTTGAGTCTGCACTTCAGTGTTCTCAGAGCTCAGACGGACCGAGAGGCAGACAGTCTGAGTCAGGCCTCTAGGGAGCGAGTGAGCAAGGGGCAACTGAGGGTTTGTTGCACTACTAAATACTGTTTTAGTTGGCACCCAAATTATATTTGTGGGATCTTTTTTGAACTACACACAGAGCTTGTGCATGTGTAGATGCTAGAAAGATGTTGATTAACTACACACTTTACAGAATAATTAGAATTTATTACAACTTTCGTCTAATTTCTGTTAGTAACGATCGCACTCACCAGGTTCATAGGTGAAGCATGTGAATGTGACAACATCACTACAGATGAAGAGTCAGAGCCTCAGACAGGTTTTAACAATGTTTAACAGGTGAACAGTAAAATAATTATAAACCTGACTCTTATGCCCACCACAGTTCTTTACCGCAGAAGGATTATTGCAAACACTTCAGCTGTGTCCACTTTCAGTTTTCCCTTCAAAAAAAGTAATTTTGGTAGCTGTACAAACCTGTCTGTTCTTTTGACTGCTCGTGTTTCACCCTGTTTGGCTTTATTGTTTTGTTGCCATCTTCCCAGATCTTCGCAGCTACTTTGGTGAGCACAACGTTGTCATATCCCAAATACGTGATGACCACAACTATGAAAATAAGTTGAGAAAATCTGGAATTATCCTTTAATTAAAAGCAAGTTGTGTGATGCTGGTGGGACCACTTCCCATCCGTCTCAGCTATCGCCTTTCTCGTCTCTCTCCTTCTGTCATCACCGCAGATCTCAGAGGAGATAGTGAACCAGCGTTCACCGTTGACGGGTCGGAGGACGTGTGGCGTGGCGCCCAGGTTAATTAAGTTGGAAATCATAGAGACGATCAGTGGTGCTGCCACTCAGACTGCCAGTCTACCTCCTAGCTCTCACCATGTCCCTGCTATGACCGAAGTGTTCAGGCTGTCTGACAGGTAGAGAGGTGTTTGTGTGAGAGAAAGAATGTGTTATTTTGTATGTGACTCTGAAAGGAACAGGGAAATATTAGTCAATAGTCAGGAAACTGAGATTTATTTCTTTTTGGTTTTTTTCTCCTGGGATTTAGGGCATCATATGCAGCACAAACTGTAAAGCCCTTTCACGTATAAACAAAATTGACTTTTTTTGACTACAGAAATTAACGAGTTGAACATTGATTGATTGAACATTGAATGAAACATAGAATGTTTGCTTGAAAATTTCATGAATAAATGGTGCGGTAAATCGATGATCAAAATAGTTGTTGATTAATTGAATGTGGATCGACTTTTTGTTTCATCTCTACCAGACAGACGCATGCACTAATATAGTATAGAACTTAATTTCCTCACTCTGGCCAGAATGATCAGTGTTGGAAAAAGAAAAGAAAATCACAGCGTCCCACAATCCCATCCAGACAGCCTTCTCTGCCATGATTGCTCTGTTCCCCAGGAGGCTGCTGTAAGGAGCTGAAGCCGCAGTGATTGTTGATGGACGCCTATTGGAATGAGCAGCACGTAGAGAACACTCCCTCCCCACCACCATCTGTAATCCTGGAAAAATGGACTCTATGTATTAGTGAGGTGCTTAAAAGGCAGGAGCCATTTCACACATTCACACACAAATACATACACACATTAAAGCTACCTGTACTGCGCTTATAGAGGCTGACGGATATTATTCCCCTGGCTCAGTATCAAAACATTTAGTGCTGTGAGGCTGTGACACAGTGCTAGAATGTAATTTAATTACAGAACTTGAGTAAATCTCTGAATGTTCTCATTTGTCCAGGTCATTGTTATACCCAAAGAAATCTAAGTCAAAAGCAACTGGACTTATTTATATTTGTCTTCCTGCTTACCTAGACAAATAACCAAGTCCAGTTGCTTTTGACTTGTAAAAGTACAGTACAAGTACCTCAAGATTTTACTTGACATTGGAATTGTACTTTTTATTGCCCTACATTACCTGGCAGCTTTAGTTCCTTACAGGATTTAAAAGTTTTTAAAGTTGACTGACAGACTATTCATTGGCATCTACTTTGATAATTGTTTGGGTTATTTTGGTATGTTTTCACAACAAGCAATCAACTGATTAATTGAGAAAGTAAATCAGGAGAGTAATGCAAAATAAAAATGATTATTAGTTGCATAAGGGGGTCATTTTTCTGCATTTTAACATTTCTTCATTTTCCTGATTACACTGATTTGACTTAAGTAACATTTTCAATATAGGACTTTTAATTTTAATTAGAGAGATTTTTACGGTTTCACTAAAGGCAACTATGCCTTTTAAATTCTGATGCATTTACTCCCTGCAGATATATTCTCCTTATCTGGTCATTTTAGCCTGTAATTGTCTGATTCACCCGGGGCCAAATGCATAAATAATGTGTATGTACAAAAAACAGGCGTACGCCTTTTCCCAGACACCAACTAGTATTAATAAAAGGGAGAATGTGCGGTGAGAATGGGCACACTTCACACAAACTTCAGAAGGCAGATAGACAGTTTTAGCTGAGATAGCTGCGCGTGAAGCGATGTGGATATTGAATATATAAGAGAGATGGGAAACACTGGCTACAAGGCGCTCTGTAAAATGTCAATCAAAGGCACATTTATACATTTAATTAAAATTATTTATGAATGATGAATTTCATCACTTTATATTTGAGCCATCATCTTCCTGTTAACGATCATTTAATTTCATCCTGAATTGTGAAGCACTTTCAGTCTGTTTCAACATGATGAAATAATCATTAATCATCCTTGTAATGTTTAATGATGATTATGATTTAGATTTTACCTCAATGACGTTTCACAGAAACGTGTTAAATCAGCGGTACAGATGCTGACAGCAGCACTGCAGAACCTCACACACTGTGA
Source organism: Echiichthys vipera (assembly GCF_963691815.1). NCBI lineage: Eukaryota > Metazoa > Chordata > Actinopteri > Perciformes > Trachinidae > Echiichthys > Echiichthys vipera. Next base: position 17,423,435 of record NC_139832.1, read on the forward strand.
CAGTGTGAAATTTCACTTTACCATATTTATCATTAAACTGCTGATAATTGGTTGTGCAGCACAAAACTTTTGATATGCAAACAGGGTTTAAGTACATGTCTACATCCATTTATGGCTAACTGTGGTTGTGATAAAAGGAGGCTCATTCATATGCGCCCAGCTCTTCAATGATTGAGATTTATAAAACAGAATCAGGCATACTTAGGGCTTTATAAATCTGACGAAAATAATAATAATAATAATAATAATCATCTTCATCATCTTTAACAGCTTGTCCCTAACGGGGTTGCAGGGGGCTGGAGCTGATCCAAGCTCACATTGGGCGCAAGCTGGGGTACACCCTGGACAGGATGCCAGTCTATCACAGGGCACACAGAGACAAACAGAGAGAGAAAACCATTCACACTTACAGGCAATTTAGAGTCATCAATTAACCCAACACATGCATGTCTTTGGATTGTGGGAGGAAGCAGGGATGGGAAGAACATGGCGAAAAAGTCAGATCCTTAAAACAGATTCATCAGGGTGTCTTTGAGGACACAATTACTGTATAACATTCGGTATTTTGCGTTTGCGTCAGTAAAAATAATCCAATAATATAATAGATCTATAGCACTATGTAATAGGCCATTCTACAGTACTTGCAGCACTATTTATTATTGTTAAATTATTACTTTTACTTAAGGATCTGTAACTCTTCAACCACTTGTGAGGTTTAAGTATGCTGAGCACCTACACATACATTCCTCATCTGATAAATGGCTAGGATTACATTACATTTTTGATTAATTGCTCAGTCTTTGTGTGATCACTGCTTCCAATCAAATGCAGACAAACAAAGGTCAAAGGGAATTAGCCCCCCGCCATCTAAAAATAAGCTGCTTTAATCAGGTTGCAGATGGCCTGATAAGCAGCGGGGTGGCATTACGCCGGTCATGTGGCGTAGCTGAGGCGTGTCAGCGATAGCATCTGCATCTTGTCTCTAAAGGTGCCAATGTGTCTTTCATGCCAGGTGAGTGTGCTGTCACATCCAGATTCCAGATGTGGTGGGGTGGAGGGGGCCAAACGCCAAAGTCTGTGTTTATATTGGCTGGGGTGTAAAAAGAAGTGTTTTCCCTCGGACACGCGTTCACATGCACCAGCCATGACTGGTGACAAACGTTAGGTTTGAGTGCGAGATAGCGCTGATGTCTGCCAGCGGAGCCTACATTTCAGTCTCTTTATCTCCTGAGCCTTCTGCTGATAATTACAGCCGTCCCTTCTCTCGCACTCGGTCACACCAAAGCTGCCAGTCTGTGCAGCTCGAGCCAGAGGAATTATCACCCAGGCCATCGCAAAACAGAGTACGCCAAGGTCAGGCCCTGTGTTCAATTTCACTTTTGATTCCAGTCCACCTTTCTTTCTCCTCTACCACTTATCCACTCCTCCCTCCCAGCCCACCCACGCTGTCGCTTGTTGAATTTCACTCCAGGGCTAACCTCTATTTCCAGGACAACCAGCGCCTTGACACTCATTCATTTCCAATCCTGCAGAGTGGTTGGCTGAATGGAAATTGACGATTCAATTTTTGGAATGAAACTCAAGAGTCCTTTTGGAATTGACTCTTCCCTCGTGCTCTCCCCTCTCCTCCTGCTTGGGTGCCCGTTCTGCCCCCTCCCCACCACCACTTGCTATCTTCGTCCTGGTCCGTTGAATTCAACCAATTTCTCCGCTTGTATGGAGACGTGGGCGAGATGGCTACAGCAAAGCGCAGTTTTACCACGCCCTGCAGCTCCCACCAACTTCTCTCAGACACCTTTTTCTCCATGCCTGCTCTCTCTCATCTCTAAACTGCCATCAAAAACAAGCAAACACTTAAAGCCAAAGGGTTTATTTTCAGTATTGCTCCCAGCTGGATGTTGGGTGGCAAATTAAAAATGATCTATGCAAATGTAATTTCGCTGTGTGTCATCCAACACAGCCAATTAATGAGTGAGCTTCTCCAACCCAACTATAAATTAACAAGGCTAGATATAATAGCTAGATTAATGTGTTTTTCTGGCACTTGCCTAATTGCTTGAAGACTCCAGTGGGGTTAGTGTGAGCTGCCTCATTTTTACATTTGATAGAGTGATTTAAGACAGAGAGGGATAAACGCCTGCATCAACTCTATTTATCATTTATATGAACTCTCCCCTATTGTTTTTTATTGAGGGGAATGCGTGATGAAAGTGATGTGGAAAGATATTTTGCCCTCGGGGAACTTATATCTACTTCAGCAGAAATAACTAGCATCAGTTGTTGGATTGAGTTCCGTCTGAAGGACGGCATTAACTTCAGTAAGACTTATGAATTTATTAATGGAAACAAATCAACAAGTGGTCTGAAGGACATATGTGCAAGGATTGTGAATCTGGAAATGAGAGCTCAAGGCAGAGAAAAAACATGTTACATAGAGAGAGAAAAGTGCAGCGTAAGAGGTAAGTGAGACAGAGAGGATGAGTAAACGTCTGTCTCAGCCAGAAAAAGGGGAAAAAAAGAGTGATGGTGAGAAAGACAGAAAACACGCTCCAGGGTCCAAAATAGCACATCACCAACAAGGAGGCCTTTTGTTTTGCCCCTCTTAACCGATTGTTCTCTTCGCTGAGGGTGAGAACTCTAATCCGCTGTGGAAAGAGGAGTTGGGAGGATTTACTCTAAGTATCCTTATTATTAGTGTGAATTCACTGATATGGAGAGGGATGAGTGGGTAACGGGGGAGGGGAGAAGGTAGAGGGCAGAATGAACAAGGAGGAAAAGAAGAGCAGCAGGAGGGGCGTTGTGTATTCTGAATACACTGTAGTTGCCATATGAATCTTTAATACGGGGCTTAATGGTGAGGGAGGGAGAGAGAGAGAGTATAACGACAGTGAAGTAAAAGGAAGAGGAATCTCCGAGGAGGTTACTGAGCTCTGCGTATCACAACACTCCTGATAAGTGCCAGCCTCCCAGGATCAAACCTAATTCTCCACAGCTCCAGTGCCACCCCAGAGTCCCTTTCAGACACAGGAAAAGGTGGCAAAGGACAGACTTTCCTATGTCTTCAAAAAATAAACAGAGACATGCCTGATGTTCTGATAAAAATGGTTAAAGGATGTTTCCAGGTGATACATTTCTTAATTGGCCAAGCTTCCCTGCTGGAAGCTTGGCCATGGTACATCTTTTTAATTACACGCACAAGACCCTAATTAGTTGTATCTGTTGTACCAGAGGCTAACGTGCACCCAATTAGACAGAAATCAAAAGGATGGTACAGCGAAACGGGGGGAATGTGCGTTTCTTTGTTCATGCACAGAATTCATCAAATAATAGAGGAAAGTCAAGACAACGCTTAACTTCCCAAGTTGCTGATGTCATGATCACCCCTGCTATCTTTAAACTAATTAAATACATTTTCTCATGTTAGTGCTTGAGCGGGTGGCTGCCTCACTTGTCAGTTGCTCCATCTCTTTGTCTCGCTCACTGATGATAATCGCTAAAGTGGAAAAATCATTTGTTCCATGATGAAGGCTAAAACAACACAGCTCATTATTTTGGAATTTGTGCAACAGTTTGTGGATCAACAAAGCACAGTGTTCAGAGTCAAATCCAACGGCTGGTTGCCATGAAAAACAATAAAAAGAAGAGCCTGACTGTCCGAAGTGCAGTAATGATAGCACAAATGCTGCTTCCCTGTAAAGAAGGGATGATGCTCAGTGATATTTTAATAGAGGAGTCTTGGGGGTGCTGCTGTTGCACTATGGTAACTAATTGTTAAACAGGCCCTAAGGGGAGAGGAGATATCGCCTAGCAAGGAACATGTCCCATGAAAGCTTAGAGCTGGAATTTTTCAAGAGCATCTATGAAATAATTTCCCAAATGTCATGATGAACAACATGGGTAAACAAAAAACAGCAGATCGACCACTTTGGAAACACAACCACATCAAAGCCTTCTCCACATCCCCCAAATGAGCAGCTCCTTCCTTCCTCAGTGAGGCACAACAATACTGGAAACTACCACATCTACGGCAGGTTCTCCCAAAAACTTTAACATTTTGCATGGAAAGCGTTTTACTCCCTCTCTTGCATGAATATACCGCATTTCAGAGAGCATATAATGGTCTCCTTGGGAAGCACTACAGCAGAGTCGGTGGGAGACTGCTTTTCAGAGCATGTAGCGTTTCATCTCCGCATGTTCCCCTGTTAGATGTTAAAACTCCCATCAGTCAATGGTAAGCACCCAGAGTGCATTATAGAATTAGCTGTGGCAAAATGGCATCCTGTGTTGTTTTTCTCTAGCTATGACTACAGGCCGAAAGTACACTTAGCTAGCGAGTTTTATCCATGTTCAGACCTGTTTCTTATATACGTCTTGAGGGATCAGATCACAAATGGACTTTTAAAAACTTATTTTTCTTTGCTCTCCTGTACAGATCACCGCAGATAGACATCCTCATTTATAGGTTAATACAACAGAAAGAGAGAAGAGAAGTTTGTAAGAGAGAAAAGTTACGGCCATACAGACCAAACTTTTCTCACCTTTATGTACTAATGGTTTATGTAAGAGTAACAACTCAAATTCACACACAACACAACAATTACAAAAATCTTTCATTAAAATATATATAGGCTATTTATATGTAAATGGAAAGGATGTACACATGTAGTTACATACGGAGCTGGTAAGTGAAATCAGATCGCAGGTGCTCACTGAAGAGACATTTGGAGACACACTCTGCTACCAGGTGTGAACAGACATACTGAGTGCTGTCCACTTGTGGTGTTAAAAACCAGGTGAGAACAGGCCCAATGTTTCTACATATAGAAACGACTTGTCAGAACTCTTCAGCCTTGTTTGATCAGGCAAGGTGGAGTATGTGCTGTTATCATGAAGTACACATAAATAGGTAGCCGCACAGATGCACATGAGGGAGTGCAAAGGTGGTTATGCTAATAATGAGTGCCATCTGGTGGAGCTGGTCTATTTCCTTGATTGGTTCTATTCTACCTCTGCAGGAAAAGTGCCAGTCTTATAATCTGGCAATCCACATCCCAAATAGTCCCTGACAAGTCACATCTGAGTGGTGGGAGCAAGCGAATGGAGGGATGACATGGTTGTTGTGGTGGTGATGTGGTGGTTTAACTACTGATTGTTACCATGGCAATGGTAGACCAAGGATCAGGAGGTGAGATGGCATGGCGTGCAGCTCTTGATAGCTGCGTGAGGCCACACGTGGGAGATATTCCCAAGGTTTATAATCACCGTCAGCCGAAAGCTCAGTACACACACACACACACACACACACACACACACACACACACACACACACACACACACACACACACACACACACACACACACACACACACACACACACACACACACACACACACACACACACACACACACACACACACACACACACACACACACACACACACACACACACACACACACACACACACACACACACACACACACCAACACTATTTGTATGTGTCAGTGTGTGCAAGCATGTTCCAATCTTCCTGGGAAACTCATCTGGCCTAAGCTTCCAACTGGCGGCGAAATCCTAAAATCCTACCTACACGCTTTCTCATGAGTGACAATCTTCTCTCACCAGTTCCTTGTGGGTTCTTACTTTTGAAAAGAAGAAAAAAAAACATTTATATGGAAGCAGGATGTGTGATTCTAACAAGAGATCATCTATGTTGAAAGAATAAAAACAGGTTGCTTTGCTGTACAACAAGATGCCCCAACATCACGTTTTCTTATTTCCCTGATCGATAACGAGTATGTACGCCCGCTATGCAGCCCTGTGTCTTGGATCAAATCAATGCCAGCCTGCTTTAAAAAACCTCATCAACGTTTCACTGCGATATGCACATTGAGCTCCCATCATCAACTAACTCTGAATTTTCATTAGGAGGCACTTAATAGAGACAGGCACGTTTAGAGTCTCTCTCTGGGTGGGTGGGTTGTGTCGATTAGGCCAAGTTAATCTCTATCACAATAAATAACATTGATTACAAACACCGAATGCTAGGGGAAGGGTGTTCAAATTAAAGTGCAAAGGAGGATGGGAGTTGACGTATGACAGGAGAGGTGGAAATGAATAAATGGAGATTGGTAGGTTTAAATGTAGGAGAGGGCGTGAGAGAGACAGAGTTCAAGAGATTGAGAGTGCGTGTGTGTGTGTGACTGTGAATGTGCATCAGGAAACTAGACAGGGTAAGCGCAGTCATTTCTTTAGGAGGATCACATTCTCAGTGAGTCAGAGTGTCAGACCGCTAAAAGACACGCGGGACACATGCACTCAGAGTCTTTAACATACAGGGAGGAACAAGCACTGGCTCGTATTTCCTTGGCCGAGGTGAACATTAACAAAACCAATCAAACCCATAATGACATTGCCGCCGAAAATAAACTGTGCGGCACACTTTGGGTGAAGAAGCGCTTTCTCTGCAAACGTGGTTCACCACAGGGTCACAGTAGCAGAGACCAATTGTTTTCAGCTAAATCCAATCCTGAGCGGCTACAATGAGTAGCAGAATTCTACTCTTGCTCTGCACGAATGAGACATCTAGCTTTACTTTTCTGTCCATATAAAAAGAGAGAGAAAAAACAACAATGTCAGTACACTCCTCTCTCATCAAGTATCTTTTACGAGCAGAAAAAAAACAATACTTCTCCATCTATTCCATTTGGTTTTAAGTGGACAGTTCCTCTATACAAGTAGGGGACATAGAGCTATGTTCTCAAGGGCAATGACCCTGCACAGCTGAATAGATCTTTTCAATGTTTGTGCCTTGGTATGCAGCCTGGATTTGTTTATAATGCAGCATGCTCAACATCACAAATCGGGGATTGCGTGGCTGTTGTCAGGGATTACCGGTCTGGTCTTTGAGTTTTTCATTAAATTGCTGTATCGCAAAACAAACAAACGGGAAAAAAACAACTTCCAGTCTCTTTGCAGGAAAACAATATCTAGCATATACCGTACATTTGCAGGACACGTATTCGTACAAAGGTTGTTGTTGTTTAACATCTAATATCTTAAATCTAAAATATCTTGCATCCTCATGAATAAATAAATGATCTGACAGACTGTGGTGACAGAGACACATGAGCTTTTGTATTTTCTAGATGAGAGTCACATTGACACTGTGGAGGAAAGCATAAATCAAGAAAAAGCTTACGACTGCAGGGTGGACATACAGTATGTTTTTTTTTTTTAAAGCTGTAATATGTTTAATATCTAAGCTCTTTATCCTATATACTGTGGGGCTGCAGCATGATTTCGTTTGACACCGTAGAGACTGGAATCCTCTTACTTTCGTCTTTATGAGGTCAGCAGTGGAAATGGACAGAGTTCAGACAGATGGGGCCCGAGGGAATGAGGCAGGGAAAGAGATAAAAAATGAGGAAGAGCATCAAAGCAAGCAGGAGGATGAAGACAAGACAGGAATGGGTGGCGAGACAGAAATATGTAAAATTAAAGGGGAAAGATGAGTGACTGGTACGGAGACAATCAAAGAAAAGGCAAGGGAGATTAAAAGTGTCACGCTTCAACCGAAGTGCGGATTGTTGAACCCACCCACCCCCACCTTTTCGAAGTTGGAATTGCGAGATATGTGTCAGACTATTTTTGTAGTTTCCCAAAAACAGAAAATCCGACATTCATGCCCAATTCAGCAGCAATAGAACAGGTGAGTGGAGGTGAAAAAGAAAACCAGGGTTAAACTTTCTCTGTCAAGATCTCTTCATACTGTATGTCGAAATCAATAACATATGAATGCCTTCGAGGATAGATTGTCTGAAATATATCCTTATCCGGCTTACCCATTTTTTGAGATTGGGAAAGCAAGAGCAATTCAACACCTTGTGTAAGCTTGAGCACGCCTCCTTAAAAAATTTTTAAAAATTGCAATCACACCCTTAGATGACCAAACACTAATCATTACTGTAAACTATTGGTTTACTAATAGTAGAGGTAGTATTTCTGCTACTCTCAAATCTCTCACTCTCTGATAATGAAGGACAGTTCATTTGTGATGGAGTTGGGTAAAGGTGACATTGTCTTGAAGCATGAGGGTGTAGTGCATCAGGGTATGTCATATATTTTTCACTGATTCTTGCAGTGCAGAATTGTTTTCCTGGAAAAAAAGGGAAAATTACTTTGGATTAATTGATAGTGTGATAAAATGACTGTACACATAAATTTAGCAACACATATTTGCAAACTCAAAAGGGTGGATTTAGTGTTTAGTTGAACACGGGAAAGAGTGAGGCGGTAACCATATTCTGGTTGGTCTACAAGGTCCTAATGTTGTAGATTTTCTGCATTAGCAGGTTAAAAGACAGATTGCCCATCAGTCACAGAAGAATGGGAGTCCAATTTAGTTGCACCTGCTAAAAAAAGACATCTCCTCCTCAAACGTTGATGGACTGCACTCCCTCCTCTTTTACCGTCTGGCCCTTTAACTCGGCTGCCCCTTGAACATTGATGTGGCCACTTTTTCTGGCGCAGGCCACAGGATCCTCTGTAAAAATGAGTAGACGCCAAGTGCTGTCTGAAGTGTAGCTTTGATAAAGAGTTCCTTTTTCCTCCGCCGCTCAGATCTGTGGGAAGCAGTTGCTCCAGAAACGACCGCTATACCTGACACTACCATACACCCCCCCCCCCCCTCCACCGTCAATGCATCTTTTAGAGATGAAGTCCGCAGGCAGAGGGGTTTCTGCTAGTCTCAATCCTTGGGGCAAGTTCACAACCCTGACAACTTTCTCCTCGCTGCGGCAAGCAATCCTTTTCTGCAGGGCTGCCTAAAGAAAAGTGTTGATGCTAACAAAATGCATGACAGCCACTCACTTATGTTAACATCCCATGCACACAGAAGAGCAGCCTCTCTGTGTTTGAATTTGGTTTCATTTTCATTCCCCCCTTCTAACATCTGAACTCTGCAGTCTTGAGGGAGGAGGGGCAGGGGAGGACAGTTGACAAGGAGCCAGACAGCTCCTTTCCGCCAAGGGTTTCAACTCTGTCCTGCAGAGAGGCATGGGTGTGCAGGCTGGGACAGGGTGGAGGGGGTATGAGCTGGGTTGGGGAGAATGATGGCTTAGCAAAAGGGGCAATGTATGGGAGCAGAGAGAAGCGGCCCATCAATATCCTGTCATTGCTGTCGGGGAGAGATACTGCAACAAAAATGCTGAGATAACAAGACAGAAGTTTTCCTCCTTGCTTTTTACTTCGTGCTGGAAAACAACAGGGGAAACATTTACTTGACTTCCACAAAGGGTGCACTCTCACTGTCCATCCGTACCGCGCCCAAGCACGTTTCACGGCTAAAGTCGAGTTCGTTGTGACCAACCACGGCCCGTTTGGGAGAGGTGGGCTTTTGTAAAGCACGTTTGCACATGTACAAGCACGAGCGTGCACACGTACACGTGCACGTTTTGACGTCATTTTATGTGCGCCTGTTCAGACATAGAAAAGAAGAAGGACGGATCATGCACGAACATTTAAAACAATGGCGGCGAAAGGTTCATGTTGGTGTGATGCGGAGGGGGACAAGACGCACAAAAACTCAGAGGTCTATGGAAAGATTTGTAAACAAAGCGACGCATCGCGATGACGTCAATCAAAGCGTGTGACGTGTTACGGTGTGATGACTTATAGGAAGGAAAGAAGCATTCGCGCGAGGCACAGGCAGTGTGAGTACAAATGGGCCTGGGGCGCGGGGGAGAGGGAGGGGGGGACAAGTACCCTAAAGCACGGGGCACGGTACGGATGGACAGTGTGAGTGCGCCCTTAGACACGGGAGCAAAAAAGCTGTGGAATAATCAATGTCTGTGGACCTTTGTTGACAGAATAATCAGTGGGTGGAGTGCTTCCTGTATGTTGTGTTTTTTGGGAGCTCCACAGGGATTAGTACAGTGCCTCATATTATTCAAAGACCAAGAGAAAAATATGGTAAATGGTCCCGGAGGAGCAGAACCTCACAAACAAATTTGAGGTCAGAAATTGGGAGTTTACAGGCAAGGCTGAAGTGGAATTAATCACCTCTGCTTTGGTATAAACAGCTCAAGGAGTAAATTGTTCAAAGTCTGCAGGGTTTTACAGTTGAGTGGATACTCATCACCCTGATTTCTCTTTCAAACTAATCACTCCAGACAGACTATGCTTTAAGAAGCCCCACATTTATTCTGAAGAGGTCTACTTCCCCATCATTTAATGTGGTGCATGGAGGCTTCAGCCGACCTGCTAGCGCAGATAGCGTAGAGGAAATTCTCCTATGGGAAAAAATAAATTGTCCAGCGGACCTAAACGCACCGTCATCGCTGTGAATAGGGCAATGACAACTTCCATAGACCATTCCACTTTAGCACTTTTTAATGCATGTTAAGAGGAAGGGTTTGGTCAATTAAAATCCATATCACTTACTTCTTGTCTCCTGTGACTTGTAAAGGGAGTAGTGTTTTAAGGTGAAATATCAGTCATTAGCTCTACATCATCAAAAATGCATTAAGAGCTGGAAGAGTTCTAGCGCAACTAAAGATAGTTTTGCTAGCGAGATATATACTTAATGCAGTTTTAAAATAAAAAAAGGAGAGGAAATAGCAGGTACTGACACAAATTCAACCATGCAGGTGTCAACACTTGATTCACCACATACTTACATGGTTTCAAAATCCCCTCCAGTGCTGTTATTTCAAATAAATGACGATCAAACATCTTAATATCTTAGAGATACCCCATTATTTTTTGCCGTTCCAATCTCTTTAGCCAAATATTACATCGACTTGTGTCTTGCTTTTCTGGAGAGCCTCCACACAGAGTCAATAAAGTGTGTGCGTCTCTCGTATTACATCTAAGATAGCAAATGAGTGGGCTCCAGGGCCTCCCTCATCCACAACACATACTGTTGTTGTTTTTCCTCCTCGCTGGCAGTGACAAAGTGGAGCATTCCAAGTTTGCATCAACCAAGTCGGAGCTTTTTGAGAATGTCGATGGCAACACAGTGCCTTCTGCTTACGCAGTCCTTTGAGACAGAGTCCTCTAACTAAAACATCATAGAAAAAATACACGACAATTGTTTTTTGGTAAGCTCGAACAGATGGTAGGCCAGATAGCAACATATCACACTTCAAAAGGCTGGTTTTGTTGTATATTTCGTGGGCTCTGTTTATTGTTTGGCTTTGTTTACGACTTCAGAGATATTAAATCAAACAATGATTTCCTCACCTAATTAATCTTCGTTGTCATTGGTGGAAGAAGTATTCAGATCCTTCTACTTAAGAAATAATGCCACAATGTAAAAATTCTCAATTTTTAAGCTCTGCATTTAAAAATTGTACTTAAGTAAACATACATTAGTGTTATAAACAAGGAAATAATTTTCTGTCAATTAGTTGATCAGTTTATCGATTAGTTGATAAATTAATCAACTAATCATCCCAGCTATAACTGATATCTAATCTTATATATTGCATTTCTTGATTGTCATAGCGTTGCTGAGTGAAACTGCTGCGACAAGATCTTCAATGCGACACTCACTGGATCCTTTAATCATCAACACAAACAGGGATGCCTTGTCCATTGTACTGCAGTTTTGCTGGCAGCCATTTCGCAAAATCTGGGTTGATTGAATAAAAAAAATGTGGCCGCGTTCGTCGGTAGCTTGGCAGGTTTGTGCAGGATGTGCCATGTTGCACTACTGACGTTCTCTCTGACCAATCAATAGTTGGCAGTGTTTTAACTTCACCTTCTAGAATCGGCTCAAGTCGCTTGGAACCTCGAGCGGGCGATCCCTAAAAAATAGCAGGTATTATCCACAACTTTGGCTAATGGAAAGAATAACCGTGCTAATGTATAATGAACTGAACTGGACTGCTTGGTGGAAACACAACTTAAAATAATATAAAAATCAATATTGCAAATAAAAGTAAAGTACCTCAAATGTGTGCTTATGTACAGCACTTGAATAAATGTACCCAGCTACTTTCCTGGGTTCCAGTGGCTGTTGGCCTTCTTAACAATTGATAGCACTGTGGTCACTTTAACTCTGTGTTTTCATCCAGTGTGGCACTGTTGCACTTAGTTGATTGATGATTGTTAATTGTTGTCCCATGTCATTCATGTAGTTGTGTATTCCATCTCTTTTTCTCTTTGTCATCGTGTGTGTCATTATTGTGCATTTTACTGTTGTTTTTGCTGCTGACTGTACTGCAAATTGCCTTCGGAGGACAATAAAGATCTCTTGACTTGACTCTTGACTTTCGACCACTGCTTGTCGAATACCTTAATAATTAAACCAGGATCCCCTAAAGCATGACCACCTTTTGACCAAAAGCTGAGCTTTTAATAAACACAGATGACAACCACAAATTACCAGTCATGAGAGCAAGATTAGCTAGAATAATTGGTAATTCTTAAAAATTGCTTGATGAGAAGAGGAAGAAAATAGTTCTTGGCAATTTGGGAGACACCATCAATGTGAGGGAACAGATAAAGAAAGTCTTGAAGTCGATTGACCCTGCACATTTCTAAACCCCACACATGACCGACCATGGGTTCTTTCAATTCATCATTCCAACCAATTACACTTGCAGGGAAAGCGCCTACCGTACAAAAGATAGTCCAAGTCCAATTTTTCTCTGCCTTTCTTTTACCCCCCACTTTCTCAGTACGATGCATTTCCAACCATCAGACAAGGCCGGGGCAAAGTGCATATTTGAAAGAATCTATAGTGTGGGCTTTGATGGGAAAAAGAAACAGTGGGGAGGAAAAGTAAGCTCAACTCAGAGCTATCTCGCTCCCTTTGATCAGGAGTAACGGTGGATTAGAAAGGATTCCCCAGAAGTTTCCACTTAATTCGCATAACATTTTATAAACCCACCAGGAAGCCTACTCTCAAGGTCAGATTAGACTACATGCCCCCACTCTAGAGGCTTTTTCGCCTTGGACTAAATTTCTCGACAGTATTAGGTCTATAACAGTGGGTCAGTATGATTTTCACTTCACAAAAATAAAGCAAAAAGAAACCATTTATCTTTGGCTTTGGTCTCATTCCTTTCCCTGTGATAGATACTGCAGCACTGAACCAAGCAGGTCAACTTTACCATTGTTTGTTAGGTGAGGATTTCTAAGCGAGACTCAGACAGAGTGACAAGAGAGAAACATTTCTCCAGGCATGTTAACTATTGAGAACTGTGATGTTTTCTGCCGACAAAAGCCCTCCAGCCTCTTTTGAACTTTAAGTGTCACATCTCTAGAAACAATTTGAAATTGTGTTGGGAATGGGTTTGTGTGTGTGAGTGTATGTTTGTCCTCTGAGGCTAGAGTATTATGTCTGTGGGGGTGGACTGATGACACAAGCATGCAGACTCCGTTTTTGTGTCGTCAATCAACTTCGCGTACAGTAAATGATTTTTCAACAAGCTTCGGGGTGATGGATAATCAGAATGAAAGGGTGGGCTGAGTACTCCTCTCCTAGTTTTTCAATGGATGGCAGAGAGGAAGGTCCCTACATCCCCGCACTCTTGTTGTGCTGTGCACGTTTTCCCATTTGGGCGCTAACGTTAAACGTAGTGCCCTCGGCCAAAGTGATGATAGATACCCCCTTCTGGCAGCTTCCCTTGTTTCAAAAGGAGCACTATGGATAAGGGGGGGGGGGGGGGGGGGGGTCTGGGGACAGCAGCCCCATGTCGAATGAGAAGCTGCCAAATGGAACCTCCACGGCTCTTCATCAGGGCCGGTGGTCCTGAAGGGGTGGCTGCTCCAGGCAAATGCTAAGATCTGCAAGCCAGGCAACACATCTGTGCAGCTGGGTTCCCTCTGTGGTATGAAGCATACAAACCCTCCAGCAAGTAGAGGCATGTGAGTCGGGGAGAAAGAGAGAAATACAGAAGGAAAACAGAGACAGTCAGAAAAAGAGGGAAGTGGGGAGTATGTGAGGCTTCTGACTTCAAATACTGAAACCAAAAACTTTGTCCCCCCCTAAAACCAAAAAGCAGCCCTCCAATGGTGAAGGTGCCAAAGAAATGCATAGCAAATCTCCATGGTAATTCTCCCTCTGCAATCATTCTTCCTGTCTCTCTACAGCTGTATTGCTCACACAGTTTGTCTCTATCTATTTTCATTCAGGCATAATTAAGGCCCACTGTTTATATTCTTGATCGTCAATTAAGATGATTCACAGTCTGGCGCCAAGACTTTTTCACTTGATGCTGCTGTCGTCGCAGCATCCCTGTCTCACTGTTGATCCATAGGAGGAATTTATTCTGACCTGATGCAGCAAGTTTGTGCTGACATTTGCTTTACTTATGATGCTGTTTGCATCCCCTTTCAACCATGTTCATTTCTGCTTTGCAAGTGACCCTTACATTCTATTGTCATCAAACCTCTTCGAATATTTAGCACAATGTAGCCGAGCTGCTTCCCCCAAACAATGCATTAAACATAAAAGCCAAATTAAAAGAAGGTTTCCCACACACATTTTTGATGTTGACAGAATTTTCATGTGGGAATTACCGGCAGACAAAGATTTTGGTTTGGAAATATACAGTATATTTACTTCATCATTCTTTTTTGTTTTTTGGTGGGAGTGGAATATCTCACACAATGCCAAAGCTAGCAAAGGCCTGGGCCAAATGTCCAAGACTTGCTTATGGCAACAAGGCTTTTAATCTTCAGGCAGCTGCAGAAAACTCCCATGTCTGAGACTTTCCATAAGGTTGTTTCTGGATATCCATGTTATGCACACTGCAGAAACACAGTTTGCATTTTATGTTTATGTGATGTCTGAATAACTTGAAGTCTATATTTCAAGAACTAATAACCAGACACTGCCTGAAATTGTGCTGCCCTTATTTGTATGACCAACCTTAATACATTAGGGCACACTCACACTGTCCATCCGCACCGTGCCCCGGGCTTTAGGGTACTTGTCCCCCCTCCCTCTCCCCCCGCGCCCCAGGCCCGTTTGTACTCACACTGCCAGGGCCTGGGCCTCGTGCAAATGCTTCTTGCTGTCCAACGTCATCACGCCGTAACATGTCACACGCATTGATTGACGTCATCGCGATGCGTCGCTTTGTTTACAAATCTTTCCATAGACCTCGGAGTTATTGTGCATCTTTTCGACTGTTCTTTAATATTTTCATCCGACCAAAATCTGCACTAAACACTCCACCTCCGCATCAGACCAACGTGAACCTTTCGCCGCCATTGTTGTTGTTGTTAAATGTCCGCGCATGGTCCGTCCTTCTAATTTCTATGTCCGAACAGGCGCACATAAAGGACATCAGAACCGCCATAGGCCTCGTGCTCGTACACGTTGCGCACGCTCGTGCTCGTACATGTACAAACGGGCTCTACAAAAGCCCACCTCTCTCAGGCGGGCCGTGGACGGCCCGCTGTCCGCAGTTATGCGCGGAGCGGGTGCACTCACACTGCTCAAACACACTAGGCTTTAGCTGAAAAAACGGGTTTGGCCCGGTGCGGAAGGACAGTGTGAGTGCACCCTAAGTCTCATTGTAAAGCAGCAACTTTCTTCATTTTTTACTTGTTTGACCATTGACTCTCCATCTCCCATGCATTCATAATGCACTGATTTATTAGTAATAATTACGTAGTGACAGGATTTCTGTCATTGCACCACGACTGTCAGCACCAACAGCTTATTTATTAATAAGCAGAGAAATAATATGATGAGGCATATGATTACAGTATGTTCTCCATAGCAATAACAACCCTGCTTATTAGACATGTATGCGAGTCAGCCTTGTATAATGTTAAGTGTGACCTTAAGTTTTATCATGGCAATCATGACCCTGTTCAGGATTTCCATTAAAGAATATCTGTCTCATTAGATTATGGAATGCAATCTGTGCAGGGCGAGATAAAGTGGTACCAGGTCATACACTCAATATATCATCATTATGTAACAACGGCGAGTGCAGCCATTGCTCTCTACACATTCTCTCCATCTGGATTGAAATGGCACCCTCAATTTACAACACAAATTCATACAAAGGCAAACTGCAGCCACGGCAAATAGAATTGGTATTTGGAGAAACTTGCTGAAAATCAAAAGGGTCCATATCCAATGGAGAGTTTTCACACTGCCTGCCATTTCATTGCAGTGCACTTTGAATATTTATGGACAGGGTACTCACAGCCATGCAGCACTAATGATTTACAGCAAAGGAAAGGAAATACGCTAAAACATACAAGCAGGGTGAACAGGCCTTCGGAGGTATTATTCAGTGACATCCCTGCTTACACCGTTTCATCTGAAAACATTATTTATGAGAACAATTTCTCTAACAGTGTCTAGAGGAAACTGTAACGGCACTTAACATCTCTCTCCATCATAAGAAAGAAATTCCATGCAAATGGATGATTTCTTATGTGCTCCCCATGAACAATCCTACTCAAATGTCTCCCTGCAAATCACTTAATGCAGCGTAGAAATGGGCATTTCTGCCTCATCTTACAGCTCCTCAGAGATGGAGTAGGAGATTGTCACTGTGTAATTCCACTTCTTGCTCTGTGCCAGTAAAACCCTCCCTTAAACTTTCAGCCATGAATTAGGGATAAAAAAGAAAAAGAAAACAAGCCCCCCCTCTTTGAGCATTTTACCCATTTGTGGTGAAATTATTTTTAGCTTTAGAAATCCATGAGAATGAGAAACAGAGAGAAAGCAAAAGGGAGGGGGAGAGATGCTTCTCACAATGCCAGTGGATTATTGGCAGCTTGCAAAATCCCATCAGAAAGGATGGGGTAGACACAGATCACTCTGTGTTACGA
This sequence comes from Echiichthys vipera, assembly GCF_963691815.1. Classification (NCBI taxonomy): domain Eukaryota; kingdom Metazoa; phylum Chordata; class Actinopteri; order Perciformes; family Trachinidae; genus Echiichthys; species Echiichthys vipera. The sequence goes on from NC_139832.1 coordinate 17,440,245, forward strand.
GGAAGAATAAGAGCTGCAGCGCATTGTATAGTCGTGGCCTGCTGTGTCGCCCTCTTTGCCACGCTTCTTCTCATCTCTTCTCTCAGAGCGCCGGGCCACTCCCGGGGAATTAACCCCACAGTCATTATGCTAGTGAGGGTCACTGGATCTGTGGCATGTGTGGAAACACCAGTGGTGCTCTGGCTTCAGTGCTTTGCCTCAGGCATCCTGCATGCCTCCCTCCACACACACACACACACACAAATGCGCACACACACCCGAAACTGAGCAGTGTCACGTACATGGAGAATACTCACACACCCAGGCTTGTTGCCCAGTCACCAGTCAGCCTGCTTAATAAGGACGGCAAATAGTCCCTGCAGCACTAAAGGCACAATAACAGAAGTCATGATACGCTCTCTGTAGTTGGAGTTTAACTGCCTCTGTGTCCAAGCAGAGGGCTGGAGGTTCAGAAGGCTAAATGCACACGCTCCATCTGAATTAGAGCTGGATTCACTGAGGTGACAGGGATCGTTTTCATCTGCAGCCACCAGGGAGACGCCAGCCAGGTTATCTCCTAAACCAGCACCGCACTGACGTGCCACAGGTAAAACGCCAGTCCAAATAATGAGCGTGATGAGAGTAGGCAGGGCAAACAATGGCTCGAGGCGGCCACTGTAAATGCTGGCATCCCTTTTTAATTGCCACTGTTCTCCGTTACGCTTGGTTGAAAGGGGCAGGAGGTGTCTTTTCTGTCGTGCTCAATCTGTGTGCCATCCTTCATGCACAAACTGTGTCCAGCTCTCCCTACCTATAACTTGAAAATCAAACAGATGGAAGAATAACCCATTTTAGCACCCGCCATGAAATGCCTTTCAATATACTGCCTGCCCATAGCAATTTTCCCTCCTCCTACTTCCACTAAGGTGGCAAGATGAGCAAACAGACATTCAGGCACACACTCACCCCCCGGGGCATCATTATCCCAGACACAAGAGTTGCCGCCAAACGTAATGGAGCTCTGGGTCTACCTGGCTCATGGCAGGCCCTACTTTCTTAAATTGAAATGGAAGGAGCGGGAGAAGTCTGAACCGTGTTTATATAAGAAAGAAGAAAAAACGCTACCAGGGGCTTTGCTTGTGGGATTATGAGAATTGGCCAAGAGTCAGGATAAGTAGGGAGGGGTGAAGGGGAGCAGTCTTGCTGTTGGTAATTTTTTCCGCCAGTGTTGGCTGGTTCTGTACTGTACAGGGCTGGGGTATAGTGGGTTGGGTCAGGCTTTTGCTGCCAGTTCCCAGAACACAAGGGCCCTTTTTTCTCCTGCCAATCACAACCAGATGTGCCCAGACTTGTTTTAAGAATTCTGATCCTTCACTCTGTGTTGCTTTCAGCTCTAAGCGAGTCATACAAGTAACAACTCACAGACAAAAACTTGGTGGAGCACATATTCTGACTTGCAGACAGAAATACACACACTCGGTAACAGGCATGCACACAAACACTGCTTGGCTGAGGCACTGTAATCACAGGGGCCCAAAAGGAATCCCAGAGCAAGAACAGGCTCCAATAACATGCTTTTCAACACTAGGGCGCTTGTCTCATTCGCCCATTCCCCCAGGACATGTAGTTTGAGGAGATTCAACCTGACATAACAGAGTTTTACGAGGTGTAGATAGAGGCCTATTTTCACATAGAGCCCCAGTCCTATCAATGCAATGCAAGGGCCTATTAATTACCAACCAGACAGGTTTCTGCACCCTGAATATTCTTCAGCAGGTATCCTCTCAACCTTTGGAAAGCAGAAATGCAATGGAACGGCAGGTTTTCACCGAGCACCGTGATCGGCCACGTTATATCCAGAGACGGGAAAACAGGCACCTGGCCGTTTCCACCAGGAACACATTTCACTCTGTGCTGGGCAAATTTGCTCCTTTGCTGTTTGCTGATCTCTGTCTGTCTCTCTCTGTGTGTGTGTGTGTGTGTGTGTGTGTGTGTGTGTGTGTGTGTGTGTGTGTGTGTGTGTGTGTGTGTGTGTGTGTGTGTGAAGGAGCAGCAGCAGACAGACAGCCTGCATGCTTGTCGCTCTCTGTTCAGACACAATTAACTGACAAATGTGTGGAGCAAGTACATAATTTAAACAACAGCAATCATAACCAGCAGTGACACCTGGTTATTTCTACATAGATAACGTAGATGGGCAGGTTTTGATCTCTTTCCTCATGTTAAAATCAGGGGGAATTGAAACTCCAGCTGAACAGCAGGAAAAGGGGCAGGGAAATCAAGAAGCTGGGCAAGCAGGGGGTGCATATTGCATCATTTATCAGAAGCAGATTGTTGATATCACACACAGCATGTATTTTATATTGTTTATATCGCGTTTTCTTACTAGATTTGCTCTTGGAAAAAAATAGACCAGAAGCGGCGCGACCTATGTGAACAGCAAACAATTGACTAACCTGGGCACCGAAAGAAAGAAGACAGCACTTCGTAGCCAATCGTGGCACATTTGCATGGTGGAAACCCGGCCTTAGAAAGCAGAAATGCAATGTAACTCACTCAGCTGCTGATGCATTAGCATGCTTGTGGGTATGTTTTAATATTTGAGTGCCAACTCAACTCCATGTTTTCATTCAAAACACAGTAAACATAAATGTATGCCCTCCAGCTACATACTGAAGTGATGTTAATGATAACAGTACAAGAGTAGAGAGATCACCGTACACAGCCACAGTACTGTAGCTGTTTGTGTATAAATCGAGCTTGGAGGGCGTCATTTATTGTGTATGTAGGTAGTTGGAGCTGGTGTGCAATTAACTATTCATTACATATATCTGATTAGGGAATTATTCATCCATGCAGGTAATGTGAAGTATTACACAGCTCCTTAACCTCTTTTCTCCTTCCCCCTGTGCTTCTGAGGATCTGGTCACCCCTCTCTGTATCTTCTCTGCCATGGTTCCACCTCCAGCAACATTATCAGCGAGCACCATCTGTTCCCTGCAGCAAGTGTAAAATTGAGCTGCGTGAAAGTTGTCCGATATTGATCGCTGCCACATTAATTTCGTAACTTCACATAGAGTGTGTATGTGTGTCACCATTTGAAATCACATCACGGAATCTGTGTGACGGGTCAAACCCACAGATGTCACTGCTCCCGATCTGCATTGACGTGTACTTCTAATGTCAGAGCTGCACGTTATATAAACTATATATTGTCATTTAAATTTATATAGTCAATAATTGCAATGGCATATTTGCATTTTAAACATCTCCGAATGTCCGTATAGAAACACTATTCTATTTTTTTTATTATTAATAATTAAAATGGCCCTATGCAAAGTTCACTTAACTGTTAATGGAAGTGATGAGTAACAGGTTATATTAATAAACATGAGGAGCTAATGTTTGTGATGAAATAAGAAAATAGTCAAAAGGTCTGTGACCAAACCACTGCTGCAGTGTTAATTACACATCAGGATAGAAAAGAGGTGAACCGAACCAATTTTGTACACATTTTGCAGCTCACTTTAATAGATATTTCCTACCTGTGAGAATAAGTGACCTCACTTAAACAAGCACTGTTATTCCACTGGTGGCTCATCCCTGGGAGAGCAGCTAAAATTGTCAGAACACAGCCTGGTTTTAGGAGTGCAATATTTGGAAGTTTTTGGTCAGGAATTAGCAGACAAATTATTAAATTGTCCATCAATAATTCATGCACACAGATTAGCAGAACAGTGGGAGTGTTGAACCCAAGGAGTTAGATTGCCCTTGACTGGACGACTGTCATTGTTTATTCTGCACCACATCACACTGCGTCATGTGCACACCTAGCAACAAAGATGGTGAACAGAGCAAAGAGGAAGTGATTAAACAACATTAAAGGTACCAGAGGGTAGGTCCAAATGCTTTTGGTGAAACAACCTTTCGCTCAGCATCACCATCACTAAAAGAACATAGACAATATGAAACAAAAAAAAACCAAATTAAATAGAATTGTCGCCTTGCGCTTGTTTGCCTCCTCCAACCATTCAAGTTGCAGTTTACATCCAAACTGAGTTTGGAATTTCATAGTTAGTTTGATTGCCAAAAGGTCATGGCTGTCGCCGGAACAGAGGCAAAAAAAGCCAATCCACTGATTGCAAATCCAGTTTTTGGTGGTGTTTAAGGGAGAAAGTTTACCAGATGGTGGCAGATGATGAAAGGTAAGCAATAATGATTATGAATCATTCTCTTGGGGCCGTGGAAATCCATACCAAATGTAATGGAAATCTGGACAGAACCTGGACAGGTCAGCAAACTGAGCAACCACCCTTGCCTATTCCATACTGTTCTGGGCGCATGACAATAACAATCACAAAAGCACCAGTCAAACACTACAAATGCATGAAACACAGAAGAGCCATTCATTAGTGCATTGTGAATCCCAGAGGATCTCATCTATGACAAGCTCAACGTGTCGTAACAACTGCAGTCACACCACACAAGGTGCCACATTGCAAACCAGACACAGGCTAAGATCCAATCAGAAGTATCGGTGGTGTTAAAGTTGTTTCTTCACATTTGTAAGGCCATAGGTATAGTGTCTATAAATAGGCTCCCCCTCAATCTGCTCCTTTTTATGTTTACAGCCATCCAACTAGAAGCTAATGTTGAACATAGGGGAAAACTAAGCTGTATAACACCCCATATCACACAATTCCATTTCAACTCATTCTGGTGCCTGGTTTTTTATTAAATCATGAAGAATGTCTGTTTTAGAGAGCATAAAAGTCACAGTTCAAATGAGGCAATCTTGCCTCAAACACAGCGGGCATGAGCAGCTAAACAAATCATTGTCAGCAATGCATATGCACAGAGACATCAAGTTCAATTAAAACACAATGAGAGGATTTAGCTGAGCCAAGTCATCAGCAGTCATCTTAGAAATAGCGCTGTTAGATAGCGAAAAAATGCAAAGACCACTTTACAGCCAGATGCTTAAAGCACATTAAAACCTAATCGCTCCGGGATTACACAGGGAACCAAAGAGCATGGAGACTGGTTGCAGAGGAGGTGGAAGGGCGCGAGTTGAGTGGGAGTACACAAGACCGGAGTGCGTGCCCTGCAGGCTCCTCTTTAGTAGATGGTCAATTGTAGTGGACTGTACAGATCGGTAGATCAGGTCAATAGATCATTAAGCAATCCCTATGCTCACGAAAATAACACAGGGATCAGAGTGGAGATAAGAGCCTGGATCGATGCTGGATGGACAAGGGGGTGGAGCGGCGGACGGAGGCTAGGGCAGGGATGGATAGGTCTGGGTCTAACACGTGTCTTAATACAAAATTATTAAAGGCTCGGTTCACACAAACCATTAAAAACATTTTCTCACTTTGCTGTAGTGGTAAAGCAATATAGAAGCAATGCTTTAGTTTCATCACTGATTTCTGCCTCCACCTTCATAGAATGGAGGTAACAGGAATTTAATTTGTGTTGTTAACAATATTAATAAATTACAGGGAGAGGCGGGTAATAAAATACTTCTCCTCACTCGTCACAGTCATTCAGTTGTAATTTATTTAGTTATTAACACAAACAGTTGTAAACTGCTGAAAATGTCTAACTGTCAACCAAGCTATGTTTCACTGTAATAAACGGGCTGACACAAGCTACACAGCAAACAGTCTAGCTACACGAATGGTAGACTAGCAAAGACACACTCACCTGTAACATGACATTACAACAGCCCATTCAAAACATCTAAAGTCTATGTCTTATCATTAGTTTTTCCTTCATTGGTTGAGTTGAGTGATATTAATGAATGATCTGTCAGGTTAGGAAATGCTTTTCCTTTTCTTCGGTAGTCCCATCGAATGGAGCTTTATGTATAGAAATTCATTATTTTTTTCTCCAGACAGGACTTACCAGAGGACCAGGGAATTTGCCAGAATAACAGTAGATAATTGGGGCTTTAATTTTGACTGGGTCAGAGGGGGAAAAAATCACAGACATACTGTATGTGCTTCAGACCAGGATCACTGGTAATACTGAAATCACCCCACCACCCATAGAGAGATATAAATCCCATCTGAATAGGGTTATAGGGGCTACTTCTTGATAGAAAGTATTTCCAACAGAAACGGCTCAGTCAATTCAGAGGAACGGACACACTGTTTCTGGAAACGCACACTTTTTTTTTTAAATGTAATTTTTCACTGCTGTGAGTGCCACACACAAATTCCCTTCACCGCCACTGTGCTTGGATGGCAGCAGAAGCCTCAGAAAACCCAGACACAAGAAAATAAAAAATATCTGCATGGCTAGAATCCATGAAATTTAAGTGAGAAAAATATGGGGGGTTTTTGTAATTTGAAAGCACTGGCTCTTGTGTGAGCATGGGTGGGGCACTCAGGTACCTTTATGAAACTGGGCAGTCAGGAGTATTTGGCAGTATGAAATGGATGAGGAGGTAGACGGGAAAATGGGGAAAGCGCAGCTGGGTAGAAATCACATAATCATTTTCTACTAAGGCTCGTGATGAGTTTATTGCCTTTTTTACATTCTCTAATACAGATCATTCTGTCTGGTTAACTCATTAACATCAGTAATTATCTTGCAAACTGATTTAACCGCATATATTATTCCCAACACCTCAAGGCAAAAGCACAGCTATGTGGCTCTGGCTTCAAAAGCTGCCTTCTATCAGATAGGGATATAATTATACCAAACACAACAATGTGTGTTGGCTAATACCATCATAAAAAACGTAATCATATAGAGGAATTAGCCTGCCAGCATTTGTAATCTGAGAGGTTCGTTTTAAAAAGGTCAACACCTGGCGTATATCAAACTCTCATAAAAAGGGCTAAAAGTTCATTGACTGAAATTCCTTTAGAATTGATTTTGTACTATATAATATTGTGTATTAAGATGTCTGCTCTATTGGGAGGTAGAGGAGTTCTGTGCCTTTAATCACACTTTCTCATTATCATCTGTAAGCGGGGCTAATATTAAAATAAACATAGCAGGGGGTAAAGCCTGGGGGCCGGGGCTTCCTGCCCCCTGCCTCATGCTGCCGTGTGCCCTTCCTGTCTGGGTGTTGGGGCCAGGCCTGCCTGCTGGGGACCTGAGGAACTGTCCGGGGGGGGGGGAACCATACGGAGACGCTCCACCCCTAAAGAGGAACAGCATGCCAATCCCGGTGGACATCTGTTTTCACAGGTGTGCTCACCCAATGTGATTAAGATTGGCGCTGCACACACTCCGAGCAATGCTGCACTGGTGAGCCAGCACTGTGGGTGCCGGGGCATGGGTGTGAGATGCATGGAGCAGTTGTGTTGTTTTTCAGGCTGATGGAACTGATGAGAGTTTGACTGAAAAAGGAAGGAGCAAGTGGAGGAGAAAAAGATGGCACGGTGGAGGGGCAGAGGGGGTTGTGTGAGAGAAGTTCATTAGGCTTATTCACTGCAAACAACTGTTTAGAGAAGCATAATTTAAGCAGAGTGGGATTATTTGGAGCACATGCAGATTACCCTCTGCTGTTTGATTCTTTAAGTGTGAGGGAGAGATCATATGTAAGGATTGGGAAAAGCCACACATAGGACCAGTGTTTTATACAAACCAGTACAATTCTAAAGTTCTCACAGAGAAGACTGGATGGTCTGAAAGAGAAAAACACTCACCCAATGCAAGGTAGGCAGTGGTTTTGGCAAAACCAACATGGCTGGTACCCAATACTACAACGCACCTGCTTCCATGGCAACCAAAAGAGGGATCGCTTTCCCTTACACCAACAGGTAACTTCATGCTTTAATGTAAAGCGACAACTTGCCGGAATTCATTTGTGTGTTGTCAAAAAACAGGTTTAATTCAGAAACATAGTGAAAAAAAGCAATTTTCTTTATTTATGTTGGCTCCCCAATCCGCCCCCACGACGTTGCTGCCAGACCATAATTCTCCAGTGTTTTTTGAGAACTTTCAGCCATTTCAAGTGAGCTCACTCCTCGAGTAGTACGAGGCAGCGACAAGAAAATCTTTAACGAACGAGAAAGCAATTCCATTTCACAGCAGCGAGGAACCGAGGAGGAGGGGCGGGAAAGTCAGTCACCAGCTTCTAAAGAGAAATGGAAGCCTTGGATAAAAGCTGCTCACCCCAAGATATCTCCAAAAAAAAAAAAAAAAGAGGAGCAGACAGACTTAACACCAAATCACCCTGCTGTGCTGTACAACTCAGAAGCTTACCTGGCACTGACAACTGACAGGAAGAGTGCTACTCTGTACGTAGCTTATTAGCATGTGTGAACATTACTTTGCTTGTACCCCCCCAAAACGTCTTAAACCTCTATCTGTGACTAACAGGGCAACACCATCTTTAACAGCAGAAATTATTTGGCAAACATGCTTTTTCATGTTTAGTGTGGTTATCAAATACTTTTCATCACATAAGTTAGTAATTGTATAATGTTTCTTTGTAAAAACCTGTTGTTAATGCGTGCTAAAGGCAAATATTCATTGTAAGAATTGGAATAATACAGGCTGTATTCAGAGTTAATCTTGCTTGCTGTGATATCAAGCTGCAGGGAACAAACATATTCCTTTAGCCATTCTGGGAAATATTACAAACCACGATCACACAGCCAATCCAGCCAGCCCTGTTTCTATTATCCATCCAATCGTGTGCACCGTCTCCCTCCCTTCCTCGCACCCGTTCCGTCAATGAAGCTATGGCAGGCATCGCTCCCACAACACTTCTGGCTCCCAATCTGCTCTCCCTTCCCATCTCCTGGCGAGCATTACTCAGTGAGGAGTACCACTCCTCTCAAAAGCTACATGTGAGAAATGTATATATTTGTAAGTGCTAAAACTAAGCAGTGCAGATTGTGGGGCCAGCACCAGGCAGATGGTTCTGAGAGAGGCAGAAGATCAGAGAGATTTTTGCCTCCCACCTCTCTGTTCCCATTCCTCGATTTCTCTGAAAGAAGGCACTATCACTGCTCTGCATGGCACCAAAGAACATCAGTGTACAAAGGCAGCCTTAATTCCCCCGATGGTGGAATCAACTCACTCTAACAAGGGTATCAAAGTAGTTCATCGATGAGAGGGTATTTAAAACTCTCAAAAGCCATAACCATGGGTGGAATACTACTGGGAGGCTTTGTTGGGTATTGTAGGACAAACAGAGGCACATAACAGAAAAAAACAGATAAACAACACAAAATATGTATATTAATAGTTTTATAGAAAGACAGTAGAAAAGTCCTCAGATTGCAGAAGAATGACTAATGACACGGAAACTATTTGTATGCAACTGGTTTAAAAGGCACTATTAGCCTGCGTCCTTCATCAAGCGCAGCTACTGCAGATTAATTGATATAATCAAAGGCCAAGTAAGCTTCATTTATGAAGCCGGAATTCTCTGGAGCAAAAGTTATATTGTGTGAACAAAAGAAATGATTGACTCACTGTACTTGCACTGTATGTGTGTGTAGGAGGGATTTCATGTCTTTATTTGGCATACATCTGTTTTACACTTGGCTTGCTATGACACCTCATAGGAGGCCAGGGTCAAATAAAGTGCAGGAGAGCTTAACAGCACTCGCACACCAGGGGAGGCAGAGCTACTCAGCAACTACAACGAAGACAGGCACACACATGGATTCACACACAGATGGACAAGAAACCACTCAAATTCTAATTTTTTAAATACCCAGAAAAATGGGGCATGCAGCCTGTGTGAGCTGCATCAGCCATGCTCTCACCAGTTTACACTAAATGGTCTGGGCTCTTTAATGTATACTTTAAAAAAAATGCATTGAATGTAATCAATTATGAACAATATTTGACAAAAATCCTGCTTCTGTCTTTCACTATCTTTTTCCATCCAAAACTCATGATTGGAATGTGCAACAATTCACCCACAGTGCAAAGAACTCCATCAGGGGAGAAGGTGCCATGGCAAGACTGCTTCCACGCAAAAAATATGTTGCTGGGTAGGGTGGAAAGAGGGGAAGGTAGCGCAAAATCCGCCAATCGATTTGGATTCCCATTGTTCAGATGGGATATAAAGCTGTCTTTGTCTGCCCATGCTCTTCTGACCTTTATCAGGTCGCTGAAGAAGGCAAACGCCACCAGGCCAAGAGGGGAATAGAGTGTCTGTTTTGCACTTAACACACAGATTGCAGAGCTGGCATGGTGTTGCAGCCACAGACTGTCTGTCTACCTGGGCGCTCCATATCCTGCCCGACCTTGGTACCAATGCGCCAATGTGCCAACGAGGGCTCCAAAACACCCTGCCCTCCCCTAAAAAAAAACCAAAAAACAACTAATAATCTCCCTGAGACAAGGCTGGAAAACAAAAACGAACTCAAGATACAGAGTTCATTAACGGATAAATTGCGTGAGGGGGGAAGAAAAGAGAGGGATGGGAACAAACAAGCGAATGACAACGGACAGAAGATATGGGGAGAGGCTGGCATTCGTCCATAAAAACGACAGCTGGCAGCGACATCCTTCACAAACCTGGCGACGCAAGCGGCATGATGGAAGCAGCCTCCAGAGACACGGAGAGAGGATGAAGGAGAGAGATGAGGGGGTTTGGAGGAAAGGGGGGTTGTGGCGGTAGATAATGTGGCTTTCGTCTCCAGATTCCTGTGCTAATTAACACAGTTCCACATACAAGACCCCCTGCCTGCCCCGCAGCCTGGCCCTGGTCTTCAGTGCAGACACATAGGGGAAAAAAATGAAGGGAAATGTGATGTTCATGTGTGTGCAGAAGGGCCGGGGGAGTATGAGGGATGAAAAGGGATGAAAGGTGAAGCAAGGTTTGGTGGCCTTGTCTGAAGGTGAGTCGGCACCCCTGCCAGCCTGCAACGTGGTTCCTCTGGCAGAAAGAAAAGAAGGGGGGTGAAGACAAATGAGTCGAAGCACGGGGATGCTGATCAACAGCCGAGTCGTTCACCGGCCATCTCATGCTGTCGCTCACCTCATCCAGAGGGAGCATGAGAGAGAAAGAGCGAGAGAGACAGAGAGAGAAGTGAAGAGGCCAATGAGCCGGCACCTGTCCAGTCACAACACCACAGACACAAATCCTGGTTCTGTACCATTAGCTCCAGACTGTCATAAATCAGACAAAGCCAGCCAGCAGGACAGAGGGAGAAGGCCAAACAGAGAAGTCAAAAAGTCACAGCCACACAGCACTGATCAGACAGCAAGGGGGGAACAAATAGCAACCTTTGAACACAAGAGGCATTTATAACAATACAGACAGGCTCCACACACATAATGGAGGAGCTAGACAGAATAGGGATGGATATTGGACCCTGAATTCTGCCTGAAATGCGTCCACAGCACTGAATGCTTGGTCAGAATTTTTTTGTTTTGTAAATTTATTTTTTGATCAGATTTTTGCTAATCTCTATGGAAGTAAATCGTTTCTTTAATTTTTTTGCTGCTGTGTTGAAGCGGTCCAGATGTCAATGCTGAATCTTATCCACTGAATCTTGCAGCTGAATTTGGCCTGTTGAATTTTTTAATGTTCCATTTTTTTATCTTAGAATTTATAACATTGAAATGTATACATTTTATTTTGCATTTAAATTTGGTATAAGGACATTTTTAATGTTGATTTTTTTTTTGCCTTGAATTTTTGAACATTGAATTTTAAAACCTTAAACATTTTAACCTTGAATTTATAGACATTGAAAAATAAATAGTTAAATTCAAAGTCGAAACATTCAGATGCATATTTGCAATGGTATAAATATTCAGTACTAGAAATTCAATGGCTTTTTAATTTCAAAATCTGATGACACTTTCCATACATCTTATTCAGGAAATGTTTATGCCTTTATTAAATGGTTGACAGCAGGGAGATGAAAATGCAACAGGGAACAACATGCAACAAAGGTCCCTTGATGGACCCAACCCCAGGGACGCCGCAGTTCATGTTCTTTGCCTTAGGGCGCACTCACACTGTCCTTCCGCACCGCGCCCCGGGCTTTAGGGTACTTGTCCCCCCCTCCCTCTCCCCCCGCTTGCCAGCCCGTTTGTACTCACACTGCCTGGGCCTCGGCCAATGCTTCTTGCCTGCCTATACGTCATCACGTCGTAACACGTCACACGCATTGATGACGTCATCGCGATGCGTCTCTTTGTTTACAAATCTTTCCATAGACCTCAGAGTTTTTGTGCGTCTTGTCCGACTGTTTTTGAATATTTTCATCCGACCAAATCTGCAGTAAACACTCCACCTCCGCATCACACCAACGTGAACCTTTCGCCACAAGCTGTTGTTGTTAAATGTCCGCGCATAGTCCGTCCTTCTATTTTCTATGTCCGAACAGGCGCACATAAATGACATCAGAACCGCCGTAGGCCTCGTGCTTGTGCTCGAACACGTGCGCACGCTCGTGCTCGTACATGTGCAAACGCGCTCTACAAAAGCCCACCTCTCTAGACGGGCCGTGGACTGCCAGCTGGCCGCAGCTATGCACGGAGCGAGTGCACTCACACTGGTCAAACGCACTAGGCTTTAGCCGAAAAACCTGTTTTGGCCCGGTGCGGAAGGACAGTGTGAGTGCCCCCTTAAACTCCTTGGTCACCAGAGAACCCAGAAACCATTTTCATTCTCTTATTACCACTTGTGTTAAAAAAAGGTTTGTATTCATTAAGCTATGGACATTGTAACAGACACTCAAGTAAAAATGTACCAGCTTTAAGACTTAAGGAGTAAAACATGCTTAGCATATATATGCATTCATAAATGCGGCGTACAATTTCTGCTTTGTATCTCATAAAAGCCTATATTAACATACACAAGATCCAGATTGTTCTGGTGCTAGTAGAGATATTTAAGTCATTAGGATTTTGCCTTTGTAAATTGTGATGCTTGATTAGAAAATGTGGGTTAGCGTTTTCATTTGGTAATGCCATTACTGGAGCAAAAGCTTCATTAGCATTACTGCCTATAATAACCTCGACAAGGGATTTCCTAACCCAGATTTCAACCACACCCTAAACAGGCATGCTGTTTTGGCATGTGCCCATACTGGCAGATAAACAACACATCTGCCTCCCTGCTCTGAAAGTTGTACATATACACAGGAGATTAAAATTAGAGAACAAAGTATTAATACTTGATTTATTCTGAAAAACTGTTCTTTTTTATTGTGCAGAATTTGATATCCACTGTGGCTATACTACTGCTATACTAGTATGTTTTTTAGGCACTTCAACAAAAACCTTTATTTTGCAAAAACAATGGAGGGCAAGGGCCTTTACACTCCCTATTCATTTTTGAATCCTATAGCCCTAAGAAAACATCTTCTGATGCAATGGTTACTGTTTTCTAATTTTGCTCCCTATTTTTTAATAATTTATTCTCTAATTTTGATCTCCAATGTGTGTGTGTGTGTGTGTGTGTGTGTGTGTGTGTGTGTGTGTGTGTGTGTGTGTGTGTGTGTGTGTGTGTGTGTGTGTGTGTGTGTGTGTGTGTGTGTGTGTGTGTGTGTGTGTGCGCGCGCGCGCAGATTTGATTCCATGTGTAGGACGCGAGGCTCCAGATTGGCACAAACTGGCAGCGGAGCCACTCTTGTTCTTGCAGCAAGTTCTGGCGCATGTGTGCCAATGCTACCTCACACAGCAGCACGCCATGGGGGGCTGAACACTTCTACAGTGTGATCCAATTAATTTCATCTCCACACACACCACACATTTTGACATGCTAGAAGCATAAGAAGTGGATGTTGGGTGGGGGTGGAGGTGAGTGGGAAGGGAAGTGGGGATGACTGAGAAAGAGGAAGTGGAAAGTTGGGCTGGGTTTGGGGAATCTTAGAATTTCTCGAATCTTGCATTTAGGTTTCTGCACAGGGAGAAGAAAATGCAATTACACGTGCCCTCTCAGCCTTTTCAGGCAAGAGTGGTGTGTAGAAGTGAGGGCGTAGTGGTGGGGTTTGTGCCCTGTGGCGGCCAGCACTCCCATACTCTATGCTAATAGACGCTTGTTCTGCATTCTAACAAGCATTTGGTGGCAAGGTTCCGAGTCGGGAGCAGCGGAGGGTGAGTGCAGAGCATAAGCAATGTAGGGGGGGGGGGGGGGGGTCGGTCGCCTCCTGTCTCTGGAGATAGTAGAAATAATGAAAAACTCTGCAGGAACTTCAAAGCAAATGGCTGGTCATTTCCTGTGGTGATGGCTGATACGGGCCTACATGTTCAGGCAACAAGCACGCACATACTTAGTCACACATTCTTGCCAGTAATAACTCCGGCCAATGAACACCCCTTCCTTTGATGGTATAGCAGAGCCAAGACGAAGGGGAAACAAGTCTTTGGACATGGAATAAATTTGAAAAGCTTTTGTGGGTTGCTGGCAGAAACATTTAGGTGCCTTAGCCACGGCCTCTGGGTCAATTCTTACGCAATGTGAGTGCAATGCCAGAAACCAGCTGTTGATGTTAACCATTTCTTTAGACTTCAATGTTTTACAGATAATTCCAATTTGAGAATTGCATTTCATTACGGTGTTCTAGAAATCTGGTTTTGTACATGGTGGGTCACTGTGCTGGTTTAACCCATTCTTTTTAGTTTTTGTTACAACCAACAAAACAAAAACTATTAAACAAAATGTTTATTGTGGAGAAACACTACTAGGCTACATCTCACTTTATGTAAATGGTTGACTTTTTCTAACTATTTCAAAATGTAGGCACATTTTCCATTCAGATTTCCTGAAAGATATCAATCCACTTCTTTGTCTTTGAACTTTACACCAATGTCACATTAGAACTTTTTCTCTGGCTATCAACACTATTTTAAATCAGGTATCAGTCCCTCTCTTGCATAATGCGTGTGTGTTTCTCATTTCTCAATACAGCCAACATGTACAAACATGTACCAGCAATCTGAGTGGTAATCTGTGTTGGATGGAGGGAGGGCCACACTAACATAAACAAGCATGCAGTGGTCATTTCTGGCTGATCCCTTTTCTTATCATTTCATCTACTTCTGTTATGAAAGCCAGACTGCCCTGCAGGATTTTGTTATTGTATGCGTGTGTGTGTGTGTGTGTGTGTGAGTATGCAACCAGAAGCCCATTCACGCATGTGTCTTATGTGCAGGTCACCAAGAGCATACACGAGACAGAATGAACAAAAACACACATCTGGTTCCATTCAGGATGCCTGGAATTCTCTGCCTGCTTGGTTCAGATTACATCCCGAGCCCCCATGCTGGCTGCGCAGGAGAGCCGATAAACTATGCTGCTCAACACAATGTCTCTCCTATTCAACACTGGAAGGGTGTAGTTTGACATGGATAAGAGGTGAAGCTGAGTTTACAGGCACATTCTGGGTGTACGAGCCTCAAGCTAGGTATGCTAATTTATTGCTTCTCAACCACTGCAGACCCCTCCTTACAGTTTGTTGAGCGGGAATGGTTCCTCAGGGAAGGGCACGTTAAAGGGTCTGCCTGACTGAACAGCACCTTAATATGATCCTAACCCCTTTCCTTGATATCGACTGGGGAAAGCCCCAGCAGTAGAGAGCCAGTTCTGAAGAGATCCACACTAGAGAGAGAAAGATACAAGGTCAGGACACTAAGAACCTAGACTGCATTGGTTGCATTGGAACCTAGACTGCATTGGTGCAGGGGAGAGGAGAGCCGAATAACAGATATATTTTCCTCTGTTCACATTCAGACATCCAACCAAATTAAACAATGTTTATTGTTGTATTGTTGCAAGAGACCCCATGTGCAGCAATAAATAACAAGATAATAATATTCCAAAATTAGACATCTATACATCTCGGGATCAGTTCTTTCAACACAACAATTTAGCAATAATTCCTGACAATCACCTTTCTTTTTCATTTTAAAGCACGCCCTCCTTCCAATTCCCACACCCAATTCTCTTATCTCCCAGGTTTTGCTGAGTGATGTCTTCAGCCAAAATCACTTCGTCTACTCTGGTTCCCCTGGAGATGGAGTGCCAGTGATGTAGAGGATTCAATCAGAGAAAAGTGAAAGAGCAGATCACAGACAATACGCCGCAGCCCCATTACCCCTAGTCCTCGGTTACCGCTAGCGACGCTTAGCCCGGGCCCCCACCTAATGAGCCATAATATCATTTTGTGCCATGTTCCATCTCTATATACTTGCTCTAAACATAACTCTGTCGCCAAGGCACAATAAAAACAGATATATTTCTTTATTACTCCTCACAAAGCATATCACCAGATCGGAGCACCCCTACAAAGGAAACTAATATCTACAGGAACCCGTTCTTTTCCTTGGCTCATTTAGGGTCGACGCACAATTGTTATTACATTGAGCTGCACTCTGCCGGCCTCACCTCCCCATGCCATTCACTCAGAGTGTAATGGATGTTTTATTATAATCAAATACTGTACATGCAATGTCTTCACTATAAATAACCTACTGAAAAAGCCATTCTCTCTGCTTTGCAATATGTTTAAATGTCCACAATGCCTCAAGCAAAGAGGTGCCACATGTTTAATTCAGAACCAATGCAATTTGCGTGTTGTGTGCTACTGTACTGGTGGAAATAGCAACTTGTCTACCATTTACTCATTCACACCCCCAAGCTGCAGCCTTCCACTCACCAAATAATCATGCTCCACACTTTCTTGCATAAAGTCATGCAAGAGTTTGGCAGGCTCATTACTTTGTGTGATAGCAGGAAAAGAAAACTTCACCTGGGTACTCTGCTTTTAAGGCCATTCACTTTCTTCATCTCACAGGGCAAATGCTGTCTTGTAAGTCTTGAGCCAGATGAGCAGAATATCACTTCAGCGAGGGCGAGTTATTATCCCCAACTAGGAATCATCCCCTACACGGTATATGGTGCCATTGTCCTCCACCCTATATATCATCCAGTCTGACCAGCCCATTTACACTATGGGAATCTCACAAGAGATGAGCGAACACTCAGGCATAAACCTGTGTGTGTGTGTGTGTGTGTGTGTGTGTGTGTGTGTGTGTGTGTGTGTGTGTGTGTGTGTGTGTGTGTGTGTGTGTGTGTGTGTGTGTGTGTGTGTGTGTGTGTGTGTGTGTGTGTGTGTGTGTGGTAAGAGGGAGCAGGAGGAGGGTTAGGGAATCCAATCTCTCACACGGAGGAGCAGAGACAGGCGGGCAGATATGCTCCCGGCCTAGAAAAACCCAGACGGAATCCATGAATGAAATGACAGGATTACAGGGGTATTAGAAAACCTGCTGAGATGGTTGATAATGCTGTTTATGGTTGGGCGTCACACCACTTGCAGGGAAAAGGTCTAAGTGTTGGACTAATGAAAAATATAGACAGGCTCTTCAAGCAGAAAATTCCAGGCCAGGGGGGTCTCCCTCTCCGTTTACAGTAATGGTTTGGTGTTTGAATTTTGACGGACATTAACACAAATATTTAAAGATTTGTCAGCTGCATTATTGTGGATAAACCTCTTAAAAATGTGGACAGCAAACATAAACCCCTATCCTGGTTAAGAATGGGATTATTGTTATGTTAACAACCCCCATAGATAATAGTAATTACTGCCCTTGCTGCAGCGCCATCAGACTGCAACTTTGCTAGCTGACAGCTTGGTCCTAATTACCAAGAACCACCAATTACTGGCTCCATTTCATTATATATATTGCTCAGCACACCCAAATAAAAGAGACTTCAGTGACTCTGAGCAGTCACATCTCTGGCAGCTGCAGAGGAGCATCCGGAGGACCTGCTGAATCATTGTCTTAAAATATATAATAGTCAGCATGCAACACAACATTGTTAGTGAAAATAAAACTGAGTAAAAATAGACGAATGAGGCCAATAGGGGGCTGCCTTTACTTCCTCTTTGCCAGCCAGCAGCCACAGGAAGTAATTAAACTGCAAAGGAAGTGCATTATCATCCCTTCTTTTTCCACTTGCTCCTGCTAATTTATCCACCAACAGGGCAGCAGAATCGATTGTAAAAACACCCGTCCTGGAGCCTTTGACTACTAACACAGATTGCATGTTGTATCTACAGTACATTCATATTTCATTCACTCCACTGTGAGATGTATCGGTGAAGAATTGACTTGCCTGCTGCGATGTAAAAGATGCCTAAAAAAACAACAACACGATGCTTTATCTGGTGAACACACACACACACACACACACACACACACACACACACACACACACACACACACACACACACACACACACACACACACACACACACACACACACACACACACACACACACACACACACACACACACACACACACACACACACACACACACACACACACACACACACACACACACACACACACACACACACACACACACACACACACACACAGATGTTTCCCATCACTCTCTGCTGCCAAGCAGTGTCCAGTGATGGCTGAGAAGGGGGGGGGGGGGGGGGGGGGTTCTGCTATCCCTGCTCCAGTGAATCCTGCAGGAACTTGGCAGATCATTGTGGAGATTTGTATGTCTGTGGATTTGATATTAAAGTGTTGGAGAGCCTCCTCTGGATTCTGTCTCTCAATGTGCCTCCCCTTAAAGTGGGCCTGGCTGTTTAGCTTATGTTTCCGCAAAGCCTGACAGCCACATATCTCAGCCCCCTAGGGTGCAGATGGGCTATAAACTTGGCAGACAGGTCTTATACAGTCATCTCTAAAGATACCCATTACATCACTTTGTTGCTCCAAAAAGTATGCCTCTGAGTAAAGAAAAGCCCATAATCCACAAATAAGGGAACCATACAAAAAGCACCTGCATCGTCTATACAGATCTCTGCAACCGTACACTTTGTTGATTAACAAAAGACTATATTGATAATTCTGCACAAATTCAGTGAATTACAAAATCTGCTCAGACAGCAGCTCATGCTCAGCAATATGCAAAGCATCTGAAGCCATCATGTTCCAAAGGACAAGCAGTCTGAAAAAAAACAAACAACAAACGATTAAGAATGTATAAAAGGAATCTATCGTAGCGAGTCAAAGCGCCTAGCATTTAGATGACAGTTGCGCAGGGCAGGCTTTGTTTGAAGGGGCTAGAGTGAAGCAGTATATGTGGCCCGGAGGCCGGATCTGTTCCAACTGTGCCCTGGCAAGAAAACGTTCAGCCCAGTGAGCCTCGACAGCTTGGATATTCACAGGGGGCGATGGAAAACTGGAGGGCTGCAATACCATGGAGGAGTTAGGAGAGCTTGAGGAGGAGGGGCGATGAGTCAGGAACAAGGTGTTTTATATTATTTTGGTACCACAAGGACATGGCATTTACCATGTTCAAAGAGCAAAACCAAACATAGGCTGGTGATGAGGGCATTGTGTCTGTGTTGGCCTGCGGTGATTTAAGTTTATCATCTGGCAGGTATGTCTGGAGGGGGCTAGCAGCATTTTTAACCACCTTTACACATACTGAAGGTGTTGAAGTTTTAATGCCAGCACTGCAATACCTTGCTTTCGTGATGATGGAATTTTAAAGCCTGGAATTGAATTATATTTATCACTGCAGAGAAAACAGTAATGACTCTCTATGCCTCAGGTGAAAAAAATAAACACGGCATGACCATGAGACTTTTTTTAGCATGTGCACTTTCTTAAACAAAATGTCTCACCACAGCAAAGGGATCAATGGCAGCAAATGGAGGGGGTCAAGGGGAAGTCTCTCACAGAGATAAACGAGAGATTTTTTGAACACGTGAAAACTGGTAAATGCAGCAAGTTCTCCTAAATCACTCGTACAAGCCACTTACGAACCAATCTGTTCGTACGAGTGGTTCTTGTATGAGGCCCAATGACCTTATCATAGCTATGAGCTTTGGATTATATGACATATTGTCATTTGACCAACCAATTTCAGAGTTTCCATAGATCACAGGCATTAAAGTTAGGATCACTTTGATTTTGCATGACAAATTCATTCTTCTCATTATTCACTCTAATCTCTGGGGATGCATAGTTCAATTCTGACTCAATTTAAATATCACAGAAATTACTTTTGATGTCGGAAAGCTTTTTCCTCACTTGAGTAATCTAAACCAACTTTAAAAAATACCACAGTTAGAGAAACGTCAATACTCTAAACAGATGGAGTCTTTTTCAAAAACAGTATTTTGGATGGGCATCGTCTTTGAAGGATATAGCAAAAACAGGCAAACAGGACCGTTTAACAGATAGTAACACCTTTGACACATAATATTTAAAAGAAACACATATAAAAAGATAAACTAAACTGGTATCTCACACAAGCATAAGAGTGTTGAGCTGTATAGTTGGCTGCAATGATTGATGTTCGAAGCTACACCACAGACAAAAAGGTCAGTGTTGCGCAAACAGCCGCAAAAAAAGGAAAACAATAACAAGAGATTTGTTTGCTTTGTGCATCCAAATTCATTCATCCCTAAGTACCTCTTTGCTCCGGGGTTGTGCCAAGGAAAAGCCTCATGGGAGAAATGATTGACACCTCCTAATCCTCATGGGTACCAAAAACCATGTTATTTACATGACATTTACACCATCTTGTGGGATGTGCGAAGCGTTCGAACAACAAAGGGATAAAAAACAAAAAACAAAACTCTTAAAATAAGCTGTGAAGTTTAAATGTGCTGTGTTCTGGGTCACAAGCGTAGCTTAAGTACTTTGGGAAAAAAACATCTCTGCACTCAACTTCTATTCATTCAATACAGCGAGAACAACCACCTGAGGTAACCTACATTTCAAATGAGCCATATTTTGTACATCTTTAACACCAGCAGGCAGGCTGGCAGGCATGCTGTACTGGAGGACATGTGATGGAAAGTGGTGCACTAGAATATGACCTAAGCAAGCGGCTGATTATGGAGAGAAATTATTGAGAAAAAGAGTTGTCTGTCAAGCTAAACCCTTCACAGATGGACGAGTGTGGAACATTAAGAAACCAGCAAGTCCTGGGGCTTTGTGGCAGCTTTGGGTTTTATAATACACCACACAAACAGCTTAGGAAGAAGTGATGAACAGTGGGTAAACCCAAATACACTATATTATGTGCAATTACATGTTAATTTTCCTCACCTTTTCATTCATCTCATCGACGGAGTAAATAATGGTAAAACATGGTTATTTTCCCACTCTTGAGTGAAGTATGAACAGCAGAATCTTTTACAGCTGTCTATATAAAAATAATTATAGCAGCAGTTAATTGCTGGGGATCTTCGTTTAATGAGCATCAGAGCAAATTTAATTACTTGCAGTCTTCAATAAACAAGCATAGAACCCTTCTGATGTGCAAATAAAGTTTTGACACAATATAATCCTAACTTGTAGGCCAAGCCTTGACTTATAATTGGATCATTGTTTCCTGACACACAAACACACACTAGGTTGACCATTTACTAGCCAGCAATGTTCCACTTCTATGAGAAAAATAACAAAAATTGTTTTCATTGGCGTTGTGGCACTTGGGGACTGACCCTTGCCTCTGTGTTTCCCAGGTGACACAGTCAAGGTATATGCTGGGTAGTAAAGCTTATGCCTCATCCCTTCATTCTGCTCTGTACACCCTATCCGCTCAGTCCTTTCCCCAGAGCTCACTATCGCCCTGCTACCTCTACTCTTGTGCTGACAGCCAAACAATGGGAGCCAGGATTGCCTTAACGAGTAGAAAGTGGAGGATTGACTAATTAGAGACACTGCCAACCCCCCCGTCTCCAACCACTCCTGTTAACTCAGAACAGTGTGATACAGTCTGGCCAGGGCTGAGACTGTTGGGCCCATCATGAGAGAAATAGGGTCTGGAAGTTGTTTTTTTTCTGGCAGCAGGCCAATGGGGGACCGTAGTAATTGCCCAAATCCCACTGTGGCAAAGTGAAGAGAAAAGAGTTTGAGAGTGGCACAGGCCAAGGGAAGTAATACTGAAACAAAGTGTGGGAATGACAGTCTAGTAATAAAAAAATAATAAAACACAGATATAGAAAGATGATACAGATAGAAGTTTTGAAAAATGAGGCACAAAAAATAAATGTTTAAAAGAAGAAACACGCAATGACATGCGGGAAAACTGATTCAGAAAAATGTCAGAGCCACATTGTGTGAAAACATTACAAGTAGAAAGAAAGCTGGACAATGTATTGGGAGTGTAAGTGAAAAACAGAATGACCTCGAGTGATACTCACTAGGGAGAGGCAGACAGGGGTGCAGTGAGCGTCTTGGCTGTTGGAGTGTAACAGAGCAGGGTGCAGAAACGGCTGCACAGTGGACCCTCACTGGACACTTCAATCACAGGCTGCTGGAGCCCTGGGCAAATTTGGCCAATTAGCCGCACACTGCTGCTGACCCCCAGCTTCATTAAAGGCCCGGGCTCTGGATAAGGGAGAGAAAAAGAGAGGGAGTAATGTATCAGCACTGGCCAGGTTTGAGCGAGCGAGCGAACACACACACACACACACACACACACACACACACACACACACACACACACACACACACACACACACACACACACACACACACACACACACACACACACACACACACACACACACACACACACACACACACACACACACACACACACACACACACACACACACACACACACACACACACACACACACACACACACACACACACACACTAGAGGTGACGCTCAAGGTAACAGATAAAACAATCAACTATGGGAGCACCCTATACCGCACATGTACACACTCGCCTTATTACACTCCCACCTCCCTGTGGGTTAACACCGGCAGTAAAGGTGGTGGTGAGGGGGCTAGAGTCATGTAGGCCAGAGGGCAGTGCCCCCCCCTCTCCCACACCACTGCACTGACAGCAACAGGCGTGGTGCCCAACAGACATGCAATTACCAGGTTGAAAATGTGCTCTTTGTGACAGAGACAACAGCAGATCAGAGGAAAAAAATCAGAGCTACACGGGGAGAGGACAGGAGCAGGAGGATAGGCAAGAGATGAGGAGGAAGAGAGGAAGATACAGACTACTCAAAGTCCCTGGAGATAGAGAGAGAGAGAGAGAGAGAGAGAGAGAGAGAGAGAGGGAGGGAGGGAGGGAGAGAGAATTCCAGTCCACTCTTTTTATCGCAAATCCCTTAGCAGCAGAGCGAGAGAAAAAAACAGATCAAAAACCAACACATAGAGTATCTATGACACACCTGTTGTTCTGCAGTTGAAATACAAATTTACACGCTTCGTGGTCTGGAGAGACCTCACATACATGTGTGCACAACAATGAGATAAAGGAGGGGGTAAACTGACAGCATCCTATTTCAATTCACATTGGGTGGGGCTGCTTTGGTGCTTTGGGACAGGTTCCGCTCAATGAGCCCTGACAGAAAGACTGTTTGGTATATGCGTGTGTGTTTGTCTGCATTACAAGTGTGTATATCCACATGGGACCTCTGCTTGTATCAGCCTTGTGATGGAAACCACAGTGGTGCTCCAGGGAGATGGTAGTAGCAGCTTCATAGTATCCTTCCCTCATTTTCTCTGGCCTCCCTCTCCGATTACGGGCCTTCTATCAAGCTAAAGTAATGTTTGTTCAGTTTTTCCGCTAGTGTAGAAATAAGTGCTGTCAGAAACCTTGCACGCTTGGGTGAAGAGGAGATACTGACCCTTTATTCAAAACAAACCGAGGATAAAAGATCAATGGCCCAATTCAGGCCATGAATTGGAGGGAAAAGTTCACAAACATTGGAGATTATGAGAGGGAGATATATGTGTGGATGGGGGGCGGGGGGCAGCATCTACCTCATCTGTGTGCTAGTGGCTTATTGATCGGTGGAGACACACAGCTCCCGGCCATTCATCACAGGCCACTCAGGCCCTTAGATAATTCTTATGATAGTGCCTTGCTACCGAGCAGCTGCAACTGGCCATATCCATTATCCTTCAAAGTGAGCCCCCTAGCCTGGGAATAGGCATGGTGGGGCTTCTGGGTGATAGGCTGGAAGGAGGGCTGGAGTGGAAATGGAAAAGACCAGGCCTGTGGTTATGAGCCTGAGGCTGAGGCTAGTGTATACAA
Organism: Echiichthys vipera; assembly: GCF_963691815.1. Lineage (NCBI taxonomy): Eukaryota > Metazoa > Chordata > Actinopteri > Perciformes > Trachinidae > Echiichthys > Echiichthys vipera. The sequence goes on from NC_139832.1 coordinate 17,464,214, forward strand.
AGTCAGGAGGCTGGTCTGAAGGGCCAGGGTTTAATCAAAAATGGTGCTCCGGCAGCCAGAACAGAGATGACAAACTGTCTGTTTGTACCAGTTGGAGACAAAAAAAATGTGACGGCACTATTGTTTCCATTTCTCAGCCAAACAGTATTAGTAAAGCTTTTTTATAGCAGATAGCACACAAACCATCCAAGCGACAGGCAGCTCTGAAAACTGCTGAGTGGCCCTGTATGTATGTATGTATGTATTTTTTTGTGTGTGTGTGTGTGTGTGTGTGTGTGTGTGTGTGTGTGTGTGTGTGTGTGTGTGTGTGTGTGTGTGTGTGTGTGTGTGTGTGTGTGTGTGTCGGTGTCGGTGTGTGTGTGTGTGTGTGTGTGTCAGTGTGTGTGTGTGTGTGTGTCAGTGTGTGTGTGTGTGTGTGTCGGTGTGTAAAGAGAATTGCCAGATCGGGCAGGTGGGGATCAGCCATAATGAGCCATGCAGGGAGAGAAGAGAGCGAGGGGGATCGAAGTGAGGGCAAAAAAAAGAAAGGAGGCCAAAGAGTGAGGGAGAAAGATGGAGTCAGAGTGATGGAGACGGGCTCAGAGCCAGAGACAAGGCCCCAACAGAGCAATTACAGGAGCTCCAGAGAAGGTGTGGGCCCAGCCCCCAGGCAGAGTTTCACATAGCACAAAGCCCTGCCAGACATGCACTCACAAAGCACACACGCATACACCGTGATCCAAGACAAACTTCTGATGAGCAAAAGACAGAGATGGACGAACTAGGGGATGTTGGGGGGGAAAGTCATAATGGGAAAGCCGCATGAGGAGGGATAGGATGTTTAAACTGGGATCATCTCAATCCAAAACATCCCCATGCTCTGCTCCCCTACATGTTTTCAAAGCAACATTCTGTTATGGTCGAAACCTGTTCCCTTAACAGCGTGGCCCGAAACAAAAGCTAAAACTCTGGAGCTCAGGTCAGTCTGAGCAAAACTTCCAAGTCGATTGTCCTCCATGTGGTGAGAGCTAAACAACACTGAAGACTCTGGACAGCCTCGTACCATGGTGCCTGTCACAAATACGAGTCTGAAATGGTTTCTGAAGGCAACAGTTTCTGCCCCCAACTCCACCACCACCACCACCAACTCCTCCGCTTAAAGGAGAACGGCAGACTAGAAAGACTACAAACAAGAGTGATCGGAGAAATAGAAAAGAGAGAGATGTGCAAACAGATATGGGGGAGGGGAAATTAAATTAAGAGAAAAGTTCTTGCGCACCGGTATGCACCATTGATTTCCTATTCTCTTGGAAACATTTAATGAGCTTAAATAGGAGCCTCGTTTGACACTGCCACAGTGACTCGGAGGAAGCCTCCCAGTGAGAGGAAATCGTTCAACGGCTGTGACGGCTACCAGAGGGGGGTGGAAGAGGGAGAGGAGGTAGAGGAGGAGGAGGGACGAAGAAGGAAAGTGAAGGTTTTAATGCCCAAGCAAAAGACGTGTGCAAGACAGATGTTGGATTATGCTCGGGAAATGGTCCATGGGTAGCATTACATGCCTAGAGGAGGAAAAAATAATGAAGGATGAAGGAGATTACTGGAAGAGAGGCAGACAGCGGAGGGGGCTAAAGGTGGTCTACATTCGACCAGACTGCCTACTTAGGTAGGTGCTTACCACTCACATCAGGCCCTCATTATAACACAACAATGTCCAAACTGATTGACAGCTTTTGCTCTACTGCAGCGTTTCACCTCATTACTTTCTAGATGACCTCCCTATGAGGCATTCAACAGATGCCTATGGCTTGGCAGCCATCTTGTTTTTCCTATCCTCCTTGCTCTCTTTTCTCCCTCTATCGGCAGGAAAACTATTGTCACTTCAGAGAGCAAAGTCCCGAGGCGCTTCACTGCTCTCTACCACTGGTGAGGGCTCACTGGGGACCATCGGCAGCCACTTTATGAAGCCGTCTGGCAGAGTGAATGAACACAGCGTCCTGCCACCTTTTGCAGGCAAACATGATAATAAGTGTGGAGTCAGGCATGGTTATCCAATGGCACCACAGGGGGGCCTCCCCTTACTGGCTGCTGGGTGTGATGGTGGGGAGCAGGTGTACATGCAGTGTGCTTTGGGCTTGAAAATAAACTGATTTCACTGGATGTACTACTTCTAACAATTCTCTAAATGCAAACTAATTAAACTGAGAATCCCACAAGAAGGCAGAACTTAAACCAACCAAAAACTTCACAGTCCAATCCAGACATCAAGAGTCTTACTGTAAAAAACTCAGGACAAACAAATCAGAAGTAAACCAACACAAAACTCGAAATATGCACTGATAAATCGTCTTTACTCGTTTTCTTCTTTTAATGCTTTTATTACCTATTCTTCATGTATTGTGCTTTGCAAGTTTTATGTACTGACCACTGTGGGACTGCTGATATGTGACGAGTGTGGTATATTCTGTGGTGTTACTGGGTTTTGTGAACTGTACACATCAATGTTCTGCACAAATGAAGTTCCTAATGGATAAATGAAGTTTGTTGATTGATTGATTGATTGATTGATTGATTGATTGATTGATGATATACATGTAACTTTGTTTCTTAATTTACCAATCAATCAGAGTGGTAAATCTGGCAATTTTTTATGATATAGATTAGTGTTAAAAAATACTAAAAATTCGATGGACAATTACATCAACAGAAGATTAATTGAAAACAATTTCCATCATTGATTTAATATTTCATGATAGAATATTTGCAGCATTTCTCAGTTTCCTTTACTTGTAAAAATGCATCAATTTAAAAATTTTAACTGTTGTGCTGAAGATAAACTCAAGCGTCCCCAAAAATAGTCAATGGATAAATAATTTGTTACAGCGCAAATATTGATTTTAGGTGATAAAGCGCAGCACTATTTTTCTTATATATATGCATACATGCAAAAGAGATACACTGTGCTTTCCATACGTTTAGGAGGACTGTCAATTGACACAGTACTGCTGGGTACATGACAGGTCCTAAAACATAATGACTAAGTCTTTATGACTGAGTGGATGTTCTTATGTGCATGTTAACATACTAATACATAGGTGCAAGTGTTATTCCTGCTGGTATGTGGTTAAGCATGAATATTTCAGGTCCCTGTGTAGTGCTATTAACTCAGTCAGACAAGTTTCCTAGTTTACAGCAGCGTTGAAATTCCACCAGTGTCTGTTTCTTATATTAGCAGGTCAGAAAAGAGTTCTTCAGTTCCTGACCATAGTTTTTATCCCCCAACTTTGGCTCAGCTGCAGGGAGAGCAACGGGCTTTTACCACCTCTGAGGATCTATCCAGACAGATGCATAGTAAGCAGTGCTGCAGCCAAAGTATGTGTTTGGCACAACTGGCAGCAGTGCTAAGGACATGTTTCACTGATCTTTCATGTGTGACTTGCAGCGAAAAGTTGCGCTGAAGGAGTTTTTGTTTTGATTTTTAATCAAAATGAATCTTGGGCTGAAACAATCATGTGATCCTCTGGTGATTAATTATGGTGAAAGAAAACAGAACACAAAAGAGTTTCCTTTTTCCTTCTGGACACACACACACACACACACACACACACACACACACACACACACACACACACACACACACACACACACACACACACACACACACACACACACACACACACACACACACACACACACACACACACACACACACACACACACACACACACACACACACACACACACACACACACACACACACACACACACACACACACACACACACACACACACACACACACACACACACACACACACACACACACACACACACACACACACACACACACACACACACACACACACACACACACACACACACACACACACACACACACACACACACACACACACACACACAATTGGAATTGACTAACAGCGGCGGTAGAAAGTCAACTTGGGAAAGGCGTAGTAGTGAAGTGCCCAACACTACTTTCTCTGGTGTCCCCAGCTGTCATTTCTGCCATTCTTGCTCAACGTAGTGCCATTGAAAAACAATTTTTCACTGGTATCTGTCTTTGCTCTCCGTATGAATCCATAGGCCATCATCTATACGACACTATGAACCATTTACACTGGCCTATATATAGCCTGTGGAGAAAAGGTCATTATTGAAACAGAAAGCTATATTTCATAATTGCACTACCACGCTTCTATCCCCTCAGTGAAATTGGCTCTCCAGAATATATTCCCTCTCACTCTACTCCATCTCTCTTTATCTCCCTCTCTTGTCTGTTGGAGAGGGCGATTTTGACAGGCTGACTGTCTCTCCTGATGCAATAACCACCCTCCATTTGTATCTGAGGAAGGTGCATTAACTAGACAGCGTAATCAGCCCGCGCAGGAAAGGCAGCAGGCCACACCGACCAGCTGCTTTTCACCACTCTTTACTATGAAAGCACGCCATTAGGCCACAATTAGCACAGCACACTCTAGGGAAAATATCCCCTCAAAGACCTTTAGCCAGTAGAGCACATGCGAGAAACAGGGCGACTTTAGAGCAACAATGAATTTTGGATTAAACAGTGAGGAGAAGTAATCTTATTTGATCACACTTGATGGTGACAGTTGAAGGCAATAGGACTTTCAAAGTAAAAGATTTAAAAAAATAAAATAAAAAAAAACTTGGAGTGCCATGGGACAACCTGATACTACTGACATGTTACGGTAGAAGATTTTCGACTCTAAAGGAAAAGGCTTATCGCCAGACACTTCAGACAGAGCATAATTCATCTTAAAAAGGCAGCAGGCAAAAATGAAAAAAAAATACACAGCTGAAAACGAAGCCTTATCATAAGTGTATGCACTTTCCAAAACAGGGAAGTTGAGTTTTGTTGAAGTACCCCTGTAGTGAAGGTGCACTTGAGGTGAATGTGTTCATCCAAAGAAAGATGCAGCCTGCAAAAGCTAAGTTCAGCATGCAGAAACACATTCCCTCCCTCAGGGCTTTGGAACAATAAAGAGAAATGTGTGTCCCTGTGGTCATTTGTGGCATGCTGGAAGTGGGCAGGCATAGATAAGAGTTTGGATTGGTGGACGCTGACACGCTGTGATTATCTCCCTCTGCTGGAATTGACCGTCCATCAATCCAGACGGCCAAGAGTACCGGGCCTGGCCGACTCAATTGTTGCCCGAGACGAGATTTTTATGATTCAATGACCTTAAAGAAAAATGTGTCAAGTGTTTCAAATGTGTTGTCACACTAGAGCATCCATGCATTGTGATTGATATTCACAAATACTCACGAAGAGGTGGAAAAAGTGCAGTCTCAGAGGTATAATCACTAGCACATACGTATGTTCTCACACCAAGTCCACACACACGCACGGACGCATGCACGCACGCACGCACGGACGCACGGACGCACGGACGCACACACGCACGCTTGGCTCCCTCTCAAGTCTGGCTCCTGAGTCTCTTTTACCACCTTCCCGCTCACCTCATGCCGCGTGTTCTGGACCTGAAACCAAGTCCATTTATTGGATTGAGAAATAAAGCCACAGGAGAGTTACAGGATGGGAAGGAGTGAGGAAAGTGAGAGGAAGAGAAAGAGAGAGTGTCAAGAAGCACATTCTTTCTGCTGAGTGCCATCTGGAAATGGAAAGGTAGATAAACAATGACGTGAGCCGCATCCCATCTCCCTCCTAAAGCCTGAACAGACACACGCTCACCACAATGCATGAGCGCCATCGCCACCGATCCTGTGCTGCGTGCCAAGCATTGTCAGGGATTGGGTCTTATCAATCGTTGGCCAGATACTGAGCAGAAGCGTGAGGCAAACAAAGGGAAGGGGAGAGAACAAAAATGGAGGGGAGCTGCAAGCGACAATGAGAAACACAAATTAGATGATGGCTGGGAGCCAAGCGTCCACGTGGCCTGTACCGACTCCATTTAATCTGGTCAAGTCTGCCCCAAAATCAAAGCAATCTCCTCTTGTGAGCTGACAGAGGAAGGAATCAGACAACCAATCCCACCCAAAAAGAAAGTTGCTGAATTGAATGAGGGGATATGGGGCTATGCTGCATTGTGCTAGGCATACAGACTATTATGGCTGGGGAACTCTGCTTTATTTGAAAAAAAAAAAAGTCCATTTGCATTCACTCAGCTTGCAAGAGGAGCTTGGGGGCAAAGTTAGCTGCTGCTCCTGCAGCTTTTGAATTCCTCACCATTTTTTAAGGCCCTTCTGGCATGTAATATATCACAGTAGTAGTAGAAATCTTTATTATTCCTTATGGGGAAATTGTCCTTGTAGTAAGTCAGTTATAATAACAAAAACAATATCCATACAATACAGAAGCATATAGCATAAGTTGAAGACTGATGAAGAGCAACAGCTGGAGCAACAGCCAGAGGGATGCTCCCTGTGGAATCTAAATCTCTTGGGGCCACCTTGCTCTAAAAGTGTTTAGCTAGACCTGAATAAAAGAGTAGAGAGAGACATATAAAGACCACAGTGGGGATGACATGAAGGAAAAGGGTCAAAATAAAGAGAATTTGACAGCTATCCCTTGGTAGGCAAGAGGAGCTGCACCTGTATGCACCTGAGCTGTGCTCAGTTTAGTTTCCGTCTCTTCAGGCTCCTCGCCCACTCAAATACACACAGCAGACTCTCCAGCTCTGTTGGCACCGGCGGACACAACAGGAGGGAGGGATCAGGTGGTTGGGGCGAGCAGACGCAAAGAGAAGGGTGGGGAGGGGGTTGACAAATGAGTCTCGTCAGGTAACATTCACAGATGTGAGGGGAAAGAAGTGAAGAGGGAGAGGGGAGGGGAGGTTGGGGGGTCTGTCAGCTCATATCGGTTCACCAGCGAAAATCCCCTTCCCTGATTAGAAACCACTACAGTTAGGAGATGGGAGAAATAAGACACTTTGAAGGAGGAGGCATCTAGTAGTTTGCACCTGATGATTGCATACTGAATCCAGAAACTGTATAAAATATGGACATAATCTCTGTGTCGTCACCCACAGGTTTCTTAAGAGCCAAAACAAAACTCCCAGTGGTTGGAGTGTGGTGGAGCTGAGGCGGGCCAGTGAAGCCTGGCTTAAGGCTACGCCAATGTAGGCTACCAAGCTAGGCTAAAAAGCTAGCTAGAATACTTCGCCAGAGAGGAAAGCTGAGAACGGCGGCCCAGGGATGGAGCTACACCAGGCCGAAGGCCAGCAGAAGCTCTGAGTCTAAGGTCGCACTCACACTGTCCATCCGTACTGTGCCCCAACAGGTACGGATGGACAGGTTTTACGGATACAGCCTAGTTCGTTTGACAGTTTGGACAAGGCGTACAAAAACTCGGAGGTCTATGGAAAGATTTGTTATCAAAGCGACGCATCGCGATGACGTCAATCAATGCATGTGATGTGTTACGGCGTGGTGACGTATGGACAGGCAAGAAGCATTCGCGCGAGGCCCAGGCAGTGTGAGTACAAATGTGCCTGGCCCGCGGGGGGAGAGGGAGGGGGGAACAAGTACCCTAAAGCATGAGGCACGGTACGGACGGACAGTGTGAGTGCGCCCATATCTGTGTATGGCCGCAACAAGTCGGGGCAGTCGGGGATCCTAAATACGACCCCCACACTGCGTTTTACAATGACCATTACCAGTTTTACCACAGCCAGCAGCACTCAAGATAGACCTTCTCCGAAGTAGAGCCAAAGCGCACCCGCCCTGCCTCCTAGAAAATTAAATTATTATCCATCATTTTGCAGCAGCTCTTTGAACACTCATTTGCCAGGATTTAAATAGCGGACATTGCAACGCAAGTAAAACTGTAGTAATATCCTACATGTTTATGAATTCAGGTAGGCCTACATCTTATGAAACTAAAAATATACACAATAAAATACAAAAATATCCAAAACACACCCTGAAAAGCCACACCACTGACCAGACCTTCAAGCAGGTAGTCATGTTGTAATAGAAACGCAAATTCTGCGAGTCGAACCGAGCCCAGCCAGCCCATGTTTATGGAAAAACAGCATAAGATGACTGACTTCCTTTTGGAAACAGCCTCAAGTGGCAACTTGATGAAATGCAGTATTTGGCACTTCTGTGTTTGGTTCACTTCTCAGACCCGAAGTGACCGCTTGACTGATTGAGGAGACAATGGCCTTAGGGCGCACTCAAACTGTCCATCCGTACCGTGCCCGGTGCTTTAGAGTATTTGTCCACCCCCCCCTCCCTCTCCAGGCCCGTTTGTACTCACACTACCTGGGCCTCGCGCGAATGCTTCTTGCCTGCCTAAACGTCACACGCATTGATTGATGTCATCGCGATGCATCGCTTTGTTTACAAATCTTTCCATAGACGTCGGAGTTTTGTGCGTCTTGTCTGACTGTTTTTGAATATTTTCATCCGACCAAATCTGCAGTAAACAATCCACCTCCGCATCACACCAACGTGAACCTTTCGGCGCCATTGTTTTAAATATCCACGCATGGTCCATCCTTCTTTTTTTCTATGTCCGAACAGGCGCACATAAAATGACGTCAGAACCCACGTAGGCCTTGTGCTCGTACACGTGAGCACACTCGTGCTCGTACATGTGCAAACGTGCTTTACAAAAGCCCACCTCTCCCAAACAGGCCGTGGACGGCGAACGGTACGGTTGCACCCACACTGGTCAAACGAACTAGACTTTAGCCGTGAAAGGTCCTGGGGCATGGTACGGATGGACAGTGTCAGTGCGACCTTAGTCTCTCTGCCTAGGATGCTCCTCACCACAATGGCTCTGATGAGAAGAGCAGGGGTAAAAGGCAGAGGAACAGCCCTGGAAACATTCAAGGGTCTGGAAATTCAGGTCAGACACTTGACAATATCAATACAATGACTGATGAAAGAAGAAAAGTGAGAAGAGAAAAAAAACAATTACGTAAAGGGAGCCAAAACATGTGCAGCAGAGAGCATTTGTGTTTTACCATTCCCCCGCATGCAGGGGAAACAGAAGCTTATTTGCAACCAGTTTCAGAAAATAAAAAGAACATAATAACCTTAAAGTGATTTTGGCCAAATGAATGCACCATCCTCCAGCTGTATTCAGACCTTGATAAATGCCTACTGTCGAGGCTGTTATTAAACACCAGAGAGACTGGTGGCTCCCTGTGCCAGGCAAAACTAATTAAAGCCAGGCAGATGTGTCTGGACAGCGGTGTACCTACCACACACACACAGGTTGTTAACCATGTCCACGGTGCAATCAGTGCCAGCTGATGAGCTGTCACAGTGCTAACTAGACCAGGTGAGCACAAAACAACAGCATCTCAGCTTCAATTTCTAACTTTGGTGTGTTTGACTTCGGAAACTTTTTGTCAGCCAGTAGTTAGAGAGAGAAAAAACGCTTTCCCCTGGTGCCTTGTTATCCTCGCCAACACCAGGCAGCGCGTTCTTTTCTGTATACCCTACCTTCTTTGCTGCAGGTGATGATGAGAGTTTGAGCTAACAGCAACCAATTAATCTTTCATGGTGCACGTGTTCTTGCTTTTGTTAGGTCTGCTCTGTGAAATTGTATGAGACTGCAGCTGTACAAAAGAGAGCTGGTGACACTTTTATCCTCTACTTCTTCCTCCTCCTCTCGACTTTTCATTTTCATACTCTGTGAGCAAACAACTCTGTGAGCAAACAGCTGGGCCTTTTTTTGTAAAAGCTATCATTGCAGCAGCCTACAGGCATAAGAGCTGCACTCCAAATTGCTGATGGAAGCCCAGCTAGCCGAGTCAGAGCTTGAGATGAGATTGCATTGGGGATGAGAGTACAGGAGAGGGGGGGGGGTGATGGCTATTAGATGATAAACACACAGAGCCACACATCTGTGCGCGCATACACGTACAGAAGCGCACGACATGAAGCAATACAAGTGCCCGTGTTTTATCTTCATTTAGGCTGCTGATTTCATCGTCTTGTAAACACACCAATCTTAGGTCACAATACACAAACCAGCAGTTCTCTCACAGTCTCTCAAAAGACACATGCACACACTAGTGACTAATCACCCATCTGGAGGAGCCATTCCCAGGTCTGGATGACAAAGCACACATGCCCACAAATATAGGCTAATGCCCTTTTCAACAAAAGGCTTAGGCTGCATTACAGCCAAACAGACAGGTCTAAAGAGAAAGGGGATGGGTGTGGGGGGCTTATGACCTGGCTTATACAAGCATGGACAGGGGAGGAAGCAAGTGACATCACAGATAAGGGTGATGTACTTAGGCTAGCTGCTAGTGGCTACATGGAGCTGACAAGTCTGTACGTGCACTTGATTTCAATAGCAGCTCCCGAGTCAAGGGCATGGCGAGGGCAGAGACAAAACAGTAGGAAAAGCCATTTCAATGTGACTAGGCTAGTTTGTGAAGTGAAAAATCCGGTGTGGCTTACCCACAGGGCTTTGCTGAAACCCTCTTGTCGCTAAATATTAGTGTGTTAGCAGTGTCAGGTGCTAGCCATGGCCTCTCAGAGCAGTCCGTGGGGTAGGGCTTATCCTTCAAATGCCTCAACCACTGTTGAAAACGGTTTCCCTTGCAGAGGCTTGTGGCTGGATGGCATGATCCAGGTAAGTCTCCTAGTTGTGAGCGGGGCCTGATGCGATGCAACCAAAGCCAGGTTCAGAATGTGGGATAAGGCTGGATCAGAGCCAGGAGCCATTAGCGAGCAGTGTGTCTGACACAACAGGAAGAACATAACATTTTCAAAAGGCACTGAAGGACTTGTATGGAGCCGTGGTGAAGAGTGCTAAGCAGCTGTTTCATTCAGGCCCTCTGATAACAACGCCCTGTCCAGATTGGCTACTGCGAACAGGACAGGGGACTGCAAGGCAGCACAAATACAAATCACTTCTTCGATAGTACACTGAACTAAGCAAAAACTGGTGCTACTGGCATTCTCTCATTCATTTCTTAGTGGATCAAACCTCTTGTGACTCAGTGTGTGCTGCTGAAAAGGATTTTAATGTACTGTACATGCATTTAGATTAATGTGCATCCTTACAGAAGAGCATATGACAGGATGGTTAATAAGAAAAAAACACTTAAGCTCTTGAGAAGGACCAGCAGTATGAACAGACAAAGATCTAGCTAATGGCACTAGCCATATCATTTATGGTTCAGCTCCTAGTCAAAAGCAAGCGCTGGCTCCAAAGACACGGAAGAAGGGAGAGTTTTATTACTCAAAAGACAACATCCTTAGAATGCTTTCTGGCAGATGAGTTTTATCTTTCAACCCCCACTGTGAATAAGAAAACAACAAGTGCATCAATTATGTGTGGGAGATGAAATCTCAGGGTTATTTGATTATCTTTTTCCACTCAGTGCTTTGATATAACTACCAAACAAAGCTTGTAAACAATGTGACAAACAAATGGAGGCACAGGAAGTTAACACCAACAGCACAGACTTTTTATTCTGTTTTGTTGTTTTTTTTAATTCTTGACATGAGATTCATTTGAATTACAAAGAAAATAGGTGGAACAAAAAAGCAGTTTTAAAATACTGGTGGTGAAACTATCTGGCTTTAAGTGGTGCTTGATCTTAACATTCAGACACAGATTCAAATGGACTGTCCACCTATCACATACTGACCATTGTAATCACCAAAAACAACAAGCCTTTACATCTGTGACTATGGCTCAGCCCATTAAAAACCCATCACACCAAGTACCGCCATGCTATGCTTCCTGCACACAAAACCCATTGCTATAATTGGCTCCACTGCACGCTCTGGACGGGCCAACCTGCAAATGCAAAAAAATAAATCTGCAGTAACCTGAAGAGATCAAAACTCTGGTCATGTCTCTGTGACAATCAAGCATGACAAATTATTTCCAAAACATGGGAAAGAATAGAAAACACGAGTAATGTTTCAACCACACGGTAAAGAAAGATGGGATGCAATTGAAGAGACAGAACAAAACAAAACATTGTGCATTGCCTGCTTTGGAAGACTAAGGGCGCACTCACACTGTCCTTCCGCACCGCGCCCCGGGCTTTAGGGTACTTGTCCCCCCCCTCCCTCTCCCCCCGTGCCCGAGGCCTGTTGTACTCACACTGCCTGGGCCTGCCAATGCTTCCTGCCTGCCTATACGTCATCACGTCGTAACACGTCACACGCATTGATGACGTCATCGCAATGCTTCGCTTTGTTTACAAATCTTTCCATAGACCTCAGAGTTTTTGTGCGTCTTGTCCGACTGTTTTTGAATGTTTTCATCCAACCAAATCTGCAGTAAACACTCCACCTCCGCATCACACCAACGTGAACCTTTCGCCGCCATTGTTGTTGTTGTTAAATGTCCGCGCATGGTCCGTCCTTCTATTTTCTATGTCCGAACAGGCGCACATAAATTACGTCAGAACCGTCGTAGGCCTCGTGCTCGTGCTTGTACACGTGCGCGTGCCGGTGCCCATACATGTGCAAACGGGCTCTACAAAAGCCCACCTTTCTTAGGCGGGCCATGGACGGCCCGCTGGCCAGTTATGTGCGGAGCGGGTGCACTCACACTGGTCAAACGCACTAGGCTTTAGCCGAAAAAACGGTTTTGGCCCGGTGGGGAAAGACAGTGTGAGTGCGCCCTAAGGGTGATGGCACACCTCCAGATGACAACACACACTCCATCACACCACATAAACAGACAGAAAGGTGCGGTTGTAAGGCAGATCTGTTGTTTTACAGCGACCGCAGTGAGGGCCGCAACCATGTCATTACCCCAGCCAGCAAAGAAGAGGAACCCCAGACTCTGGAGATTTGAGAAGGTGTTTGACAATGAAAAAAAGATAAACAGAAAGCTGGGGAAAGGAGTTAGACTGTGAACGTGTATAAAAGTGTGACTGAATGAAGTGTGTGTGTGTAGAGGTGATTGCATATCATCAAGGCTCAGCTCTAGTTTGAGTGAGCGCCATGGAGATGTTTCTCATACCAGAATGAGGAGCTTGTCTGGACTGGGATGTAACAGAGAAAATGCTAGCAGGGCCCTAAGGCTCTGAAAACACACTGTCCTCTCTCTTCAACAGAATGCACTCAGACCAACTCACAAACTCATGACTTGAGGAAAGGGGGAACTTAGGGCCACTCAATAATATAAAAACAGAAAAAGAAATCACAAATGAGAGCGTAGGGCAGGAGGGGAAGCTATTTATAGGGGGAAAAGTGTAATTTATAAGCAAAGTAACAAATTATCCCCAGAAAGAGACAATAGAAACTCATAATCAGTCATAATTGTTTCTTGGTGTGACATGACTGCAGATACAGGAAAACTATAATTGATATTCTGAACTGACTTTTGTTAATTAAAGCACTGATTATTCTGCTAAACAGACTCTGACAACCAGAGGCGCAGAACTGCCCTTTAGAAAGGCACTTGCACAGCGATAAACTGAATTCCTCTGAGGCCTATGTATTTGGCAGCGCTGTTGTCGGGGGATCAGGACGTTCAATGATATGTAAACAAACAACAAAAAAAAGAGAGTGGTTTGCACACAAGACAATTCCCAGACCAAGCATTTTTATTTGTTTTTATTCTCCAATAACTGTCAAGCTTTATTAATTGATTGCGCCGGAGTGGGACAGAGACTGGGAACGGAGAGAGGCAGTGGAAGCTATGAAGCAGTGCGTGTGGACTATTGCAATTACATCCCTCATTGCTCCGAGGGGGAGGGGGCTTACACCAACAGATATATATTTTTTAAACACTCAACATTGACAAACTCGTAACAAAAAAGTGCCCTGTAATTATTACAACATATCTGTGAACTGAAGGGTTTGTGGAGTAGAAAGGCTGGACACTGAACAAAAGGGGACCTTGGCTTACTGAGAGCCCGGTCTGGGTATATAGGGGAGGCAGTTGAGGACAGCACACTTAATGGAAGTGACAGTCAGCAGATACACGCCAGTGCCCTCCACCCACAATCATTCCTCCCGCCTCCTCCTCTGGCAGCCCGGAAAAGAAAAAGAAAATTAAAAAAAAAACACTCTCCCCGCAACCCCCATCTACAGATTACATACAATGCACCCTAACATACTGTGAGAGAGGGAGCGGGGGGGAGGGGTGGAGCTGGGGAGTGAATAGACAGGGAGTGCTGCCAGGGCCTACTTTTAGATAGTGTGGTTATCAGCAGGAAAAAGAGAGAGAGAAACAAAAAGGAAGTTTACTGGCGTTGTTTTATCTGGAAGGGCATTAAACTGAGAGGCACACAGGGGATGAGACAGAGAGAGTAAAGAGAAAGACCATTCAGAGGAAAGGGAGAAACTGTCCAAAGTCAGGCAACCTTCAGAAGCATCCTGTCTCTCCAACTCAGTCACACACACACTTTGCCCTTGCTGAAAGTCATCCCTGGTTCATGGTCCCTGGCTTTGATACGAGTCCAGGCCCTGGAACGAGTTACTAACGACTCAGAAAGCTGCTCGTTGGGCGATTGGTGCAGCTTGATATGCAGTGAGAGAGGCTGTCACTGGGATGGAAACTGAATGTGGCCTTTGATAAAACACTCAAAGGGGGATAAAAACAGAATGGGAAGTAGACGGCCCATTAGGCCATGATAGAAAGAAATAGAGAGGGCCAGATGACGGGGAATAGGAGGAAATCCGTGGCCCTGTGTGTTGTCCTTGACCCCGTCAGATGCGGATGAAGCCCGCAGTGTTGGGCACACTGGCCCCCAGGTGTGGGCTGGAGAGGGATGAGAGGCACGTCAATGACCCCCCCCCCCCTCCCCACACACACACACACACATACCACCACCCACGGGCAGAACCAAGGTAACCCCCTAACTTAGCTGCTGACCTCTCCACAGGCTCTATACCTTTTAATGAGATCCATGCCTTTGATTCAGTTAGCTGCCTGGAGGGAGAGACAGATCACGCATAAGCCCAGACACACAGATCAACTTTGCCAGCTGTAGATGGACACTTTCATATCCACATGCTGCTATGGATGCAAAGACAGGAGAAATGTACACAGTGGAAATAACGAGCGCGCTGTAATCCATGATGGCCAAGGGCTCTCATGTGTGTACATGCATGCACAGGGGAAGTGGATACACAACAATGGACTAGAACAAGCACTGCCGGGCAACTAACTAAAGCAAACTAATCTGCACACACAAGGACACACAGAAACACACAGATATAAGATGCTCAAGGACACAACACCCACCTTGTTAAGAAAAAGACGAGGGAGGTGCAGGTGAGATTGGATCCAGACATGCTTGCTCACAGATAGAATTGAATTATTGATCAGCCAACAGATTGTGTTATGAGGAATTCATGGATTCACGCCTGGGCTGTCCAGCCCCCTAAGGCTGAAAGACAGACTGTGTGGATTCACTGTATATGTATACATTTGTGTATATGTATAAATGTGTGTGTCCTGGGGAAGCCTAGTGGGAAGCAGGTGGCACTGGTCAACATTATTTTCTGTGGGTGGAGTGGGCAGTATGAGCTTGCACTTAGACAAGACAGAGCAAACAGTGAATCGATCATGCAGGCTGGGGTGATGCATACACAAGGAAGGCCTCGGCCTCACCCTTGCTGCGCTGAGAGAGCTTTAACTGCTCACACACTGAGTGGCTTTTTCATTGGCACTGAGGCAACAGCACAATCCTCAGCCCTTAATACCACCAATGGACAAAGGAAATGGGATTCTTATTTCGTCTGAGCTCCATGGGTGGTCTGCTGCTGCAAATAATGCACTTAAATACAAGGCTTTGCTTAGCTTGGGCTCCATTGCTAACAACATAAGCTAACATGAGGTGAGTACCAATAAGCAAAGGTAGGACTATTTCTGTCATGAGAATGTGGCATCTAGAAGACCACTTTAACCCAGAAACCTTTCAACAGTTCCTTAATGGTGATTCACAGCAAGAGGAACTGGATAGAGCGACTGTACATTTTTGAATCATATAATTTTTTTCCAAGGCTTAGCCTAGTTCTTCAAAAAGAAATCAAGTCTGTAGCCAGGTTGTGCTGCTCTATGCCTGAGCTTTATAAAGTGAGGAAACATCACCATCACTAGCGCCTCAAATGCTAACATTACTAATAAGATAAAAAACAGTGACAGGTTTATGGTCACATGCTGTGGTGGCACAATATCAATATTTCATGGAAACTATGACCAGACTTAAAGTAAGGCCTAACAAAGATCATGTGGATCACAACACTGCATACATGCCTGAAATACCAGTTCACTTTAATCCAGTCTAATCAGATTTTCCTTACAGAGAAATACACTTTATCATATGGATTTACACCATATTTAATCTCAAAACAAGTCCTTTGGTAATTAGGGCTTGTTTTGTTTATATCTTATATGCAGAACAGATGTGTGGATTTGGTGCGCTGCTCAAGGGGGATAATGTTTTCTTTCCAAGTCGGAAGGTGGAGAGACACATAAGGACCCAATGGGACCAAGATGTGAGTTCATTTTTCCATTACCCAAAGAGGAGACAAACTCCATATGACTAATTAAACAACAGACAGAGGAATGTGTGATGACATGCTGACGGCAGACAAAAACAGGGACTGAAAGTGAAACAGAACAGAACCTGGTTAAAAATAAAAAACACTGGCTGAGGGAGGCAGAGCAGCAGAGATGTGTCAGTGGAAGTGTGCTGTTGCTCTCAACAGGGAGGACTACAGAGAGATCTTAATGGAGGTCTGGAGTGGTAGATAAATGGCTACTCCGGTCTGGTCACGCCACTAGTCGGCACCGGTCCACCAGCAAACAAGCAGCCCCACACTGACATGGCCTCTTACACCCCACTTTGCCTCAATCTGTTATTGGAAAGCTGTATACTTCTCCTCCATATCCAATTGAAAGAGGATGAAAGAAGAAGGGGAAAATGTCTGCTGGTAAGACTTGTGTGATTTGGGGATCCAATTTGGCAGCCGGTTTTCTGTAAACATTGTAACTGCAGTTTGTTTTCAGAGAACGCACTAGTGAGCAACATTAAGCTGTTCACAGTGTGGGGAGGAAAGAGACAAGGTCTTGGTAATAAGGTTCTCTAACCCCAGCAGCAGATCTACTCCAGCTAATGACTGTAATTAAAGAGCCCAGTTCCACGGAGGAATCAATGACGTGGGATCAGCCCAGACAGGACGTAGAATAGACGTAGCTACAGCAGCAGGAAGCAACCACAAGGCTGAGTTTAAAAACTTACAGGCTGTACAAATAGGAGGCTGAGTGGTAGGCTAGGATGTGTTATGAGGGCCTGTAAATATTTAGGCATTCTTACAGGGGCATGTGGCTGCGACTCTGATGTAATTTCTCCTAGGTCTGTCATTTGCTCTAGTTAGAGGCTGAAAACCGAGTGCTGAGCAACTGTAAACACAAATCTGTGAAAATGGGAACACTGGGAAACAGAGTGTCACAAGACAAAAATAAGCCATGCAAGAAGCGCAAGTTATCTGCGTGATCATCACATGTCTGACCCAATGTATACAGATTAGGGAAGAGAGCAGAAAAATGCAGATATCATGTCTACATGATTTGCAGACACAAGCATAAAATATATCTAACAACTTCCTTTTTCACATATAAAGTTGAGAAGGGATAGCAAAACTGGGCAGCTTTGAGGCTACCCGGGTGAGTCAGTGAAGAATAATGCATGTCATCAAGGCCTCGTGAATAGGAGAGTGAGGCTTGGGGGCAAGCACAGACACCCAAGACATAGAGCTATGATGACACCTCCACAGATCTGCATTTCAGAAGACAGCTCTGAGCCCCTGGCAGATTTGAAGCACCAGGATTAATATCCACCTAGACTAGAGACACACAGGGAAAAAAGACAAAGAATAAAGTTGAAAAAAAAAAAGTTGTGCAGTGCAAGAGAATGGATAAAGAGATACTAAGATCTGCTGATACAGTGAAGCAGACAGTGTGTTCAGAGAGGGAGAAATTTACATAAACAGGAAGTTATAAACACAAGCGCAGTGGGTACTTCCACATTGCTCCAGCACAAGGGTCATGGTTGGCTGATCAGGCATAGCGAACATTCCTGTTAGATCACGACCAAGCCACAGAGGTGGACGCTATACAGGTCTGCTGTTAGTCCGCCACAAGGCCCAAACTCAACAAGGTCACTGCCAAAGTAAAAACCTGACTCATAATAATGCCTTGCACGAGCCTGCTCTGCAAAAGACGATGCAACTAAATGTGACAAAGCTCATCCCCAGACTGCATCATGTTCACTGTTTTTTATATATTTTTCATTTAGCCCATTTTTTGTGCTTATTATTATACTTGTATTTTCCCCTGCTGAATCCTTGCACTGGGTGACAAATTTCCCAATGGGGATCAATAAAAAAAAGTCCTCGAACTTATCTTAAAAACATCACTTAACTTTAAAAAAAAATCCCAGCTCAGATATTAGCAAGCACAAATTTTAGTGACCAGTGGTCACTGCAAAATGTCAGCTTCTAAGGTTAAGGTAGTATCTTTGCCAGTGTTATTACTGAGACTACTGCCACAGTAAAACGGTCTGTCAGTTTACAGATGAGAAGCAGCAGAGCCGGTGGCATTTAACTAGATTCCCAGTAACTTTAACAATTGCTGTATGAACAGATTTTAATAGGTCCCTCTTGGATCATAGGCTACTGAAAGGCCACGATACCCACCTCATTTAACAGAGACAAGGACATGACACTGACAAAGAAATGGTTTCATTTTCATAACACCATTTCATTATGGACTGTAATAAAGGCAGACAACCCTGCGTATGTGTTATCCTAGCTTGATAACACTGTATTACAGATGCATTTAAACTGCCCGTTTTTGTAATGTGCAGCTGAATGAAAAACATCTTAAATACATTTACATGTAAACGTTCTGCTTTAATTTTTATTAATCCAGCATTTGATATAATTTGCAAGACGTGACCAACAGCTACTGAGTGATAAAAGAGGCCTGCAAGCTTCCCACTGGCAAGGACAGGTATGTCTGAAGAACATCTCATCTTTCCCCCGCAAAACCTTGCCTGATTTTGATGGAAACAGACAAGCAAGAGACCGACACCCAACCTCCAGCAGTGCTGCCACCCCCATGTCCATTTCCAGCTGCCAGCAGGTTTCAGCAGATGCCAGAGATAATAAGGACAGCATATGTTTTCCCAAGATCTAATGTTGCTATTTCTATTTTAGAGCACATTCTGTCTCCAGAATGTATCTTATTGTTTCTAAACGTTATAAAATGTAATGGGGTTTTTATTTTCAACACAATTTCTATGGACAAATTAGAATCGTAATTGTATGCCCTGAGCGTGCCGTTATTGATAACAGGAATTGATAAGGTTATCAATGACGGCACGATTTTCTGATGGCTGCGCATTGCAAAACAATAATATCTAATCAACGCGCCGAGGAAGGAACCGGGAAGAAATGTGTCCGTCCAATGCGTTAGCAGTACATGAAAACGAATGCTGTACAAATATTCACTTATTTAATTTTGATCTGGTAACATCATCGTGTTGAAGATATACTGTATTAATAATGTAAACTAATGTAAACATCCATCCATCTTCAACCGCTTGTCCCTGTCGAAATTGTCCCAGAATTCGAACCAGGAACCCTCTTGCTGTGAGGCGACAGTGCTAACCACAACTCCACCGTGCTGCCCTAATGTAAACAACTCATTAAAAATCAGTAGTGTTCTTGAGAATCTAGGGATAGGAATCGAGAATTGAAATTGTATGCCTCCAAGTTTATCAATTCCTTTTATCAATGCAAGCACGTTTTTTTTAAAGTTGCGCATTGCAAAACAATAAAGTAAAAGACTCTATGCATATGCTGCTGAAAACAACAAGGAGTCATGGCAGAGAGGGAGAAACGTTCCAAGTGTGACGTACAAAAGACATTAGAAGCTCACAGAGCAGATTTTTTTCTTTGCAAAACCGGAAACCTAAATAAAGAAAGAACGCTACATCTGTTCTCTCATTTAATCTGCATGGCTTAAAGTTCTCAGGCACCAATGCGTTATTTCATTGTACATATTTCCTCCTGGACAACTTTTCAGGCTCACAAATTGTTTCTTGCTTTAATCCCTGCATCTACACTGTGTTCAGACTCAGAGATAATCAAACAGTTGACACTAAAAACCTGTGTAGGCCTAGCACTGGTATAAATAAAATCTTAATTGTAATCCGTATGTATCACAAAACACAATATTGCAATACTCAAGTGCATCAATATTTTCTTACACTCCTAGTGCAAATGCTACATACTTTTTGTGTTTTCATAGAATTTAAGATTTCATACCACTGAAAATTGTAAATGAGTCACTCTAACATACAAATACCTGTCAGGGCATCTATTCTTTCCATGCTTTAAGAGCGTGATCACACTGTCCTTTTGGCCGCGGCCAAAACCGGTTTTTCAGCTAAAGTCTAGTACCTTTAAGTAGTGTGAGCGCACCCGCTCCGCGCTCAACTGGGGCCAGCTGGGCCGCCACGGCCCGCTTGAAAGAGGTGGGCTTTAGCGGAGCCGTTTGCACATGTACGAGCACGAGCGTGCGCACGTGTACGCGCACGAGCACGAGCCCTACGGCAGTAGCGTTATGTCCGCCTGTTCGGACATGTAAATAGAAGGACGGACCATGCGCGGACATTTAACAACAACAACAATGGCGGTGAAAGGTTCATGTTGGTGTGATGCGGAGGTGGAGTGTTTACTGCAGATTTGGTCGGATGAAAATATTCAAAAACAGTCGACAAGACGCACAAAAACTCCGAGGTCTATGGAAAGATTTGTAAACAAAGCCACACACACGCGATCAATGCGTGTGACGTGTTACGGCTTGAAGGCGTATGGACAGCAAGAAGTATTGGCCGAGGCCCAGGTAGTGTGAGTACAAACGGGGCTGGGGCGCGGGGGGGAGAGGGAGGGGGGACAAGTACCCTAAAGTCCGGGTCTCGGTCCGGGAGGATAGTGTGAGCGCGCCCTAAGTGTGTAAATACTGTATGTAGAGGCAGCATACAAATATATAGCAGTTGCTTGCAATATGGGAATTCCAGTGTTAAATATTTTTAATATTTTTCCAATCAGTTTCCAACAAAGGGACCGGCTCTGATTTAGACATAATGAAGCATATGTCTTTTTTCTAAGCACCATCTGTCTAAAATAGGGCTGTCCAGAGTCTAACTCTGCAAGTGAGTTACTTCCTAAATCAACAAGGATCATTCATCTCTTCTATGAAGTTGCACTGTCACAGACTGTCCCTCCATGTCTTCCTCATTTTGCCACATTATCTTCCCCCATTTGCTCTCTCAGGTTGGTGTGACCTTCATCTCCAGCTGCCACCAGTGCTGTGACCCTTCATGCATCTGTCACCCGCCAGTCCTGGCTGAGGCTCACATTCAGTACTACATAATTAATCACCCAGTGTGCATGCAAAAAATAAAAAAAGAAGAGGGCCAATACTTGACTGCAACTACCATATTAAAATAACCCAGCTGGACGTTGTATTAGCTGTAAACCAGAGGTGATAATTAAAATGATCTTGGCAGGAGTTAATTGGTCAGTTTGAGGATTAACTGGGAATTTACTCGGATAAAAAAAAAAATGAATTGCACCCTCTGGTGCCAGCTAGAATTAAATGACACTTAACATGGAGCAACTTTCAGTCATGACCAAAAAGTGCAGTGAAAATGCATCATAGGTTGAATAAGAGGCTTTTTCCATTATTTCTCAGCTACTGTAAGCCGAAATCCATTTCAAACCCAAATCTCTCTGAGAAAGATATATCAGTACGCTGCCAAATCCTGCACAGTCTCCCTCAATTTGCACAGAAAAAGCGTTGACTCATCTTCATATGATATGTTAAAGTCTGAGAGATCTGCTAGTCGTCTTTTCATCATAAAGCAAAAAAGGAGCTGGACCACATTACACTGATTGAAGCAGCCACGACCAGCTTCCCTCTGAAGTGTTTAAATGGATAGCATTTTGATAGCAACACATGCCAGACTCAATTACCAAAGTAAAACATAAATTAGCTTCCTGCTCTCTTTTCTGATGCCAGTACAAGCCTTGAGAAGAAAGCAGCTCACTTAGATTTCCCAGGATAGGAATTAAGGTGAGCCCTCACTGTCATTATTGTGGAATACTTTTCAGATACCTGCTGCGGTGGTGTCTGACTGAAATGGCTAGCTGGGTGTGAACTTTTGCCAGTGGCCTGAGCTGGCTGACATGCCTCCAGTGAGCAGGTAGCATTAAAAGCTACTGTGATAGTATGTGTTTGTGTCCGCCTGCCAGTTCAGCTGCCATGGGGAAGTGGGTGAAGAGAAGGGAGACTGAGGCAGATGTCTGTATTGTGTATCCATCACGAGTGCTCACTCCTCATGTCTGCTGACAGCCAACACCACACAAAATGCCTTTTGAACAGCAATGGGGATCATGTTTTCCTCTGGGCTAACTTTTTTCAGAAGTTGACACCTACCTCTCTCAACCTCATATCACGTCAATCATATCTCCCCCTGCTCCATCCCTCTCACTTTTTAAAAAAGAACTATTAAGATGTTTCAGTTCTCATGCAGAAACCCCTGCCCACAACCTCTCAGCCCAGTTAAGGCAGCAATGTTTACAATATTCATCATGTTCCGCTTAAGCCTAGTTCAGACCAAAGATTCATGTGGAGATGAGCTGAAACTTGCAATATTCAGGTCTGTGAAGTTCTGAGACCTGCCAGTTCACACCAGTGAGATGAGTCTCTCTCTCTCTCTCTCTCTCTCTCTCTCCGCCTCTCTAACCACTCCGCGCCTAGCTGCGGCCAGCTGGCCGTCCACGGCCTGTTTGAGAAAGGTGGGCTTTTGTAAAGCGTGTTTGCATATGTACGAGCATGTACACATGTGCGCCTGTTCGGACATAGAAAAAAAAAAGACGGACACGTTGGTGTGATGCGGAGGTGGAATGTTTACTGTAGATTTGGTCGGATGAAAATATTCAAAAACAGTCGGACAAGACGCACAAAAACTCTGAGGTCTATGAAAAGATTTGTAAACAAAGCGATGCATCGCGTTGACGTCAATCTATTAAGTTCGTGCGACGTGTTACGGCGTGATGACGTATGGACAGGCAAGAAGCATATGCACGAGGCCCAGGCAGTGTGAGTACAAACGGGCTGGCCAGCGGGGGGAGAGGGGGGGGGGGGGACAATTACCCTAAAGCCTGGGGCACGGTAAGGGCGGACAGTGTGGGTGCGCTCTAAGTGGCTAGCCAGCGGACTTTGCTGAGATCTAAAATCAGCTGCTGGCGATTTGACAAGCTGAGTCGCAGGTGACAACATCAGCCGGTTTAAGGTCCAGACGAGAACTTTTGTCTGCAACGTTCTAAAACGTTTTCGTCTCATCGCAAATCTTTGGTCTGAACTGGGCTTTACTCATGCTCAAAGCACCAATACTGTATGGAAAAGTCACAATAATTCTAAAAGGTAAAAGTGAGGACAGCAGCAGAAAAACGCCAGCATAAGCTTGCAGTGGTGTAAAGAAGTAAGCTACGAGTTGTCACGGGTCAAAGGTTGAGTACATGGCGTGGTCGGTCGTGGACATGAGAATAAAGACAGCATGCAGGTTGAGAACTGAACTTGACCATAATATTTGGTGCTGAAGTTTGGAAGCCTGTGGATAGATCAGGTTAAATCCTCTGGAATGCAGGAAATTTAAAGCTGCATAAGCTGCAAGGATGAGAATTAGCATGATCACACCTTGTAGGTCTGTCATACATCTGCTTTGTTATCTCTGATCTCAAACACAAAGAAGGGGAGAAGTGTGGAGTGGTGAGGGTGGTAAAGGTTTGGTGTGTGATGTACAAACAAAGCCACATGGGAGCAAGAGGGCGGGGTGAAAAAAGGAGCACTGTTGAAAGGGTAGTTTAGGACAAGGCCATGAGGTCGAAGGGCAACGGTGGCAGCTATAAAACCCGGTGGAAATAGGATCAGAAATCCATCTTACCGTGTCCCTTTATCATCGGATCATCTTCAAGACATGAGAAGACGACGCTCCAATCTGAATAAAATCTCTATTCCCCAGATTCTTCAGCTATCTAATGCCATGCTGACACGCCCTTTATGCATCTACCCACAATCCCCTGATGTCTATGTACTTTAGATAAGCAAGAGTTGACAAGGTAACACATATGGGCCTTTCTCATGTGCGCCACATCTATTTTATGACCAATAAGTTTACAAAGTCCATTCCAGAGGGGAAATGATAGTCAAACAGTGTCTAACAGTCAGCTTTTTGAAGTGAAACTAGGTCTAATAGACAATGCAATGTGATGATGATGATTGTGTTTTTAGTAGGGACAGGGGGGAAAAAAAGAGAGGGATAAACTAGTATTTTAAAAAGGAACCACTTGCAATGAAACATCGGCACATGTACTATTCATTTATCAGTTCATTTAGTGCTATTTTCCTGTGTGTAGGCAGCAGACAGGAGGCACAGGATTGCTTGTTGCTTACAAGGATTATGGTTTTATTTTCAAAAAGAAAATGACAGAAGTCAGTAATCCAATGCAAAGGAAACAAAGGAGTCTAGGAAGGAGTTCAAATCAATGTGACCTCACAAATATTGCAACGCTCTCTGAAATGCGGTGTGTCTGCTTGCAGGAGACGACATCGTTTAAACTATATGAACAAACGGCAACACTAAAAAAGGACAGAATGAACTCTCACTCACCCAAAACACGGGTGAGAGAGCTTAACAGCTGAGTGCTCATTACCTCCGTCTCTCAGTTGGTCAGAGGCTATTTTACTGAATCCAAAAATACTTGGAGTGAATCTCACCACAAAGTTTCATTTCCAGAGCCAGCAGCCTATTACCAAAAAAAAGGCGACTCATGGAAATGCCTGCTTTTGCCTGCCTGTTTCCCATTGTATTACGGGGTAGGATTAAGCGTTTGGATTTTGGGATTGTTTTTGCAGAATCCTGAAAACACAAACATGACCTGAATGAGAAATGTCTCCTATTCACTTGCCCTGAAAAGAGCATCTATGATGAAGAAGTGTGGCACACTTGTCTTTTTCACCCTTGCGGGGCGCAGGAGAAAACATTTATCACCACTCTCCTCTGCACAGATAAGGTGTCTCTATTTATTCAGAGTGGAAGAGATAAACCCTGAATGAGGCATTGTGGGGCAGAGAGAGAGAGAGAGAGAGAGAGAGAGAGAGAGAGAAACAGACAGAGATGGTGGAAAGCAGTTTGGTGTTCAATTGCTTGTGTGTGTCCATGTGAGCAGATGGCATCCATCAGAAAAGGCATCTATCAGAAAACCACCCCTGCTCAGTTGGAGACTGGAGGTTGACCCCTTGCGCTTACCCCCTTCCAGCCACCACAAGCAGTCGCCTTTCCTGCCTCCACATGCCCCCTGCCCGCACATAATCCATTCCCACTATGAGACTGCTTGTATAATGTTATCTAATAGGAATAATCCCCAGGAGATAGAACATCCTACTGTAGGTCTGTACACATGGGGCGGAAGACGGCCGGGGCCGAGAATATAAAAGGACAATTTAGAAAGACAACAAGAGAGTACAGTGGTCTGATGAGGGTTGCGCCAGGGACTGAGAGATACAAACAGACAGAACTGCACAGGAGATTCAACTGGGACATGAATGGTGCTTCTATTTCCTTGTTCTCCACAAGAAAGAGAGGAAAAAGGAAAGCAAACATGAACCAATGCTCACTACTACTTGTGTCCTCCCAGCTGTGGATGTACAGCCTAACTGTCCAGAGGTGCAGGACACAGTTCACGTGCCCATTTCTCATTGAAATTGCCTCTGTATGTGGGACAGACAGCTCCTTGTGAGTTGACTGGGCAGAGGCTGCGACTGCCATGCTCCTGATATTAAATGGTTTAGGGAAGAGCATGCCTACAGTGGGCTTTTTTCCCCCCACCGCTCTCCAAACACACAGCCGTTGATGAGTACAACTAATAGGAGTTTCAGTTACACATTTCATATTTCCTGTACAAGAGTACTGTTGTAGATACGAGCCTACATCTCTTCCCAAAGAATATCATGAATAGTACGCTTATTTTGTTGTTCGTATCATAAAAGCATGTTTGCAGTGAACATACAGGAAATGGGATACTTGGAGTGACACGGTCAATATAACAGTAACGTGTAAAGCAACGGTGTTGCTATTACAGTGTGAGTACGGTTACGCGTTCATGCCATGTCTATATAGGGCGTTTGATAGGCTATCACAACTTAGAGCTCATTTGCACTATGATTTGAAATGAATACTATGGTTTAAACGCTGACGCAAATGTGTCCCAACCCGACTTTGCTGTAATACACGAGCTTCCCCGCAACTCACCTTGGAGGAAAAACGGCGAAGAGAGTAGTTGCACAAAACGCGAACAGTCCAGATATTTCAGAGCCCTCAGGTGAAATAGTACAAAAAAGAAAAAAACAGAGGAATAAGTCCGTAATCAAGTTCACATGCTACTCTCCTCACATGCCCCGTGAGTGGTTTCAGAAAGGCACTATTCCGTAGAAAACACGGGCTACTTGGCTGGCCGATTTGTCAATTCCTGTTGAAAGACGACCCGGGCAACTCCTCAACAAAAGACTCTCGGGTTGAATATCAGGGACTTTCTCCACGCCCAGGTGCCGAGTCACATGGTAATTTTCCAGGTGTGAGTCTCCAGGAGCCGTGGCTCAGTTGGTAGCAACACACCTGTGGGATCCACTCACGCGCTCGCATTCACTGTCATCGCGTTTGAAAATCTGGAAGGTTGTACAGAGGGAGGAGAGGAAAAGGAGTGGAAGGGAGGGAGAGAGGCGCGCACAGAAGGAGGACCAACGCTACCGGGTACGGAAAGGAATGATTCCCCTCCCACTCCACTCTCCGCCGGCGAAGCCACTGTGTGTGAGCGTATGTGAGAGGACAGCAGAAGAGAAACAAGTTGTTTCGTCTGTTCGCCGACGCACCGAAATATTTCGCGGGCGGTGGGAGCGGTGTGGTAGCAGCCCCGCGCTGTGGTTACCAGAGTGTGGTCCCGGAACAAACATGGGGTCTGTGGGGGTGGTTCCTCCATGTTATCTCAGGCAAAATAAGCAATATGCGCAAGGAGATGTTCGACAGTAATGGTTTTGGTTTCACTAATGCTCCCTTCACGTCAGGTTAGGCTACACATAGTTACATAATTCTGTCAAGTCTTAGCTTACCATAACAAAAAATAAAGTGTTTTTTTTGGGAGAAAAAGTCTATGGAAATATGAGGATACAGTTCCATGAAATACAAACCCTGTTTCCAAAAAGTTTGGATGCGGTGTAAAATGTCAATAGAAACAGAATGTGAGGTAATGCAAAACATTTTTAAAAACAGCACAAAAACAATACATCTAATGCTGAAACAGAAAATGTCATTTATTTTTATTTTTTTCATCATATTCCCATTTTGATATTGATGCCAGCAAAAGTTGGGGCAGTGACAACGAAATACTGGAAAAGTTTTAAAAGAAAACAGCTGGCGGACCATCTCAATTAGTTTGGTTAACTGGCACGAGTTAGTAACATGATTGGGTATAGAAAGAGCACCCAGAGAGGCTGAGTCTTTCTGAAGTAAAGATGGGGAATGGAAAACTGTCCTGTGTTCTGATGAGTCCAATTTAGAAATTCTGTGTCCTTCAGACTAAAGAGAAGAGGGGACATCCCAATGGTTATCAGCGCACAGTTCAAAAGCCAACATCCCTGATAGTATGGGGGTGCATTAGTGCACATGGCATGGACCACCTGCACGTTTGTGAAGGCACCATTAATGCTGAACCATATTTGCAGGTTTTGTAGCAACATATGCTGCCAAGTAGACAACGTCCTTTTCAGAGAGTGCCGTCTTTCAGCAAGCCAGCAATGCCAAACCACATTCTGCCCATATTACAACAGCATGGCTTTGTAGTAAGAGTGTGGGGGCTAAAATGGCCCTCCTGCAGTCATGACTTGTCACCCATTGTAAATGTTTGGCGCAGTATGAAATGTAGAATAAGACAAAGGAGACCCAGAACTGCTGAGAAGCTAAAATTTTAGATCAAGCAAGATTGGGAAAAAAATCCACTTTCAAAATTACAGCAATTGGTCTCCTAAGTTCCCAAACCCTCACAGGGCATTGTTAAAATAAAAGGGCAATGCAAAAGAGTGGTAAAAATGACCTTGTTCCGACTTCTTTGAGGATGAGGGTATCATTTTTCAAAAACAATAAAAATGTTCTGTTTCAAATATTGTGATTTGTGCAAATACATATGGAATTTTAATGATTGGGAAATTATTGCGTTCTGTTATTTATATTTTACACAGAATCCCAAGTGTTTTGGAAATGGGGTTGTAACGTGTGTTGATCTGTGATGAGCAAAACGTTACAGTAGGTAAACAGGTCTTTTCACCCAAATAACAAACTATGACCCACAATGTTTTTATCATTATATAAATAGGCTACATATTTTTATATAAGAAGAAATATATGCTGCTGAGATCTTTGCCACCAAAATAACCGAAGACATTTTGACTAGTCATGGTAGGAAAAGCAGTTCTATAATGGTACTATTAACACTAATAATACTAATAGTGGCTCTGTTGTATTTAACTTTGCAGTAAGCCATGGCTGTCACGCTGACCCAGCATGCACAATACCAGAACCCTGAAACTGAAGCAGCTAAATGGTATTCAGCCATCAGCTCATCATTCATTCCATTATTTACTTTCAATTCTGTGACATGTCAAAATGTCAGAGTTATGAGTAGGCACTCAGAAATACTGAGGTCATGGCTCCAAATTCTCCCGAGCACCACCCTATCAAACCAGCTACAGTAATGATCTGACACCATAACATATGTATTTTATTTTACTCCTTTCTGCAAACCGTACTGAAGACATAACCTCAGTGTCCAATGGTAGGTACAGCCATTTCATTGAGGGGCTCACAACTTTGGATAATGGCATGACAGACGTCACTATGGACAGCTACAGTAGGTTGTTTTTACTGTACTTTTAAAAGCTGATATCATTTGAAAATGGTGTAATTTATCTAAAAGCCCACCTAAGGACAATAATTGCGAGTTAGCTGTCACTATATATTCTGCGTGCAACAAACCTTTTATATTTTATGTGGGGGACTATAATAATCTGCCCTCTCCCTGTCAAATAAAAAGCCAAATAAAACATAATTAAACCACTGATATTACATGCAAATGAAAAACAAGATTTATGTGGAAAGTAATTTGGGGATGTTGCTTGGTTTAAAATTTGAGCAACCGCTCCTCATTTATTTAATATTTCACTGAGTCACATTTAACTATGTCGTCACAAGAGTCATATTAATAGTAATTTTATAACACTAATTATTGGTGTGCTTGCTGTTCCTTGGTTGCTGAATTGTTAATCACAAGAAATATAATTTTGAAGCTCTTCAGTCAAGCTTTAGAAAGTGCAACAGTCTTTCACTGCTGTGTGAGTGTGTAACAAGCTTTGAATCAGCCAAATGTTTTGGTCTTTTTAGTAAGAGATTTATATCATTTTTTATTCAGGCATACAGTGAGAGGCTATAAGTTGCTCTGATTTCAGATATGGGCCATATGTGTGTGAGGGCTTTTCAAGCGTGATTGGCTCTATCATCATCCGAGAGGTTACATGAATAGCTTATTTTTGCCTTGGAGCCTAATATCACGTAACACTGCAATTTGGCACACTGAGTTTCATGGCTCTGTGTCATGCCTTGTTGTGTGGCTGAGTGTCAGTTTTGTGAGTGATTTATGGGCATGCAAATGAGGCTGTCTGTTTGGGGAGATGTGCTGCCTTTGCCCAGTGGGCCCTGGAGCGAAGACCGGAGACTCTGTGGGTGTGAGTCAGTCCCTTACTGCTGACACAGGGACAGAGCTGGCAGAGATTCACAGAGCAAGATGGGTAGATGGCCTTCACAGGTCCTCACAATGACTGATGAGATCAAGGAGAAACTAGGCCAAGCCAGACAAGTGTCGGGCAAACAGACACCCAGAGATAGAGTGAGAGAGACAAACACTTCCCAATCACAAACAGAGCTTGGAGAGTGAAAGGTGGCGGCGTAGAGCTGAGTTGTTTTGAGCCAGAGTTCAATATGTCTAAACCTGTTTGTCTACAGAGTAATGAGAATGCTGAGTCTTGGAACATGCTAGCCCAGGGGATGTCGGCAGCCAGGAAAGGCCAAGTCAAAGCTCTCTAAATTCACTAAGGTGGAAAAGAAGTTCACTTTGTTATACTAGATAGCCTGACTGTGATGACATTTTGATCAATGTGCCTATACCTTCCTGCGGCTTGCCTTTATGTAGCTTGAATAGTGATGATCTGTTATCATGCCGGTGTCAAACAGCACCATTTGTCATACAGTGCCCCTCAGCAGGTCCGGACTGTAAAATGTTTTGACTATCAACACGTTATACAACCTAATTTATGACATAGCGTTTCAGTTGTCCATAATGATGTAGTGGTCACATCAGATTCAAGGTTCATAGTTCAGAGTCTGTTTGCCATGTGGGTTGACTGCCCTCTGTTGGTGCCAACTTGTATTGTTTCATCAACAAACCTCATTAACTCACAGGACACACATATTCAGCATTTATATGCAGTATATAAACATTTGATTAATATGCATTGCCAATCATTATCTGTTTATATAGAAGCCTCCACTTATGGGTGCCCACAGGAGGAGTTAAACTGCATCAATAAACAATCATACAGGCTTACATTACAGTTTTATAATATATTAAAAACATGTCTATTTAGCAGTTATATAATTTTTAGTTACACATTGTGTATCCATCTTTACTGCGTAAACAGTGTGTGTACAACAAACATAGAAAAAATAAAACACGGAAATACAATACAACACTACAATTAACAAATAGGTAAATCAACACTTGTCTGATTAACAGATATTAAGATTAGTAAACTGTAGTTATTACATTATATTGCACTAATGGTGCTTCAACCATGTAGCTCTTGCTGCTTGAGCCTGTTCCAATAGTTTCATTGAAAACACTTACTGTACAATACATATGTGTTGTACAGAAGGCATTGAGGCATGACTTGTTTCTGAAGTGAATTTTGTTATAAACTCGTTTACATTTTCACAGATGGAGTTTTGAATTGATTATAAGCATATAGTCCAATAAAATAAGGACTTGTGTTTAAGTAAATAGTTACCAAGTGCATGCATCATTAGCTATTCCATTAGGACACCAAAGCATGTCTGAGCTTCTTTAAACAAGATTTAAAGTAAGGGTTACATTTTGGGTGCTATACAGCTGGCATATGCAGTTCCAATGCATTAATTCCTCACTAAGCAACGTATGACTTTCACAGATGAAGTTGTGTTAATTACATGACATTTGGTAAATAAAATACACCAGTTGGTCTTGGCTTTCATACAAAATGCATTATAGTCCCATCACAGCATTCATTTCTAGTACAGGTGGTCAACACTGGTGATGTTAAAAATAAATGGCTCTATGCATCTGATCACCTGTTCAGTAAAAAACAAACAAATAAACAGACAAAAAACAGGAACTTGTTGTATGACAGTGCTCCACGCATTCTCATAATTGTCCCCTTGGTTGTGCTCTCGCTATGCATTTCTGTTGTCAGTATCTATCTGTTCTGTTATTCATTGTATTACCAGGTGAAGGTTGCCAGATGTACTGCAATGGCAAAACTACAGATGCAGAAATAACAGATGGAACAGCTCACAGACATGGGAAACGGTCATGGTGGTGAATGATAAAGGTGTGAAGAAAGACTCAACAGGGAGACAGAGGAAGGTTATTTACAGCGTAGGAACACTTTGACTTGAATGGCTTCCTGACCTAGCAGAGTGTGTTTCCAGCTGTCAATATGACTTATAAGTAATTACAGAGGGAGGAGGAGGGATGTGTGAGCAGCCCAGCGATGGCTACTGTATGCAAGGCTCTGATTCTCTACCAAGGCATGTGCGACAAGGAGACATCAGGTTTGGCATAAAACGGACAGACAGGCTTATGGTGCCATTCTGACTCAGTCTGGGAATAACCACAAGCTGGGAATAGCAGGGTGGCAGCAGTGTGTGGGTTTGTGTGAACAGTCTGCAAGCATTGATGTGTCAGAGAGGAGGAAAGACAGAGTATTTGAATTAGAAGATTGATTTTTAAAGATGATGGTGGAATAAAATAGGTAGGTATTGCACATACCTACAATTTAATTGCATAAAGTATATACAGGGAGTCCCAAAAAATGTATACACACTTTAAATAATTGTAGGCAGTAGGTGTTTAATAAAATTAATTTATTTTTCAAAATGTAACAGAATTAACAAACATAACAGACCCTGCTGACAACACGAAGCAACAGAATCGCAAACATCAAGAAACAATTCCATTAGTATTTGTGTGCATTCACGTTCAATGACCGCTCAGCGACTGTTGCAGGTCTCAAAGCGTAGACTTTGTCTTTTAGTATTCCCATAAAATATACAGTATATACAGGTATATACCGTATATATATATATATATATATATATATATATGCCAAAGTGTGTATAGATTTTTTGGGACACCCTGTATGTAACACTATATCTTTGACTTTGAGTTTAGGGAGAAACTAAAAGGCACCATGAGCGACATTCGTCTTCTCTTATCAGATGGCCCCTTGCACTGGCTGAGCTGTCACTTTACCCAAGAAAAATGTCATTGTTTTCCTCTCCCTGCTCATAACACAATCTAATCACAGTTTGCCCGGCTCGTCCAGGTGGCCCCACTCAAAGGTTACAGAGGTACTCTCCGCCTCAATAAATGCCCTTAACCAGGCTGATGTGATGTAGCCCAGATTACACCATGGCCTCATGTGTAGGTAAACAAATACACACCTGCTTGTATACACATACTTTTACACAAAATGTGCACCATATCCATTCCCTATGGAGTCGGTATTATCAGTCATTCAAAGGGGTTGTGTGTCCTTGACAAGGTCTGTAAATGTGTTATTATAGGGAGAAAGCTGCAGTGTGTGGTCTAAGCTGGATCAGCCTAGTTGGCACAAACACAATCTACAGACTTTACTGACAAGCTTACATTTGCCCCAAACCAAAATAGCCTCAACCTACTATGAGCTGCTACACACAGTACAAAATAGGTTGGATTGTGACCCGAGTATGACATTGATTTTCTCTCTCTTTTTTGAGGCCTATGATTGATGGTTCAGGGGGAAAAATAGCTCTCAGTATGGTGAAGACTATGGGCAGCCCACTGAGTCCCGTTTGGATGCCATGGTATTATGTGGGCTGCCCAGCAGCCTGTGCTGAATGGTGGAAACAGCTAAGCCATCTGTTGCACTCTATATTCATCTTTCAGCCAACCAGCGGGGAGAGACATGGTCCAAAGGGACTTCAACTGCTCTCACAGAGTCCTATTTGTTCAACAGGTCAACGATTCAATAAGTTCAACAAGTCTAAGCCTTGCAGTGTGAGGAACCACTAAACCAGATCTAATCTAAGGCAACACCCAACCCCCCCCACACTTCGCTTGACTGGGTAGAGCTGGTGATAAAGGAGAAAATACTAATACAAAAAAGTAATCAGGTGCCTCAGAGAATTAGAGGAGATTATTAATGTCACAGTTGTTAAATGACCGTAGCACAATGTGCCCTCAAATTCTGTTTAAGCCAGGTTAAAAGGATCATGTTGTGACTTCAACTCTGTTCATATAATGGGTTTCATGGATAGAGAAAAGAGAAATTTGTTGGGCTTTCCAGGTGAGGATGAAACAGAGAGTGGCAGGATTCATTTGAGATTACTTGGTGCAAACATGGTGTAATCCCCTTATCTGCGTACTTACCTGTCCCTGACAGTGATCCAAGCCCACCTCTACGAACCTCATTGGCCTGACATTCTGGCAGGAGCAAATCCCTGTCTAATGTGTCAGCCCAGGCAGCTTTAACACCTGACACACCAATGCTTATCTGCTGAGCACCCAAAAGCACCTGTATTATCCCACTGAAGCTTCACAACATGTAAAAGGGCTTCTAATATCCACACAGTGAAATTACAGTTTGTGTCATACCACAAACACACACAGTGTGCAAAGTGCATACCATTACTAAGGACTTATAGCCTGATCAAAAATACATATAGTATCAGGCATTTAAGCATCCATTCTCCTGGTGGTTGGAGGATATTTAGATGAGATACATTTTGCCTTTTATTTTTTAAATGAATGAATGGTATAGCCCTTGTTACTATTAGCCGACAGGTTATCATATCCATCCACAAACAATAATCTTAGGACCTCCATTAAACTTTATGTAGTTAATCCCTCGATCCAAACTGTTCATCTGGGCAGGATTCTATGTGTTTATTTAATTGTATTTATTTTTATATTGCATCTCTGAAACATAGTCTACTTCTCTTTAGGAAAGTGTTTGCAAGGCAAAGGTGAAGCAGGAACAAGAAGAAATATGACTACTTTTAACAGGTGGCCTAAAAATAATTGGCAAAACATGAATCACACCTGCTAACTACTTTAAACGACTTCTCAGGGTTATCAAATATTCAAAGTCATATGCTTCCATAGTTGACAGTCTAAAGTTGCTCTGATCCAATGCTTAAAATGATTGCACAATTGTTTAAGCTATAGAAAAATGTATTCTCTTATATTATACATACTAGTCCATAGACTGTATGATATTAGTACAAGCTTAAGAAAAAAGAAAAAAAAACCAAGATCAATTTCCGGTCTGGACATTTTTCATTCCGGTTTTTTCAACAGGTACCGTCGCGGTGAAAGTTATCACCCTGGAGGCCCTGTGTGGGTTAATTGCCGTGTTTTTCACATTATATTTTCCTCTTACAGTTATGATTCTTCATTCAACAAACTTTTTAAGGAGACCACATCAGCGAGCAGGTGAGAATAATGCATCCTCGTAGCGACTCGTTAAGGTCAAAGGCTACTAGGGGCAGCTAGAGAGCGTGGCACAGTTACGTTATAGCATGTTACAAAACATACTGCATTCAAATAAGGCATATTTCTTGCTGTATCATTATCTCTTAAGTGCTTCGTAACACAATGATATGAAATAACATTATATAAGACGACCTGTGGCGGTATACATTTCTCTGGAAGTGTAGGGACACGGCCAGTGCATAGATACACATTTACAGGAAGCCGACAAAGCCTGACCATAAGGCCCAAAGCAGAGCAGTTGTCAATGTCGACCTCTGGTGGTGTTTCACTAGAAAAGCCGTGTAGAGGGACGGGTTACCAACGGGAAGTCGTTTTCCACGTAGTTTGGAATGCTGTTTCTCGAAAAACACATTTATTCACGCCATATTTATATATATTTACATGACAATCGCTGCCTTCTGTTGCAACACAGAAACAAATCGTGTTAACCTGAGTATTTATGTATCAGCTCTCCCAAACAGGAACCCGCGATTAGAAATTCGATCTAAGGGGCCACCGTAGACTGTCACTGCTGTAAGTCACATTTATAAATGTTTGAAACGACACACTGCAGTGTGTTACTGACTCGCATGCTTAATATATATGATACATTCAAATGCTTATGTCTTTAAATGAACGAAAACTGCACACGGGGTGTGGCTGACACTAAAACGACAGTGCGGGAGAATATATCCCATGGTGCATTGCGTCACAGTGACAGT
Source organism: Echiichthys vipera (assembly GCF_963691815.1). Lineage (NCBI taxonomy): Eukaryota > Metazoa > Chordata > Actinopteri > Perciformes > Trachinidae > Echiichthys > Echiichthys vipera. The sequence goes on from NC_139832.1 coordinate 17,499,866, forward strand.
TTAAAGTTAACCTCATCTTAAAACAAGCAAACAACAAAATGCAACATGCTGGCTTCAAACAATACAATCGTTGTATTGTGGTAAGAAGTTCGTGTGATTTATTGGCTTAAATCGAAATTTAGCCTTAAAAGCAGCACCGTAACTGAACATTGTATGTGGCAGAATCACTTTGCCCTCAGTACCTATTTCTCATCAGCTTTGCGCAGTGGCAGTATCGTAGCCTATGAGGTTTATCCGAGGCGCGATTATTGCTAGTTGAAAACTTTACCCAATACCCCGCCTTGACGACTTGAAATATAGTCGGCAATGGCAATTTTTGACGGTCTCTAAGGAGACTGATACATTTGTCAAATAATAAAATGTTGCATCCAAAAAGTATGTAGCAGCAGAAACATTACACACCGTTGCAAAGTGGAAATCCCATTTATTTGCGTGATACATGTTTGTATATATCTTTATCTTATTGGTATTATTACTACGATTTATCATTGTTTATTTGTATAATGTAATCGGGATGATACAGTTCTATTTCATGTTGTCTCGTTTATATTACGTTAAATGGCTTTTGTCTCATGTTTTTAATTTTGTGATTTTAAGCCTTTTTTTTGTATTTCAAGTGTTATTTTTTTTTTTTTCTACTGTTTGGGTCTTATTTTAACAATGTTAATGATAACATTGTTAAAACACGTTGCGCCTTTGTCTGTAAAAGGTGCTATACCTAATAATTCTTACTTTATTATCGTTATTGCCAAGATTATTTCACAATGAATTATTGATTTAGCTTCCGACCTCCCCAAACTAATTTCTAAAATCTAATTATGATTTTGGTTTAATGCAACGATGATATTGACCGGTAATGAGTCTGACTGACTGCGGGGCTCTTTAAACAGACGTACCGTATAGTACCTAATTTCTACTTATACCCTATTTTGTGCATTTATTTAACCGTATAGATGAGCCTTTACATGATGGGTGAGTGTTTATGTTGGATCGTTTGTTCATGACTTTATTTTTTATCGTATACAAGTTACTCCTTATATGTTTATAGTCTCACATATTTGTATTTGTAGTCTGGCTGAGTTCAGGGGGCTCTGAACGAAGACGTACCGGAGGCTACGTCATTTCCGCTTATGACCCCTTTCATTTAGTAGTGCATTGAGGATATGCATTTATAAACATGTGGACGTAAAAACGTGTCATAGTCAAGTATATGACCTTACTCTCTGTATAACATAACACAATTATAATAACGATTATAAAGTAGTAGAATTTAAGCCACACCCACTGTTAAACCGTAACAGAGAGAACTGTGGACCGGAGTCTGGTCTCTGTCACCGCCTCTGAAATGTTAGCTTTGCGCAGTGGCAGTATCGTAGCCTATGAGGTTTATCCGAGGCGTGATTATTGCTGGTTGAAAACTTTACCCAATACCCCGCCTTGACGACTTGAAATATAGTCGGCAATGGCAATTTTTGACGGTCTCTAAGGAGACTGATTATCCTGTTACAAAACAAATCCTCTTAAAATGTAGGAAATAAGGTGTATATAGAATGTAAACTATATATTAATGGTAAGGTTTAAAGTAAAGAGGCTACCAACGGACAGTATGCATGGCAGCCAACTTGTACGGCATTTATTTCTGGATTTAAATAAGTATATGCACATTAAATGTCAAAGACTTCAAACTATACAGAGTGTGACTTTTTTTTTTTATTATTATTCAAATACAAGTATATGCTACAGCCGTCTGTCTACATTAAATATATCTGTGGTGGCCATATCTAAAACTTTTTCCCAATAAAGAAATCAATGTATTAATGTAAATACTTTGTTTTATTATACCATTTTTATAAATGACGGATTGTATGTTCATGATTTTATTCTTATTCGTTGCAAGTTACTACACAATTATAATAACGATTCTAAACTAGTAGAGTTTAAGCCACACCCATTGTTAAAACCATGACAGAGAGGATATGTGGACCGGAGTTAATCCTCTGTCGCTGTTCGACAATGTCAGCTTTGTGCAGTGGCAGTATCGTAGCCCATGAGGTTTATCCGAGGCGCGATTATTGCTAGTTGAAAACTTTACCCAATACCCCGCCTTGACGACTTGAAATATAGTCGGCAATGGCAATTTTTGACGGTCTCTAAGGAGGCTGATAAGCTTGTTCAAAATAAAATTATGAGCTTGGTGATTATTGTCACACGTATAATACAACTCCTTAATGACAAAACCTGTCTGTGACATAACACCATTCTTCTGTGATTGTACCTCATATAACATACTGTATACGGCACAGCAGTAGTTTACTTTGTAGATTATAGGCTACATCCTGATTTCTACTTTAAATCTTTCTGTAGTGATCATTTATCATACTTTATTAGTTTTCTTTTAAACGTCAGATTGTATGTTCATGACTTTATTCTTATTGGTTACAAGTTACTGCATGATTCGGCCACACATTTGAAGACACGTGTGTTTTCGATCGTCTATCCTGTATCTTCATACCTACCGTTCCCATTGAAGTGATGTTTTTATAAACACATGGGAAACATGGGTCATAGTAAAGTATAAGACCTTACTCTCTTATATTTATACACAATTATAATGATTATAAACTGGTCGACTTTAAACCGTACCCATAGTTAAACCGTTACAGAGAGGATATGTGGACCGGAGACAAACCTCTGTTGCTGCTGCCAAATCCTCATTCTTGTGCAGTGGCTGTATCGTAGCCTATGAGGTTTATCTGAGGCGCGATTATTGCTAGTTGAAAACTTTACCCAATACCCCGCCTTGACGACTTGAAATATAGTCGGCAATGGCAATTTTTGACGGTCTCTAAGGAGACTGATAAGCTTGTTCAGAATTAAATTATGAGCCTGGTGATTATTGTCACACTTATAATACAAAACCTGTCTGTGACATAACACCATTCTTCTGTGATTTTACCTCATATAACATACTGTATATGGCACAGCAGTAGTTTACTTTGTAGATTATAGGCTACATCCTGATTTCTACTTTAAATCTTTCTGTAGTGATCATTTATCATACTTTATTAGTTTTCTTTTAAACGTCAGATTGTATGTTCATGACTTTATTCTTATTGGTTACAAGTTACTGCATGATTCGGCCACACATTTGAAGACACGTGTGTTTTCGATCGTCTATCCTGTATCTTCATACCTACCGTTCCCATTGAAGTGATGTTTTTATAAACACATGGAAAACATGGGTCATAGTAAAGTATAAGACCTTACTCTCTTATATTTATACACAATTATAATGATTATAAACTGGTCGACTTTAAACCGTACCCATAGTTAAAACCGTTACAGAGAGGATATGTGGACCGGACACACACATCTGTTGCTGCTGATAAGTCTTTATTCTTGTGCAGTGGCAGTATCGTAGCTTATGAGGTTTATCCGAGGCGCGATTATTGCTAGTTGAAAACTTTACCCAATACCCCGCCTTGACGACTTGAAATATAGTCGGCAATGGCAATTTTTGACGGTCTCTAAGGAGACTGATAAGCTTGTTCAAAATTAAATTATGAGCTTGGTGATTCTTGTCACACTTATAATACAACTCCTTAATGACAAAACCTGTCTGTGACATAACACCATTCTTCTGTGATTGTACCTCATATAACATACTGTATACGTCACAGCAGTAGTTTACTTTGTAGATTATAGGCTACATCCTGATTTCTACTTTAAATCTTTCTGTAGTGATCATTTATCATACTTTATTAGTGTTCTATTAAACGTCAGATTGTATGTTCATGACTTTATTCTTATTGGTTACAAGTTACTGCATGATTCGGCCACACATTTGAAGACACGTGTGTTTTCGATCGTCTATCCTGTATCTTCATACCTACCGTTCCCATTGAAGTGATGTTTTTATAAAATCATGGAAAACATGGGTCATGGTAAAGTATATGACCTTACTCTCATATTTATACACAATTATAATGATTATAAACTGGTCCACTTTAAACCGTACCCATAGTTAAAACCATTACAGAGAGGATATGTGGACCGGAGACACACCTCTGTTGCTGCTGTCAAATCCTTATTCTTGTGCAGTGGCAGTATCGTAGCCTATGAGGTTTATCCGAGGCGCGATTATTGCTAGTTGAAAACTTTACCCAATACCCCGCCTTGACGACTTGAAATATAGTCGGCAATGGCAATTTTTGATGGTCTCTAAGGAGACTGATAAGCTTGTTCAAAATTAAATTATGAGCCTGGTGATTATTGTCACACTTATAATACAAATCCCTTAATGACAAAACCTGTCTGTGACATAATACCATTCTTCTGTGATTTTACCTCATATAACATACTGTATATGGCACAGCAGTAGTTTACTTTGTAGATTATAGGCTACATCCTGATTTCTACTTTAAATCTTTCTGTAGTGATCATTTATCATACTTTATTAGTGTTCTTTTAAACGTCAGATTGTATGTTCATGACTTTATTCTTATTGGTTACAAGTTACTGCATGATTCGCCCACACATTTGAAGACACGTGTGTTTTCGATCGTCTATCCTGTATCTTCATACCTACCGTTCCCATTGAAGTGATGTTTTTATAAACACATGGAAAACATGGGTCATAGTAAAGTATAAGACCTTACTCTCTTATATTTATACACAATTATAATGATTATAAACTGGTCGACTTTAAACCGTACCCATAGTTAAAACCGTTACAGAGAGGATATGTGGACCGGAGACACACATCTGTTGCTGCTGTCAAATTCCTATTCTTGTGCAGTGGCAGTATCGTAGCCTATGAGGTTTATCTGAGGCGCGATTATTGCTAGTTGAAAACTTTACCCAATACCCCGCTTTGACGACTTGAAATATAGTCGGCAATGGCAATTTTTGATGGTCTCTAAGGAGACTGATAAGCTTGTTCAAAATTAAATTATGAGGTTGGTGATTATTGTCACACTTATAATACAACTAGTGATGGGCAAATGAAGCCCCGTGAATCACTGAGGCTTTCCAGCCCATTGCTTCACCAAAAGGTTCACTCATCGAGGCCTCAATGAAACAGTGAATACTGCCATCTGCTGGACAAATTAAATTACAGTCAATGCCATTGTACCACGACTTGAGCTGAAATGTATGATTTACTTATGTGTGCAGAAACAATAAACAATGGATATTTCTATAGTATGATCATGTGTAAGTATGTGGACAACAACACAGACATGGAGCTCTGTTCTTAATTAAAATACCAATGACAACATTTCAAGAGTTTGTATTTTTATTCAAAAACACTAGTTTTTCCAATGTTTTTGGATTCAGGCGGTTCCTTTTTTTGGACAACACTTCTCCAGCCTTCGAAAAAACCCTCTCACATGGCACTGAAGACGCTGGCGAACATAACCAGGTTACTGCCAGTTTGTAAAGGTGTGGATACATGGCTTTATGTCCATGCCAATATACGAGTGGATCCTCATCCCTTGAAATATTCATCTCTGCCAAGTAACGATCCACTTCAATCACGGCATCTGCCACCACACTTGAGCTGCTCCCGCTGCTGTTTTATTTTATGTATATCATTACACATACAAACCTTATTATGATCAGTCAACTCAAAATACTCCCATATAGGTGAGGACTTCCTCTTTCTTGCTGGCTCCATCTTTGTGAAAAGGAATTTGTGGCAAAACAAACAAAAATGGAACTGGCAGGAATGTTAATGCTCCTACAGTGCTTTGTAGTAAAATCACGCTTAACATATACATGCGCCATCACATGAATAAATCATTCCCCAACACCAGTGTTTATTTTTTCAACTCATTTTATTAATGATACACAAAACAGTTGTACATATTTCACTTAAACATGTTATCTTTAAGAATGAGTAACACAACACTGCTGTCAAACTGTGGCTTCCCAGTGACGTCTTTACATACATGAGTCAAAGTAGAGTGTATGTGAATGAAGAAAGTGACAGAAGGTGCACATATATACTCAGGAGTGACATTTACAAACATAATAACTGACATACACACAAACAAACACAAACCAGTGTAAAAGGAAATAAAAATATATAGTATCTCACATCAAAGCCCTACAGTGGGGGAAATGATCTACACTACTCCTTCTACTTCTCCTACTCTCCTGCTACTGCTACTCTTATTCTGACAAACTCTCTCCAACTCTCACTAACTCTCTCCAACTCTCACTAACTCTCTCTAACTCTCACTAACTCTCGCCAACTCTCTCTAACTTTCACTTACTCTCTCCAACTCTCACTAACTCTCTCTAACTCTCACTAACTCTCGCCAACTCTCTCTAACTCTCACTTACTCTCTCCAACTCTTCTCACCATAAACGCCTACAACACCCACAGCGTGCATCGAGGTTTGAAGCGTTTTATTGGGAAGTGATACGGTGAACGAACCAATGACGTGATCTGTCCAAACCGAGGCCTCGTTTGTCATCGGTTACGTCATTTTCCGGAAGCGATACAGGCCTCGAAGCGCGGCTTCATTTGACACGCCCACTTTTACTCGAGACAAGCCTCAAATGCCTCAGTTCATTTGTCCCATCACTAAATACAACTCCTTAATGACAAAACCTGTATGTGACATAATACCATTCTTCTGTGATTTTACCTCATATAACATACTGTATACGGCACAGCAGTAGTTTACTTTGTAGATTATAGGCTACATCCTGATTTCTACTTTAAATCTTTCTGTAGTGATCATTTATCATACTTTATTAGTGTTCTTTTAAACGTCAGATTGTATGTTCATGACTTTATTCTTATTGGTTACAAGTTACTGCATGATTCGGCCACACATTTGAAGACACGTGTGTTTTCGATCGTCTATCCTGTATCTTCATACCTACCGTTCCCATTGAAGTGATGTTTTTATAAAATCATGGAAAACATGGGTCATGGTAAAGTATATGACCTTACTCTCATATTTATACACAATTATAATGATTATAAACTGGTCGACTTTAAACCGTACCCATAGTTAAAACCATTACAGAGAGGATATGTGGACCGGAGACACACATCTGTTGCTGCTGTCAAATCCTTATTCTTGTGCAGTGGCAGTATCGTAGCCTATGAGGTTTATCCGAGGCGCGATTATTGCTAGTTGAAAACTTTACCCAATACCCCGCCTTGACGACTTGAAATATAGTTGGCAATGGCAATTTTTGACGGTCTCTAAGGAGACTGATAAGCTTGTTCAAAATTAAATTATGAGCCTGGTGATTATTGTCACACTTATAATACAAATCCCTTAATGACAAAACCTGTGTGTGACATAATACCATTCTTCTGTGATTTTACCTCATATAACATACTGTATATGGCACAGCAGTAGTTTACTTTGTAGATTATAGGCTACATCCTGATTTCTACTTTAAATCTTTCTGTAGTGATCATTTATCATACTTTATTAGTGTTCTTTTAAACGTCAGATTGTATGTTCATGACTTTATTCTTATTGGTTACAAGTTACTGCATGATTCGGCCACACATTTGAAGACACGTGTGTTTTCGATCGTCTATCCTGTATCTTCATACCTACCGTTCCCATTGAAGTGATGTTTTTATAAACACATGGGAAACATGGGTCATAGTAAAGTATAAGACCTTACTCTCTTATATTTATACACAATTATAATGATTATAAACTGGTCGACTTTAAACCGTACCCATAGTTAAAACCGTTACAGAGAGGATATGTGGACCGGAGACACACCTCTGTTGCTGCTGTCAAATCCTTATTCTTGTGCAGTGGCAGTATCGCAGCCTATGAGGTTTATCCGAGGCGCGATTATTGCTAGTTGAAAACTTTACCCAATACCCCGCCTTGACGACTTGAAATATAGTCGGCAATGGCAATTTTTGATGGTCTCTAAGGAGACTGATAAGCTTGTTCAAAATTAAATTATGAGCTTGGTGATTATTGTCACACTTATAATACAAAACCTGTCTGTGACATAACACCATTCTTCTGTGATTTTACCTCATATAACATACTGTATACGTCACAGCAGTAGTTTACTTTGTAGATTATAGGCTACATCCTGATTTCTACTTTAAATCTTTCTGTAGTGATCATTTATCATACTTTATTAGTGTTCTTTTAAACGTCAGATTGTATGTTCATGACTTTATTCTTATTGGTTACAAGTTACTGCATGATTCGCCCACACATTTGAAGACACGTGTGTTTTCGATCGTCTATCCTGTATCTTCATACCTACCGTTCCCATTGAAGTGATGTTTTTATAAAATCATGGAAAACATGGGTCATGGTAAAGTATATGACCTTACTCTCATATTTATACACAATTATAATGATTATAAACTGGTCGACTTTAAACCGTACCCATAGTTAAAACCATTACAGAGAGGATATGTGGACCGGAGACACACATCTGTTGCTGCTGTTAAATCCTCATTCTTGTGCAGTGGCAGTATCGTAGCCTATGAGGTTTATCTGAGGCGCGATTATTGCTAGTTGAAAACTTTACCCAATACCCCGCCTTGACGACTTGAAATATAGTCGGCAATGGCAATTTTTGACGGTCTCTAAGGAGACTGATAAGCTTGCTCAAAATTAAATTATGAGCCTGGTGATTCTTGTCACACTTATAATACAAATCCCTTAATGACAAAACCTGTATGTGACATAACACCATTCTTCTGTGATTTTACCTCATATAACATACTGTATATGGCACAGCAGTAGTTTACTTTGTAGATTATAGGCTACATCCTTCTTTCTACTTTAAATCTTTTTGTAGTGATCATTTATCATAATTTATTAGTGTTCTATTAAACGTCAGATTGTATGTTCATGACTTTATTCTTATTGGTTACAAGTTACTGCATGATTCGGCCACACATTTGAAGACCTGTGTGTTTTCGATCGTCTATCCTGTATCTTCATACCTACCGTTCCCATTGAAGTGATGTTTTTATAAACACATGGGAAACATGGGTCATAGTAAAGTATAAGACCTTACTCATTTATATTTATACACAATTATAATGATTATAAACTGGTCGACTTTAAACCGTACCCATAGTTAAAACCGTTACAGAGAGGATATGTGGACCGGAGACACACATCTGTTGCTGCTGCCACATCCTTATTCTTGTGCAGTGGCAGTATCGTAGCCTATGAGGTTTATCCGAGGCGCGATTATTGCTAGTTGAAAACTTTACCCAATACCCCGCCTTGACGATTTGAAATATAGTCGGCAATGGCAATTTTTGACAGTCTCTAAGGAGACTGATAAGCTTGTTCAGAATTAAATTATGAGCTCGGTGATTTTTGTCACACTTATAATACAAAACCTGTCTGTGACATAACACCATTCTTCTGTGATTTTACCTCATATAACATACTGTATATGGCACAGCAGTAGTTTACTTTGTAGATTATAGGCTACATCCTGATTTCTACTTTAAATCTTTCTGTAGTGATCATTTATCATACTTTATTAGTTTTCTTTTAAACGTCAGATTGTATGTTCATGACTTTATTCTTATTGGTTACAAGTTACTGCATGATTCGGCCACACATTTGAAGACACGTGTGTTTTCGATCGTCTATCCTGTATCTTCATACCTACCGTTCCCATTGAAGTGATGTTTTTATAAAATCATGGAAAACATGGGTCATGGTAAAGTATAAGACCTTACTCTCATATTTATACACAATTATAATGATTATAAACTGGTCGACTTTAAACCGTACCCATAGTTAAAACCATTACAGAGAGGATATGTGGACCGGAGACACACCTCTGTTGCTGCTGTTAAATCCTTATTCTTGTGCAGTGGCAGTATCGTAGCCTATGAGGTTTATCCGAGGCGCGATTATTGCTAGTTGAAAACTTTACCCAATACCCCGCCTTGACGACTTGAAATATAGTCGGCAATGGCAATTTTTGACGGTTTCTAAGGAGACTGATAAGCTTGTTCAAAATTAAATTATGAGCTTGGTGATTATTGTCACACTTATAATACAAAACCTGTCTGTGACATAACACCATTCTTCTGTGATTTTACCTCATATAACATACTGTATATGGCACAGCAGTAGTTTACTTTGTAGATTATAGGCTACATCCTGATTTCTACTTTAAATCTTTCTGTAGTGATCATTTATCATACTTTATTAGTGTTCTTTTAAACGTCAGATTGTATGTTCATGACTTTATTCTTATTGGTTACAAGTTACTGCATGATTCGCCCACACATTTGAAGACACGTGTTTTCGATCATCTACGCTGTATCTTCATACCTACCGTTCCCATTGAAGTGATGTTTTTATAAACACATGGAAAACATGGGTCATAGTAAAGTATAAGACCTTACTCTCTTATATTTATACACAATTATAATGATTATAAACTGGTCGACTTTAAACCGTACCCATAGTTAAAACCGTTACAGAGAGGATATGTGGACCGGAGACACACATCTGTTGCTGCTGTTAAATTCCTATTCTTGTGCAGTGGCAGTATCGTAGCCTATGAGGTTTATCTGAGGCGCGATTATTGCTAGTTGAAAACTTTACCCAATACCCCGCTTTGACGACTTGAAATATAGTCGGCAATGGCAATTTTTGATGGTCTCTAAGGAGACTGATAAGCTTGTTCAAAATTAAATTATGAGCTTGGTGATTCTTGTCACACTTATAATACAACTCCTTAATGACAAAACCTGTATCCGACATAATACCATTCTTCTGTGATTGTACCTCATATAACATACTGTATACGGCACAGCAGTATTTTACTTTGTACATTATAGGCTACATCCTGATTTCTACTTTAAATCTTTCTGTAGTGATCATTTATCATACTTTATTAGTGTTCTTTTAAACGTCAGATTGTATGTTCATGACTTTATTCTTATTGGTTACAAGTTACTGCATGATTCGGCCACACATTTGAAGACACGTGTGTTTTCGATCGTCTATCCTGTATCTTCATACCTACCGTTCCCATTGAAGTGATGTTTTTATAAAATCATGGAAAACATGGGTCATGGTAAAGTATATGACCTTACTCTCATATTTATACACAATTATAATGATTATAAACTGGTCGACTTTAAACCGTACCCATAGTTAAAACCGTTACAGAGAGGATATGTGGACCGGAGACACACCTCTGTTGCTGCTGTTAAATCCTTATTCTTGTGCAGTGGCAGTATCGTAGCCTATGAGGTTTATCCGAGGCGCGATTATTGCTAGTTGAAAACTTTACCCAATACCCCGCCTTGACGACTTGAAATACAGTCGGCAATGGCAATTGTTGATGGTCTCTAAGGAGACTGATAAGCTTGTTCAAAATTAAATTATGAGCTTGGTGATTCTTGTCACACTTATAATACAATTCCTTAATGACAAAACCTGTCTGTGACATAATACCATTCTTCTGTGATTGTACCTCATATAACATACTGTATACGGCACAGCAGTAGTTTACTTTGTAGATTATAGGCTACATCCTGATTTCTACTTTAAATCTTTCTGTAGTGATCATTTATCATACTTTATTAGTTTTCTTTTAAACCTCAGATTGTATGTTCATGACTTTATTCTTATTGGTTACAAGTTACTGCATGATTCGGCCACACATTTGAAGACACGTGTGTTTTCGATCGTCTATCCTGTATCTTCATACCTACCGTTCCAATTGAAGTGATGTTTTTATAAACACATGGGAAACATGGGTCATAGTAAAGTATAAGACCTTACTCTCATATTTATACACAATTATAATGATTATAAACTGGTCGACTTTAAACCGTACCCATAGTTAAAACCGTTACAGAGAGGATATGTGGACCGGAGACACACATCTGTTGCTGCTGTTAAATCCTTATTCCTGTGCAGTGGCAGTATCGTAGCCTATGAGGTTTATCCGAGGCGCAATTATTGCTAGTTGAAAACTTTACCCAATACCCCGCCTTGACGACTTGAAATATAGTCGGCAATGGCAATTTTTGACGGTTTCTAAGGAGACTGATAAGCTTGTTCAAAATTAAATTATGAGCTTGGTGATTATTGTCACACTTATAATCCACAACCTGTCTGTGACATAACACCATTCTTCTGTGATTTTACCTCATATAACATACTGTATATGGCACAGCAGTAGTTTACTTTGTAGATTATAGGCTACATCCTGATTTCTACTTTAAATCTTTCTCTAGTGATCATTTATCATACTTTGTTAGTGTTCTTTTAAACGTCAGATTGTATGTTCATGACTTTATTCTTATTGGTTACAAGTTACTGCATGATTCGGCCACACATTTGAAGACACGTGTGTTTTCGATCGTCTATCCTGTATCTTCATACCTACCGTTCCCATTGAAGTGATGTTTTTATAAACACATGGGAAACATGGGTCATAGTAAAGTATAAGACCTTACTCTCTTATATTTATACACAATTATAATGATTATAAACTGGTCGACTTTAAACCGTACCCATAGTTAAAACCGTTACAGAGAGGATATGTGGACCGGAGACACACCTCTGTTGCTGCTGTCAAATCCTTATTCTTGTGCAGTGGCAGTATCGTAGCCTATGAGGTTTATCCGAGGCGCGATTATTGTTAGTTGAAAACTTTACCCAATACCCTGCCTTGACCACTTGAAATATAGTCGGCAATGGCAATTTTTGATGGTTTCTAAGGAGACTGATAAGCTTGTTCAGAATTAAATTATGAGCTTGGTGATAATTGTCACACTTATAATACAAATCCCTTGATGACAAAACCTGTCTGTGACACAATACCATTCTTCTGTGATTTTAACTCATATAACATACTGTTTATGGCACAGCAGTAGTTTACTTTGTAGATTATACGCTACATCCTGATTTCTACTTTAAATCTTTCTGTAGTGATCATTTATCATAATTTATTAGTGTTCTTTTAAACGTCAGATTGTATGTTCATGACTTTATTCTTATTGGTTACAAGTTACTGCATGATTCGCCCACACATTTGAAGACATGTGTGTTTTCGATCATCCACGCTGTATCTTCATACCTACCGTTCCCATTGAAGTGATGTTTTTATAAACACATGGAAAACATGGGTCATAGTAAAGTATAAGACCTTACTCTCTTATATTTATACACAATTATAATGATTATAAACTGGTCGACTTTAAACCGTACCCATAGTTAAAACCGTTACAGAGAGGATATGTGGACCGTAGACACACCTCTGTTGCTGCTGATAAGTCTTTATTCTTGTGCAGTGGCAGTATCGTAGCCTATGAGGTTTATCCGAGGCGCGATTATTGCTAGTTGAAAACTTTACCCAATACCCCGCCTTGACGACTTGAAATATAGTCGGCAATGGCAATTTTTGACGGTTTCTAAGGAGACTGATAAGCTTGTTCAAAATTAAATAATAAGATTGGTGATTATTGTCACACTTATAATACAAAACCTGTCTGTGACATAACACCATTCTTCTGTGATTTTACCTCATATAACATACTGTATATGGCACAGCAGTAGTTTACTTTGTAGATTATATGCTACATCCTTCTTTCTACTTTAAATCTTTCTGTAGTGATCATTTATCATACTTTATTAGTGTTCTTTTAACGTCAGATTGTATGTTCATTACTTTATTCTTATTGGTTACAAGTTACTGCATGATTCGGCCACACATTTGAAGACACGTGTGTTTTCGATCGTCTATCCTGTATCTTCATACCTACCGTTCCCATTGAAGTGATGTTTTTATAAACACATGGGAAACATGGGTCATAGTAAAGTATAAGACCTTACTCTCTTATATTTATACACAATTATAATGATTATAAACTGGTCGACTTTAAACCGTACCCATAGTTAAAACCGTTACAGAGAGGATATGTGGACCGGAGACAAACATCTGTTGCTGCTGATAAATTCCTATTCTAGTGCAGTGGCAGTATCGTAGCCTATGAGATTTATCCGAGGCGTGATTATTGCTAGTTGAAAACTTTACCCAATACCCCGCCTTGACGACTTGAAATATAGTCGGCAATGGCAATTTTTGATGGTCTCTAAGGAGACTGATAAGCTTGTTCAAAATTAAATTATGAGCCTGGTGATTATTGTCACACTTATAATACAAATCCCTAATGACAAAACCTGTCTGTGACATAATACCATTCTTCTGTGATTTTACCTCATATAACATACTGTATATGGCACAGCAGTAGTTTACTTTGTAGATTATAGGCTACATCCTGATTTCTACTTTAAATCTTTCTGTAGTGATCATTTATCATACTTTATTAGTGTTCTTTTAAACGTCAGATTGTATGTTCATGACTTTATTCTTATTGGTTACAAGTTACTGCATGATTCGCCCACACATTTGAAGACACGTGTGTTTTCGATCGTCTATCCTGTATCTTCATACCTACCGTTCCCGTTAAAGTGATGTTTTTATAAACACATGGAAAACATGGGTCATAGTAAAGTATAAGACCTTACTCTCTTATATTTATACACAATTATAATGATTATAAACTGGTCGACTTTAAACCGTACCCATAGTTAAAACCGTTACAGAGAGGATATGTGGACCGGAGACACACATCTGTTGCTGCTGTCAAATTCCGATTCTTGTGCAGTGGCAGCATCGTAGCGTATGAGGTTTATCCGAGGCGCGATTATTGCTAGTGGAAAACTTTACCCAATACCCCGCCTTGACGACTTGAAATATAGTCGGCAATGGCAATTTTTGACGGTCTCTAAGGAGACTGATAAGCTTGTTCAAAATTAAATTATGAGCCTGGTGATTATTGTCACACTTATAATACAAATCCCTAATGACAAAACCTGTCTGTGACATAATACCATTCTTCTGTGATTTTACCTCATATAACATACTGTATATGGCACAGCAGTAGTTTACTTTGTAGATTATAGGCTACATCCTGATTTCTACTTTAAATCTTTCTGTAGTGATCATTTATCATACTTTATTAGTGTTCTTTTAAACGTCAGATTGTATGTTCATGACTTTATTCTTATTGGTTACAAGTTACTGCATGATTCGCCCACACATTTGAAGACATGTGTGTTTTCGATCATCCACGCTGTATCTTCATACCTACCGTTCCCATTGAAGTGATGTTTTTATAAACACATGGAAAACATGGCTCATAGTAAAGTATAAGACCTTACTCTCTTATATTTATACACAATTATAATGATTATAAACTGGTCGACTTTAAACCGTACCCATAGTTAAAACCGTTACAGAGAGGATATGTGGACCGTAGACACACCTCTGTTGCTGCTGATAAGTCTTTATTCTTGTGCAGTGGCAGTATCGTAGCCTATGAGGTTTATCCGAGGCGCGATTATTGCTAGTTGAAAACTTTACCCAATACCCCGCCTTGACGACTTGAAATATAGTCGGCAATGGCAATTTTTGACGGTTTCTAAGGAGACTGATAAGCTTGTTCAAAATTAAATAATAAGATTGGTGATTATTGTCACACTTATAATACAAAACCTGTCTGTGACATAACACCATTCTTCTGTGATTTTACCTCATATAACATACTGTATATGGCACAGCAGTAGTTTACTTTGTAGATTATATGCTACATCCTTCTTTCTACTTTAAATCTTTCTGTAGTGATCATTTATCATACTTTATTAGTGTTCTTTTAAACGTCAGATTGTATGTTCATTACTTTATTCTTATTGGTTACAAGTTACTGCATGATTCGGCCACACATTTGAAGACACGTGTGTTTTCGATCGTCTATCCTGTATCTTCATACCTACCGTTCCCATTGAAGTGATGTATTTATAAACACATGGAAAACATGGGTCATAGTAAAGTATAAGACCTTACTCTCTTATATTTATACACAATTATAATGATTATAAACTGGTCGACTTTAAACCGTACCCATAGTTAAAACCGTTACAGAGAGGATATGTGGACCGGAGACAAACATCTGTTGCTGCTGATAAATTCCTATTCTAGTGCAGTGGCAGTATCGTAGCCTATGAGGTTTATCCGAGGCGCGATTATTGCTAGTTGAAAACTTTACCCAATACCCCGCCTTGACGACTTGAAATATAGTCGGCAATGGCAATTTTTGATGGTCTCTAAGGAGACTGATAAGCTTGTTCAAAATTAAATTATGAGCCTGGTGATTATTGTCACACTTATAATACAAATCCCTAATGACAAAACCTGTCTGTGACATAATACCATTCTTCTGTGATTTTACCTCATATAACATACTGTATATGGCACAGCAGTAGTTTACTTTGTAGATTATAGGCTACATCCTGATTTCTACTTTAAATCTTTCTGTAGTGATCATTTATCATACTTTATTAGTGTTCTTTTAAACGTCAGATTGTATGTTCATGACTTTATTCTTATTGGTTACAAGTTACTGCATGATTCGCCCACACATTTGAAGACACGTGTGTTTTCGATCGTCTATCCTGTATCTTCATACCTACCGTTCCCGTTAAAGTGATGTTTTTATAAACACATGGAAAACATGGGTCATAGTAAAGTATAAGACCTTACTCTCTTATATTTATACACAATTATAATGATTATAAACTGGTCGACTTTAAACCGTACCCATAGTTAAAACCGTTACAGAGAGGATATGTGGACCGGAGACACACATCTGTTGCTGCTGTCAAATTCCGATTCTTGTGCAGTGGCAGCATCGTAGCGTATGAGGTTTATCCGAGGCGCGATTATTGCTAGTGGAAAACTTTACCCAATACCCCGCCTTGACGACTTGAAATATAGTCGGCAATGGCAATTTTTGACGGTCTCTAAGGAGACTGATAAGCTTGTTCAAAATTAAATTATGAGCCTGGTGATTATTGTCACACTTATAATACAAATCCCTAATGACAAAACCTGTCTGTGACATAATACCATTCTTCTGTGATTTTACCTCATATAACATACTGTATATGGCACAGCAGTAGTTTACTTTGTAGATTATAGGCTACATCCTGATTTCTACTTTAAATCTTTCTGTAGTGATCATTTATCATACTTTATTAGTGTTCTTTTAAACGTCAGATTGTATGTTCATGACTTTATTCTTATTGGTTACAAGTTACTGCATGATTCGCCCACACATTTGAAGACACGTGTGATTTCGATCGTCTATCCTGTATCTTCATACCTACCGTTCCCGTTAAAGTGATGTTTTTATAAACACATGGAAAACATGGGTCATAGTAAAGTATAAGACCTTACTCTCTTATATTTATACACAATTATAATGATTATAAACTGGTCGACTTTAAACCGTACCCATAGTTAAAACCGTTACAGAGAGGATATGTGGACCGGAGACACACATCTGTTGCTGCTGTTAAATTCCCATTCTTGTGCAGTGGCAGTATCGTAGCCTATGAGGTTTATCCGAGGCGCGATTATTGCTAGTTGAAAACTTTACCCAATACCCCGCCTTGACAACTTGAAATATGGTCGGCAATGGCAATTTTTGATGGTCTCTAAGGAGACTGATAAGCTTGTTCAAAATTAAATTATGAGCTTGGTGATTCTTGTCACACTTATAATACAACTCCTTAATGACAAAACCTGTCTGTGACATAATACCATTCTTCTGTGATTTTACCTCATATAACATACTGTATACGGCACAGCGGTAGTTTACTTTGTAGATTATAGGCTACATCCTGATTTCTACTTTAAATCTATCTGTGTTGATCATTTATCATACTTTATTAGTGTTCTTTTAAACGTCAGATTGTATGTTCATGCCTTTATTCTTATTGGTTACAAGTTACTGCATGATTCGGCCACACATTTGAAGACACGTGTGTTTTCGATCGTCTATCCTGTATCTTCATACCTACCGTTCCCATTGAAGTGATGTTTTTATAAAATCATGGAAAACATGGGTCATGGTAAAGTATATGACCTTACTCTCATATTTATACACAATTATAATGATTATAAACTGGTCGACTTTAAACCGTACCCATAGTTAAAACCATTACAGAGAGGATATGTGGACCGGAGACACACCTCTGTTGCTGCTGTTAAATCCTCATTCTTGTGCAGTGGCAGTATCGTAGCGTATGAGGTTTATCCGAGGCGCGATTATTGCTAGTTGAAAACTTTACCCAATACCCCGCCTTGACGACTTGAAATATAGTTGGCAATGGCAATTTTTGATGGTCTCTAAGGAGACTGATAAGCTTGTTCAAAATTAAATTATAAGCCTGGTGATTATTGTCACACTTATAATACAAATCCCTTAATGACAAAACCTGTCTGTGACGTAATACCATTCTTCTGTGATTTTACCTCATATAACATACTGTATATGGCACAGCAGTAGTTTACTTTGTAGATTATAGGCTACATCCCGATTTCAACTTTAAATCTTTCTGTAGTGATCATTTATTATACTTTATTAGTGTTCTTTTAAACGTCAGATTGTATGTTCATGACTTTATTCTTATTGGTTACAAGTTACTGCATGATTCGGCCACACATTTGAAGACACGTGTGTTTTCGATCGTCTATCCTGTATCTTCATACCTACCGTTCCCATTGAAGTGATGTTTTTATAAACACATGGGAAACATGGGTCATAGTAAAGTATAAGACCTTACTCTCTTATATTTATACACAATTATAATGATTATAAACTGGTCGACTTTAAACCGTACCCATAGTTAAAACCGTTACAGAGAGGATATGTGGACCGGAGACACACCTCTGTTGCTGCTGATAAGTCTTTATTCTTGTGCAGTGGCAGTATCGTAGCCTATGAGGTTTATCCGAGGCGCGATTATTGCTAGTTGAAAACTTTACCCAATACCCCGCCTTGACGACTTGAAATATAGTCGGCAATGGCAATTTTTGACGGTTTCTAAGGAGACTGATAAGCTTGTTCAAAATTAAATAATAAGATTGGTGATTATTGTCACACTTATAATACAAAACCTGTCTGTGACATAACACCATTCTTCTGTGATTTTACCTCATATAACATACTGTATATGGCACAGCAGTAGTTTACTTTGTAGATTATAGGCTACATCCTGATTTCTACTTTAAATCTTTCTGTAGTGATCATTTATCATACTTTATTAGTGTTCTTTTAAACGTCAGATTGTATGTTCATGACTTTATTCTTATTGGTTACAAGTTACTGCATGATTCGCCCACACATTTGAAGACACGTGTGTTTTCGATCGTCTATCCTGTATCTTCATACCTACCGTTCCCGTTAAAGTGATGTTTTTATAAACACATGGAAAACATGGGTCATAGTAAAGTATAAGACCTTACTCTCTTATATTTATACACAATTATAATGATTATAAACTGGTCGACTTTAAACCGTACCCATAGTTAAAACCGTTACAGAGAGGATATGTGGACCGGAGACACACATCTGTTGCTGCTGTCAAATTCCGATTCTTGTGCAGTGGCAGCATCGTAGCGTATGAGGTTTATCCGAGGCGCGATTATTGCTAGTGGAAAACTTTACCCAATACCCCGCCTTGACGACTTGAAATATAGTCGGCAATGGCAATTTTTGACGGTCTCTAAGGAGACTGATAAGCTTGTTCAAAATTAAATTATGAGCCTGGTGATTATTGTCACACTTATAATACAAATCCCTAATGACAAAACCTGTCTGTGACATAATACCATTCTTCTGTGATTTTACCTCATATAACATACTGTATATGGCACAGCAGTAGTTTACTTTGTAGATTATAGGCTACATCCTGATTTCTACTTTAAATCTTTCTGTAGTGATCATTTATCATACTTTATTAGTGTTCTTTTAAACGTCAGATTGTATGTTCATGACTTTATTCTTATTGGTTACAAGTTACTGCATGATTCGCCCACACATTTGAAGACACGTGTGTTTTCGATCGTCTATCCTGTATCTTCATACCTACCGTTCCCGTTAAAGTGATGTTTTTATAAACACATGGAAAACATGGGTCATAGTAAAGTATAAGACCTTACTCTCTTATATTTATACACAATTATAATGATTATAAACTGGTCGACTTTAAACCGTACCCATAGTTAAAACCGTTACAGAGAGGATATGTGGACCGGAGACACACATCTGTTGCTGCTGTTAAATTCCCATTCTTGTGCAGTGGCAGTATCGTAGCCTATGAGGTTTATCCGAGGCGCGATTATTGCTAGTTGAAAACTTTACCCAATACCCCGCCTTGACAACTTGAAATATGGTCGGCAATGGCAATTTTTGATGGTCTCTAAGGAGACTGATAAGCTTGTTCAAAATTAAATTATGAGCTTGGTGATTCTTGTCACACTTATAATACAACTCCTTAATGACAAAACCTGTCTGTGACATAATACCATTCTTCTGTGATTTTACCTCATATAACATACTGTATACGGCACAGCGGTAGTTTACTTTGTAGATTATAGGCTACATCCTGATTTCTACTTTAAATCTATCTGTGTTGATCATTTATCATACTTTATTAGTGTTCTTTTAAACGTCAGATTGTATGTTCATGCCTTTATTCTTATTGGTTACAAGTTACTGCATGATTCGGCCACACATTTGAAGACACGTGTGTTTTCGATCGTCTATCCTGTATCTTCATACCTACCGTTCCCATTGAAGTGATGTTTTTATAAAATCATGGAAAACATGGGTCATGGTAAAGTATATGACCTTACTCTCATATTTATACACAATTATAATGATTATAAACTGGTCGACTTTAAACCGTACCCATAGTTAAAACCATTACAGAGAGGATATGTGGACCGGAGACACACCTCTGTTGCTGCTGTTAAATCCTCATTCTTGTGCAGTGGCAGTATCGTAGCGTATGAGGTTTATCCGAGGCGCGATTATTGCTAGTTGAAAACTTTACCCAATACCCCGCCTTGACGACTTGAAATATAGTTGGCAATGGCAATTTTTGATGGTCTCTAAGGAGACTGATAAGCTTGTTCAAAATTAAATTATAAGCCTGGTGATTATTGTCACACTTATAATACAAATCCCTTAATGACAAAACCTGTCTGTGACGTAATACCATTCTTCTGTGATTTTACCTCATATAACATACTGTATATGGCACAGCAGTAGTTTACTTTGTAGATTATAGGCTACATCCCGATTTCAACTTTAAATCTTTCTGTAGTGATCATTTATTATACTTTATTAGTGTTCTTTTAAACGTCAGATTGTATGTTCATGACTTTATTCTTATTGGTTACAAGTTACTGCATGATTCGGCCACACATTTGAAGACACGTGTGTTTTCGATCGTCTATCCTGTATCTTCATACCTACCGTTCCCATTGAAGTGATGTTTTTATAAACACATGGGAAACATGGGTCATAGTAAAGTATAAGACCTTACTCTCTTATATTTATACACAATTATAATGATTATAAACTGGTCGACTTTAAACCGTACCCATAGTTAAAACCGTTACAGAGAGGATATGTGGACCGGAGACACACCTCTGTTGCTGCTGATAAGTCTTTATTCTTGTGCAGTGGCAGTATCGTAGCCTATGAGGTTTATCCGAGGCGCGATTATTGCTAGTTGAAAACTTTACCCAATACCCCGCCTTGACGACTTGAAATATAGTCGGCAATGGCAATTTTTGACGGTTTCTAAGGAGACTGATAAGCTTGTTCAAAATTAAATAATAAGATTGGTGATTATTGTCACACTTATAATACAAAACCTGTCTGTGACATAACACCATTCTTCTGTGATTTTACCTCATATAACATACTGTATATGGCACAGCAGTAGTTTACTTTGTAGATTATATGCTACATCCTTCTTTCTACTTTAAATCTTTCTGTAGTGATCATTTATCATACTTTATTAGTGTTCTTTTAAACGTCAGATTGTATGTTCATGACTTTATTCTTATTGGTTACAAGTTACTGCATGATTCGCCCACACATTTGAAGACACGTGTGTTTTCGATCGTCTATCCTGTATCTTCATACCTACCGTTCCCATTGAAGTGATGTTTTTATAAAATCATGGAAAACATGGGTCATGGTAAAGTATATGACCTTACTCTCATATTTATACACAATTATAATGATTATAAACTGGTCGACTTTAAACCGTACCCATAGTTAAAACCATTACAGAGAGGATATGTGGACCGGAGACACACCTCTGTTGCTGCTGTTAAATCCTCATTCTTGTGCAGTGGCAGTATCGTAGCGTATGAGGTTTATCCGAGGCGCGATTATTGCCAGTTGAAAACTTTACCCAATACCCCGCCTTGACGACTTGAAATATAGTTGGCAATGGCAATTTTTGATGGTCTCTAAAGAGACTGATAAGCTTGTTCAAAATTAAATTATAAGCCTGGTGATTATTGTCACACTTATAATACAAATCCCTTAATGACAAAACCTGTCTGTGACGTAATACCATTCTTCTGTGATTTTACCTCATATAACATACTGTATATGGCACAGCAGTAGTTTACTTTGTAGATTATAGGCTACATCCCGATTTCAACTTTAAATCTTTCTGTAGTGATCATTTATTATACTTTATTAGTGTTCTTTTAAACGTCAGATTGTATGTTCATGACTTTATTCTTATTGGTTACAAGTTACTGCATGATTCGGCCACACATTTGAAGACACGTTTGTTTTCGATCGTCTATCCTGTATCTTCATACCTACCGTTCCCATTGAAGTGATGTTTTTATAAACACATGGGAAACATGGGTCATAGTAAAGTATAAGACCTTACTCTCTTATATTTATACACAATTATAATGATTATAAACTGGTCGACTTTAAACCGTACCCATAGTTAAAACCGTTACAGAGAGGATATGTGGACCGGAGACACACCTCTGTTGCTGCTGTTAGAGCCTTATTCTTGTGCAGTGGCAGTATCGTAGCCTATGAGGTTTATCCGAGGCGCGATCATTGCTAGTTGAAAACTTTACCCAATACCCCGCCTTGACGACTTGAAATATAGTCGGCAATGGCAATTTTTGATGGTCTCTAAGGAGACTAATAAGCTTGTTCAGAATTAAATTATGACCTTGGTGATTTTTGTCACACTTATAATACAAAACCTGTCTGTGACATAACACCATTCTTCTGTGATTTTACCTCATATAACATACTGTATATGGCACAGCAGTAGTTTACTTTGTAGATTATAGGCTACATCCCGATTTCAACTTTAAATCTTTCTGTAGTGATCATTTATTATACTTTATTAGTTTTCTTTTAAACGTCAGATTGTATGTTCATGACTTTATTCTTATTGGTTACAAGTTACTGCATGATTCGGCCACACATTTGAAGACACGTGTGTTTTCGATCGTCTATCCTGTATCTTCATACCTACCGTTCCCATTGAAGTGATGTTTTTATAAAATCATGGAAAACATGGGTCATGGTAAAGTATATGACCTTACTCTCATATTTATACACAATTATAATGATTATAAACTGGTCGACTTTAAACCGTACCCATAGTTAAAACCGTTACAGAGAGGATATGTGGACCGGAGACACACCTCTGTTGCTGCTGTTAAATCCTTATTCTTGTGCAGTGGCAGTATCGTAGCCTATGAGGTTTATCCGAGGCGCGATTATTGCTAGTTGAAAACTTTACCCGATACCCCGCCTTGACGACTTGAAATATAGTCGGCAATGGCAATTTCTGACGGTCTCTAAGGAGACTGATAGACTGTTCAAAATAATATAAAATATTATGTTACACTCAATACATTTTCCATAATCTTAAATTTGTTCTTTGAGAAATTTTTAGAAAAAATACCATGCTTCTGTGATTGTACCTCATATAACATACTGTATATGGCACAGCAGTAGTTTACTTTGTAGATTATAGGCTACATCCTTCTTTTTACATTAAATCTATCTGTGTTGATCATTTATCATACTTTATTAGTGTTCTTTTAAACGTCAGATTGTATGTTCATGACTTTATTCTTATTGGTTACAAGTTACTGCATGATTCGGCCACACATTTGAAGACACGTGTGTTTTCGATCGTCTATCCTGTATCTTCATACCTACCGTTCCCATTGAAGTGATGTTTTTAATAACACATGGAAAACATGGGTCATAGTAAAGTATAAGACCTTACTCTCTTATATTTATACACAATTATAATGATTATAAACTGGTCGACTTTAACCCGTACCCATAGTTAAAACCGTTACAGAGAGGATATGTGGACCGGAGACACACATCTGTTGCGGCTGTTGAATTCCTATTCTTGTGCAGTGGCAGTATCGTAGCCTATGAGGTTTATCCGAGGCGCGATTATTGCTAGTTGAAAACTTTACCCAATACCCCGCCTTGACGACTTGAAATATAGTCGGTAATGGCAATTTTTGACGGTTTCTAAGGAGACTGATAAGCTTGTTCAAAATTAAATTATGAGCTTGGTGATTCTTGTCACACTTATAATACAAAACCTGTCTGTGACATAACACCATTCTTCTGTGATTTTACCTCATATAACATACTGTATACGGCACAGCAGTAGTTTACTTTGTAGATTATAGGCGACATCCTTCTTTCTACTTTAAATCTTTCTGTAGTGATCATTTATCATACTTTATTAGTGTTCTTTTAAACGTCAGATTGTATGTTCATGACTTTATTCTTATTGGTTACAAGTTACTGCATGATTCGCCCACACATTTGAAGACACGTGTGTTTTCGATCGTCTATCCTGTCTCTTCATACCTACCGTTCCCATTGAAGCGATGTTTTTATAAACACATAGAAAACATGGGTCATAGTAAAGTATAAGACCT
This sequence comes from Echiichthys vipera, assembly GCF_963691815.1. Lineage (NCBI taxonomy): Eukaryota > Metazoa > Chordata > Actinopteri > Perciformes > Trachinidae > Echiichthys > Echiichthys vipera. The sequence goes on from NC_139832.1 coordinate 17,524,772, forward strand.
TACTCTCTTATATTTATACACAATTATAATGATTATAAACTGGTCGACTTTAAACCGTACCCATAGTTAAAACCGTTACAGAGAGGATATGTGGACCGGAGACACAAATCTGTTGCTGCTGTTAAGTTCCTATTCTTGTGCAGTGGCAGTATCGTAGCCTATGAGGTTTATCCGAGGCGCGATTATTGCTTGTTGAAAACTTTACCCAATACCCCGTCTTGACGACTTGAAATATAGTCGGCAATGGCAATGTTTGATGGTCTCTAAGTAGACTGATAAGCTTGTTCAAAATTAAATTATGAGCTTGGTGATTCTTGTCACACTTATAATACAAAACCTGTCTGTGACATAACACCATTCTTCTGTGATTTTACCTCATATAACATACTGTATACGGCACAGCAGTAGTTTACTTTGTAGATTATAGGCGACATCCTTCTTTCTACTTTAAATCTTTCTGGTTTGATCATTTATCATACTTTATTAGTGTTCTTTTAAACGTCAGATTGTATGTTCATGACTTTATTCTTATTGGTTACAAGTTACTGCATGATTCGGCCACACATTTGAAGACACGTGTGTTTTCGATCATCTACGCTGTATCTTCATACCTACCGTTCCCATTGAAGTGATGTTTTTATAAACACATGGAAAACATGGCTCATAGTAAAGTATAAGACCTTACTCTCATATTTATACACAATTATAATGATTATAAACTGGTCGACTTTAAACCGTACCCATAGTTAAAACCATTACAGAGAGGATATGTGGACCGGAGATACACCTCTGTTGCTGCTGTTAAATCCTCATTCTTGTGCAGTGGCAGTATCGTAGCCTATGAGGTTTATCCGAGGCGTGATTATTGCTAGTTGAAAACTTTACCCAATACCCCGCCTTGACGACTTGAAATATAGTCAGCAATGGCAATTTTTGATGGTCTCTAAGGAGACTGATAAGCTTGTTCAAAATTATATTATGAGCCTGGTGATTCTTGTCACACTTATAATACAACTCTTTAATGACAAAACCTGTCTGTGACATAATACAATTCTTCTGTGATTGTATCTCATATAACATACTGTATACGGCACAGCAGTAGTTTACTTTGTAGATTATAGGCGACATCCTTCTTTCTACTTTAAATCTTTCTGTAGTGATCATTTATCATACTTTATTAGTGTTCTTTTAAACGTCAGATTGTATGTTCATGACTTTATTCTTATTGGTTACAAGTTACTGCATGATTCGGCCACACATTTGAAGACACGTGTGTTTTCGATCGTCTATCCTGTATCTTCATACCTACCGTTCCCATTGAAGTGATGTTTTTAATAACACATGGAAAACATGGGTCATAGTAAAGTATAAGACCTTACTCTCTTATATTTATACACAATTATAATGATTATAAACTGGTCGACTTTAACCCGTACCCATAGTTAAAACCGTTACAGAGAGGATATGTGGACCGGAGACACACATCTGTTGCGGCTGTTAAATTCCTATTCTTGTGCAGTGGCAGTATCGTAGCCTATGAGGTTTATCCGAGGCGCGATTATTGCTAGTTGAAAACTTTACCCAATACCCCGCCTTGACGACTTGAAATATAGTCGGTAATGGCAATTTTTGACGGTTTCTAAGGAGACTGATAAGCTTGTTCAAAATTAAATTATGAGCTTGGTGATTCTTGTCACACTTATAATACAAAACCTGTCTGTGACATAACACCATTCTTCTGTGATTTTACCTCATATAACATACTGTATACGGCACAGCAGTAGTTTACTTTGTAGATTATAGGCGACATCCTTCTTTCTACTTTAAATCTTTCTGTAGTGATCATTTATCATACTTTATTAGTGTTCTTTTAAACGTCAGATTGTATGTTCATGACTTTATTCTTATTGGTTACAAGTTACTGCATGATTCGGCCACACATTTGAAGACACGTGTGTTTTCGATCATCTACGCTGTATCTTCATACCTACCGTTCCCATTGAAGTGATGTTTTTATAAACACATGGAAAACATGGCTCATAGTAAAATATAAGACCTTACTCTCATATTTATACACAATTATAATGATTATAAACTGGTCGACTTTAACCCGTACCCATAGTTAAAACCGTTACAGAGAGGATATGTGGACCGGAGACACACATCTGTTGCGGCTGTTAAATTCCTATTCTTGTGCAGTGGCAGTATCGTAGCCTATGAGGTTTATCCGAGGCGCGATTATTGCTAGTTGAAAACTTTGCCCAATACCCCGCCTTGACGACTTGAAATATAGTCGGTAATGGCAATTTTTGACGGTTTCTAAGGAGACTGATAAGCTTGTTCAAAATTAAATTATGAGCTTGGTGATTCTTGTCACACTTATAATACAAAACCTGTCTGTGACATAACACCATTCTTCTGTGATTTTACCTCATATAACATACTGTATACGGCACAGCAGTAGTTTACTTTGTAGATTATAGGCGACATCCTTCTTTCTACTTTAAATCTTTCTGTAGTGATCATTTATCATACTTTATTAGTGTTCTTTTAAACGTCAGATTGTATGTTCATGACTTTATTCTTATTGGTTACAAGTTACTGCATGATTCGGCCACACATTTGAAGACACGTGTGTTTTCGATCATCTACGCTGTATCTTCATACCTACCGTTCCCATTGAAGTGATGTTTTTATAAACACATGGAAAACATGGCTCATAGTAAAGTATAAGACCTTACTCTCATATTTATACACAATTATAATGATTATAAACTGGTCGACTTTAAACCGTACCCATAGTTAAAACCATTACAGAGAGGATATGTGGACCGGAGATACACCTCTGTTGCTGCTGTTAAATCCTCATTCTTGTGCAGTGGCAGTATCGTAGCCTATGAGGTTTATCCGAGCCGTGATTATTGCTAGTTGAAAACTTTACCCAATACCCCACCTTGACGACTTGAAATATAGTCGGCAATGGCAATTTTTGATGGTCTCTAAGGAGACTGATAAGCTTGTTCAAAATTAAATTATGAGCCTGGTGATTCTTGTCACACTTATAATACAACTCTTTAATGACAAAACCTGTCTGTGACATAATACAATTCTTCTGTGATTGTATCTCATATAACATACTGTATACGGCACAGCAGTAGTTTACTTTGTAGATTATAGGCGACATCCTTCTTTCTACTTTAAATCTTTCTGTAGTGATCATTTATCATACTTTATTAGTGTTCTTTTAAACGTCAGATTGTATGTTCATGACTTTATTCTTATTGGTTACAAGTTACTGCATGATTCGGCCACACATTTGAAGACACGTGTGTTTTCGATCGTCTATCCTGTATCTTCATACCTACCGTTCCCATTGAAGTGATGTTTTTAATAACACATGGAAAACATGGGTCATAGTAAAGTATAAGACCTTACTCTCTTATATTTATACACAATTATAATGATTATAAACTGGTCGACTTTAACCCGTACCCATAGTTAAAACCGTTACAGAGAGGATATGTGGACCGGAGACACACATCTGTTGCGGCTGTTAAATTCCTATTCTTGTGCAGTGGCAGTATCGTAGCCTATGAGGTTTATCCGAGGCGCGATTATTGCTAGTTGAAAACTTTACCCAATACCCCGCCTTGACGACTTGAAATATAGTCGGTAATGGCAATTTTTGACGGTTTCTAAGGAGACTGATAAGCTTGTTCAAAATTAAATTATGAGCTTGGTGATTATTGTCACACTTATAATACAAAACCTGTCTGTGACATAACACCATTCTTCTGTGATTTTACCTCATATAACATACTGTATATGGCACAGCAGTAGTTTACTTTGTAGATTATAGGCTACATCCTGATTTCTACTTTAAATCTTTCTGTAGTGATCATTTATCATACTTTATTAGTTTTCTTTTAAACGTCAGATTGTATGTTCATGACTTTATTCTTATTGGTTACAAGTTACTGCATGATTCGGCCACACATTTGAAGACATGTGTGTTTTCGATCGTCTATCCTGTATCTTCATACCTACCGTTCCCATTGAAGTGATGTTTTTATAAAATCATGGAAAACATGGGTCATGGTAAAGTTTATGACCTTACTCTCATATTTATACACAATTATAATGATTATAAACTGGTCGACTTTAAACCGTACCCATAGTTAAAACCATTACAGAGAGGATATTTGGACCGGAGACACACCTCTGTTGCTGCTGTTAAATCCTTATTCTTGTGCAGTGGCAGTATCGCAGCCTATGAGGTTTATCCGAGGCGCAATTATTGCTAGTTGAAAACTTTACCCAATACCCCGCCTTGACGACTTGAAATATAGTTGGCAATGGCAATTTTTGATGGTCTCTAAGGAGACTGATAAGCTTGTTCAAAATTAAATTATGAGCCTGGTGATTATTGTCCCACTTATAATACAAATCCCTTAATGACAAAACCTGTCTGTGACATAATACCATTCTTCTGTGATTTTACCTCATATAACATACTGTATATGGCACAGCAGTAGTTTACTTTGTAGATTATAGGCTACATCCTGATTTCTACTTTAAATCTTTCTGTAGTGATCATTTATCATACTTTATTAGTGTTCTTTTAAACGTCAGATTGTATGTTCATGACTTTATTCTTATTGGTTACAAGTTACTGCATGATTCGGCCACACATTTGAAGACACGTGTGTTTTCGATCGTCTATCCTGTATCTTCATACCTACCGTTCCCATTGAAGTGATGTTTTTATAAACACATGGGAAACATGGGTCATAGTAAAGTATAAGACCTTACTCTCTTATATTTATACACAATTATAATGATTATAAACTGGTCGACTTTAAACCGTACCCATAGTTAAAACCGTTACAGAGAGGATATGTGGACCGGAGACACTGTTGCTGCTGCTAAATTCCTATTCTTGCGCAGTGGCAGTATCGTAGCCTATGAGGTTTATCCGAGGCGCGATTATTGCTAGTTGAAAACTTTACCCAATACCCCGCCTTGACGACTTGAAATATAGTCGGCAATGGCAATTTTTGATGGTCTCTAAGGAGACTGATAAGCTTGTACAAAATTAAATTATGAGCTTGGTGATTCTTGTCACACTTATAATACAACTCCTTAATGACAAAACCTGTCTGTGACATAATACCATTCTTCTGTGATTGTATCTCATATAACATACTGTATACGGCACAGCAGTAGTTTACTTTGTAGATTATAGGCGACATCCTTCTTTCTACTTTAAATCTTTCTGTAGTGATCATTTATCATACTTTATTAGTGTTCTTTTAAACGTCAGATTGTATGTTCATGACTTTATTCTTATTGGTTACAAGTTACTGCATGATTCGCCCACACATTTGAAGACACGTGTGTTTTCGATCATCTACGCTGTATCTTCATACCTACCGTTCTCATTGAAGTGATGTTTTTATAAACACATGGAAAACATGGGTCATAGTAAAGTATATGACCTTACTCTCATATTTATACACAATTATAATGATTATAAACTGGTCGACTTTAAACCGTACCCATAGTTAAAACTGTTACAGAGAGGATATGTGGACCGAGACACACATCTGTTGCTGCTGTTAAATCCTTATTCTTGTGCAGTGGCAGTATCGTAGCCTATGAGGTTTATCCGAGGCGTGATTATTGCTAGTTGAAAACTTTACCCAATACCCCGCCTTGACGACTTGAAAAATAGTCGGCAATGGCATTTTTGACGGTTTCTAAGGAGACTGATAAGCTTGTTCAAAATTAAATTATGAGCTTGGTGATTATTGTCACACTTATAATACAAAACCTGCCTGTGACATAACACCATTCTTCTGTGATTTTACCTCATATAACATACTGTATATGGCACAGCAGTAGTTTACTTTGTAGATTATAGGCTACATCCTGATTTGTACTTTAAATCTTTCTGTAGTGATCATTTATCATACTTTATTAGTTTTCTTTTAAACGTCAGATTGTATGTTCATGACTTTATTCTTATTGGTTACAAGTTACTGCATGATTCGGCCACACATTTGAAGACACGTGTGTTTTCGATCGTCTATCCTGTATCTTCATACCTACCGTTCCCATTGAAGTGATGTTTTTATAAAATCATGGAAAACATGGGTCATGGTAAAGTATATGACCTTACTCTCATATTTATACACAATTATAATGATTATAAACTGGTCGACTTTAAACCTTACCCATAGTTAAAACCATTACAGAGAGGATATTTGGACCGGAGACACACCTCTGTTGCTGCTGATAAGTCCTTATTCTTGTGCAGTGGCAGTATCGTATCCTATGAGGTTTATCCGAGGCGCGATTATTGCTAGTTGAAAACTTTACCCAATACCCCGCCTTGACGACTTGAAATATAGTTGGCAATGGCAATTTTTGATGGTCTCTAAGGAGACTGATAAGCTTGTTCAAAATTAAATTATGAGCCTGGTGATTATTGTCACACTTATAATACAAATCCCTTAATGAAAAATCCTGTCTGTGACATAATACCCTTCTTCTGTGATTTTACCTCATATAACATACTGTATACGGCACAGCAGTAGTTTACTTTGTAGATTATAGGCTACATCCTGATTTCTACTTTAAATCTTTCTGTAGTGATCATTTATCATACTTTATTAGTTTTCTTTTAAACGTCAGATTGTATGTTCATGACTTTATTCTTATTGGTTACAAGTTACTGCATGATTCGGCCACACATTTGAAGACACGTGTGTTTTCGATCATCTACGCTGTATCTTCATACCTACCGTTCCCATTGAAGTGATGTTTTTATAAACACATGGAAAACATGGCTCATAGTAAAGTATAAGACCTTACTCTCATATTTATACACAATTATAATGATTATAAACTGGTCGACTTTAAACCGTACCCATAGTTAAAACCATTACAGAGAGGATATGTGGACCGGAGATACACCTCTGTTGCTGCTGTTAAATCCTCATTCTTGTGCAGTGGCAGTATCGTAGCCTATGAGGTTTATCCGAGGCGCGATTATTGCTAGTTGAAAACTTTACCCAATACCCCGCCTTGACGACTTGAAATATAGTTGGCAATGGCAATTTTTGATGGTCTCTAAGGAGACTGATAGACTGTTCAAAATAATATAAAGATTTATGTTACACTCAATACACTTTCCATAATCTTAAATTTGTTTTTTGAGAAATTTTTAGAAAAAATACCATGCTTCTGTGATTGTACCTCATATAACATACTGTATATGGCACAGCAGTAGTTTACTTTGTAGATTATAGGCTAAATCCTGATTTCTACTTTAAATCTTTCTGTAGTGATCATTTATCATACTTTATTAGTTTTCTTTTAAACGTCAGATTGTATGTTCATGACTTTATTCTTATTGGTTACAAGTTACTGCATGATTCGGCCACACATTTGAAGACACGTGTGTTTTCGATCGTCTATCCTGTATCTTCATACCTACCGTTCCCATTGAAGTGATGTTTTTATAAACACATGGGAAACATGGGTCATAGTAAAGTATAAGACCTTACTCTCTTATATTTATACACAATTATAATGATTATAAACTGGTCGACTTTAAACCGTACCCATAGTTAAAACCGTTACAGAGAGGATATGTGGACCGGAGACACACATCTGTTGCTGCTGTTAAATTCCTATTCTTGTGCAGTGGCAGTATCGTAGCCTATGAGGTTTATCCGAGGAGCGATTATTGCTAGTAGAAAACTTTACCCAATACCCCGCCTTGACGACTTGAAATATAGTCGGCAATGGCAATTTTTGATGGTCTCTAAGGAGACTGATAAGCATGTTCTAAATTAAATTATGAGCCTGGTGATTTTTGTCACACTTAAAATACAACTACCTTAATGACAAAACCTGTGTGTGACATAATACCATTCTTCTGTGATTGTACCTCATATAACATACTGTATACGGCACAGCAGTAGTTTACTTTGTAGATTATAGGCTACATCCTTCTTTCTACTTTAAATCTTTTTGTAGTGATCATTTATCATACTTTATTAGTGTTCTTTTAAACGTCAGATTGTATGTACATGACTCTATTCTTATTGGTTACAAGTTACTGCATGATTCGGCCACACATTTGAAGACAAGTGTGTTTTCGATCGTCTATCCTGTATCTTCATACCTACTGTTCCCATTGAAGTGATGTATTTATAAACACATGGAAAACATGGGTCATAGTAAAGTATAAGACCTTACTCTCTTATATTTATCCACAATTATAATGATTATAAACTGGTCGACTTTAAACCGTGCCCATAGTTAAAACCGTTACAGAGAGGATATGTGGACCGGAGACACACATCTGTTGCTGCTGTTAAATCCTTATTCTTGTGCAGTGGCGGTATCGTAGCCTATGAGGATTATCCGAGGCGCGATTATTGCTAGTTGAAAACTTTACCCAATACCCCGCCTTGATGACTTGAAATATAGCCGGCAATGGCAATTTTTGACGGTCTCTAAGGAGACTGATAAGCTTGTACAAAATTAAATTATGAGCTTGGTGATTTTTGTCCCACTTATAATACAAATCCCTTAATGACAACATTTGCGTGTGCCATAATACCATGCTTCTGTGATCGTACCTCATATAACATACTGTATATGGCACAGCAGTAGTTTACTTTGTAGATTATAGGCGACATCCTTCTTTCTACTTTAAATCTATCTGTAGTGATCATTTATCATACTTTATTAGTGTTCTTTTAAACGTCAGATTGTATGTTAATGACTTTATTCTTTTTGGTTACAAGTTACTGCATGATTCGGCCACACATTTGAAGACACGTGTGTTTTCGATCGTCTATCCTGTATCTTCATACCTACCGTTCCCATTGAAGTAATGTATTTATAAACACATGGAAAACATGGGTCATAGTAAAGTATAAGACCTTACTCTCTTATATTTGTCCACAATTATAATGATTATAAACTGGTCGACTTTAAACCGTAGCCATAGTTAAAACCATTACAGAGAGGATATGTGGACCGGAGACACACCTCTGTTGCTGCTGTTAAATCCTTATTCTTGTGCAGTGGCAGTATCGTAGTCCATGAGGTTTATCCGAGGCGCGATTATTGCTAGTTGAAAACTTTACCCAATACCCCGCTTTGACGACTTGAAATATAGTCGGCAATGGCAATTTTTGACGGTCTCTAAGGAGACTGATAAACTGTTCAAAATAATATAGAGAGTTACGTTACACTCAATACATTTTCCATAATCTCAAATTTGTTATTTGAGAAGTTTTAGAAAAAATACCGTGCTTCTGTGATTGTACCTTATATAACATACTGTATATGGCACAGCAGTAGTTTACTTTGTAGATTATAGGCTACATCCTTCTTTCTACATTAAATCTATCTGTGTTGATCATTCATCATACTTGATTAGTATTATTTTAAACCTCGGATAGTATGTTCATGACTTTATTCTTATTGGTTACAAGTTACTGCATGATTCGGCCACACATTTGAAGACTGAGTGTTTTTTTGTGTGTTTTTTCTCTATAATCTATCCTATATCTTTCATACGTACTGTTCCCATTGAAAAGTATATAATGTATATAATTTGTGTTATTAAACCATTGTATGATCCGTGCTTGACAAACTAGCCCACTACATTCGTGATTGTAGCACAGCTGTGGTATACTGATGTTTACTTTATAGGATTTAGGTTTGGCAACAGAGTATTGGCTCATTAATTGTTAGAGTTCAATCTAGAGAGTGTGACAAAAAAAAATAATAATCAAATACATGCAATATGTAACATACTTCTATTTTTGTGGTGATAATTTATTTTACTCCACATTCTGTATAGTTTGAGTGGTGCTGCAGACCCTTTAGCAGTATTTTACCCCTGGCTGTAACAGGTAAAGCAATAGTAGTTGACTCAAAAATTAAAGCTGACGCTCCAGCAGTTGTCTGTCCTCGCTCCTACCTAATTTCAGACTTTTGAGATGTCTATATTTCCATACTGTACATAATAAAGAAAGTAGATTTCTGTTCCACGTATGCACTGTTAGTGACTTATTTACAAAACATTAAAAGGATGTTCACGGTGCAATGTTCCTGCAAGGGCAGCAGAGGGCACTCTGTACCAGAATATGGGATGGCAGCTACAGTCTGTTGAGAAAACAGTGAAGTAAAGGATCATAGATTTAAAATATGTAAACACAAGTCAGTTGGTTTTCTAGCCAAGTGATTTAACTACAATTTATATATACGTTTTAAAGAAATCAAACAATTCGGTGTTGAGTTGTTGTTGCTCTTTGAAAGAAAGTTTGTGCTCAAATAGTCTCCTGTTATTGCGATTCTCTTTCTAAAGTGGAAGAGACATTTGTGCAGTCATATTCAACCACCCTGTAGAGAACTGTAATTGCAGTGATCTCTGATTAGAGGAAGGGTGATTAGTAGGCAGTCACAGGGCTGGGGGGCTTAATCAAGTCATTCTTTTCATTAGGCAGATGAGCTCAAAGCCTCTTGTCACCCCATGAACACTCTCTTACACTCTTGCTGTCATGCAAGCATACTTTATATTCTCACTTTCTCACACCGTCCATACTAGCTCGTACAAAACAGTAGATATTTAGCTGTAGAAAACTGTGCCAAGGTCGATAACCAGTGTTGAGAAAAGTATTACTTTTTCTAAAATTGCATTGAATTACAAGCCATTTCATTATTCTAGCTCTGTAATGCATTTAAGTTACATTCAATCGTATTGGGGTTACTGTATCTAATTATAAATCATTATAATATGTGTCGTTTTATTATCATAACCATCGTCCTGACCATCTGGAGCCTAAAAATTGGTGTAAAGTGTTTTCATCAACAGTCTCACCGTCCTAAAAGTGTCCTTAATTATTTAGACATGTTTTAAGGCAATCAGGTGTTTTGCCAAAAGTATCTCAAATGTCATTACTCTAGGTTTTGTTTAGTATTAATTATTAATCAGAGGTTCAGACATTAATGTAATGTAATTATTGTAATCCAGCTGATTCTAATGTATCTTTCCTCAACCTCGGTAATCAAATTGTAGGGAAAAGAGATGGATCATATGTTTTCAGACCAAAGTTGTCACCAGCTGGAAGAGGGATACGGGTATTGTGTTCAGTTTTTCTGTCTGTGTGTCTCTGTGTGAGTGTGCGTGAATAGAAGTGGTTTTGAGTATCTTGCTAGGTGTTAATATGTCTGTCTGTCGGTGGCCAAATTTTGTCACCGCAACTTTACGGATTTGTTGAGATCCAAACATGGAGCCGGAAGTAGGGGTGTAACGTTTGGAAGGGGTCGCCTACCTAGCCCAAACCTGGTTTATATTCAGTTTTTCAGAAATGTTTATTTTTTTTTTTATGAATTCAGATTTAGTTTTACAGTAGTTTTAGGTTATTTTTTTGTTTTTTTTTACGGCAAAGTATAATAAGAATGGCCATGATGTTTAAGATTTAAAGCGGAAGTTGGTAACTTTCTATAAAATACGTTTTTTTTTGTACAATGTTCGTCTACCTCCATCTTCTGTACCTGTCGTCTCCCAGAGCCCTCTCTGTGTGCTCTTAATGGCATCTGCTAGTTTCCACCGTGCCTAAAAAAAAAACAACCACTCAGAGCTTATCCTCATTTTCGTTTACTATAGTAGCCCTGTTTCTGACAAATGGAGCACTAGGATATCTTTATCAAAGGTTTAACTAAGGCTTTGAAGAGTGGTTCATATTTACATAAATTACTAGCGGCTTCTGCATTTAATCTTGATTCAGTAGGAACCCATGATGCATTTGCTTCCACTGAGCATTGATCAGTCCACAGCAAATGGACATTCAGAGTTAATGTTGCCTGTTTGCTCGTCTTGACCTGCATATAACCCAGTGCTGCATGTTAAGATGTACGAATGGTCCACAGTGTTTTCTTTTATCCTTCATTGACATCTTTCAAAGTTCGACATTTCATATTTCATTGAAAGCTTTATATGTGTCAGAAATGAAATAGCAAGATATGCCATAGTTCTATGTAAACGACAGCTGGAGACTCGCAAAACATAAACAAATAAATAGCACATCATCACAGGGCTAGTTCCTAGGTAACCATGTGACAGTGCAGACAATTGCTATGGAAACCGATGTATCCTCTCTCTCTCTCTCTCTCACTCACGCTGGCTCTCAGTTCTTTTGAAAAATGTGTGAAAATATTTCCTTTCCTGTGAATTGGTTTTACTTTCCAGGTTTGACAGTTGTGGAGGAAGACACCGTCACGTCATAGAAAGTAATTTCCCCTCCTATTCTGTACAAGATGTAGAATACATTCAGACAGATGTATATACTAACTTCTATACACCAGGGGGTACAACCATGGTGGATAATAAAATGCAAACAAAGAATTCAAAAATGTTAACCCTACTTTTGTACATAACCATAACCATATGCGCTGAATTCACACTTTTCCTCCTAGTATGAACACTGTTATTAGCATGATTACTACAAATGAAGACATTTTTCAAGATCAGAGTAAACAAAAATGCATTTTAATCATTTTCTTTAGATCTTTTGTTCAGCAAGGCTCATTTGCAATCTGCTTTGCAAGAGGTATTTTGTTTTGATCATTGTTTGTCATAAATCCAGTTACAACTCGATGCTCCCAATGAAAAACCAGGCTTCTCTTCAAAGAGTGAGACATCACAGCCTTTTCTATTAAAAAAGCAGGTGCAAATCTAAAAGGGAAGCTTTGATTTGCAGCCAATTATGTACATCCTTGTTGCATCTCTTTTATGCGAGTACTCTTCCTCTTTCCTCAGAGCTGATCAGAAGAATTAACCCATTATTCTGGGTAGATAACCAGAAATGTGGAGATCACATGAATGAACAGAATCCTCAAAAGTTATCAAGTTATTCAGCACACCCAATTAAACTTGTTCCAATCCTCTAATCCCATCTCCCTCCAAATGACTGCATGGTGTACAAGGGGTTGCCCCCAATTAGCTGCCTCCTGTGACATCCTGACACCGTGCCGCATCGTGATTGTATTTCAGCTTCAATTACTTTCAAAACCCTTCAGGCAGAGGTGATCGGTCTCCTCCTCCACTTCTTCATCTTTCTTTTCTTTTTTTTTACCACTGTCTGATCTGTTTCCCCTTCTTTTGATTGGAAGGGGGGGGTGATAGTCCATTATGTTCTGGGATAAAAGTGCCATAACCTTAATGGTTATTGTTATGTTTTACTGCATGCTTGCCGGTTCTGTGCAGATGAAACAGCTGAAAGCTTCCACATTTAACCTTAACCTGATACCATGACAACTTGAAACATTGTGAGAATTAAAGCAAAGCAAAGTCGGTAACCAAGAAAAATATGCAAGTAATAATCAATTATTCAAAAGTAAATTTCAATTACCAAGTAAATATTGATTAAGCTTTAATGTACTAAAATAAAAATGGAGAGACAAAATCACAACCGAATCAGCTGAACTCTAGCTACATGTTCCTCATCATCACTGGCCATAACTGATGAATAGCTTTATAAAGCAAGGACAGTTCTCTATTGTTAAAGCTGTCACTGTGGATGGAGTCTGTGATTGCACTGCCAACAGCAATACAGACAGGTCTGGTACAGCAATGACCTGTGATGACGTGCCTTTGGCCGTAATGATTTTCCTGCAAATTGTGCATCACTAGACTGTCTTGTGCCAACATCATAAAGATGAATGTTCATCCCCTAGTGAAGGTGGTTATATAAAATGGCTCTGGAAAGGCTGGGTCTACAAAGCTGTGGTACTACATGACGATATGGGCCAACAACATGTGTGTCAGACTTGTTGATTCACAACATGTAACTTTAAATCTTACCTGGCCTTATGGAAGAGTACATGGAATTGCACTATTAGCAAGGGTAGGTGGTTCTACATTTGGTCACAAACATGTAAAATGTCCGTAACACAAACTCACTAAACTACTAATCACTAAAGACGGTAAGTAACTGTGGCAATATCCAATCTAGTTTGATTTAAGGTACACAGTCAGCAAAACTGTATTGCATTTTTTTTTGTTTTTCTGTTAGCAATTTAGATTTTCCCTGCTTCACAAACTCCAAAGTGACCTGTTGTAGTTATAAATGTGTTAATGTAATTTTACTACAAGAATTCCCCACTGGTCATGGTTCTATCCTGTCAGTTTTATTACGTGTAAAACTGGGCTAATCCTTCTAATTACTTAGCAGGCTGACAGTTGATATTCACACAGTATACGGCGATGCAATTGAGATGCCCGTGTGTCAGTGGGAATATAATTTTGCATATTGATAGATCTTGCCATATTTGAATGCTTAATCACTCTACACTGCAAGCATTATGCTCCATATGTGAGTGAAATTCATGTCAATGTCAAGAGTCCTATTCCCCCAGTTAAAGTTTAGGATATATCAATAATATAAGCTTATAGTTTTGAATAAAGGCGTTCAGTATTTGGATTAGGAAGCTCATTCAAATAAGATTTGTCAAATTTAGAAGGTTACAGCGGGAAAACTTGATCAGAACATCTCTACTTTGAGATCTAAAGTCAGTGTTTACTGGTGTGTGCCTGCATGCTCGTTTATACATGTGTCAGTGTGTTGGTTGTTAGAAAAGGGAACCCCAGCTCTTTCAGACTATAAGGAGCAGCGCCCTGGTAACCCCCAGTAGCCTGCGGCTCTCAGAAATAGCTTTTTAAAAAGGTCCCAGTCTCCCCTGTTTCCTCAGGATCCAGGTGCTTTTAATTGGATTTCTTTGACAAGATTATTGCCTGCTCTCAGGCCAAGCTTGGATAGTGTGTGGTTTTAATAAGTGTGCCCATACAGCCACTTTAATCACAAGTAAACTTCACGGAGAACTTTGATTGGAAATTACTGATGTGACCAAATGTTGAACAACCACCCTTGCTAATAGTGCAATTCCATGTTATCTTCCATAAGGCCAGGTAAGATTTAAAGTTACATGTTGTGAATCATCAAGTCTGACACCCATGTTGTCGGCCTATATTGTCATGTAATACCACAGCTTTGCAGAAATTAGAGACCTAGCCCTTCCAGAGCCATTTTATACAACCACCTTCGCTAGGGGATGAAGTAAAACCTCAAATGTGTTGTCAGCATAAAAGCATGTATTCCCCAGGTCCCAGCCTCTCCAAGGTATTCTGACCTTCTTAAATGAGACAGACTTAAGTGTGAGCACATACTGAAAGCAGCAAGTTATTCCAACCAGCCCTATAATCCCTTAGAAAACAGCTCTTTCAAAATCCTATTATAACGACATAGCAGGTCCAAGCTTGCTCAAAGCAATTAGTCAGTGGAAATTAGCACCATTTCTCCGTCTAAATGGGCACATGAAATGATAAAGACAAAGAATAAGATCCTATTGTGCCAATTTTAGTGTTTTATTGTTTAGTATAATTGTGCTACGCTATCTGGTGCCCATCAAAGACAAGAGGCTTTCACAAGGACAATTAATATGTAGGTTATTGTCTATACATGCACACTAGTTAGTGTTCCAGTATTATAATGTAATCTTATTTTCAAATGCTCGCAAGAAAATAATCTACTCTAAAATGAGTGCATAAATGGGGTATCTATTGAATATGAATTGGCAGTCTGCAGAGGTGTGATGTTTCAGTTTAAATGTTTTAGAAAACGCTCAGTTAGAAAGATTTATGCCATTTATTTTTATTGCAGAGTCAGTGTAATCCAAGTAAGCTGTAATGTTCTGACTTCAGCCAACAGCCTGAAAAAGAGAAAGTGCATTAGGTTCACTCCATCAAAACAAGGTTTTATTATATATTTGTTAAACACATACAGTCTGAGTATATATATGAATTATGTTCTGAGTTTAAGGGCTCTGTTCTAGATGGTATTATATCATAGTAGGTCTTCTGCTGAGAAGCTCTGCAATAATTGAGTAGTAGCGAAGTTTGAAGTGAGACATGGGCCACTTTTCTCAGGGCTCAGTCAGGATATTTTTTAACAAGGTACAGGATTCTGAAGTTGGGACATCAGGTGGGAGTTTATTAAGACACTGCGTCTGACTCCGTTGTGTCATGCCCCTTCGTGCTGTGTCTCATCTGTTCTCCTCTCGCAACTTGTTAGAGCCAGCTAAAAATGGGTTCTGGTGTTGCTTGCACTAATCTAACACCATACAGTTGTTTTGTTTTTTTAAAGGAACATTGGGGGTGTTGAACAAATTGAAGTGTGAGGTCCCATACCCTGCTAAAATAGTTCTGAATTGAGACAAATGCATAAGTAGTCACTGATCACCTTCTCAAACAATGCATTTTATGAAAGCATCTGTTTTTAAAAAAAGAAAATTAACTATTTAATATAGGTAATACACAGTTTGCAGTTTACTTTTAACTTTAGCTGAGTAAAATCAACGTCGTATTTTAATCTAAATATAGTCTGTCTAAACAGGTTTGACTGGTGGTGTTAATGGTGCAGATGTTTAGGAAGTTTTTACGAGTTCCTGAAAGACGGCGGGAACGCTTGAGAGCCCCAACTGAAAAGCACTGCAGTGATTTATTAGCACCATTTTTTATAAAGGGCCACTGTGCTATAGAGGCGAAGCTAAATATTACAGACAGTTAACTTACATAAGCCATTATTCCCAAACCAAAATTAACTTATTAGTGGCAAAGGAAGAAAGGCTGTTTCAAGAGACTTGATGTCCTTGCCAAACAGTACGTTGCTATTTCTGCCACCACTGTGCCTGGAGAGAGTTTTACACTGCAATGTACGTAAGTGCTTAACAGACTGGTGATGCCTTGGCCAACGAGGCGATTGTATTTATTCTCAAGAAATAGGCCTGAACATTGCAATCAAGAGTTTGTCTTTTTTAGCTTTTAGTTGCCTCCTTTATAAAATTGGGCAGTTATAGGAGATTGCATCTAAATATAAAGCAAGTGTGTTAGTCTGTTATTCGCATATCTTGACAACCGCTCATCTGATCTACTTTACACTCGGTGAGTGTATTGTTCAATTAGCTGAGAGGTTTCAGATTATAGGCATTTGCAAACGTTAGGAAATTATTACTGTTATGACCTTGTAAAGCATTGAATAATTTTCACTGCAAATGTCAGATGTTTGTGTAATTACTAGCACGGTAATACTACTAGAGTAGCAGAGAAGAAAAGCCTTCCAAAAGTACCATAACTCCACTTTTCAGATGTACAATAATTCATTTTCTGTGAAATAAAGTGCCTGTTAGACAAGTATGCTTTTATTTGAGAATTATTCCCTTTTGCTGTACTTCACCGTATTCACAATGCTTTCAATCAGAGACGAAATTCCAGGACGCTCAAACAACAAAATACAATATTTTATTTTGATAAATGCAGCATTTGGTTGTCGGTTTGTAAATCCCAGATTAGGATGCAAGTGTTTCACTATACGCAGCATTTTTTTTCTCTTAATTTAATTTGTGTTAATCTTGGCACTAAATCCACTTCAACATTTATATGGTATGTATAATTCATAATGAAGCAGAATGTTAAATACAGCAAGTCAAGTACATTCCCACTGATGTTGTGGTGGGTTGCCCCCACCCCCTGAAACATAATTTGGAAGCCATTGGAAGAGCAATTCATCTCTCCCTCTGTTCAAATCAAATTTAGACGACATAATCATATCTGCCCCTATTTTGGCAGCTAAATGGATCGCCTTAGGGTCCCGCAGGTCTCAAGGCTGCCCTACTATTCATTCCAAGATCACATGGTCACATGACTTTAGTGAATCAGAACTAATCCTTTAAAACACCAATGTCACACAATAACACAAACAAACTAACCAATAGAGGAAGTGGTAGATCAGCAACTACTGTCTTCCGTAGGGTAAAATTACTGTTTTTGTCAAAGTAGTCTGGTGGCTTTGAAGTGAGTGTAGATAACGTTCAATTCCCTGTCAGAAAGGGCTGTCTGACGGTAAGGTAAAGCGATTAAAATATAGCGTACACTTAAACTGGCATGGTTTTTTTTGTGGTGGCTAAAATATGTTTTGTTGTGGCTCCTCCACAGCAGTAGGTACATCAGGGCTTGTGTCGATAGAGTTGTTGCTGAGTACCAGCGTCTTTTTTCAATTTATTGAAATGATTTGAGGCGCTGGGATAAGCGTTCCCAGTGTTCCCCTACACTATGTGGACATACATTATGCCCTTAATTACCTTCCGTGTTGGTACTCCGGTCTGTTTCTGTAAACTGGGGGCTTGCCAACCGCCATCACACCAACACAGCTGTAAATCTCCATTTAGCCTTTCAACGCACTGTTAAACGCTTCATCCTACAGGTCTTGATTCACAGCTTGGTGCTTAAACAGAGAGCCCAACCAGAAGATGTGTTAACGTCACAGGGTAGTTCATTACAAAATGCAGTTTGTGGCTATATTTAGTTTTTCAGTCATTATATTTCTAAAAGAGACGGAGAGAGAGTAGAGTCAGACTTGAGAAAAAGCACAAACTTAACACAAACTAAACAAACTGAATCTTAACAGTATTTGATCCTTGTCTCATTGCAGATTTAACAATCATCAACACTAGTGGGCGTGTTCAAAGTACACACACTGGTGTCACAAACTGCACAAATTTCATTGGCCAAAATGACGCAATCTGCAAGACACTCTGCTGCAAATATCAAGTATGTTTGATCATTTGACTTGAGCCCATCTTGAACACAACTATGGAGCTTGCTTTTACTTGCATAAAATTAGTTGAAAATAACACTCCATAGAAATCCGAAAGTCTCCAAGAGTTTTCTCATTTTACTCTGCTGACTGACTCAGCATGATATTTTGTTAAAGAAAGAATCATTGTGGGTGGTGTAAACTTGAACTGTGGGGTTCGAGGGTCAGTCAATGAAACCAACTGATTTTGACATTTGCTGCACAAAGCTCTTCAGTGTCAACACCACTAAGTCAGCTCTATCAGAGAGTGGATCTATTGACACATGAGGAATGTCAATGCAGGAACCAGCATGCAGGAACAAGGACTTAGCCAAGTTTATTATTGGTTTTCTGTCCTAACCTTCAGCCTGTTCCTGTGAGAGTGGTTATTATTTTCCAAAGAGCAGGCTGATCTTGGTCTGCGCCCAGGTCTGGTAGGTCACAAACGCCCACACAGAGACCTGGGAGTGATGGAGCGTCAGTACATGGTCAACATCCATGAAAAATCCCCTGTCAGACATGTTTTGATTCCACCTGCCAAACACAGAGAGCAAGATATTATCTTGGAGGCTGGACTGCTAGTAACCAGAGTAAATGACAACAGAGTCAGGACAGTTTTCTTTTGACAAATAGAAATATGATTAAGAATCCATATCTTGCTCTACAAAATAGCAAATGGTCTTTCTAAAATTGCCATAATCGAATAAAACACAGACAAATCAATATCTAACACTGAATCATGCATAATGTTTGGGAACTGTAACTGTGATTCTACCTTATTGTAGAAATAGAGATACTTTCATGCCAACCAGAAAATGTGGTAACATAACAAACCCATCCGAAAGCTTATGTAACTAATGCTAGCAAGGAGTAAAGCCTGAATCAAATGAAACTAATTGGTAATAGTATGAACAGTAAGAGATGCAAACTGTGAAGCAACAACACCATCTGGCCATACTTCTGTTTGTACTGTATAGATGGTATAATTTCTGGGAATTGGCTCTAAAATGGGTCTTCAGTATATAAATGAATGTGGAAACATGAAATATCAAACATAACAAATAACAAAACATGTTATCACTTTAATAATATTACTAACATTTATAGAATCAACAATAGAAATAATAATGACACTGTTGCATAATGGTGTAAAATATTAAGGCTGCTCTCATGGTGGTTGTGTTTGGTGCATCAGCTTATTTTTTTTTGACTTTGAAAAATAATCTCACATTAACTGCACAGCCTTTAATTAGATGCTGAAAAAGCTTCTTAGGAGAATCCCATTTGCTGAGAGAGACAGTCTGAGTTGTGCCAAATCACCTAGATCAATTACAAATTAGCATCCTAAAATGTTGCGACTTTATAGCCAACATGTTGAACAGAAAAGAAGGTGTCGGAGATAAACTCAATTCCCATTTTCTAATAGAACACCTTGTACCTAGGTTTTTTTTTCGTGCCATCTTAACAAATAAGATTGTCATTATATTCTGGTGACAAAGTTGATGAAGGTGCATACAGAACGACCGCGTCCTTGGTTTTGACCTGGCCTGGAGTGTTTGTCATCTGTCGCTCTCTCTTCTCTGTTGAAGGGATGAATAAAACACAAGCACTCAACCAGCAGCAACCTAAACATCAAAGGAAAGAGGTTGTGACTCAGAAATGTGACAACGCTTATATCCTCAGATGTCTTGAGACGTGAGAGAATGATAGTATTCTTCCATACCTCATCAGCTACTGCTTCTTTAGCCCCAACTCCTTTAGAGCCAATCAGAAATGTGATCTTATCAAGTTTTCATGGTTCAGTTTTTGCCCAATGTATCAGTTATTAGCAGAACATTTCCTCACATACTCATATAAGTATTCAATTTTCAGGTACTTGAGGGTTTCCATGTTATGCTACTTTTTACTTGTACTCTACTACACTTTGGAGGAAAATATTTTACTTTTTAATCCACTGCATTTGTTTGACAGATGTAAGTTAATTTGCAGATTCAGGTTATCAAATAAGCACATACTGTACATTATGATGTAATATTATGGATTAAGCTACTCAGTAGTATAGAAAGTAGTTCAAATGAGCTCCATGTTTACCAGGTGCAGCATTAAAGTAGTGTACATATTAATGCACCAACAATTCTAATTCAATAATATAATACATATAACTAAAAAATGGGCCATACTGCATGATTTCTTTAAGTTTTGGTACTTAAAGTGTATTTTGATGCTAATACTTTTGTACTATTTAAGTATGTATTTGAATGCAGGACTTTTACTTGTAACAGAGCATTTTTACACTGTGGTATTACTACTTTTGCTCAAGAAATACTGTTTAAATATTTTAAAATAGCTTCAGACCATGCTGGCCTTGGAACAAACACTGAATAGTAAACATATGTGGCAACTTTGTTAAAAAAAATACAAATAAGATAATTAATAAATAATATAAAAACCAGGTCCAAGCACTTTATAAATTGCAGTGAACTTCTAAAATAGACCACATATTCAATATACTCAAGTACATGACAATAATTTAAGGACACTCTGTTGTCACAGTTTTTGGATACATGATATTATACTTATAAACAGCAACAGATATGTCTGGCAGTAAAGAGCTTAACAGGAAATCAGTCAACATCCTATACAGCTTTGCATCAGATTGTGAAAAAGCAACTTAACCAGAAGGAGATGAATTGTTTGGTATCTTTTATCTGAGTGAGGGACTTCTTTAAATGCCAGCGTAAGCATGAGCACAGAGAAAGCCAAGTTCCCATGGTATACTGGTAAGAAAAAACAGGACTGTGCAGACCTTCAGTTTTAATATTCAAACTCAAAGGTATAGCAGAGACAGGAGGCTGGCTGCTGTGCCAATTGAGTTGTCAGCTTCTGTTTGAACGCTTCCTCCAAATAGCGACTAGACATTGATTATAGAGAGTGAGGAAATGAAGAAAGTGACTTAGACACAACATGGATTTCAGTCAAATACAGGTTCATGCTGCAACAACCGTGTTAAAGTCATTGGGGACGATAAATGGCCTCCTCCAGAGACAGATTGCTAGCTGTTAAATTTAGAGCACATCTCCGCCTCCCTGCAGGGCAGTCAAGATGATCACTCAAGTGTGTTTAAAGTGTTATCACCTTAACTCTCAAGGAAGCACAGGAGCAATTTTCCTTTTTGACAGCAACACATTTCTTGAGATGTGGTGGAAATCCAAAGACAAAAAGTAAGTTTAAGTTCCTGTTTTGGTACCTTAGTTCAATTCCTAGTCAAAAAGTGGCAATCGATTGATCTGAAACCTTCCCAGACAAAACCTCAACAGTGTCCCTGCTCTGCTCTCCCTCCTGTGTGTTTTGGCTGCCGTCCACTCAGCCATCTGAGCCACCAGCTGATTGACTAACACTGTGACTGACTCCCCCAGCCTGTGGCCTGGGGTGGTTGCCTGCCATCCATGCTGGCATGTAGCTCTAATGCCAGCTCTAAGGGTGGATGAATAATGGACGATTGCAGTTCAGAGGTTTCTCTACTCCCCAACCAGTGAGCATGGAGCTGTTTTTTTATGTCTCCCACATGAAGAGCCAATGTTTCCAAAGACGGGTTGAACAGAGACAGAGAGAGAGCAGAAATGTTTGTTATGACATTAGATTAGGAGTTACTACCCAAGCAGTAAAATACGCTTTGATTACAAGGTACGGTGTTGTACTTAAGAAAGTCCTGATGCCGTTATTTCATAGATTCCACAAGCAATGAGTCTGGTTTCAGCTCGATGGAAAATACTGCTGTTGTGAAAGCAGAAATGTGCCAATAGCAGTTGCTAAGAAACTGCTGAGGTGTTGGTGTCGGACAGTGATAATTATACTACTGGAATATGATCACTTGTGAATAATTTATCCAGCATGTGATGGAGAGACAAAAGTGCAGGGGAATGTTGCATCCCCTATGTGTTAGAACCAAAGTAAACACAGTGATGAGGAGTGTGCTAATGGGGCCCCTTAGAAGACCTCCGACACAGCCAAATGAAAGATGGCCTTGCCAGGGAGTGTGATATACATAAGTGTTATAACTATTTTGGCTGGAGGAATCCTCAGATGGAGAAAATTACAGTTTGCATCAGGATTCAGTGGGAAACGCAGCAGAAATTGAAATAGCTTGTTACCACAATGGATACAACAGCTGTCACAACATGTCAAGTGAGAACTGAACGACTGCTCCATTTTGTTTCTATGAAAGCTTATTTTTTTTCATATTTGCTGATACTGTCCCAGACAACACTATCAGACAGATGATCTGTTAGAAAGTAATGTAGCTCTACATCCACCTTCTGCTCCCAGAACCCTGTCTGTGCTGCCAGATTTCAACGCGCTCGACCTACAACAACCACGCAGAGCCGAGCAGTCCGTGACACAGTATTAACTACTGTTCTGAACTCCCATCAAACTGTGAAAGTAGGCAGCGCTGATTAAATATGAAAAAATATTCTGTTACTGTATTGTCTATTTCCCATGTAATGTGTTTTCAGAAACATATTTTAGTGTACTGTTTAATTGTAAAATGACAAAGTTTGTGACAGAGTTGAGCCAAAGCCAAGCACTGCCCACCAGCCAAATCACAAATCTGTGTCAAAATCTCAAAAAGCAACATCAAGGTTAAAAAAATTAAAAATTAAAAAGGTATTATTAATTAGGAGTTTTACACTCAAAAAATCTTCTGGTAATCAAGATTGTCTGCATTTGGTTTGATTGACAGGTACAAAACAACTGTCATCGGATACTGACTCAAATGTTGCTCATTCCTGATTGGTGAATGGAAGTATGATGCCAAAATGGATATACTGGAGGGGCGGGCAAAGGCATGAACTGATGGTTGATTGACTGGTTACTGTAGGTTTAGGCATGAGGAGTGAAACTGGTTAAGTTTAGGGTAAAAAATATCAGCGTAAGCCAATCAGAGGCAGAGTAGGGCAGTTCATGCTTTTCCAAATAAGCCCTGCTTGCTTAAAACCTCTGAGAAACGCATAGGGAAAAAAAGAAATATAGAAATATGTGAATTAACCTAAACTGTTCATCATCACTCATAGTGGGAAGCTGATTGGGAAAGGACAGTATTTAACCATCATTATTTTTAGTTGATATTGCACTTATTTATTTACTCTGTGTGTATTCATTTGTGTTCAAATCACTTTACAGCACACATGGGGCCAGTTACTATTCCACTTTAGGAATACTGTACACAATGCACAGAGAGTGGGAGGAACTGGAGCATTAATAGGGGCCCAGCAATCAATGTTTTCCCTGTGGCCCCCTAGCAGGTTAATCTGGTGATGCATGTCATCATTTGTCTACATTTGCAGTTTATTAATGCAACATCACTGGTAGCACAGCTAGCAGTAAAAGTTATAGATGCAAATCTATTAACTACCATCGTGGGATGCAAGTTACCACATTTGCTTTTCTGGAGGGTATTTTTAAGAAAGATATGTTATGAGAGGATATCTTTTCAGACTATTTTATATACTGACTGCCTTTACCAGGCTCTCATATGTCAGGATCAGAATCATTGGATTTAATGTATTGCTTTGATTCTGAATTAGTGTCAACATGTGCATTGTGCAGCATTTTAGCATCTGAGTGTTTTGGACTCAGCTTGGTGCTACAGTATTCGTTTAGTATACGAAACCTCTGCAGAAATGTCTGCACATGCCCCTATCCACCATTTAACCATGAATAAAACTGTGAAAATGTATAACACATAGGATCTCTTTTTGTGTTTAAAGAGACATCATTCACACAAAAACACATGCACTGTACCTTTTTCAATTCATAAAAAAATATAGACAATGGCACAACTCCTGCACTGTGACAATGGTTTGCGGGCACCCCTGTAGTGTAGTTTCAACATCAAACACGCTCCTCTTAGTCACAGTAGAGAGGCCTTACTGGCTGCAGCTACTTCACTGATCTGACACACCATGCATTTGCCTACTGGCCTCTCCTCTGCTGCCAGTCATTTTATTTTTTGCTCATCCTCTCATCTGAAATCTGCCCCTGCCTGATTTACCTGCAAAGTGATTACTTCAAGTGAATCCATTCAGAGATGCATGAAAAGCAAACAATTGATCATCTACAATGCACACATTTTTCCACATCCATTTCTCATCCATGCCTCATTTTTCCTGCAATTGATTTTTAAATTACAACACCTGTGGCTGCTTCTATATGTTGTTTGCCCACAAAAATCTTTCATTGCTCACTGATTGGATTGAGATGCTCAGTGAACCTGCTGATCTCACCTCCAGGAGCATGGTAAAATAACAGCATCTGACATTACACTGTATAACACACAGGGAAGATATTTGTGAATGGTGCTACGTTGAAAATAGCTGTTAAAAAGAAGAATTTATGCGGGAGCCTTTAGCTCACTGGGTAGAAAGCAACCCGGGTTCGAATCCAACCTGCAGCCCTTTACAGCTTGTCACCCCCCCCCCCCCTTTTCTCACGCTTCAACTCCTCTAATAACAAGGAAATAAATGCCCTACAAAAAATTATCTTCGAAATCAAATAAATGATTTTCTCCACTTTTTCAGAACAGTTTGTGATATTTGATGCCCAGGGGCAGAGTGGGACACAAAAATCCACCGGGACAATTCTGACTGCACCGGCCCATCCCCTCCACCAGGACAGGTGGGTGTCTCTGTCTGTGTGTGTGTGTGTGTGTGTGTGTGTGTGCGCGTAAAACTTGCTCTGCAGACCGTGATATGACGACACCGCTCCACTGAGGAGGAACTATGAAGAACTCAGCTCAAGTGTTTTGCTAATTCGCAACAGTGTCAAAGCTTGAGCTAACCGTTTTCCTGTCAACTCACCTGCATCACTAGTTGACGCTGGTTCTGGTTGTTTCGGAATAAATCTGATTTTTGACCATTTTTATACACTGTCTTCCAGCATCTGCTTCTTCCTTATTCTGGCCTTTTCAGCCCCTCCTTTCTCCTTTCTCCTTTCTCTTCTTGCCCTCAATCAGGTGTAACTGAGCAAATCCTATTCCTTTTCCACTGTAAGAAAATTCACTACTTCAACCTGGCTCGCTTTCTCTCTGCCGTTGCCTGTCAGAATCAGCTTTTTGTTTTCAATTTTAGTTTTATTGACAACCATGGTATTTACAAAAGGAGCTTTAGAAATATTCTATACATTTCTTGACCTGTTTGCCAATCATATATTACATAAATGAGTAAATAAATAGTGAAAAGTCAAAGAACAAAACGAACAGATAAATCCAAACAAAATATGGCTTTATTAAGCCATATTTCTAAAATTTTTTAATTTGGAGAAATGGCATTATACATGAATTAGGCTACATCATTATGTTCCATCTGAAGTCTTGTCTTTGGGGTGTAATGTCTTGTCTTTGGGGTGTAATGTCTTGTCTGATCTTAGTAAATTTATCTTGCATTATATTTCACTTTTCAAGGAAATATTTTGAATCCAGTCATTGATCAAGGCAGCTGCACGCTTCATTTTCATTTCTTTTTTCGACCTTAATTTCAGGCTTAACCTGATTTCATAAACTCTTTATGACTCGCCTCTGAGTCATAGTTACTCAGGGGGCAGCATGTTTTTGGGGTTGGTTTAAACAGTTAGTCAAAACAAGACGGAGGCGTTTCTTTAGAACACTTTAACTCCACAGTTTCTTCTATGAGTGATGCTTTCATCTATGATAGACGATGATGGAATGAATGCATCCATGCCCACGCCTGCGGGTAGGACTCTTCTGTCTGCGGTAATGATGTCACATATGCAGAGGTTAAAGGTCAGCATTTCGTCCTTTCATCTGTCAGCTGGAGGAGCTGGAGGACATGTCCATGGTTTCCACTGCACATTAAGCAGACAGTCGCCAGCTCAACACAGCTTTTCAGAGCTTTAGTTTCACCTTACTTAATTTTAAGGTCTTTACACACCAGGGGCGTTTTTGTGTGATGTGCAGGTCAATATATTTTTTCAAACTGTTCACACTTCACACAGAATGCAAATATTACACAGCGAAAACGTTATTTTTTTCTGAGCTCCCTTACCGGGAATAAAGACATCAACCAATCACGTTATGTTTTTTTTTTTAATGAGGATAATGAAACAATAACACAGAGGCGCTGTAGTCCGCTACCGATGGCAAGCCATTTTAACATTTAATGGAACCACACTCTTTTAATTACATTTTAGATATCCATAATAGCATTTCTCCTAGTCAAAATTGTATTCTTACATTTCAGAATATTAACTAAAGATATCCACAAAAACATTACTCCTAGTAGAAATTGTCATCTACAACCAAATTTCTCTTAGTCAAAATGCAATTCAAGATATCGTTTAATACATAGAAATTAAATTGGATAGAAAGGACATTCCCATACAAATCAACGTAGCAGAATGGTCAGATTTTTTATGTGCACCAGTGTCAAGCAATAGACTAACTTCTGTATAAACTTCTGTGACTTGTGACAAGCTGCTGAGATGTTTGGCTCGTTTTTTGTGACTGGTGTGGTTTGGGGGCATGGCAGGGTTAGAAAGCTAGCTAACTAGCCAACCTGGGGTCCGTTTCACAAAGCAGGTTTAGTGAAAACTGTTCTGTTAACCCTGAAATGAGGGAAACTCTGAGTTTTCTGTTTCACAAAGGGAGGTAACTCAAACCAGAGAAAGAGGGGTAACTCTAGCCTGTTTCACAGAGAGAGATAACTTAAACTCTCGGTCAGTTGCCATGGTAACATGCTCTCTGAACCTAACCTCGTCGGGACCAGGTTTTTCTCAGCAAACCTCGAGTTTCTCTCTGTCTCCGCCCTCTTTCAGCCACACACGGTGTTTGATTTCCTCATTCAGTCAGTCAGCTGGCGAGTTTTGGCGTAGTATAGTTTTTTCAGAAAATCATTGCAAAAATCAGACAATAGAAGTTATATTAGGTGGCGACTATTTTCACTACCATGGCATGTCCTTCTGATAATGATCCCGTGGATGAAGGTGTAGCATTATTGCGCAGAGAATTAAATATTCGTCGGGAGATGGTTATCAAACTATTGATTATAGATGTTCTTGTATTTCCATGCAATTATCTTTTTGAGCGGTACCGTTTCATATCACAGTCCATCATTTACATACACAACCTCATCCGTCCTTACATTTCCAACATTAACAACCAAAGTGCATGTTCTCACATCCCAGCAGATATTGTGTGTTGCGCTGCGTTTTTTTGCAAAAGGGAGTTTTTTATACAACGCATAAAACAGCCACTTACGGTAATATTTACTTTATAATGTAAAACATGCTCAAAATGAGGCGTCACCATGAGATTGTGCCGATGTTTTACCTGTTTGAACAATGTTTTTATGTTTCATCTTAAGCTGCTGCCAAGTGCGCTTCTCCCCCGTGGGAATGCACCTAAATGACATAAATGAATAGGCTTTCACTCAAGAAGCTCCCCCTGTGATATTACTGTGATTGCAACGGGTTTAAACGTACGCACTGACCCGAGCAGCAATGTTCTCCCACGCCGTCTCCCTCTCTTTTGCTGCTGCAGTGGTGTTACACTTTCGGGCGAAAAACATGCTCAAACTCACCGTATGAGCGCATTAATATTTCTAATTCCAGTGGTAGCGTAGCCCTTCGCTTCCCTGTTGCCATGGTGACTCGTCGAATCAGGGCTCCATTGATGCTGTCTTTTTATACTTGTGATACACGCTCTTAACTCCAAGTCAAACTACTCCGAGTTGATAAAACTAACGCGAATCTGCTGTTCTGGAACCGAAAACTCAGAGTTTCCTATCTCAGAGTAGATCAACTCAGAGTTCAGGGTTAGACTCAGTTTGTTGAACCTGCTTCGTGAAACGGACCTCTGCTGTGTTTTCATGCTGCGGTTGGGTCTAAAGGGTTACTGACATGCTGCTGCTGGATCTAACAGTTCCTCCTCCTCACTCCCCGCCGCTCTGGAGAACGTCTCCTGAGATGCATCAGCCCACTCTCCTCCCAGCAAGCTTCAACACACTTTATGGCTCGACTGATGTGTGTTGTGTGTTTTGTACTGGTCAAATTACCATGACAAACCGCTTAATGTCCTTTCTATCCAATTTAATTTCTATTCAAATCCTTTAAAAGCACAAGTGGCCTTTTTAAGATTTAATAGCTAGACCTGATATTTATCTGTAATTTAATTCTTCATAGTCCAAAAGAACATTTCAGATGTCCACAATGACACTCTTTCCAGGACAAATTACGTCACCTTTAGCATTCATGGGTATTGAGCTTTCAGTTTGGAGACTGTGGCTCCACTGCCTGATCACAACTGGACAGACTCTGGCTCCAAAAAGACAGCAGAACCCGAGTTATTTTAGGTTAACTTTTGTACAGTGGGTGGTAGTGGAGACTTGTCGTTCATATTTGTCTTGTCCTGTCTTTACAGACAACACTGCTCTCAGAAAAGTAAATGTATGAGGACATGCTTGAGGTAAGAGCTTGAAGCAGGATCAGTAGGATTGACTCCCTCGGGGCAGCTGTAAACTAACCCTCTGTCCATTTTCCTTCAAGGATGAAATTGGA
Source organism: Echiichthys vipera (assembly GCF_963691815.1). Taxonomy (NCBI): domain Eukaryota; kingdom Metazoa; phylum Chordata; class Actinopteri; order Perciformes; family Trachinidae; genus Echiichthys; species Echiichthys vipera. The sequence continues at coordinate 17,554,060 of NC_139832.1, forward strand.
AATCAGTAATACTTACCTTATAGAAGTCTATAGTCTATTTTTATTTTCTAAAAACTCTAAAAACAGCTTAATAAGAGCATTCTCCTGGTGCCCCTTGGTAATAGATGTTCTCTCAAATGCTCTTTGAATTTCATGACTGAGGTTTAGGAACTTTTTTCAGCTGTAACTGTGAAAAGATTATTGCCCTTTGAAACAGTTTGGAGCCTTTATGCCTGAAACGTATCTGAAAGTTTTTGTGATTATTTCTGGTGGATTTATCATAAAAAAAAACACTCCTTCTCCCTCATTTGAGATTTGTGACATTCTACTAACTTCTACCTGAGGTGACAAGCTGGCCTGAGGTGAAAGAGTAACCATGGAGCTAACGTTGGGGATCTGCAACTATAGTTTTGGCGCAATGAACCCAGCGTCAGTTAGACCCAGACTCAGATAAGGAATACATTGTGAACTAAATGGGCGAGAAGAAGACGTATCAGAATGGTAAGTGTAGTTAGCATTTGTTTCTGGTGTGTTAGCTTGTAGCTGGCAGTGGCTGACAGCTATGATGGCAGTGGGTTTTCTCTCTGAGCTGGAGGTTTCAGGTTTCTTTACCGGTGTTGTGTTGAAGTTGTTCACCTATTCAGTAGTGTTTCCCATATTAGACAGCATATGGTTTATGAATTAGTGACTTACCAACTAAAGCTTGCCTGGGAAACCTACAGTAGTGACAAAGTTTGCTCAGATACAAGTCACTTAATGACAGAGATTTTAGAGGCCATAAACAATAGAAAAATACATTTCTGAGTGGAGGAGGACTTCCAATTCTATATTGTCCTGATATTATTTTAAAGGGACTTTTTTTTTTTTTAGACCAAAATTTAAGCTGTAACTTTTTAATTCAAAGGTCAGTATTTACATCCAAGCACAGCTCAGGGACTCAGCGCTGTGACATTGTAATGGTATGTTATCTGTGACAGCAAATGATAAGCATGTAGTAGAGAGAGCTAACTGCTTTGGCACTGGCTTTGTTATTGTCCTGGTAACTCATTCAAGATAATTAGCTGCGGGAAAGTGGAGTGTCTCGTCCCTTTCAGGCCTGTTTGTTGATCAAAGGCATTTGACGGACTCACTAATCCCCTTTGACTGGAAAGAAAGGAACAGTGGCATCAGAGTGTGGAGTGGCAGCTGACACACACAAGGACTTTAAACAACACAACATTGTTTGGCATTACTTGAGCTCACTTAAAGGACACAAATTGTGCTCATTTAAAGGATGAAGCTGGTGTTATTCTATATTTAATTATGGTCAAGAAAACACCAAAACCAACCATGTGTTAGTTGGTGTCTCAATACTTTCAGAGTTTTAAAAATGGGTCACAAATATTCTTCTACGAGAGAACATCTTACAAAGGGATCACACCAGCCGCAAATTACAAATCAGGCCAGGGGTGTAAAGCAGCGGGGCAATGGTCCTTTCCCTACTTTCTACCCCCCTACTTTCAGCGCCCTTCACATGCCCTTCCATTTTCCAACTAGATTTCATTTTGATCTCAATTAGACACCTTTAACGCTTTGTGACTGTATCTTGCACGGTTGTGACATTTAGGTCCGAAGATAGTCTCTATCTAAGATCAAAGTTTCTCTTTCACACATGCAGCACACAACCAGAGATGATCCTTTTCAGACGTGTTCTCACTGACTAGAAATACTCGGTGGTGCACAGCGTCAACGGAGCAAGTTTGAAAATTGGAGTTTCTTTTCTTTCCTTGAATTTTTTGGTGTCGGTCCTTATGGACAGTTGTTCCCAAATCACGTTGTCTCTCCAGTAAGACATTTTGGTAACCATCCTTATGTAAATCATCCTTCCTCTTCACTGTCAGAGGTATGTTTTCACACACACTACAGTGTCCATGTTATTCTGAAAACTGAAACCAAACAGATGTGAACCAAATTAGTGTTGTAAAACCAGAACAATGAGCAGATAGATGCTAAAACACTCTGTAGAGAGGGGAACTGCAGAGACGGATGACAATTCTCTGTGGGTTTCCAATTACGAGTGATCCCTTTAACATTACACATTTTTCCATTGATAATAAAATATATTTATTGCTGCAGCTTCAAGTAAAGATTCCTGATGGTTAAAATTATTATTTATCTAAATAGAGAGAAGTTGGTGGCCATAGTTCCCACTTTTGTTCTTTCCTGCGATTAAATTCAAATGCTAGGGTGATAAATCCTTGACACAGTTCGATAGACAATGTCCACTCTGAAGCCCTTTTTCACTCCTCTGGTCTCTGTCTTACTTAATCACCTTCCCCCTTTGTGCCTTCAACAGAGGCTCTTGAGCTGACACCTTAAAATGGGTCTTGAGGAGGACAACAAATACCATTTCAAATGTCAGCTTTTGTCACTGGGAAGTTTCGCTCCATGTCTGCTGTTGAAGCCATTTGGGAAATTAACTGAAAAGCCAGAGTTTTCTGGACAACACCACTAGTACTCTGAGAGTAAGGTTAATGCATGTTTTTCAGTCTCTGACAAACCGGCATTTAAATTCAAACTGGGAGTGATCTGGTTCAGTTTTAACAGGCAGTTGTAGATCGATGACGTGTCAGGATCCCAAGGCCAAAGCTTCACTCTGTGAAGCAAAATATTTTGTGACAGGATTTAAAAATGTAAATTAGTGGCAGATTGAATAGCTATCTGATCTAAAAAAAAAAAAAAAGAAGGGTAAAATAAAAAATAAAATGCAAATTAAAAGCATTTCTGTTTTATATCACTAAAAGAGCTAGTCCCCCCCAAAGACCAGAATAGATATTTCTGAAGGGTCCTAGTCATTATACAGGTTTTAATTATCCTGCTTCATACTCAGGAATTGTGTGACAGTGGTGGTGTGACTGCTTGATATGAGGAAACATTGTAACATCGTTGAATTTGATTGTTTACTTAAATAGACAGATATTAAAGTTCACTCAGTTCGGCCTTTCGGCTGCTTTAGGTATATTCCTGAAATACAACACATTGCTTGTTAATTGAAAAAGAAAATATATTATTTACAACATTCTTTTATGAAACAAACTGAACTTTAAACTGAACACAAAATGCACCAATACAGTTATAGTTTAAAGTGCAGTGACTTTGTTTCAGGCAAATTACAGTTTACCCATTTACCTCTGGATGTTGATGTATTATTAGAAATGAATGTCAATGACTTGTGAGCAATGCTTTGTGACTTCATAAATCATTAGTATTATTTACAGAAATCTTACACAACTGAAGAAAAAACTGTGGAGGTAACTGTATTTCTGTCCTTTTTTCTCTAACTCTAATTTAGTCCTATATTGATTTATTTATGGCTGAGATCCCATTCAATTCAAACATGCCTCCTGATAGCACAGCTCATAGTGTATATTAATTTAACCAATTATAAATGCTTTTTACAGCCACTTCAAAGTGCAAACACACATTGTCGCCTAGCTAATGAGGATGTTGTGTGAATGACAGAGCTGAACCTGTGGAGTGGCAGTGTATCCTTCCATGCTCTATCAGTGTCATGTCAGCAGCAGCAGAAATGCTGCACATCTCTGTGGCACAGCTTGTTTTGTCAACCAGGCAAAGCAAATTGAATCTGGGTGTCTGAAATATTCCTGTTGTGCTCCTAGGAAGGAAGTTAAATGTGAGCTAAATCTTTGTGTAACACAGAAAGATACTCTCCTCCGATTGTGTTATTGTTGTCAATAACAACCCTAAAACAACGAAATACCTCCCAGCTCACATTTCAATTGGGCTGGATGGTTAATGATATTATACAAAATGTCAATTTATATTTTTTTCACACTTACTCAACACTCATCTTCAACCGCTTATCCGGGTTCGAGACGCGGGGGCAGCAGCTTTAGCAGGGGACCCCAAACTTCCCTTTTCCGGGCCACATTAACCAGCTCTAACTGGGGGATGCTCAGGGGCGTTCCCAGGCCAGTGTGGAGATATTATCCCTCCACCTAGTCCTGGGTTTTCCCTAAGGCCTCCTCACAGCTGAACGTGCCTGGAACACCTCCCTAGGGAGGTACCCAGGGACCTACAACCACCTCAACTGGCTCCTTTCAACGCAAAGGAGCAGCGACTCTACTCCGAGTTCCTCATGGTTGGCCAAACTTCTCACCCTATGTCTAAGGGCACACTCACACTTTCCATCCATACCTTGCCCAAGCACGCTTCACGGCTAAAGTATAGTTCGCTTGACGCAGGCACTGTACGCTTGCCGGCCGCAGCCAGGATGAGAGAGGTTGGCTTTTGTAAAGCACAGATGCACATGTACAAGCACGAGTGCAAGCATTGACGGCGGCCTTGATGTCTGTTTATATGAGTCTGTTCCTCGCAACGGACACGGGGCACAGTACGAATGGACAGTGTGAGTGCGCCCTAAGGGACCCATTTTGGTCGCTTGTAACCGCAACCTCGTTCTTTCGGTCATGACCCAGCTTTCATGACAATAGGTGAGGGTAGGAACAAAGATTGATCAGTAGATCGAAAGCTTTGCCTTCGGACTTGGCTCTCTTTTTGTCACAAAGGTGCAGTAAAGCGACTGCAATACTCCGGCCAAACTCACGCTCCATCGTTCCCTCACTCAAGATCCTGAGGTACTTGAACTCCTTCACTTGGGGTAAGGACTCATTCGCTACCCACCGGTGTCGACCGTGTACGAGGGTTACTGCCCCTTGATGCACCTAAGAGCTTGAGGCCACAGCTCAACACCGCAGCTTCAGCAATGGAAGCTTTGAACATTGGCCACTCTGGTCCAATGCCCCAGACCTCCACAGGGATGCCAGAAAAGCTCAGCCGGAGGCGTAAGTTGAAGATCTCGCGGAAAAACAAAACACACTCATGGAGGACTTCAACAACAAGAAGCTGCATTAATTTATCGTATTATATTAATGTATAAAATAATAATAATAATATTAATAAATAATAAAATAAATATGTGATTATATTATGGTACTTGCATTTCTTGTTTATGTAGATCTCAAATGCTGGCTGGAGTTTAATTTAGGGAAAATAGTTGCAGGTTATGTCACAATTACAGTACTGGTCAGTAAATTTTCAATTTCGTATTTTCATCAAATCAATCCCCTTTATTAATGGTTTTAAAATGAACAGTCGAACAGGGCTTTCTCTTTCAACTACATGTCATTTGCAACTATTATCCTTCTGCCTCATATGTCATAATGATTCATGACATATGTAGGAGCTGATGAAGATATTAATCAATACCGCCAGCTTATCGATAACATCGCCAGGTGTTTGTCTTGTTAAGCACTTTATAGTCCAAACGTTTTTGGAACCAAACCTTGCTGGAGTTTAAGTACATGCCTTTTTACAAGCAACTACCCTACAAAAACACTTCAGCTATAGGCATGTTTCCATTAGAGCAAAATATGGCCGCTCGCAAAGTTGCAGGGCACGCCCTCTCAAAAAAATTACAAAAAAATGAATGTAGGCTGCAATACCCCACTTCTATAACACTGAAAGCTCAAAACAGAAACACTGTTCTTTCATCACGAGAAATCAGATTTAAATGTATCTGTTAGGAGCATAACTCATCTCTGTTGTAAAATCTGACTTTTCTTTATGTTAATTATAGGCCACCTTCACAGAATTGGGAGGTAGACTTGTGTGGGAGGAAATAAGTTCTAGTGGTATTGATGCAGGTCCCAGGGGTTGCTTGTAAGAGTCAGTGAAGGTCATACATTATGTAATGTCAAAATATATTAAATCAAAAAGACTGAAAACTTGTTCACCCCTGGGTATGTTTGGTCTAAACTTAACACCAGTGTGCACATTAAACAGTGTGGTGTAATGAAATTGCCTCAGTCGTTGGAGCGGTGTTCATATTATATCTGCCAAAGCACACAAGGGAGATCATTAAAAGTGAGAAGAGATGGAGTCCCATTTTCCAGCCATCTTACCAAACTCTAAGACCATCTATTAGTTTGGCATGGCAGTCCTATCTCTGTTTATTGCTTTATCTAAACACGAATGTCAGTAACTATGAGCTTTGACACAAACAGAGAACTCTCAGTGGCCTGAACTACCATTCTTTCCATGCCACGGTTGGTGTGAAAGGCGCCTCAGTCCAGTATTATGCAGACGCTCTAATGAACTTGCTTATAAACTGGTATTTCAATAACATTTCTGTTCCCAGAAATGTGAGTGCATTTTATATCTGTCCATTCATAGAAGGTTCACTGAGGATTAAAAAGGTTCACTGAGGATTCTTAAAAAGGTTCACTGAGGATTCTTGAAAAAAACAAGAAAAAAACAAGGACAACGTGTAGATGGTTTCTGGTTCATAAACTGTTATATCTAGTGATGGTAACATTCAGTGAACTCTTCTTTACTCCTTATTTCTAAAACCACCTGAATTTTGGCATCTAAATTGAACTCCCTGAGTCATATCTCGCCGTCTGAAGTGAATCTACCCAGACTGTGGACTTTGACCTTTGAGTCATTCAAATCATTTACAGACATGGACTCTTTGCAGGAAGACTGGCCCTTCTCTTTTCGAAATCACAAATCCACAAACTGGATTTGCAGGCCCTGTGATTTAAGCAAACTTGCCTGCATTCAGTTAATTCCACTGTGCAGCCATAAGAAAAAAATTTCAGTCAGGTGATGATGAACTGAGCAGACTATTTTTTAAATATTGCAGTGAATTTCTTTGCAAGAATGTTATTTTAACCCTGCATAAAACAAAACAGATATCACATACTGTAGCTCCCATTCTTTGTCTGCTTGTTTCGGGGATGCTTTGAAGCAATATCTAGAGTTTGAAGCGAAATTCCGGAGCAAAATCATCCCATGGTCTTTTACGGCAAATCCATTCATCCAATAAGCCATCGAGACAATTTTTTCGTGTAACATCTATTAACGGAGATATTCCTAATCCCTACACATAAAACGAAGTACCAACAAGGTAGTTAGCGAACCCAGAGTTTATTAAAAGAGTGTTTTGAAAGACTCACCAACTGGCCCCGGTACCAGGCCCTCTCGTAGTAAAGTCCATTTCAAGTTGATTAGCAAATGCAGTCCAGAGGAAGGAGCCCATTGATGATTTATTTCAGCAAAACACATCAACTTTGTGGCTTGTGGCAGTTTGGTGAAATTTAACTTAATAATAGATGTAAAAGGTTTGGAAAAGTTCAAGACAGCAAATTTCCCTGCAGCACCGAAATGTCATGCGAGGGGGTGGGGGCGTGTGTTGCTGGATCAGTCTCAGTGTGCAGGCATTATTTGGTGTGCCTGTGGGTGCTGTGAGCCCATGGGCATCGAAGAAGAATGTTTATACTGCCAAGAGAGTGACATTTTTCGCCGTGGCCTGGAGTCACTGAATACCGCAACATATTGTGAGACTGCTATGAATTCCTTACTAAATCATCATGGACTCCTTCCTTTTGGTTTGCATTTGGTAATCGACTTGAATGGAATTTACTATGAGAGGAGCTGGTACCGGGGCCAATAGGTAAGTCTTTCAAAACACTCTTAATAAACTCCGGGTTTGCTAACTACATTGTTGGTGCTTCGTTTTATGTGTAGGGACTTATCATGCTACTGCAGAGGTTTTGTGTTATTTTGAGAAGTATTAGTGGTTAAAAAAGCCGTTTAATGCATTCACCTTAATGCCCAGAGCTCATCAGTGTTAGCCATGGCCGGCTGTACGCCGGAATTACATTTTAATATTTAAAATACAATTTTTTATGATTGTACCAATATTCTCTTTCAAAAGCAGACGTATTAGCCTGGTTTCAGACCTCTAAATAGCTGCTTACATCTCAGATTCATTGAACTTTTAAGAGGTTCTTGGTGTATTGTGTAGTGGGGAGTTGTGGAGTGTGGATGAGATCAATGTAATTAACTCAGAAATAATTAAATGGACATATTTCTTGGATAAATGTGAAAAACAACACATTAAATACCTTCACATTTGTGTCAACAGTAAAGGAAGGACATGTCACTCAAAACAAAACAAAATGTTGGATCATGATTCAATTTATTTTCTTACAATTCAGTATGAAATATTTTTTCCATTAAAATGTAAAATATATTTCTTAACAGCTGGACATTTTTTAGCAGTTCAACATAACCTGGTATTTAGCATGCAGGTTGAGTTTAATAGCAGTACTCCAATAGCACCAAAAAATCCCACCACATGCATTTGTCCAGTGTTGAACACTAAGGACCCTGCTTATATCCTTCTTCAGTCCCAGAGGATCAGTGAAGCCCGGATATAAATCACTGTGGTCTAAGGGTTACTGTCAATGTTCGCTGCCGTGAACACTGGAGATAACTGATGGGCATCATGAATCTGAAGACACTGGGGAAAAATATAATGTAATTAAGTTTAGCCTGTGGATCAATGAAGTTTATTTTATGTCCCGACAGTGCAAAATTATGTTCTCCTAAAGCCAAACATGATGATGCCTTTGGCAATGATAATGACACCCTTAAACAGTCTGAAGACAGCTGCACTGTATTTTGCAGAAAGAATTTTTCCCCCTTGTTGACTTCATATCGATCTAGCTGTTAAAATTACGACTACAAGACCATTGTTTGTAAGTGTGAACATTCTGCATGCCTCTCATGTCTGATGATAAACATCCCCCATAAAGCATATACTGTAGGCTACTCAGGGAAGTGATTCACGCAAGTGACATGAGTAGGGTTGGGCATCATTTGGATTTTAACGATTCCGATTCCGATTCTCTATTTCGATTCCTGTTCTAAAGAATTCTCGATTCCGATTCTTTGAGGCGCAGGTCAACAGGTCACAACTTATTTCACAAGATCATTTTTTTATTTAACAACTCTTCACACAGGCCATTTTTGCATATGTTACAAGCTGTATGTTTGAAGTCTGTCTGTGTATGTACATAAGACCTCCAAAAATAGATTTAGCCAACTATGGCATTCAATTAAAAGGAAGGGTCCCTCACTGCAACTAAAAACTGAAACTTCTTGGCAAGCAGTCTCCACCTCTGAGAGAGGATGAAGCCTTTTCACAACATAGGCTCACTCACTTTTCTGTGGCATTCCAGGATTTGTTCTTCAGACAGCTTACCCCTTGCTGCTAGCTTGAATGGGGTCACGGACACGGTGTCATGTGGTTTGCCTGCCGCTGCTTGTTGCAGCAACGACTCTGCTCGCTGACCGGTACTGTTAGCAGTAGCAGGCTGGCTAACATTAGCCTGACTGAGCGAGTGTTCGACAACTGTTAACAGATTTGACACAGTTTTAGCAATAGCAAAAGTTAGCCTACGACTTCAGCTAGTCTGTTAAAAATATAAGACAACCATAATTGTCATGTCCCTGATTACGTTTGAAAGGAGGAAGGTTGACTGTCCGAAGTAGAGAAAGCGGCTGGAGCAGGAGATCGACACAACGCCTCAAACACAGTACACTCCTTCATTATGATACCATGCAGGCAAAAGTGTTTTGCCATGTTTGTCATCCTTTGGCAGTGTTAGCTAGTTTTCCACACAAATTAAAATGAAGCCAGACTTTCGAGCGGCGTTCTCTGCCATCCATGTTGAGTGAGTGACGTTCTTCGTTCGAGCGCGGAGTCTCCACACGCCGGGCAGAACAATACAAACAAAGTAGTGCGGCCGTTTAAGAACCGAAAAAAAAGGATCGAAATTCAAACAGCTTCTTAACGGTTCCGGAAACGGACTCTAGGAACCGGTTTCTATTTAGAACCACTTTTCGGTGCCCAACCCTAAACATGAGTGTGTGTATTTTACCAGGATGAACAGGTCTTGCTTGTTGTTTCGGTTCCTGGGTTGATAAACAGAGTTGCTGAATAAAAAACATCAGGTAAGATTATGTTACATGTGTTGTCGAAAATAGCTGCGTTATCTAGTTAGCTAGCGGGCAAACTAAGTGATGTTAATCATGCGAGGCAAGATGCGAGATGTAGGTCGCTGAACGGTTTCACACAGAACGTGTGGTATTCTGTCAAACCTATGACTTAGTGTGACTTTCTTTAAAATCTTTTAAATTGACCAACATCATAAGTGTAATTAATAGCAAAATTCAAATGGGATCAAAAAATAATTTGTCTCTCATCGTTTGCTACCATTCATATTTTCTCTTAAATAAGATCCCATGGATCCGCCGGAAGGGGAGGGATTATTTACGTCATAATCTACTTCCTTCATTGGTTTTAGAGGAAAAGTTGGAAGGGAAGAGACTGGGAACACATGGTCCAAACCGTAAAATGACCCAAAAGGACAAACGACAAAAAAGTTGTGTTACTTGTAGCTACTCTCTTCCTCCAGTCAAAGGTTTGACTTTGTGTTTTATTAGAATTAAATAGATACAGACTATTTCACAGAGCTCAGATATCGTGTCATTTGTTACTGACTCTGACTGAATATGGCAGGACCCCACCTAAAATACTTTTCACCATGATGCCGCTGACAGCACTGCATAATTGCCATCAACATATTTAGGTCAACAGAGATTTTCAGAGATTCTCACCAAACAGGCCTACATGTATGACTTTGATTCTTGTGTCAGGTGTCAAGAGCACATTTTCCATTTTGGATCTGATTCCTGCTTAGCAAAATACTGGGGTTCACTAAATTCTGACTCTAACAAATGTCTCATCTAACTTTTCATCAGTCCTAGTTATTTATTAGCAGTAAATGATTAGGGAAGCATTCAGCCCACAGGCTTCTCATTTTTAGCGTGTGCTCATCATCACTTTGGTCGATTCAAATCCGATTGTCACTAGATTGTCAATTGAAACAGTTTAGGCATTTAGAGACGTATAACTTTTTTTAATTGTCAAATGATTCAAATTTAATCAAATTACTACATTGTATTAATTAAATGATTATTTATTGCAATACTGACAGTTTGATAGTATATAGTAATACCCTTATAGGCAGACATATGTGAATTCATTTTATTGCATACCTCTACATCACAGACGTATTTTTGGTTACTCCCAGTTCTTTTTCACAGTGTATTACCCCGAACTCCCCTGGATCAAAGGGCAATTGAAATTAAACAACTTTCTTAAATAAGGCCAGCATGACTTTGTTGGCAGGTTGTCAGCAAAGGTCAAGCTATTTCTCTCTCAAATTTGAAGCGTGGAAGAATTGGCAGGGATTAACATATTAATAAGGTGCTGTTCTCCATACAAATAGGCCTGGCTTATAGTTTAATTCTCTCACCAGTTAAAGGCCGGCCACATTGCAACTTGTCTGGTTAACATAAAACAGAAAGAATACCAAACAGGCCGAATGTTTTAACATAGTGTGAAATGATTTTCAGTCCTTTATTTTGTAGATTTGCATCACGAGTACTTGGTGAAATGGTATGGTATGCTATATAATTTCTAAATAATTACCTATTATGCTCAATGGTACTTCCACATAAAATTTAATTCATCCCAAGTATCAACTATGTACATGCCTGTGGCACAGTCCCTGGTCTGCGGGGTTTTGCATGCTCTGCTTCCTTGGAAGCTGAAGCATGAAATAAATTTTACATGAGCTGAAGCTAATCCGCGGCACGCTGATTAAGTGCAAAAAAGGGAGTAATTCACCAGATAATGAATACAGCTTGATAAAAATGTAAACTGTAAATGTCAATGATGACGCATTATCCCTCAAAAACTGTCATTTTTTCCCCTCCATTTACCCCCGGGGCTGTCAACTCTCCTCCCTGTAATTCAGGAAAAAAAATGTGGTGAATGATGCCAGTTATGTGTGCGAAAATAAATTCTGCAACATACAGCCTGTAGACACCAGCATTGATCTTTCACAAAGGAATGACTTGAGTGTTTTTTCAAACTCTTGACATCTGTCTTTCAGAGTAAGGTAGCAGTGTGTATGTTTCTCACTTTTTCATGCTGGTTAATAGTAGCTGTCCTTGCAGTCCAGGAAAGAATGTAGAAGAGTCAGGCCGTCCTTAAAGATGACTTTCTGAACAATTTTCAACAACAATTTCTAGCATTTTAGAAGAAAGGAACAGAGGAGAAAAGCCCAGCGGGGAGCGGTCAGAAGGAGACTCTTGGTTGGCTGAGAAAAGGTCCAGGTTACACTCAGTTATCTCTCCAAACACAGGTGGTCACACACTCCCATCCAAGCTACAGTTGTGGTGCCCATTGTCTGCTGGAGGCGAGGCATTCAGGTGACATTATGACAGTAGCCATTGTGAGCCAGATCGATGAGTACTTTGTTATGGAATGGCAAAGCAGAAGCAGCCTCTAGCTTTGCAGTGCTGCCAACGCACTCCTTTGGCATGCATTGACCGGCACATGTGACATTTAGCTGCCCGTTGCCCTGCTGTTCCTCCCTTTGGAAGAGGAGATAACGACATCATGGCTCACTCTCATGGTTGGAGGAGTACACTGTGTCACACATGACCTTTAACATTTATGACACAATATTTGTCTCTCTCATTTATCATCACGAGCTCACCTTGATGAGTTTCCCTGCTCCCCTTTGGCCACAATCCTTCATCTCCTTGCTGAAGCTAGGAATCGATATTGAAATGTCAGCTTCTGCATTCTTGTCTCTTTGTGTGTGCGTGTGTGCGTGCGCGTGCTTTTGTGTTTCTGTGTGCTTCAGTATCTGGATGGGAGTGGAATTTTAATCAGCGGCTCTTTAATTAAACAAAGAATATTATAACAAAGGCAGATAATGTGGACTTGGGATTCACAGAGAATGAGAGAGAAACGTCTATATGAACAAGACTCACTAATCCTCATGTAGCTACATTTAAAAAGCAAGTAAGCGTTGCTTGAGAACTAAGTGTAATACTGTACGTACTTGTCGTTCTGTTGTCATCTAATAAGAAAATTAGTGTCAGGATTGATTTAAATGGGATTTTATGACAAAGCGATGTGGCTGTTTAAACTGGCGGTATTCATGCTGCTGCACTAGTGCGAAGGTTAGATTGCTGTTGACTCTTACATGCAGGGGTGTGACAGTAAGTAAATTTGCTGAAATCGCTCGTGACAGTGACTTTCACACAGTCAAATTAGCTTAAAACTATATGATTAGGTTTAAATAAAATGATAGAGAGCGATAATTCCTACTGTATAGTTTTGCCAGTGGGATTGTCTCTTAGATAAACCATGCTTGTCAGGTTAACTTCTTGATGTTTGACTCTAATATGATGAATGGTTTATTTAAATGAATTATAGATAATTTACTTCATGGACTTTACATTTGCCTTTGATTTACTTAACATTTTAACTTTAAAGAGTCTTTTTCAATAATGACAGTGAATTGTTGACACTAGTGCAGTGCCTGTTTAAAATATGTCTGTCCAAATTGTCATTGGGTAACAGCCAGTTATTTTGGACCAGGCTATTTCCAGGAACAACAGCATTAATTTCAAAAGTAACATTGCTGACTTCACCACTATCGACCATGAAAACATTAAATCATAATACTGGTTCCTTCAATGTGTACCTCTAGTGATTTGTACACAAACAGGAAGATACTGGGGCCCACTTTATGTGTTTTTCGCTGTCGAGCATGCTGTGGTAAATCATGCCCTGTGCTGTCAATTGTCAGTTGAAGCCAACCGAGATCAGAGCATCAGAAGATGAGTAGCGGATTCTCCGTATGAGATGTGCGCTCCCTTGGCAGGCAGTGAAAGACAGAGAGGGGGTGCAGGGGTGGTGCAGTGAAGGGTTATATACAAAATAGCAGAACAAAGTTTATTTGCTGAGGCAGAGAACGAGCCCTATAAGCCATGGGGCAGCTTTGAATCAGAGTCAAGCAGCTCATTATTACATGAAGTGCATATTAAAGGGGGATTAAAGACGTGGAATTGGGCTCACATGTTAATCTGCTTCAACAGGTGCAAGAGTGTTGATTACAGGAACACCATGAGTGGTTCGATGATTTCCCCACTGCTGCTGCAGATAGTGATGAAAACTCGTTATGTTTTTCTACATATATATATATATATATATATATATATATATATATATATATATATATATATATATATATATTTTAATGAGATGTTATTATGACGTGTTCTCAAGTTAGGTTTGCTACAGAACAGATATCCCCCGAACACAATCTCCCAATCTCCACAAATCTCCCAAAAAATGCAAAAAAGCAATTCCATCAGCAGCTTTTTGGATGTTGCAGCAGCTTTTCAAATGCGAGAGTGAATGCTGAGTCAACGTGAATGATTTTTAAACGGCTTGACATCTTTTATTTGTGTCCTCTGTTTGGTTTATAAAACCATTTACATGAAGATTATGAATCATTCTCCTTAGGTGATTATGGCAGACCACAGGAGAAACAGGGAAACCTTTTCAACAAAAGGGAGCTCGAGCTCTACGAGGGCAATCCTCTCCACTCTCTGGTTGTCATGGTAACTTATTAGACACTGGTAGGTTAGAGTGGAGGAATGCACATTTCTCAGTCTTATGAGCCTTTTTGCTCATTGTAGAGAATCTTTCACATTTGTATGTGTGCATGATTTTGTATAGAAATACGTGCACTGTATTGACTCCTTAAAATTATACATTTCAACAGAGCTTGCCAGCTGCATTCTGCCTTTAGGGACAGGCATTTAAATAAGACTTTTACATCTCAGACAAGCTGTTTCTACATGGTCAATCCTGTCATTTCGACAGGGGCACGTGCAGAACACAGCAGGACAAATATTGCAAAAGCTACCAGATGGTGGCCTAACTTGATGCATTCATGCCATGGGGCATGCACTGGCACAATACAGTTGTCAGAAAGGGTGTTACATACATGGGAAACTCATAGGAACAATTGTGCTAAGGAGTGCTAATGAATTACATCTAATTTAATGCATAAAATTAAAACAAAACTGCATGGATCAAGGCAAATATATTCCACTAAAAACATTTTCAACAAATCTGTTCTATAAAATTCACCAGTAATAGACCTGACCTACCTGACTTTATCCCTTGTAATCAGATAAAATGATATGAAGTAGTGTTTAGCTTCTTTTGTTGAATGAGGCCCATGTGACGTGAGCCATATAAACACACGCCTCCACCAGCACTGACACAACAGCTTTCCCTAATCTACGTATGTGATCACAATGGGAATTTATAGAACTCCTTCTAAACTCTGCCTGCTACGTTATCTCACTTTGGACAGCTGGCTAACGGCAGCGTGGTTGCCATGGGAACATGCTCAATTTCTGACAGAGAGAAACAAGACACAGAGCTGTTGTATCATTGGAGCTCTCAGATATAGGTATATGTATACAGGAAACAATGGAAAGAAAACTCATATTTGTATAAAGCGCATTTTTTTTCTTACAATATCAACAACTGCCACTTGTGTTTGAAGATGCAGAGCTGTAGGCAGATTTTTACTGCCAGGAATGTATGGCATTAGAAAATTACGAGTGACCTCTATGAAACAAATACATTCCAGACAGATATTAACAGTACTACGTTGTATGTTTTAACCACTGACTAATTCCTACTCTGTTTGTTTGCCTGAAGCCCATACAAGTTTGTGCCTGAAAACAACCACAAGGCTCACTGCCACGTTATTAGAAATAAAAATAAACAAAAATGTTTTTTACAAGCAAGAAGATTGAGCTCACACAGATGGTTCATATTTCCTTCTCCCTTTGAACTCCCACTAAACCTTCCCTTCTTTTTCTCTCTCCTTCCTTTTCTTGCTCTTTCTGAATGGCAGCCAAAACTAATGATGATTTGCAGTTTGTCAGTTCAAACACTCAAACCCCTGTTTCCCCCTGTAGTTATGTTAAAATATTTGAATAAAACAGAGGCATGTTGTCACAGTATGCCTATACAGTACATTATGAGTACACTGCTGATTCAGGGAGTGATCATGAGGCTCTGGTTTTGCTGGAGCTATTATTATTGACCACTGATTTTGTGTCTATAATAAAGACTGAAAGTCACAAATGTAGAAGATTATTTGAGAAATATGGTAGGTAAGTGGTGGGTTTGGGAGCAATGGAATCATGGTGATGGATGGGAGTACAGTAGTAGCACCAAAAGTGGCAATGTGTTCACAGCAAGCATGAATACCGCTCCTATTGGCTGTGAAAATTGAGCCAGGCTTTCAGCTGTAACATGTTGATCAGTTGCTAATCTCTCCTGGAGCAGAGCCAAATCAGTAATTAAAAATCATGGCAGGAGGAGCATTTAAACATTACAAAATGTATTGCTGAAAAACCCTGCAGTATATCTGCCGGTGTATTAGGTAAACCTAGCCAAAGCCAATTCTGTCCTGCAATAAATCCTACCTTGATGAAGGTTTTAAAGTTGTTTTTCTGGAAATGGTTTAAGAGATTAATTGATTTAACTATAAATTCATTTTGGGGGATGTAGTGAACTGTAATGCATTATACAGTTCACTACACTTCTACAGGTGTTTTTGATATTCCTACCCTCCTAAGCCTAGCCCCATTGATAAAAATAGGGTGCACATAATAATACTCGTAGGACATTACCTAGATTATAATCAGATGATGTATGGGACAGACTGCTTGACAAGGTTCTACTATATGTAACAATGTAAAGTAGTCCAGAGCTGCAAAGCAAAAAAAAAATCTCAGGTTCTAGGTTATTGTGATGGGCATTTTTCATAGTTTTCTGATGTCTTATAGACCAAAAAGTTAATCAACAACATAATTGGCTGCTTTAAACCAATATATATGAGTATTTAGAAGTGGTGCTGAAGGATTTGGGTCAGAATCTCGACATTTTAGTAGTATTTAAGTATTTGAATTCTACATATTGTTAAATACAGTAAATATGCATAGCAGCCACCCTCTACTGGTTGAAATCCAGCTATTGCATTATAATTTGCTTCTTGCTGACCTGGTGGCAGATGGCTTATATGGAGGGAACTTTTGTCAGCAAACCAAGCTATCCCGTTCCTACGAGGCTCAAACATCTAGTTCTATTCTCTCTGTAATCTTGATGGGCGCACTTCTGTTTCACCTCAGGTCCTGCTTGTCAACCTTGGGTAGAAGCTAGAATGTAGTCACAGAAGAGTCTCAACCCAGCACATGCAGTTGTGGTGGGCGTGGTGAGGCAAGATCCAGAATTTTTTTAATGAGGGAGAAAAAGTAAATGTGCTTCCAGCCCCTTCTCTGAGTTTATTTTTATTTTGAAGGAAAATGATGTATAACAAAATAGTAATAATTGCAGTGTACTTTTTCCATACTTTAAAGCCCCTGAACACCCACACGGGTGTTTTCAGTTATTCTGGCTGGTTAGACCTTTGCTTGGGTTGAAGGTGGGCGGGGCTTTGATGAGAATTTGATGGGAATTTATGAGGTCATAAATGTCCGTCTACCATTAAGAATGATGAAGTTGTACTTTGTCCTGCCTGAACAGGTGAAACAAAGCTATCAGGAGACTCGGGAAGATGTCGACTAATCACAGTATGCACACCCCCACAGTGCTGAGAAGAGGTCTAATCAACTAGTTAACTGAAAACACCATAGTGGGTGTTCAGGGGCTTTAAAACATGTCCGGGGCTGGGACTTTAATCTTGTAAGTACTTATGCACCAGAGAGAATCCTTAACACTATTGAGTAAAGAAGTTTTGATAAGAAGAAGAAAAAGAAAGTTATGTTCATTGGTTCACACAGGCTTTCAGATCAAGTCACGTGTAATCTTCTCTGACTTTACCCTCATGTGTATGGCAGCTGCCTGAGATGTGTCATTATAAGCTTAAGCGTGGCGCAGGTGTCTGCCTCTCTGATTCATTCTGGTAATAATCTCTCTGACTTGCTGCTATTTCCAGGCTAATTGATGTCTGGAAAGCAAATGTGTCCAGGTCCTAGAATAGATCTGATTTACACCCACTCATCTTGCAAGGAATCCAAGGTGGCATTTGTCCAGTGCCGCTGCTCTCCTGTCAGTACGTGTACAACGTACGACTACAGTATAGTATGCTTGCATGAGTCACTAAAGCCGTTAATTTCTCTCTCTCTCTCTCTCTCTCTCACACACACACACACACACACACACACACACACACACACACACACACACACACACACACACACACACACAAGGTCCCCCAGTGTGTTCTGCAACATGAAAATACCAACATGAGCAATTCTGTGCAATTGTCCAGAATATGTGATTGCAATAAAAAGCATAGCAATTTATTTTCTACAGAAGCACGACTGTGAAAATGCTTTTGAGACCAAAGTGTGATTTGACAGGTAATATAAGTGGACGTCAGTCTACAGGAGGGTTTTCTCTGGTGAAAGCAGATGAAAGAGTGGTATAGGGCAAGGTGCACTGGATAACAAGTGGCTCCCCTGACCCTGCCTGCTGGCACTTTGGGCTGTGTTCCCGTTATACCCTCACCTGCTAGTCTCCCTAACCTCAACTCCTGTCAGCCTCTGATCCCTCTCGCCCCCCCCTCCCCCCACCATCTGCACCATGAGTTACAATGGTCAAAAATGAAGCACTCAAATTACAGTCTTGCAGAGCTTAAAATAGCCAACAACTGTGTGTATGTGAGATGGGAGTGTGGATCGCCTGTTTTTGCGTCAGCCCTGCCATGGCAACCAGGCTTTGTTGGTGAGCATCACCCCTTCTTCTTCAAACGTTTCTTTTCATTAACATCAAAGAAAACTGTCCACATCAATACTGCTAATTGTATTCTGTTTGCTGCATGTTTTATGTAATAATAAAGCATCCTTACATGCAGATTTAAAGAAGTTAACAAGCATAAACACAGCACTCAAGAGACAGCAGCGACTGACAGGTATTACACGTAGGCTTTATTTTGTTACCGTCTCTTTATCTGCATGTACAATGTGCACAGGGGCCTCACCAGATACAGAGGGACATTAGCATTCACTTGGGGTCCTGCTTCGGGCCTCCTGGTAAATGTAAGTCCAATAGTCCTCCAACTCCTGAGGGAAATATCTGGCCCTTTAGCTGCTTAATGCTTCACAATATTCACAAGCTTGTTGCCAACTTTTGTCTGAACCGGTAGTGTACAATACATGAGAGCCAGAAAGTTGTTGGCTTGAAAATCAAAACAACAAAACTGAAAGATGCTGTAAAGCTCCGTAAAAGTAAGGGTAGCTGCAGATAGGGGAGATAATTGTGTTTTGGTTAATCACTACGACAAAGTTATTTGATCCATTTTTATTGTGAAAATATTTATTATATTTACTTTAAAGTAACTTTCGGTTGTGTTTATTTTTCTTTGTAGGATAGGATTTACAGCCAACCGACCCTGTTGAATCTCAGAAAGAGAGTCCAGTCCCTGCTGTGGAGATTTATTGCAGAGACAGCACAGTGCACAATGGAAAGCTCAAGTCTTTGCACATTGTTCGTACTGCTCAACTTCCTGCACAAGCTTTGGCACTCTGACATTCCCTCTCCTCGTGGGTGAAAAGGCATCAACAAGACAGATCTATGTTGTGTGCTCAGGTTGAGCCCGGCCAAGTTCAACGTTCAAGATTAAAGTATCTTTATTGTCCCTTACAGTGAAATTGCTGTGCAGCCAGGAGTCATACAAAACAAAACAACAACAACGAACAACAGGACAAATCTTAGCAACCAAGCACTGTGGGTCCAAGCCTGGCCACCTCCCCCAGGCCTGGCTTCAGAGAGGGACTTTGCTAACCAAAAATCTGTCCTCTTTTGGCCACTTTGCCTGAGACTTTGAATTATTTTTCATATGGCTTCTTGCCTGGGTCCAATTTGACATGGGAGACACATCAGTAGCTACTGGCCCCAATTACAATGGCTTATAAGGTCATGGAGACATTTAGAGCCCTCTGTTATAAGGTTCTGGATTCCCAAAGAAATTGGTGTCTTATGGTCTAAAGCTCCTAAAATAAATAAAAACAATTGAGTAGAAAATAAATTCCACAGAATTAATAACATACTTGAAATTCTTAGTGTAGAGTCTAATAAAAATAAGATAGACTCAACCAAATTCTCATCACAGTGGTACAATCTTATCCACAATCTACCTGAAATCACATTTCTTTCCGCATTTGACGTCAACTGTTAGATTACATCCATTCATGCTATTTGTCACTCTTCAATGATCCTTAATGTCTTTAGCAAAGTTCGCTGCATGCACAGGATTTCTCAGAAAATGATTAAATGATTAATGATAGAGACGGTGAAGAGAAATTGCACTGGTGTGTTATATCACCCACCTCTCAACAAGCCTAATGGATAGCACTTATGACTAAAGAATTTACTTCAATAAAAGAAAGTTGTTTTTCAGTGAGTAAAATGCTTTTATATAAAATAACTTTCTATTTGTGATCTACCTGGCTGCTTGTATTCTGTGAAGCTCAAGGCAGCTGCCAGTGTTTATCCATTTGCTGTCAGCACTCATCTGCCATCAGCCCTACACCATTCAGGTGCATCCGTGCATGCCTGTCAAGGTGTGTTTACCTAATAATACAGTAAAGAATCGGGCTGTTGCCAAGTCCTCCTACTGATCAGTATATGAGATTGGATGAGCTCACAAGGAAGTAGAGATGTAATGTTAAAATGTCCATCCCAGTCCAATGTGATGTCTTCTCAGGAACACTGCACACTGATCAACATTGTGTGCCAATGTTAGCCAAAAGGCTAATTCAGATTGTATATTGGGTTCCCCATTAGTTGTTGCCTTGGTAACAATTAAAACTTAATTTAAATAGATAAAGATAGATATATAATAGCAAAATCAGTTCATCTAAACACTTATATGTTGCAAAAAAGAAACTAACTGTTTGTTAAAACCATTTGTTAAAAAGCAAACTGTTCCGATTAGATACGGCTTTCTGTATTACTGTTTTTCATCGCATTGGTTTTTGGTTGTGGTAGAATAATCTGTATATTGTGTAAATATATTGATTATATATTCTGCCACGTTTTCATTGACTCAAAACAAACCAATGGTTACTGCGCCTGCATCTGGGAGAGTGTTGCTAACTTTGGCTGATGCTGGACAGTATTTACTGTGAGTTTTTAAAATAATAGTAAGTAATACTAACCATTTTTCATTACAGTTTATCATTAAACCGGTAACATCTCTACTTGCCAGAGTAGCAGGCAGTGAAAACAGTTCATTTCAGACCCTGTATACTTAAATATGTATCTGGCACATAAAATTTCATCTGTAGCCACTAAAGAAAAGACGTATCACTCTGTTTGAGCTGTTGGAACTACAATTTTATTTATGTGCAGTGGTGTTACAGAGTAATGCTGCTTGTTGCTAATTAATATGCGTCTGTCATTGTAACTGGCGAGGATGACAGTCAGCGCCGGCCAAACTTGAGAAGTTGCTAGCCGAATGTTCTGTTCTTTGCTAATAGGAAAGGAGAGATGCCAGATTTGTGTTGCAGTTCAGCAAATCTGCAAATTTTTTCCAACATCTGTGTCTGAACTCGGAGTCAAATTTTCACAAGCAAAATGTCTCTCACATATGCAGTGAAAGTTGAACCAACATAGAATAAGCACCAGCAGTGTCAGCATGCTGCTCTCTGTATGCAGTGTTTGTCCATAGCCTGTGCGTCTGTCTTGTGTCATGTTGATTTAATGTTATGTGATTCATGACAAATCAAATTGAAATCACCTTGTCTGCTTTTCCAAGATCTCAGAGAGGGCGAAAGAGTCTGTCTGTCTCTTTCTTCTTCCAGTAGTCCCATAACGACGGACACACACACACACAGACACACACACAGACAAAACACAGACCCTGAGGTGCATTAAGTCTGAAGAATTGACAGATGGAATCAAACAGTGAGAACAGATGAAAGACAAGACACAATATGTCTGTTTGCATCAGCGTGCGTGTGTATACGATCAAAGCTAATTTCACTTTTCCTCAAGGCGATACCAAAAAAATTGTTTCTCTGTTGGCTCAGCAGAGCTTTGAGTGCGAATACGTTGTTGTGATGAGATTTCCAGTACTCTTCAGATCCCAGGGAAAAGCATGATGCACAGCACTCCCAGTCCAAAACATTAAAGGAAATGTCTCATGCTGAATAGATATTGCATTTAAAAAATCAGATTTATGTGATAATAAGGATGTTTACAGAAAAGTCAAACGGACACCTTCACATGCTTGATTTTGACATAAAAACTTAATTCTTGCCACAGTTGTGAAATTTCATCATTTCACTGCGTCGTTTCACAGCTTTCATAAAGCATTTATCACGTAAATAAATGAACAGGATATAATGTATTTGCAAATTAGAATTCCGTTTACCCCCCTCTCAACCATGTAGAGTAATCTCAGGACGTCCCACAGGTGATTCAGGACCAAGGTTGAGGACTCTCGAGCTGTAACGCGTGCGCATGAATGTTACATTTACAGCATAAAAGGAATGGGAAAAGAGGATTGATAATTGCCGTGACTTTACACCGGGCTTATATCATGTCTACGTTTTTGACATTTTTCAGTTAATGACGTGTTGCAGGTCTGCTGAGATCTATACTGCCAATAAATCTCTCGCCCATCTTTCTTCCTCGTTGGTGGTTTCAGAGATACTGGGTTCTTTGCGTTAACAGGTGATTTCCTGAAAAGCAATAAAGTACAGGAGGGAAGACTTAAGATACCAGTGTGTGAGTAGCATACAAGAATTCCTTTAAATCCTTTTTTGATATGATAAGTCATCGTCGTGCCATTTTAACACCCTTTAATTGCTTTTTTCTTTACTCTGTGTTCTCTCTGTGAGCTACTGTAATTACAGACGAAACTGCTAAACTCATGTTTCATCTATTTTGGCAGATATATCTGGTTCCTCTTCCATACAGACAGATTTCGAGCGGCTTGACATTGCACAGACCAATCAACTGTTTATCCCATGCTGTGTGGGCATGATAACTGACAGCGTCACTGTCCAGTCTGCAGGTCCGTTCCGTTTTTCAGGCTCACAAAGCTCAATTCAACATGACTCATTCTGTTACTGTATTGCCTATTTCTCACATAAAATGTTTTCAGCAACAAATTTTAGTGTATAATAGTTTGTGACCTGGCCGTCATTGTTTTTTCACAGAGTCAGCACAGCCGTTTTGTTGCTGTGATTGGTTGTAGGTCTATCCAGTTGCGTCCAGAGGCATTTTGCTCTACACCGCTGATATCTCACCTTGGAAATAGAAAATGAACAGGGAGAATGCCTTAACTAATATGCATTTGCGATTAGTCTGATGATGCCAGGCTACTATAACTATAATGTTGGTTTCAGAAATGGTCCTCAGGCTAATGATTCATTCTCGGATGATGTGACAGCTTTGTCTTGTGTAGCCAAACCCAAACACTGGATGAAATAACAAAGGTACATGATATATATTGATTGTATTTATTTATTTACAAGACTTTAGGCTGGCTACCAAAAAAACTAGAGCTGCACGATCCATTTTTTCCCGATCTAATCCGATACTGATACCTGGGCTGAGCGTATCGGCCGATACCTGATACCGATCCATAACTACTGTTGATTGAATGAACCGTATAGTACCTTGCCAAGTGAGTGAAGGTATCAGGCTTGACATAAACATCTAGCCTTGTTAAAAAAGGTAAAAAAAATTAACACAGATATAAATGTACAGAACAAAGTGTATATTTCTCTAAAAAACCTCTAAAAAAAACTTTACAGTGATCCAGGAATAAGCTAGCAGGCCAAATATCAGTGTCAGGGCAGTTTTTCTCTCTTTCCTGTGGTACTAAATGCTTTTCTGTGAAAGCATATTGATCCTCCCCAATAAGAAATTTTCACTCCCCTGAAATTCAGAAACTCTGGACCTGTAGGGGTGTTTTCCTCGAGGATGCTTCAGGAGAGCAAATGCTTTCTTTAGAAATATAAATATAAAAAGAATTCTTCCATTACATTTATGTTACAATTGTAGTTACCCATTAATATTTAAATATGTGATAATTAGGAAAAAAGAAAAACTACGTTAAGATTTAAAAAAAGATGATCATCAATCAATATGACGCAGTAGATTAAAACAGATTAAAACCATTCTGTTCCAGGAGTGATTTAACTTGTGTTACTTAAAGTACATTTTGCAGATAAATGCAACGTTTACTTGAGCCACTTGCCCACAGGCAAAACTCCTTGGCTAGTGTGCCAGTTTCACCAGTGAGAACTAACTGGTAATGTAGCATGAAGTAGAAGTACTGTTGCTATGGTTACCTGCATTTTAATATACCTCATGAACTGAAAAGTACAGTGGTTAAAGTGCTGACTAAAACTATATTTGAGGGTCTCTTGCTAATAAGAGACACCTGTTACTCAAACAGAAATAAGTATTATTGTGTAGTTGGTGAAAAATTGTCCTAACATTTTATTAAATAGGCTTAAAGGGGTAATTGAATGTCCTTTTATGGGTTTTAATATGTCAGACAAGGTGATTGGATAGCAATTAAATTATCTTATATTTCATTTATCCAAGGTCTTGTCAGCATTACCTCCCATGAGTCACTCTGAAAATTGTCACTCTAATCATGCTGGCTATGATTGACAATCACACACATACACAGACACACACACTCTCACACACTCACACACTACATCTGCAGCGTTTGTCCGCTGTTATCAAAGCTGCTTTGAGATGTCTCAATTTAGCTACTTATAGGGCCTGATAGTTCTAATTAAAGCAGAACAAGGAGTACCTGTTCAAAGACTCGCCCCAGAAGTGCCAATAGTTTTCTAATGCTATCCACTTCTTTTTACAAATTGAGCAGAACCGTTTTTGAAACACCAGAACGTACCATCATTTATCTAATTGGAGCTTGGGAAAAATATATAGGTGTCAGATTTATTGGATCAGGGCAGTGTGCTATTACCTTGAGGTTTAAGTGTGTGAACAGCCTCCATATAGGCAAAGGGATCTTGCAATGCCGTCACACACACAAAGGTCAGAGGTCAACTCATCAGTCATGAGGAGCGTGCTCCAAAGAGCCTCACTAACATTGCCAGGTCATCTGATTTCATGCAGCCAGGCACATACTTACAGACACAGACACACACACACACACAAGGGGCTGTTGAATACGACTGAATAGCTGTCTAACGACCTGGTGCAATCACATCAAAAGGCTCTTATGCTCATTGACTTTTAAAGTGATAATCACCATTCCTCCTCTAATCAACAACAATTTCAGAAACAAGAACTTTGCCACAGGTGTCTACTCTTTGCTGATCTTTTCTTCTAAATGTAACCTGCTTGTAAAAACCTAAAACTACAAAATGCCATTTCAATCAATATTAATAAATAAATACATGAATGACCATGCCTAAGAATGAAATAGATATGGCTATGAAATAAATCCTAAAATAAATAAATGAGGCGATAAATATACCAATGAATAAATACATATACAAATAAATATTTAAATGACTCAATATAGTAAAATAAATAAAGGACCTTCAGTTCTCTTTATACACCAGTGTGGTTAAATTCTACTGGTAATAATACTAATAAAATGGGGTATAGTACCCTTTTTAACAGCGCGGTATTGCAATACCTTTTTAGTATCTGTATACGATGTAACACTATTTGTAGCCTAATGCACTGTATTTTCTTGTTCTCTTTATTAGTATCTAATTATCTAATCACTTATTGTGATCAGCTCTCCATCTAGCATGATTTTACACTATGAATTAAAGGATCTAGGCTGGGATCTAATGATGTGCTCGTAGCTCTCCAGCAGGGTTGGACACCCCCGTGGACCTGCCTGATTACAATTGCTCTGCTATGATTGGACAATAACTGTTCAGGGACGGTATAAATAGACGGAATATTTTAAAACAAACAGCTTCAAAAATAGAGGGGTATACTACACTATACACAACCCACTTTTAATATCCGGAGGGTAAGACTTCACAGTGTAAGGAGGCTGGTGGCAATGTTGTGTTTTACAAGTTACCATTATCTATAAATCTGTCCAGGAAAGACTGCAGTGTGGTGACAGTGTTGTAGTTACAGAGGAAGTTTGAGAGATTTGGTCCAGCAACTGAGCATCCTGTGGCTGTTTCCTTTAGCTATTACATACCGACTAATTTTAAGCTTGTCTGGATAAGTATGTCTCTAAAAGCTTCAAATGTAAACATTATATAAATAGTACTTTGCAGTCTTTGTGTGCCCCTGTGGGATTAAGGACTGGTGGTCAGACATAAGCCTGTATCATTGAACAGATCTGCACTGTTCTCCTGAAACAGGAGTGTAGTGGAGTGATGGCGTATAGTTTAGTTAGCTCTTCAGTAAATACTACCTAAGTTATCATTTTTATATAGCCTTCGGGTTTACGTCGGCAACTTTAGTGTTATGTGCCATCTAAGCATTTTCAATAGTGGTAGCCTTTTAAGTTACGATTGTAATCAAATTTGGTACAGAACTTCATGTCTACCTTAGGATGAATTATAATAACTTTGGAGATCCCTTAACCTTTCATCTAGTGCACCCATCAATCTGTCACTATTTTCACTTTGTCCATTCTACTACTGGCCAAGTTTTTAATTGCAGTAGTCTACTAGTCATTATGTAGCAAAGACGCAGAGAGAGTAGTTCTAGGTAACAATGAAAATTGTATTTTGTAATGCAGAAAGTTGTGTGCCTCAACGTAGGATCACAGTGAACTTGAAAAGAAAATAAATAGTAATTTGGTTAGTCCACGTAGAAAGCATTTTAAGTTGCATTTTTGACGTTCTTAAATTGCAGATGCTTCTGTGGAGTATAATCTGCATAGACACCTGTTTAAATCACACAAATATAACACTTTATATGTGTATCTACATTGTGTGTCACTACAGGCAGATTCCCCGCACTTGCTATGGTCGGCAAGAAAATAAAATCAATTAATCAATATATACAAACACTGTTGATTTTTTCAATGGAACCAACATTAAACTATTTTGGTTCAGTACATTTCGGCTGTCAGTCGGCCTGGTTAAGGCAGGGTAGCCAGCCTAGAGTGATATGGGTGAGTAGTGGACTACAGAATGTTATGCTCCAATTATAATTATTAAACAAAAAAATAGCAAAATAACCCTGTTGTCATTAACAGACAACTGACTTCTATTAAAAAGTTTTCAAGGAAAATCCAAAGAATGTGATGTTTTGGACTTTAACCTTTCTCACACGTTTATTGATACTGATTCCTAGATTTCCATTGTGACTTTAATGTAAAAGTGACCAGGGTTTTTATTTTCCAACATGAAACCAACATGATAAATGTAAAAGGGTGCATGTCTGAAAGGGGCTTAATTTTGTTTATTCACCAAAAGGCTCACTATAAAGACAGAGACCATTTGTATTTTTCTAAACAGGAATCTAAAGGTATATGTGGCAGTGCACCATTTGTGTCTTCCTCTCTGTGGTCAAAATCAGATGAAGGAGGTCATTTCATCAAATGTTAGATCTATTTTTCAAGTCAAGTCAGAGAGCTGTGAATCACCATCTGAGACTAGAGGAGCCAGACTCCCAGATGTGTTAGATTTGACTCGAGCAGACATAACAAAAGCCTCTCGCCATTAAGATTTACAGCTTAAACATTTTTGCATGAACGCCAGAATGAGTTGTATTTCAATTTATTGTCTTGGATGGCCAAGCTCCTTCTCTGTTTTGAATTTGTGGCACCACATTGCTGAAGCTATCCGTGAGGTTGGCATGGTACAGAAGCCTAAGTTATAAAAGTATAATTGGAAAGGAAGAAAAAAGTTCTTGAAGTACTTGATGTAAAAGACGGCACTAAATGAGTTTCAGTTTATTCCTTTGCTTGAGCTAAAGAAACACAAGATTTAAAAAAATGTCATTAAAACCTTTGAATGCAGCACACGATTGCAAAGGAAAATTACTTAATTAATTGGTGCTTTTTTGAGTGAACATTCATACTGCTTCTGCTCTTGAGGCGAGATAAGCATACGATATCATCACTTGCAGTGCCCCTGTAATATTAAGCCTGGACTCCCTTTTGGCCCCACTAACTATTGCAAATATTTTCAATGAATGGCCATTTTATATTCATTAAGGGGTCCCTTGACCTCTTACCTCAAGATATCTGAAAGAAAAAGGCTTCTATAGTTACCCACAAGTTTCCCCTTTACATGCATGCCTGCTTTATGCTTATCCCATGCAGGGATAGCAACAACATTGCTGCTTATGAGACATAATAGAGCATGAAAATGTTCTAAGCCCTTATACACTCTATACACTATACACACTTTATTACAAATTTATGACAAGAAAAACTTGACACAAAGTACTGCGTCTAAAAATAATCTCCAGTTTCTCAGCTTTCAGATTATGCGCACCACTTTTATGTGGCATATATTGTTGACCTGCTACGTCCTCATTTACATCCATGCTGCTCGTGAGCAGCCAGTGCGAGTTTTACAATTTAATGTCCTGGAGCACTGTTTTATTTTATTATCTATGCTGTAACGAAAAATATCCTTTCTAGATAATGGGTCTGGCAGAAAGTGGAATTGATCTCAGTGCTGATAATTCCAGCAATGTTTTGTCTCTAATCATCATGGACATAATCGACAGTGAAGGCATCGATCGTTGCAAAAAAACGGGTTGCTCTTGAGGTGAAAAGTTACATTAAAAAAAACGACTTAATCCCAGGATAGTATTGTTTGTATCACCTTTAATCCAAAACACAAAAGTAATTCCTAGTGCTCCGTGACAGCGTGGACAACATGGACCTCCAGTTTCATCAGTCTGTATCAGTTTGACTGACAGTTGTTCTCAACACTGAGGCTTCATCTTGATAGGTAACAGTGCACTCAGGCTTTCTGTTTTATACACAGGCAAGGTTGAAAAGAGCAGCTATTCTATTGACAGCTGGTAAATATTTTATGGAGCTGTTCTGTGTTGTCTGACAATTCTCATATGTCTTCATCTTTAGAGTATGTTGTACAAAGAAAGATTTTAAGAG
Source organism: Echiichthys vipera (assembly GCF_963691815.1). NCBI lineage: Eukaryota > Metazoa > Chordata > Actinopteri > Perciformes > Trachinidae > Echiichthys > Echiichthys vipera. The sequence continues at coordinate 17,582,967 of NC_139832.1, forward strand.
CTTTGTTCCAAAATGATTTATCTGCTGTTTTAAAATTCGGACTGTTGGCACACACGTTACGATTTAGGAGCCATCCATTTATTAGATTAGAAATATTTGCCTATGAAAGTGGTACTTTATGAGAACAAAGTCATTTGAGTTATGTAGGTTTTTAAGCATTTTGCCTTTTAAAAATGATAGATACACCTATTCTAATTCAATTGTCCCGCATAAGTTTTCTCATTTCTCACATTTTTTTTAAAGTATAGGGCTGGAATTTACAATTATTTCCATTATGGATTATTAATTCATTCTTTTTATCGATTAAGATTAAAGATTTAGATTTTATGGATTATGGATCAATCATTATGGATTAAGTTATCGATTATTGTTTTTCACATTTTCACACTAATCAACCAATTGTTTTAGTCCTATCAAGTATACTTTCTTCCCCAGTTCATTAATCATTAAGTTTATAAAATATCAAATTTTGAAAAGAAATGGCTATTACAATGTCCCTGAGCAAAAAGTGTCATTTTTAAATAGCTTGTTTTGTCTGACCACCAGTCCTTAATCCAAAAATGTTCAATAACAGAGCAAAGAAACAAATTTCATTCATTTCAGAGGCCGAAATCAGTGTGTTCTGCATTTTGATATGGGAGAGGAGAGTATTTTCGATTGACTAATAGGCTAATCAACTAATTGTTTAAGTCCTATCAATTATTTATTTCCCAATTAACTACAAACAGTAGTATGTTTTGTTGTTTTCTGACAGTCGAAATTTTAGTAATTATATGAGGATGGTGGAATGGTGGTCTGACCTCAGTCTTGGCAATATGATGACGGCTGCAAAGGTCTGAAGTTTGAACAGACGGACTCCTTTGAAAGAAAAGCTATTTCAGTGCGATGACAGGACCGATTTGTCACTTCACAAGGAGTTGGAGATGACATCGATTAGATGCATAACTGATACACAGAAAGCAAAACAAAGTGGAGGTATAACTCAAAACCTGTCAGAGAGATTTTTCATTTCTTCTTTAGTGCAAAGTCGAAAAAGCTCAAATTATAAAAAGCTGGAGATTTTACTCTTATAATAAAATCCATCCCTCAAACAATAATTTGATTTAAAAATGCCATTATAAGTTATATTCTGCAACAATGAAAGCAAATTTCTCTGTGTGTAAGTATGCATATAATTTCACTTTGTAATTCCTTCCAGACATTGATTTTGGTGAGAAATGCAGCTGCTCAGCTCAGAACAACAAGTATTCAGAGGGCAATAAAAACTATCGCCTGTTCAGCAGCATATTAGTGTGTTCACTGGGTTTGCTTGTTCTTGGAGGAGGAAAAAATGACTATCCAAATATTTTTCAGATGACTGAGTGGTTTATGATTGAGTCTTATAATTGCTGATGTTAAGTGACACCCCATTGCTTTCAAGATGGGTTTTAAAGCTTTGCAACTAGCAACACTAGAGGCAATTAGAAGGACATGCTTCCCTGAATGAGGGAGAGCACTCGGACAGCCACTCATCAGGGGATTGGGGGCTGATGTTGTGTCTGACTTTTTGTAAAGGCTGTGTCAGCATCGTATGTCCCAATCACATGAAGGGATCGATGTGGGGCATCCTTACCAGCCTCCCCCGAGTGTAGGCCCACTTTTCAAACGTGTACTTGAATAACAACAATTAAGAGCAGCTAAAAACAGGTAACAGCTCATTTGGGGATTTAACTCTCCCAATTCACCTTTCTTCTTCCTTTCTGACCTTTTGAATTTAACCAAAGCAAAAGAAGAAACTGCACTCAAAAGTGGCATTTTATGATTGGTTGAGTCATTAGAACGCAACAAGATGCACGTGGCTTTAAGCAGCATCCATTTTATGACCAAAGGACATGCAATGATCTGCAGGGATTTGCACAATTCCCCATGCCTCTGCTGACCTCTATAGTGCACTTAATCAGGGCTTCTGAGGATAGCTTGACAACCACTTCCACTCACTGTAGTACCATGGGACTACATGGCACCAGCTGCAGAACACCAATTCATATCCTGGGCTATATTTTTGCATACAAACCTCATTTCATTTTGAAAACATCATTACAAATCCCCTACAATAGGAGGTTTCCTAGCTCTAGAGGCCTGTGCTATAGAAGGGAGAGGGATCTAAGAGAGAAGAAATGGGGGGAAAAATACAAAATACATATACAAAAATACAGACAAGCCTTCTTAAAATGTAGGTATTTTGTATATTAAAAATCACATCTGTATCAGATACCCTGCAGGTTTAATGGTGGACCGATCATCTGAATCTCTGAGAGGAGGGAGGAATATTTAACAGTAACAGAAAAGGGAACTTGAGAAGACATTTATAACCTGTAAGGAGGTAGAGGTATGACGGGATGACAAAAAGTCACTTGTATTATTAATGAGCCCAGCTGCATGGACAGTTCAACTCAATCCATGACCTGGACCTCTGCATGGCCCCTGACAACGTACTCTGCAGTCCACGGACAGGACACACACCTGGAGGTGAAACTCCCATCTTTGTCCAGCCACTGCAAAAAATGAATGATCTGTTTAAAGTAGGAAAGACTGTCTGATATACAGTCATTATCAGAGACATTTTCTTGTGACTAAGTGCTGTCAGCGAACAATCCACACAGCTTCTCTGCTTTGCATTCATTTATCGTGACCTCATTTCCTTAGAACATTTCTAACTACTCAATATTTAATAAGAGTTGTAAGAGAAATGTATAATATTTACTCTCTGGTGGGTGTGTTCCATATTAAAACAGCAATCCTAGCAAAAAATTCATCACAGCTCTTTTCGGCTTTTATGGTTTTGTGATGTTTATTTTCAAATGTATAGTTATTGATTCACATGTAGTGCAAATATGATTTAGTGATTTACTAGCTATGAGTAGTTAGTTATTTCCTCCAAACACTCACTAAGACCACATGCAGACGCACAAACACACTCATTATATCGCGGCTATACATACTTCCTCGTGGCTGATCATAATTCAGCCCAATTCCCACACAACCTTCCTCAGGCCCATCCTCCTTTTGACAGAGACTGTCCCTAATCAGAGCTCCCTCCTCCTGCTGCAAGTGGCCATGTGTCCCAGAGCATCACCTGCCAGCTGAGACGGCACAATACCCATGGTGCTCCACGGGAGCACCTCTTGCTTGCCCGGTCAGCGGGCGAACGTGCATCGTCAAGATGACATGGCCATATGTTCATACCCTTCGTTTCCCCCCACTCCGGAGAGATTCTCTATCACTTCATCCGTGGTGTGAACTGTCATTTTTCCTGTGGTGTGCGTGTCTTTCTGTGTGATTCATGGCATTCTGACACTTTATCAACATAATTGCGGAAGCTGTCACGATGGCCCCTGAATCCCCTTTCAGTGATTGTGTGACCTAATTGATCCACCGCTTTATGTGCATATTGACCCAAGTATGCACTGTACTCAGGGGAGACACTTAGGCTCTTTGGCTGCCATGTAACATCAGGAATCGCCAGAGCAGAGAAGAAAGACAGAGTATCACAGTTACAGCATGCCCCATACACACAAGCTGTGCTGAAACTTCAGTGACAATACTGGTTTGTCTTTATGACTGTAAATGTTACAAAAACAACACAGTTCCGAATAAGTTACTCGCCAGACTTTCAAAATGTCATTGTAGTTTTAACAAACATTTGGACAGTTTTAATTTAATTCTGATCTACGATAAGCACTGAAAGTGTTGCTGAACACAGCTGGGAGGTGGCCATAAAATGCCACAATTCCCAGAGTAGCCTGGAGTAAGCCATTCTGCTATCTGTTGGCACACTTAACCCGGACCTGTCCTTTCAACAAATGTATATAGGAAATGTAATAGAGCTGCACATTTCTTATCAATTAATCTAGTTTTCCATTAATTAGTCTATAAATTAAATTATATGAAAAATGCAGATCACAGTTGCCATGTCTTTAAATAGACTGTTTTTTCAGATAAGCAGTCAGTCAAAGATATTCAGTTTTCCAGTCATGTTAAAGAGAAGAGTAACTAAAAAATTTGTAATTTTCACTAGATAAATTACTTGAATTAGTCGATTTTCTGGAATTGATTTACTTGCATGCAACTGACAACTATTTTTATTATCTATGAATAATTTTCACTGCTAGTTTTATCTAACCAACAGACTAAACCTATAGATAGAAAACTAGACTGTATAAAACATGGACATAGTCTCCATGACATCACCCACAGGTTTAAGATGCATGTGTACTGCATAAACACAGTTTTCATCTCATTCCTATGTGTACAAGGCATGGCATTTTCTCTTGAGCCCATCAGTTCATTTGTGGGATTGACATGACATGGCTGCTGTTTGTCTATTTCTATGTTTGTACAGTGTGTATCCTAAAAGAAACTGCAGGACGTGTCTTGTTGACAGAACAACCTCTGGACAGGCGGTGTAGAGAGGAGATTACATTAACTCTCACAAGGATGCTAATAAATGAAGAGACAGAAACAGAGAGCGAGATTATGTTTAAGAGAGAGAAAGGGACAGAGAGAGAGAGAGAGAGAGGATTTTAAAAGTCATTAAATGCAGGGTAATTTCACCCGTGACGGAAGTTGAGCGGAGAAGTAACAGGAAGTCTTTTCCCCCAAGAGGAAACCAAGTCTTGTTACTGTAAAAGCAACTGACCTTGTGGCTTCTGTCGGGATGGAATGCATGCAGAGTAGTCAGACAGAGAGATAAACAGGAGCTACAGTATAGAGGATCACCCTCTAGTGCATACACACAAGCTCTTCCTCCCTCTCGCTCGCCCACTGACTCAGTATCGCTTCCTCCCTCACTCACTCTCTCTCTCTGTCTCCCTCTCTCTCTTTCTCTCTCTCTCGCACACACTCTCTCTCTCGCACACACACTCTTGCACACACACTCTCAGTCGCTGTGCTCTGACGGACGGGGATACACTGCCAAGGAGGACTTGGGGGCGAGAACAGAAGTGTTTCTTTTCTTCTGTGGTGTGTTTCTTTCTCTTCCGCCTGGCTTCCCTCATGAACTGTTAATTCCAGTCCCGGTCCCGATGATGAGGTGGATCTATTTGTGAGGAAGGCGCAACAAAGGAAGAGGAAACAAGGAGCAACAGGGTGGTAAATTTTGCGAGCAGGAGTGAGCAAGAGGACCCTTTCTTTTTCTCCAGGCTCGAGCAAAGGTTAGTGAGGAAAGCCGCTCATCGTTAAAACAAACACTGCCTCCTGCTATTGTTTCATTCTCTGTTATTTACTTTGTTATCTCTAACAAGACATTTCCTATTTAAAGCTTTTCATATTTATGTGCTTTCCATCCCTCAATGTCTATTAATGCTTAAATGAAATGCCCTCACAGAGCAGTTTTCTAAATTGAGAACAGTTCTCAAAATGAAAAGTTCATTAGTAACATTTATTTTTCACAAGTCCCCAGGTTCGTTACTGAAGTTCGACTCTAGGTCAACCCAGCTGGATAATTTCCCAAAAGTGTACAGTATGGTTCTCAGGTGGAGTCTCTCTCTGGTGAGGTAGCAGCGAGTGAGCTGCAGGAAAAGGCGAGGACAGCTTGCTGTCATCAGCCTTCACTTTACACAGGAGGCAATTAAGCGGAATTGGCAGCCAACGCTGCCGGTAACTTGGAAACAGGAGTGCTGGAGACGCATGGTGGCACATGATAGGATTTAGAGGAATAGAGGAGCAGAAGAGGAAGGAGATTCCCTTTGTTCATTCAAACAAAAGCCTGCTGCTCATCTGTGAAAAAATCCTGCTCTCTCCTGGGTGTCTGTGTGAAAACTGGCCCAGGGGCAGCAGTTGTAAGCTTTTACGGTTTCGCACTACAGTGAAAATTGTTCAGAGTGCGTGCATTATGTGCATAGAAAGTGTGTTAGTGTGCTATGTACGTGGCTGTATGCGTCTTCATGCATGCACATGGAGAATACTCTTGGGTTTTGGGTGTATATTGGAGATAGAGTGTCTTAGTTGAGCCTTCAATTAATTAAGTGGAAGAAATTATTCATGCTTTAAACTAGTCAGAATCAGGAACATAGGGAAACTTCCTTTAAAAAAACATCATTGTCCATACTGTGAATCTTTATTTTGATTCCTAGATGAACCATTGTGTAATTTCTGTATTGAATGGATGAGCAGTTGTGTACACGATGAATGAGCTCCCGAGGGACTCTTTCTTTGTTCAGGCTCTATTTATTTACAGTATGTGTTCGAAAAAATTGTTCATGACCAACCAATGAATACCTATTCTGCTCACCATTTATTATAAAGCCTTCTCGCAGCCATTTTTCAGCGTGGTTAGGATAAGTGTGCCTGGAGACACTGAGGTTGGCCTCTGGCCTCCTGGGAACACAGGCCTCACACGCAGGGTGATGAATGGCAACGTTTTTTTAGAAGATTCATTGTTGGGCAGGAGTGAGGGGAAATTTAATTAAAAAGGTTTTAAAAGGGAAAAAGAGCATTGCTTTCTCAGTGTAAACACAGGTGGAGGCACGTTGGGCAGTTATTCTGAACTGTGTGTATTTTGACACAAAAGAGAGAGATATTGCAGAAGCCAAAGCCTTACTGTCCATTAATTTAAATGACAGCAAAGTGTTGGTCTATATTCAACAGGATGTGTTTATACAAAAACCCCTGAAGTGAAAGATTTGCTTTTTAAAAGGATCATTACGCAGCATATCAGCACGGTGACCGTTGCCGCTTTGTGTTTAGTCTGGAATTTGTTTTTGTCACGTAATCTCAGTTACTTCCATAGCACTGACATTAGCGAGGTCACGACAGTTGGGTCTGGCCATCAGTCATCAGTAGAGGGCTGTTTCCTGTGTCACCTTGTCACACACAAACACACGCATAGTTATAGTCAGTACATCAACGGCTCGCTGACTTTCCATACTGGGAGGAGTCATTGACATTGAGAGGGTGTTAATGTCTGCTTGGTGCACACAATTACTCTTGCACATACAGTATACACACTCACATTCCCCCCGAGGCATATGTACTAATACACATATGCATGCACAAAGGCAGAACAACACACACACTCAAACCAGGGGAGGGGAGCAGGGAGAGGTGGAGCACGGAGAGGCGTCGTGACCAGTAGCTTGGCAGAAGCCCTCAAGGTGAAAATTTTGAGTGAGGAACATTGCAAATTCTAAACAGATAGAAAACTGGTGTCATAAATGCAGAATAGCTGGCGGTACCAGATGCAGACAATCTTTTGGCAAAGGAAGAGTTTTTGGTGCCTGACTCTCAAACATAAAAGTCAGAGGCGAGGAGCTGAAATGAATACAACTGTGGTATCTCACGAATGGGGGCTCGTATCATGGTTCAGATTAAGCAAAAAGAACCCCCCCCCCCCCAAAAAAAAAAACAGCATTCTCAAAGCTGCATATACTGTCACTGCACACATATCACAATCTAGCCATATATCTCAAGAGTGCAGACAGAGCAGGTTATTTAGGAGAGAGCACAAACCGAAACTGTATTTCAGAGTCTATTTTTTGGTCACGGTGAGATTGAAGTGTGTCCCCAGTTCATGACGCACAAAAAGAAAAACATTTTAAATGGATATTTAACGTTTTTTCAGCCAAGTAACTGTATATTCCCATATTTCTTCAAATTAAAAGAGTAATATACTAACAGATAGCTAATTACCTAATAAACATTACCATTCTACTAAATCTGTATATGCCATTTACCAGCTCTTTATCACTTATGTACAGATACACAACAGTTTCACAAACAATCTATTATTTTTAACTCAGCAATAACTCTTATATAAACCCTCCACCCACTTAAATCTGAAACAGAACCAAAGACTGATAAAAAGTGCAAACAAGATATCCATACTCTAAGTGAACAGTTACTGATGTCTTCTGACCCGCGGTTTGGTTGTGTAATGCTTATTATATCAAAGTAGAGCTGAAAACCACACTGCCACCTGTTAAAATGGAGCTCAATCTATAGGTGGACAGGGCCACATGATCGCAACTGAAGGGATGATTTAAAAAACTAGCACACCCTTTCCACTACCCTTTTATTAAGGAAGTTATCATTAGGGCTGTTAAAAAAAATGTAATTAGCGCTGAACCTGTTTTTCGATGAATCAATTACTTTTTTAGTCACCAAAAAAAGTCACAATTCACTCGAGATGCGGTTTTCAAATTTTTGCTGTCCAACCAACAGTCCAACACCTAAAGATATTCAGGTAATCATCATATAAAACAGGGAAAACCAACAAATGCTAACACTTTAGAAGTTGGAACCAGCTAGTATTTCATGTTTCGCCCGATAAATGCCAGTCAATCAATTGCTAAATTGTTGGCAATTCATGTTTTGACAATCGAAAATCGACTTTCAGCATCATTTATCATATGGTGTTTAGTTGGGCTTAAATATTACACATTTATCCGTGAGGCATTTTGTATGACTGTTTCTCTGCTAACCATGATGCGATTAATTATGCTATCATGATATGAACACAAATATTTTCTTCCATTGGAGTCCAGATAACGTACTGGTTGCAGGCCAACCGTATAGTAGTTTCAATCGAAACTCTCAGAACACTGAGTTCAGGTGGACTCAACTACAGTGTCTTGATTTGAAGTTTGAAAAAAGTGTTTACGTGAATAGCTCAACAAACTGCCAGTGAAATCCCCTGAAGACATCGAAATATTTCTTCTAATATTGGTTGTAGGGTTGTGTGCTCTTTGGAGTATTATCCTTTTGTTGTATTTTAAACCAGAGAACCAGTGGTGTTCAAAAACCAGCTTAAAAGCTCAAAGTGCAGCACTGAGATACTTCTGTTTGCACATCTGAACAGAACAAAGGCTTTTATCTGACTTTCTGAGCGCATTGGATCCCCTCATCCACCATTCCCCCTCCAAACAAATTATATTGAACAGTTTCCAACTGAGAGTTTGAACTGATTAATAACACCAACAGCAGCAATGACAGTCGAATAATTACATTTTCCAACCCAAAATAAGCAGCAGCATGTAGTCACTCAGTGTGCTCTGAAGTGTCTTGTTTTCCGATCTGCGGTGTAGAAAACTCTGCATTCATTTACTTTATCTAGTCAGTCATCGGGACATCTCTCTCCGCAGGGTTCATATTGAGTTCCCCGGCCCTGGGCTTGGCTCTGTATTTGTGTGTATGTGGGTGTAAAGTATATGTGTCATTTTATGTCTGTTTAACTTGTTAGAAAGAAAGAGTTAAAAAGAGAGCAAGATTGTGTGTATACTACTGTATGCGTGCATATGGTTACAGCTGTGTGGGTGATAATATAAATGTGTGTCTATAGTTGCGTGAATGTGTGAGAGAGAGAGAGGCTGACAGAAGCAGGTGCCTCGATGAAACATTGACGTTGCCTTTGATGCCGGCTTCTCCGCCGTATCAGATTCCACCAAACAGATGATAATCTAGCAGAGGACTGTACAGCGAACCACGCACACACACACACACACACACACACACACACACTGTCCCTACTCATCAACTGTAAAGACTTGCACTCCCTCCATGTGTCCCCTGTGCACAGTGCTGTAACCATTAGGTGCCAGAGGCAGAAAGCTAGCTTTAGCACTTCATGCTGTTATACTGTCAATGCTAATATCAGTAGCCCGCTCCATGTGGATCCATGTGTCCCGCCCCTCTGGGCGTACTTTAACACCTCTGTAACAGCAAAACAAGCCAAAAATCTCTCTTTGTGTGCTGCTGATAAGCAGCCGGTTAAATGTATTTACTAAATCTAAATGTTGATACGTCGAGATATATTTATTTTCCTCCTCAGTGTGTGTATGTACATTGCTTTGAGCTTCGATCTTCGTTTTTGGGGTTGGGGGGTGGAGAGTATGTGTGTGGGGGGTGAAATCGGCGTCAGGAAGGCATATTTTCTCCTTTTGTGCAACGGCTGAATAACATACAAGCTGTTAAAATTCAGACATAGATTCACCCAGTGGCTGTGTTGAATATTAATGCACTTTTGTGTGTGTGTGTGTGTGTGTTTGCGTGTGTGTGTGTGTGTGTGTGTGTGTGTGTGTGTGTGTGTGTGTGTGTGTGTGTGTGTGTGTGTGTGTGTGTGTGTGTGTGTGTGTGTTTGAGCATGCATTACCAACGGGAAGGAAAATAACATTGATTCAGACTCCTTTAAGGCTTTTGTAGTATTGACCCAGCTGAAACATGAATGATTATTCAGAAAAGGAGAATTTAATACTTGGGGAAATCAGGGGTTGGGTCTATTATGCAAATGTGTGTGTATACTTATTGTTCATTTCCATGCATAAAAAAATCAGCTCCATCTGCGTATTGTGCCCCTTTCAATGTAATAAGACCTTAAAAATGTTTTATTGAGAAAGGAAAGTCAAGGGTCTTTTCTAAAGGATGATTTTGAAAAAGGGAAAGCACTCAGGATAACCATAATATTAACATATTGACATTGAAGTATTTATGCATGACCCCACTCTGTCAATTCTCATTATTCGGTGTGTGACCTATGACCAGAGCAACTATTCCACATGGCCTCCTCTTTGACTTGTGTTTGTTGATCAGTGCTGTGACTATGTGTGACTAATAATGAGTGGACAATCAAGTACGCATATAAATCTTTGTTGTCGCAGAGGAAATTTTAAATATTTTGTCATGTGTTTGAACCTTTATAAACATCACGACTGTAACAACAAATATTGTCTGCTGGTCGTGATGACAATGTACTAGAAAAGCAACCAAACCTGCACAAATCTAAACTGCTAAGATGTGAACGAACCTCATTATATTTTAATCTTTTATTGTGAATTCACACCACATAGAGCAGCTCACACACATGCATAACAAGACTCCTTTCAAGTGTAGGATATTATATAGCATATACTGCATCAACATGAGACCTATGACCAGAGCAACTATTCCACATGGCCTCCTCTTTGACTTGTGTTTGTTGATCAGTGCTGTGACTATGTGTGACTAATAATGAGTGGACAATCAAGTACGCATATAAATCTTTGTTGTCGCAGAGGAAATTTTAAATATTTTGTCATGTGCGGAGCCAATTCTAATGACTTGTATGTAGGTAAGTAGGGATGGGAAAATAATGATTTGAAAAAAAATCTGAATAAGTGAATTGTGGTAAATTCCCATTATCGGAATAATCATGAAGGGCACAAATATCCTCACGAGGGACTTGACCAGCAGTTGACTTTTTCCTCTAACTGTAACATTAATTTGGCCACAGCCCATAATAGTTAATAATCAAGTAATATTTATTTTATCTTACAGAAAATTCATCTTCTCATTTGATGTAGCCTATTAAAAGAAGAAGCAGAGAGTGAAACTGAAATGTCCGTTGCATGGTCGGGGGAGCAGTCACTGTGTTAAATTGCCTGAAACCAGAGCCGGCTGCTACAGTATAACCACACAGATAATCGTGATGTGAAATTTTCATATCGTTCCATGTCTATACTCAAGACATAGAACAGGATTACTAGTTAAATTGTATATAATGTAAATCGGGTGCTTTTAGTAAAAATCAAAACACAGAAGGTACAAAAAAGCAGGACAACATCAGTGGAGTAAGCTTTATGCCTGTAAATCCAAAGCAGACTAGACTAACTGAATCTTCTGCACTCAACAACGTCCATATAAAGCCATATGACTGACTGACCTCCCTTGCTGAGGTGTAGGAACAGATCAGATTCGAGTGACAGCAGAGATGCACAGTGAGTGGACGAAGGGTTAAACAACAGTGTCAGACACTGGCTGTTGATTTCAGAGCCGGAGGTGCAGCAGAGCCTCTGTCACTTTAGCTCAGCCGTGCAACATAGAGAAAAAGCTTTTATCACCAGATAAAAGGAGCATGTCAAGGTAATGGCTTAAATGCATCTACAGCATCAACAAGAAGTGGCAAGTGAGAGGACTGAAGGAACAGCTGGGTATGCAACCTTTGGATGAGCAATAAAGATGCTCCTTTTTAAATTGCAGGAAAAGTTTGTATATAACAAAATAACTTAATGGCCCAATATGGACTCTTTTTTTAGCTCTTTGGGTCTTCTCCCAAAGGAAATATCTGGCGCTGTAGCAGCTAAATACTCCAGTATGTTCACCAACTAGTTGCTAGCTTCACTGAGAGCTTTTTCACTGAAACAGTTGCCTGCTGCAGTATAAAAACGACGATATAGGAGCGAGAGTGAACTTCAACAGTAAAGTTGGGGGGCAGACAGCTAAACAATGAGTTGAAACTGTGTAAAGCCAAGGGGCACTACTTAGTTTGTAGACCTTTAATTTGAGATTATTTTGTCACATTGATCTGCGTTAGTTTAGGCATATTCATATGACGTTCTGAATGATTTGACTTGTAGAACAGAATGAGGGACAAACCTTTTTACAGCTTTAAAATGCACATAAAACCTCTGTTTATTCAACAATATTTGTATCAAACAATACATCTTCCACTTAAAGGGTCTGATAGACGACCAAACTATGTACAGATGAGGCCTCTGAGCTGAGCAGTCATGGGCATATCTCTAGGGTTTGTTGTCATGCATTATTTCTGTTTTCTCTTTTTAACAGTGGTACACCTCATTGTTAAAACAGAAGATACAGTGATGCTGCTGTTAGTACGAAGCAAGAAAAGCATTAATGTGGATGAAAGCTGTGTGTGTCTGTGAGGGCATGTGGAAGATTGGGCTTTTGTCTCTTAAGTCAGCTACCACAGACTTCTGCTTTGCATACTGTAATGGCACACATCAGAAAGGTCTCATTACAGGGACCGTAAGCTCAACTGCTGTGTGTCTGTGTGCTTGTGTGAACATTTGTATACATTGTACCACCAAACATATACATTATGTACCCAATGTGATGACAATGTGTTTTTAAAGACACTATAATCCACAAGTCATTATGGGCTCAAATGACTGTAATTTTTTTTTTATTCACCATGTAATATAATGGCTCACTATAATCCCTCTCTCCACTAATGACTAATAATTTAAATAGACACGATAATCACATCCACATATTATCTGTGAATAACAGCAGGTAACTACATTCTGCTTCGTTTTCCTAATAAAAAATCATTCCAGTTACATAAATCAGCTCAATTGAGCCTTTTTAGTAGAGACTTCAGAGCACTTAGCACAAATGTATAATATTAAAGCTTTCAGGGAGCTTTTCAGGACATAAAAGGAAGTTATTGTTCACAGGAGATCCGCCAAACATATGCAAACCTAAACTGAGTTCATTCTCTGTGGGTCAAAACCAGGACAAACTCATTAATGAGGTGCAATCCTACTACGACGGCCAGTCAACCAACACTTCCAGTAATGATTGCTGGAACGGCCTACAAACCTTGCATTTTAAGTTTTTTTCTAACAGGCTAACAGGCTGCCAAAACACTATTAGTGTTTGGAATTGGGGCAGTGTGGGGTATTATCCGTTCTCATCTGGGGTATTCTTGGCAGTACAGTGTGACCGCTGCCCTCTGTGACCTCAAGGTGTTAGAGAGCTCTTAGGGTCTCTGGAGTGTATCTGCCATGGCTATTTTTGGGCTACGTTGCATGGGGTTTGGTCTGGGGTGTTAAACCTCTTAAGACAGACTATTGTTCAGGAGTGTTATCTGAGAGTAAACTCACACCCTACTCTGTTTTCAGCCACTTTTGGATCTGACACGCTCAAGTTTTTTGATCCAACTTTTATTTCTATTGATATTTTCAGGCGGTGTGGGTTGACATGGACGACATAATTCTTAGAAAGAAACAGGGTCTTCTAATGAAATATTATAGGTTCAATCTTATAGGTGCATATACTTTTATATACTATTTACCTTTTTATAATTTTTCCAGTATTTTATATTTATTTTATAATCAAGTCTTAAAGTAAAATGTAAGCTTCCTCATACACTATATTATAGTCGTGTTGTTGGAGGTTTTGTCTGCAGCCAGTCCTTTGTGTATTTTTGAGATATTCCTGTCATCTGTGTCATAAATGTATCCAGGATTTTACCCAGTTAAAATGTGGCAAAAGGACAATCAACTTAATGTTAATGAACAACGAATAATGTTCATTATTTCTTTTTACCTTGCATGGCAGTTAATTTCTTGGGAGACCACGCGACAATTGTGGGATCATGTAATAACACAAATCCGTCTTGTCAGGCAATGGCAGTCATAAAGAGGTTGGTGTAGATGCTGCAATAGCATCAGTTATATAAGAAGAGGAGAGTATTTCTTCATTAAAAGAAGAGCAAAGAACAACATTGAAGGCTTCCCTCAATGGAAAAAGTGTTATCTCTCTCCTCTTCTCCCAACTAAGCAGCAGCCCGTGAAAGAAAGATGGTTCATCCAGTCACCTGCCTGGTATGTTCTGAAAGTGCTTCCCTTCCCAGTTTCCAATGACATCTTCTCAGGTGGTGGTGTGTGACAAGCCAGGTTATATAAATATAAAGGTTTTCCATTTTATTATACACCGAATTAGAACTAGACCTCACATAAGTATTTTTACTATATAAGGCGTGTTTATTGTTGGTTTATTAAATATTGCAAGATAACTGTTGGATCACTCAGAACATTATATTTTTGCCAACTTTAGGTGTGGTGTTGCCTCACAACTGTGGTGGTCGGTTTAAACATAGAATATTTATGCACACCATAGGGGAGACAAAAATTACTGTGTCTAAGCTGCAGTTTTATCATGCATAACTGTCCCATGTCATGAGTTTCTCATTCTTCATTTTTTAAATTCCCACCAGGCTATTTGTTTGTGGGTAGAAGCTATTTTAAATCCCGGGTCAGGCGCATGATGACGGGGAACGTTTCCAAGAGAAACCAACTGAGCCCAGAGTGGGGTGTTAAAGCAAATCCAAACAAACAATGCTGGCTTGTGTCTGGGAGACACTGTCCTGTCTGTCTGCATCACAAACACCCAATAGTTGATAGGATATGTCTCCCAAACCCCAGAGCCAAAACAAGTCCGGTTACTCTGTGTGAGTTACTGTCCCACGACCAAAGGAAAGCTGTATTTGAGTGCAAAAGTGCTGATGCGTTGACAGATGAGGTCTCTGTGTAGCCTGCAGGCAGCTCAAACCTTGATGGAGCTGTGAATGTTGGGAGCTGTTGTGGAACAATTCCTGGAAGGTTTCCTGTGACCTTAAAAGTGATTTAACTGTGCGACGGCTACAGTATCTGTAGCATTTAGCAAAATTGAGTCGTTTGATCAAAGCAAAACTCTGAATAGTAGAGATGCTGTTCAGGGCCAGCCAACTCAAATCAAATGTAGGGCTGCAACTGAACCTTATTTTCATAATCAAGTAATACACTGGTTCACAGGGATTCATCAATGAATGTTTAATCTATAAATATCAGAAAATTGGAACAAATGTCCAAAGCGACATCCTCAGATTGTTTGTTTTGTCTGACCAGCAGTCCAAAAGCTAAAGGTTTCCAGAAACACAAACATATCCAGAACAGTTACTAAATGATCCTTTTGATCAGATTTGTTTGTCAACTGCTGTTTCAAGGTCAAGAATGAACTTTTAATTTCAACTTTTACGTTAACATAGGTGCGAAGTGCTTAGAAAATTGTTAACTACTATTCAGTGGCGTCGGCTGATCTGCGCAGAATATTCCATATATATATTTATATGTACTCAAAATATTCTGCGCAGATCAGCCGACGCCACTGAATGCATTTGCCATGAATGAATGAATGAGTGCACTACAGCTGTAGCATTGACTGATTTGACTGCAGAAATGTGGGTGGCCAGCTGGCTTGGCCGGTTACGCACATTGGCTGGTTACAGTGAGCCGGTTACCATGGTCCCTCACGCCCCTAGTAGAACATTTCACAATGGCACACAGTGGCTTGTGCTTGGGCGAAGCACAGTTTGTCCATCTCCGGCATACCCTTTCCTCTGGCAAAGTAAGTTAGTTTTTCACAATCAAATATATATATTTCCATCTTCAAATGTCTGTATTTTTTATGTTTGAATATATAATTAATTCAAATTAAGAATACTCATTGACTAATGTGACCCCTACATTTGCAGCATTGATACTTGTAAAACCCTGGTTGAATGTTTGAGTTATGATATTCCCTTCTCCCTTCTTTTTTATTTGAGTTTTTTTGTGGCTGAAGAGGCAAAACTAGCATTTCGCAAGAAAATACAAAAAAATTAGAGTTTCTTCTTGTGGTGAGATTGTTTTGTCAACTAAATATATTCGATTTACAACAATATTAAACCAAGAAAAGCAGCAAGTCTTCACATTTGAAAATCTAAAACTAAAGAAATGGTTGTTGATTAATTTCTTTTGTCAGCTAATCGATTCATCAGCTAATAGTTTCAGTGCTAGTCAGAAGAGACAGAAGCTAAGCACTCCAGTTGCTTTTCTTGTTATCTAAGAGGTATAATTTATTGATAGTTAACATTAAATATCCAGTCTCACATCAAGTGAGCTGGATTCATTCATACTCCATCACATGGAAACACGACCTTTGTAGATCTGCATTCTGCTAAATGGGGCTCCAAAGGAATCCATCCCCCAACTGACTTCGAGACTCTGATCGTATAATGAATTCAACTTATAAGACTCCAGTAGCTGTCTCATTAAGTGTCTCCCCTTCACTGCATGCATATATTTACTGCCAAGCAAAACAATACTGAGGAACGGATTGCCCCTGTTAAATTCTCATTTGGTCAAAGATAAACTCTTTCCTATCAGCTGATGTATGTTACTAATCACTGGGGTCGGTTGAAGTGTTATAATTACCCTTTCACCCTCTATATGTGTGGTCAAAACTTGAAAAACTATCAGGTTTCTTTTCCCATCAGCTCCATAGTTTTAATATTAGTTGCTTGCAGGCACATCAGCACAGTAGGCCTTTACTTCTACATTAGATTGTCCTAAAACAGGGGTGCCCAATTCTGGTCCTGGAGGGCCACTGTCCTGCATGTTTTAGGTTCTCCCTGTTCCTACACACCTGATCCTAACTATGTGCTCGTTATCAAGTGGCTGAAGCTTGTCACAGGTTTGAAAATTGTTAGAATCAGGTGTGTTAGAGCAGGGAGAAACCTAAAACATGCAGGACAGTGGCCCTCCAGGACCGGAATTGGGCACCTGTTTCCTAAACAATGTGACGCTGTGTTGCCACTACTACCAGGTATTGTGGAAGGTGCATATAAAAAGAATGTAATTAGAGTTATTTTTCTGATTAGGTCTGAGAATATTCTCAGACAGTCACCTCTATTATTTCCCAAAATGCCTTTGTGATCCAAATTGTTGATGAATTTAGGATGTGAGACAAAATAAAGCAGGAGGCTGAATGGTTTCCATAAACATGACAGCTCTCAGCAGGTGAAAACACAGCAAGACATATGTAAGTTACACAAGTTCCTCTCTCATCTCATCTTCTGTGTTAAGACAACAAACCATTACCAAGTAAAAGCAGAAAAAGACCACCCATGCAGCAAGGGGGCTGCACTGCACAATAGCTGAGCCCATTACTTTGCCGTACTGAACAAACTCTCCACAACAAGCTCCATGGCAACCCTACTGTTTTATTCTCCCTTTTAGATTGACTGTATTAATTTCCTGTACACTACATTGAATGCTAATTACTAGATGTTATATTCTTCTCCGTGTTTTCTGTGACGTAAATGTCTCCCAAGCAACATCAAGCAGCCAGACCAAAACATGTTGCTGCCTCTGGGCTTTATTTAGAATATTTGATCTGGAATATTTATTCAGGTGACTGATTATATAAACTAAAGAGGAACCTCTATTCATCAGTCAAATTTATGTGTAGCTCTGCAGCTCTGAGTTCTAATGGAAAGATACACTGTGCCTGTTTGTAGCATTTGTCCATTATGCCCTTACTTTTTATGGGTAGCTGTAATATGTTACCTAAATAATGAATTGACATTTTTCTTGTTACTTTAGCTGAGTAACTTTTTATGCATCTGTTTTGCTATTTAGATCATTGAAAATATACAATATGACATATTTGGCACTGACTACAGTAAGTTAAATTGTCTTATAACCTACAGTCACTTTGGTGAATTCTTTTCAGCTCCAGCTGTAGAAAAAGATGATCCTCCCTAGTGTTAGACATTGGTTGTGCAAGAGAAAACATTTTGCAGGGTTTTAGTTACATGTTAAGTTTGTCACAAGTGTGCATGGTTTATGTTCGTTTGTATACCTTTGTGTGGGATATACTGGTGTATCAGATCACTCCTCAGCATGGCATTCCCTCAGTTTAAGTATCATAAAGTTATAGGGCCAGCTCAGTACATCCCTATGAGTTTGAACCCTACCTTTTACCCAGTACTTACTTGATAGGTATAATTAATTATTGGAAAGGTCTTAATATTATGATATTTTAATTTTAAACAGTTCGGAATTGTTTTTATGTTGCGATGACAGTAACCCTTTGTCATGTAACCCCCCCCCCGCGCGCGCGCCGGTGAAAACGAGTACAATGAGTACAAATTTGATTACATTTTAGGAAATACAAGTAATATTTACATGTTTATTGATCGAATGATGGCAGAAAGATGACAGAATGATGTCAAAAAGATGCAGTGAGTTTGTGTGTAATTGAACCTTAGGTGGACAAAGCCTTGGCTGTTTTGTTTCACATAACCTACTTAAACGACAGTATATTAACGACATAGAAAGTGATCGTTGGGGTATGTGCTACTCTAATTTATGGCCAGTAGTTTCTCTGAAGGTGTGGCAGTGGTCTGCAGTCATGCAAGACTGTTTTAACATGTAAATACACAACTCAAACATCTGATGCATGCTGTACTTCATGTTTACCAACCATCCAGTTCACAGCCTCAGGCTGCCACTCTTGCATCATTGATAATTGCATAGCACACAGTGTGCCAGTGATGATCATTAGATCAGACTCTCCCAACATGGGCTCATACCCTAATGGAGCGTGATGGGGCTTCTGAATGAAACTCTTATGTCATCAAAAGTGAATGAAACCCAATTTATTATGATGACAGTCAAAGGGAGCATCAATTAGGCACAAGGCTAGTTGCAGCAGAATACCGATCAGTATTTGGAAGCAAGCCCATCAGCAGATTCAGATATGAGATGCAGCCACTTAGCCAACGCACTCTCATTCTCTATGTGAAGAGGGACTCTCATATCTAAACTGTACTTCACTCCGGATGCTCACAAATTTGTGTCTTTGAGGGTGATTGATAATGCACGTTAACACAGATTAATACCCAGTATAGCAACAGAGAGTGTATTTGTGTGCTCTAAGGAAAACACAAACCTAATCTTTAAGTACAAAAGGTGCATAAATATACAGCTACTATCATCCACAGGAGGATAAAGGTTATGTGAATCCTCCAAATGACAGACCTAAATGTTTCACCTAAAAATAAGCTGTACTTGAAAACATCTCAGATAACAGATACAGCAGGCCAAAAATAAATGATTAAATTATTTTTTAGAAAGCATGATACTGTGTCACAGACAATGTTTGAACAAAAGTAAGACTTAAACAAGAATGTTCATGAGATGAGGCACAGTGTGTAATCTCCAAATGGCCCAGAAATCTTCCACTGCACTTTCCCTCATCAAACCTCTGACAGATTTAGGTCTCCTGCTGAGTAGTGATGAAAAGTGTGCCGTTGGATTCACAGTGGTTGCTGCAGTAATTGGTCACTTACTATTTCCTTCTTTTTTCGTGCAACAGCAGTGAGTAACATGTAGACAAATAAACAAGCTCGGTGTGCTTTTGGTCCATATTTTAGATATTTCCTCACACTACTGTAACAGCCTTTACATTTACACTGAGCGCCGGTAACACTAGGTTGTCATGGTCTTTATGTATATTTTAGTTTGATCTCAGACAAACAGCGAGTAGCTCCATCTGTGTTGCACGCCTTATCAGCTGGGCAGTATGTTCTATTTTCAGTCCCAGGGAGTTAAGCACTGTGTACTATGTGTATTTACAGTCGATGTTCTGCTTCACTACCATCAGGCTCATTACACTAACCCTTCACATTCACTTCCTCTTTGCAAACAAGCCCGGCACTGCGATGAAGTGAACCTGTACAGCACGAGGAATGACAATGATTTGACTCAATGGGGTGAAGAAATAATGTACTATCAAACCCTTGTAAAAGACATCAGCAGTAGAAAGGAATACAAGTCGGTTTGCAGGGGGACATGATAGGATGGGAATCCCTCGTCGTACAGCATGTTGTCATCTGACAGTACACGAAGCACTCACGAGAAGTAAAAAGGGAGGGAAAAACATTTAAAAAAAGCTACTCTAACAAGTCTCCTGGGACCTCAGCTGCCTGCCTTTCTGAAGAGAGAACAGCTTGTCTGATCAAAATGTTTTAAAAGGCTCCTACAGAAACAGCCTGCTATGCTCCACATACATAATCTTTCCATATGGCCCATAGGAACGGCTATGTGTATTGCTTTGGTCATGTGCAACCATCAGCCCGTGCTGTTTGGGTTATGTAAGCTACATGGCAACAAGTAGGAGTATGAACAAGTAGAACAACAGCAACTGACAGGGATTGGGATGCCCATGGTGTTTAAATTTTAACAGTTTAAATTTTAGCTTCCTCCAATACATTTGTTTATCCACAGAGGCTCAATTAAACAGGCACATATTTTTTTTAGTTATGCCTGACTTCAAATGCATGTAGTTACACACCATATTCATAACCAGCTAGAGGGTAAACACAATTATACATATTCTCTTTGTGGCTGACCCAAATGCTTCCAAGCTTCTACTGTTGCAACGATAATCAATGTCCAAATCAGTATTAGTTGCGACCTGGTTTTGTTGGCTTCATATCCCACCAGGAGCGTTTCAGATGTGGAGCGTTGGGCCTGGCATATTTTCTTGACTCGATATGTATAATTTATATGAAGCCTAAGTCAGTAGGCTACGTAGTTAAATGGTTTCTTTTTTTTGTCTGTTGTGTTTGTTGCTATTTCTTATTTGTTGTGTTATAGCCAATAGACAAAGTCAAATTTCCAGTTATGAACCACATGGATCAAAGATTTGTGGCAGTGTTTTTGGTTGTTAAAAATACACTCATCTGCATAATTATTTTGTATCTATATTTCTACTCTGTGCAAGCAGTACAAACATTGTCCAGAGTGGCTCTGTCGGTTGTGATTGATGCAGCCGAAAAACTTCACAACTGCATGAGTACTAAAAATCATTAAATGACTGATGTTCTCTGATCAACTAAAAAATGTGAATTCTCACATTTAAGAACCTGGACTCGTCAAATGTTTTTTTGTTTTTTAAATAATTTTTTTTAATTGATTGACTGTTTTTTTGCACGTCTACTTTGAAAAATAAGAGTGCAGGATCAGGTTCTGAACTAGTAAAACAAACACTTTCCATTCTCAAACAGTTGTTATAATTGAACGCATAGCCAGAAATGTGGCTCCCGGTGTGCAACCTGTTAAATACAATGTATCTCATTATTGATCTCTTTCACCACAGACTACTTTAACGTGTCCTTCTCACTATGAAAACCACATTATCACCTCTGCTTCAAAGGTAGCTGCCCCATAAAAAAATGTATGACTTTGCATTTCTAACCTGGAAAATGACCAGTGTGTTCTTGTGAAACAAAGTGATGCCTCAAAACAAAACTCTCCAATCTCCAATCTCCCTCCAGATTTCCCAGCGGCACAGTTGGCGGCTTGGAGTGTTCATCACATTTTCTTGCAAATAGTTTGAGAAAAAAGACAAACAGTAGATGGTGGTGATGCAACATTAAACTGGATGTGATCCACCATTACATTCTTTTTCATCACAAAAGAGGAGAATATTGATGCTCGTCTTCTGTTCTTCTTGTTGTTGCTTCTTATATGTGGTTTCAATTCTGCTGTCAGCTCCTCTTAACTTTTCAATAATTCAACATTTGAGTTTTGTCACACTTTCCATGCAGCTTCGACAGAGAGGACATTTTACTTTCCTTGCACAAACTTGCAACTAAAGCCCTTCCATGGACTTGGAGTCATTTTCAAAGGCAAATTCTGATAGTTGAAATGTATGTCATAAATATGGGATGTGTAGATTTTATGGTTTTGAGGAGCAAATACATTTTCCAAATCATTACTTTGTATAAATCTTCCTCCTTTAATCATCATCCTTTATTATTTATGTTTTTCAGTTCTTACACCTGTCACTTGTGGCTGCCACTGATAAAAGCTTCAAAGTCATATTCAACCGCAAGGTGTTTCTCACATTAACTTTATAAAACTACTGCTAAGTGCAAATGGTTAATTGATCAAGTTTGTAATAAATTACCATTAACATCACCCTTAACTAATTCATGGACAGGGACTGTTTATTATATGTGCAATATCCCTAGGTACTATCAAAGGAATACATTTGCCAAAGAACAGGAACAAGCATGGCTAAACAAAATCTACCGCCACCACATTAATCTCACTTAGCATCCATGGACAGATGGCTATGATGCAGCTTTGAATGGTAACCACATAGTGATAGAAGAGTTCATGAATTCCCACGATGCATCATTTACAAACAACCTGGCTCTTCAGCAGTTCTGCAACCCAAACTGTACACTGTGCTGAAAGAGCAAGTGAACTGTGCTCTGGAGTAGATATAATGCATCAGTAAGCATTTCAGTTTGTGTTCTTTAAGCCCAGTCCAGATCAAAGAGTCGAGACTCGACAAAATTGTTTAAGAACGTAGTAGGTGAAAGTTGCAGCGGTGTGAACTGACCCGTCTCCTCTGGACTCAAACCGGCTGATGTTGTTGCCAGCAACTGGTTTTAGAAGGTAACACACGTGACTTGTTTCAACAGCCAATCAAGTCACTTACAAACTGTCAGCTGGTTGAAAAGGCCATTTTGGACAGCGGCTCAGCTTGTGTGAGAGAGGAAGGAAAAAGAGACGGAGAGAGAGAGATGGGTGAGCAAGCAGTACAATGAATAAAGAGAGGGAACGCCGGCCGTAATCGAGAACAAAGCTGTGAATCAGGGAAATAAAACATTATTTTCGCCGTTTTATCACAACCAGATATGCAGCTGCATCTCTGTCCTCATTTATATTTTATAATGCTACAAATTATATCCAGCTACGAACAAAAGCCTGAAAAGTCGGAGGTTGAAAAAAATCTTGTTAGAGCAGAAAAATTGTCCCTGTAAGAATTTTCGGCAAGTTTCAATTGAAATGAATGTCCAAGCCATCTACTTATGTAAACCATAAGGACACATTTCAGAAAGCATCATGGGAGCTCACTGCCACACAAGCTGTCCGCACAGTAGGGTGGAACTTCCAGAAATCCAAATCAAATCTCTTAATCTTTCCTCTCTCTGCTTGTCTTGTTCCCATCAGGAGTCCTGACTCTCAGCAGCAGCCATGTGAGAGGAGCTGTCAACAAGCAGAGGATGCCCACACCCAGCTAAAGCAGAGCAGCCTCCCCTCCCTCCAGCCCTCCCTACCTCCTGCTCCCTCCCTTCTTCCCACATGAGGACGAGAAGATGACTATCACCAGCCGGCAGTCCTTCAATGTCCTGACGGTCATCTTCCTCCTGCTGTCCACTGCAGGTCTGAAAAGTCTAGTGCGTGCTTATCAATGAATCTGACCCTCGGAAGTTCATGTTTATTTACTTACACGAGTCCTATGATAATCATACAAGAGTTTCTGGGTGTTCGCATATTATATAGGAATGCTCAGAGCAGTTCCTACAAACTTTGGATGCTCCAAAATGTGGGTCTCTTACAGTCCGTTAGAGTGAGACACTAAAGTGGCGTGAACTAAATAAAGGAAACAACCCCAAAAAACACAAATGGATAGGAGATAAGGAGATAATGTTGACATTTGAGAGCCAGACATTAACACTCAGAGACACTTCACTTAGACTTAGAAGCATGCTTTGCCAAAACAAAAATGTACTTGGCAGGAAAAGCTCAGGGTGCTCTCTAAAAGAGGTCTTTCTACGTGATGAGAGCACACTATGACCCCAAAAGATAAAACAAAAAGAACCCAGCCAACACGTATCTCTGAGATATGGATATACATTATGCACAAGGGAAACGATGCCAACTCAAGTTTCAAAATGACAAATTAGGGCAAAAGGAGGAGGGAGGAAGAAATCATCAGAACAGGCACAGTAACAGGAGCACAGAGCAGGTTGGAATTAAACATGGTCTGTATAAATTATGGATGTAGTCTCTGTGACATCACCAATAGCTTTCTGAAGAGCTTAAATTAAACCCAATGTGGGTGGCGCCAGCCATCGCCATCTTGGCAGTAGCTGACTCCGCCTGTTCCTGGCTAATCTAAAAATGGGCAAAAAAGGGGAATTGTGGATGCAGCTGAGGTGGGTTAATATCAATTAATCTGCCGTTTTCTTTTGTTTTAGTCTTAGAAATTTCCCCAAAAATAGTAAGAATTTTCCTAGAGGGCAATGTGACATTATCAAAACAATTTTGTTTGACCAACAATCCAAAACCCAAATAAAATAAATGTACTATGATATATACCAGAGGGGAAATAGCAAACACTTACACATGATAAGCTGGCACCAGCATATATTTGGCAATGATTGATTGCCAAAATTGGTGTTGTTCTACTGATGAGCTGATGGTATGCAGTATGTGTCAGAAGAAAGACAACAAACTGTAGGTCCGAGTGTAGCCATGAATAAAGATGATGTGTGAGCAAGGATTGATATTGCTAGAGAGAGAGAGAGAGAGAGAGAGAGAGAGAGAGAGAGAGAGAGAGAGAGAGAGAGAGAGAGAGAGAGAGAGAGAGAGAGAGAGAGAGAGAGAGAGAGAGAGAGAGAGAGAGAGAGAGAGAGAGAGAGAGAGAGAGAGAGAGAGAGAGAGAGAGAGAGAGAGAGAGAGAGAGAGAGACCACAGATGTAAACCTACTATGATGCTAAGCCAAGCTGTTAACTGTCTCCTGAATTTCAAGATGTGTTAATGAATTTAAGCAGGTGGGTGTGTTTACAACTGCATGGTTTCCAGAACCTTATTCATTTGAGAAGCCAGAGACTTGCCCTGAACTCCTCTCTTTCCAAAACTTCAAGTCTCGCATCATTGGAGGAGTTTATGGTCCACTTCCGATGTTGAGGGCGTCAGTTTCCTCATTGCCAGTTCATGTAAATGCAGACTGCTGACTCCTCCTTTATGTGCAAAGAGTTATGGGATATAAATAACATGAGTTCATTGCAGACCCATTGTACAGCAAATCCAAAGGTCAAATGAAGAGTTTTCTCTCACTACATAAGCCACCCTTCACTTGTAACCCTATTGTGTCCTTCAGCACCGCTTCATTTCATCTCCTCTTCTGCTTCAGGTTGTCGAAGAGAACATGGCCTGCCACAGCGAGCTCATTATAACCTGAAAGAGCTCTTGCCTTTCACATGCTGATCTGTCCCTGCCTGAGATTACAAAAAGACTTCTATAACTCCACAGCATAAGTGGACCTTGAACTAAATCACAGCAACAACACTTTGCTGATAGTAAACAAACAAGATAAAGACAAATCATTAACAATAAAATGTATCTGGATGCACTTCACATGAAACTGCATCATTTGGTTTTCGCTTCGACAGAAAATAATCAAGTAAAAAGTAATCGAAGAGGTTTCGTTTATTGCAGATTCAGTAGATGACACAATTAAACAGAGCCAGATTCATACATCAGCACGGAAGATATCTTCCAATTTTTACTTTAGGCACCTGAAAATCAAATCAGGCTATAATTTCTTGCTGTAAATAGAGGCCAAAGATATATTTACGGTAATTTAGAAACAGCATAACCATTACATAGAGTGGTCCATCAGAGAGCAGACCCTTTTATTTTTTAACTGTAAAATGTATCCTATAGTAAATATATTGCTTACAATTTTATTTACTATTTATGGATGTTTTAGGATCTTGCTGTGTAAGTCTATTTAAGTTGTTTTAGATTGGTCTTTATTTGTATGGTATTAGACAACTCTTGTTTTAAAGTCCATTAAGGTTGTTTCCAGCATTTCTTTTCTTCTTTCCTTTTATTTTCAAAATTCAATTTTATTCTGATTTGTTTCTCTGTAACTCACTGTTATTGTTGCCAGAGCTGAGAAGAAATAACAAGGCTTTTCTGGTTAAATAAAAAAGTAAAAAGAATCACTGTAGCTTACAACTTCTGTCTCTAGGCAAATTCTTGGTCTTATTCCTGGTAATAGAAAGTGAAAGGATGCTGAAATGCTGATAGTGATTAGTTATGAAGGTATTGAGTTTGTGGGTATGTCCTGGTCAGTCGTGATGTGCATTAACTATCATCAGCCCCCTAAACTGACACTAATCATATCTTATTCATTTCTCTGACTCTGACAGATTGGTAATTTGTTATTATCAGATGAGGTCTCAGCTGCTGCTGAAGTGGATTTCTGTGATTTAATTTTCAAGCAAAACTTTATTGGTTGCTGGATTCTATAATAAAAGCAATATTGTTTTTTCCCCTTGTGGCCACAATGATGCACAGATGAATCGCATATCTCCAGATGAATACAAATGCTACAGAATATGATTTATACCACATCTTTGCGTTACTCCATAATAAACTTGGGACTCTGTCATCTCTTATCACTCAAGCTGCCAAAAACAAGTAGCAGTATTTTTTAGGCTCAGGTAATCTTTGATGAACAGGTAAATAGACTGGTGTTTCTTTCATTTGGGTTCAATTTATGTCATACTGGGGTGAAAAGAAATAATATTCTGACAAAACAAATTCTGTAACCGGCATGTTTAGTGTTTCCATCCAGAAGCACCGAAACTAATACATTAGATATACGGGATGTTTTCTGGGTTCAAGAATAAAAGGTGCCATCAGGGCCTGAATGTGAATGTTTTTGCTAGTACACTGTTTGTTTTCTGTTCCTGGTCCTACACCATTATTATTACATGCACTATCTCTATGTCTTTTCTGAGGTTTCCAACGAAAACAAAAAGCACTCAGTACTTTGCTTTGTAGTCTCCTGCAGTTTCAAAGGTGTGTACTTGACAGCTGTTCTCCATGAATAATTCTAATACGAGGATGCCAATTTTAGGAGTAGGAAGACAAACACAACCTCTGCCTCATGTGCCAAAGGTCATGAGTCACATTTTACTGAGTGATTTGTTTTTGTCTCCTCCTGTCATATTGAAATACCTCCTGTCTGACATTTCTGAGTCATTTTACATCCAAATCTTTGTCTTCTCTAAAACTGCAGCCCTCTCGGCTCATTACCGAGTGTGTGAACCCTACTCCGACCACAAGGGGCGTTACCACTTTGGCTTTCACTGTCCACGCCTCTCGGACAACAAGACCTACATGTTCTGCTGCTACCACAACAACACCACCTTCAAATACTGCTGCAACGAGACCGAGTTCCAGGTGATCATGCAGATCAACCTCACTACCACCACAGACGGTTATGCACACAAGTAAGTGAATAATAAAATCACACTGCCATTCGACCCTCTTTGATCTCTTTAAACACCTGCATCTACACCAGTTCTCTCATTCACAATCAGAAATGTATATATTTTCCAGTTTAGGCCAATATCCTAATCCAACATTGAACCATCAATTAATTTTAATTCACTTTATTTCATTTCCATCTCTAACATACACTCGCACAACAACTGCTGTTACATATGCACTGATGACAGCAATAGTATTCTATTATTTACTTTTATGTTGGCACGAGGTAGTGATTACATTTTAATCTCAGCTCGTTTCTAGGGGTGACCCCAAATAGTCGACTATTCGACAATTCGATCCGAGGAGCCTGATTCGACTGCCAATCTCATAGTCGAATTGATGCGAAATGGGATTATGAAACAATGGATTATTCCATTCTGACTCTGGGGGTGCTGAATGTCTGACTTTACATATAGATGCTTGGTTTCTCCCAATAAACCATGATAAATAGCCTATTTGGGTATAAATATAAGCCTTTTAATAAATACTGTTGCTAAAAATGTGAAAATAACTCATGTGCTTTTAATCTATCTCCTTAGTGTGCGGGATTAACCCCCTCCCCCTCTAAAACTAAGTTGTACTATCCAGGATCCGGCACCGTCAGAGCGCATCTTGACTGGACTTTAAATCTATCTGGGCGCCAGAAATATAACAGTCTGCTACTGATTAATCATCAGCATCATTTCATTTGAATATTTGCCTATTTGTTGTTTTTCATTATAGACGTTCAATCTGACACAGTCTAACACAGCGCTGTGAAATTGAAACTACAGTTCTAAATATACCGTCAGCTATTGTCAAAGAAAGATACAAACAAACATATTTGTTATAACAAGTACTTTTAATAAGATGCTCCTATCAAAAATCAGAAATCACATGATGACCGCGAAGCGCTGGACTCACGTGCACCTGCCGCTCTCTGCTTTATGGCTCGACGGCCCGGATCAAAGTATTTTTCATGAGCAAAAAAAAAACAACAACTGATTCAACTATTAGTCGACTATAGGCAAGACTTGACGAATCAGATCGACTATGAACATTTTTAGTCGGGGACACCCATTAAAAAAATTTAAAAGAGACCCCAAAATTTTATTAAAGCCCCGATTTATTTTAAACTGAGTGGAAAAAGGGAAGCAAAATTTGTTTCTGAAGACACCTACTATAGGGGGATCTACCATAGAGGTTGTTTTGAGTAGTTTGCTAGGTGTTTCTGTGGACAGATTTTCTCACCACAATAGAAAGGCGGGGTGGAATCTTGGGGTCCCGTCTTTACACCCCTTGCAAGATACAGTCACAAAACTTTACAGGTATGTAGTGAAGATCCAAATGAAGGCAGAGTTCATATTTGGGTGTGGTCTGAGCCAGTGCGGTGAAAGTAGGGGGGTAGGAAGTAGAGAAGAGACCAATAAAAAAAAAAAAGATGAATCAATTATTAAAATAGTTACCGATTATTTTTCTGTCAATCCACTTATCGTTTCAGGTGAAAAGCAATACAGGAATAAGACAGGATATCTACTTCTATGACTCTCAATTCAGAAGCAATGTGACAAAATATTAAGTGTTTTATAATGGCCACATTGTGGCGCTACCCACATCAAAAGCTAATCAGTTCTTGTTTGGGCATGATCGAACTTCCCTTCAAATTACATTGTAGTTTTTGAGTTATCCTGCAAAATACAAACAAATGGGAAGACAGTATAACCTTCATGGCTCGGTGGAGGGGTGGAAAATGGGGAGAAAAGGGAAAAAATAGGTTGCAGAACATCTATGGTGGAACAAATGGTTTCCTTTAGATCAGATGAAAACAGCTGGTTTTAGTGTGCATGCTCACAAATGCTTTGCTCCCTCAACAGTATTGCTCTCATTGACACAGTTTGCCTCTTACTCATGGGGTTCATTGACATTGATCCACACCTACAGAAACCACCACAGAGAGAAGCAGATGCTGAAAGCAGTTGTTATGTTGTGAGTGGCGATTCCTCCACTCGATTACTCACAAAGGCAGGTGTTAAGTGCTGGCTTTTAAGTATCACTATGGTGTCCAATCCTACAGTAGTACAGTTATTCATGCAAGACTCATCGTTAACCAAACTACACATGCCAAGATATGACAGTGTATTTTCACAGAGGACACATAACCCTGACAACCCACTTAATTTGTTGCAGGATACACAGGTTTAGAGAGAAATACACAAAAAAAATAAGCCTCTTGTTCTGTGGGAGCTCTCAGCTCTATGTACTAATGCCCTCCCAGCATGCCTCGGCCTCGGGTAGTTCACACTGCCCTGCAGCAGGTCATGATATTTCATTTTAGTGTCAGATGGCCTGTTGGGCCCCTCTTTCATCCTGGCTCACTGGGTGATAGCACTGCAGGTCTGATATTTACCGCTGGCCAAGCGAGTTAAACTAACCATATATCTGCTCTCTACTCACAGTGCCTGGAGAAAACTGTATCATACTTTGAAATTTACTGCAGCTCAAGGTAAAACTAAAGGCGTTGTCCTCTGAGGGTTTCACGAGTCAATACTTTGTAGAAGAATAGAGTCAGAATAGATTTAGCGTAGAAGAGTCATCTGAGAATAACATTTTAGAAAAGCAACAGAAGCAGCTAGAAACCACTGACAGATAATCAATTGCATCTGCTTTCCTTCTCTGAGGAAGCCGTGTTAAATATTGAATAACATTTGTTTTAGTTGTGTAGTCATGACTGATCCCTTCAAGGACAGTTTGCATTTTTTTTTGAGTAGAAACACAAACTAAATCATAGGTACATGTCTCTGATCTAGAAGCACGTGGCCTTGTATGTAAGGGCTTCAATCATTGCAGTCACACAAATAGCAAAGTGTGACGAAATGACATAAAGGCTGGGTTTCCCTCCAAATAAATCTCTATTTTGAAGTTTTATTCTGTGTCATCAGAATATAGCATCCTATCAAAGTCTGGAATTTAGTATCCCTGTTTTGGCAGAATGCTGCATCTCAAATTACTCAGGAAGCTATTTCATTTATCTTGCTGTACTTTATGGATGAAAGTTCAAATGTGCCACATAAATCTAGCTGGATCATGTAAACCATGACGCAGTTTATGAGGTGAAAACTGGGAGCAGAGATATTTGGAGGCACCATAGAGGAGCAAATATTTGATGGATTAAAGTGTATTATTGTGCTAATGAAATTCTTTGTTGTGTTTTTTGTTTTTAAGAAGCAGAATTTTAAAAACACAGCAAATGCAACAGACGGAGGGTTTTTTAAATAATACATGTGTTTGTTTATTTAACTAGTTTTTATCAAGGAACGTCATGTTCTTGCCACACGAACAGCTCACATTCACACCTGGCAGCTCTATCATAGCTTTCGGGATTTAAGGGCCCAGCTGAAGGGTATCTGGATGGTAGCTCTGAGCGTGTGAGTGTTTATCATATTTCCCAGATTACACTGTGCTAATACTCCCAATCTGTCTCTCCCACAGTAACTATACAGCCCTGGTTGGCGTGTGGATCTACGGCTTCTTTGTCATGGTGCTGCTGGCGCTGGACTTTCTCTACTACTCAGCCATAAACTACGAGTTGTGCCGGGTCTACCTGGAGAAATGGGGTCTGGGAGGACGCTGGCTCAAGAAGGCTCGGAGTCAGTGGCACAGGTCAATGCAAGAGGAGAGCGACGCCCAGACACAAGTCCAACCCATGGTCCCCAGCCACTACCAGCCCCGACACAGCCTCAGAGGGGAGAGCCACAGTCCCACACTCCTGCCCTACAACACATCCACCGCATGGTGAGTCACTGTCTGTCACATTACGTCAACCAGCTTGAAGTTTGGCACGCATAATGACTGTAAAGCTGCAAGAATCAGCAAATCATGGACTAAGACTCACGTCACAAATCACCTGGGTAACCACAGCTGGTGTCTTCATGGAAATATCTCCATGGGAGCGTTGGCAGTGTGTAAATAATAATTTATACAAAACAGAAAGACAGCAGAAAAAGACTGCTGACTTTGTCCCTTTGGTTGGTTGTCAAAAGGTCATCAAGGTATAGCTTGACAGTAGCTAATTCAGTTTTGACTGATTGAAACCTTTATGTAAACAGTAAAGGTCATAGAGAGCAAGCTCTCTTTTACAAGAATGCCCTGTACATGTAAAACAATAAAAACACACAAAAGTTACAGTATACATTAACAATTTATACAACAAACAGACCAAAGACATCAACATAAGAGGCAACATCAATTTAAAGAAAGCATGCAATTAAACTGCACTATGCCAGTCAAAATGGATTTTAGTTGTTTAAAAGGGATAAGATTGTCTCATTTTACACACTTGTTCCACTTGTATGGAGCTTAGCATTTAAGAGCCACTTTCCCAATACCAAAATTAACTTGATGATTTTCCAGGACCAAATAATCTTGGGACCTACTGCAGTGTGAAAAATTATCAACAGTGTATAATTAAAAAGAGATGTACGTAAGATACCGATAGTACTGACAGTGAGGTGCAGACCAGTGTGCGCTTCAGTGCAATGTATATTCAGACACACCCTGTTTACTTGAACTCCTTATTAAGAGTGCAGTGCAAAAAGATATGTATACACACATGCTTACTGTCTACAATTGATATTGCTGACTCTGATCTGTCAAAATCGTAGCAACACACTGGTAAAGAATCTCAATATGGTTTCCCTCTGACTAAGGAATACAGACTTCAATATTTTAGGATTTCTGCCCTTCCCGCCCACTAATAGATCATTTTCTGAAAGCATCTGATCTGTATTTGCCTTTCATCTCCAAATAGCTGCTGCACACTGACTCAACATTAACGTCTTTTTAACAGAGAAATTTGGGTTTTAAGTGTGACCAGCTCATTAGGGAGCTGTCATTATTAATGAGTAGAAAAGAACAGAATAATGTACTGCCCGCCAGAGGCCCCTAACTCTTATTTAACCTGAGTGATTTAGCTCTGAGTCACATTAGAGACCTTTCATGGAGTTTCTGTGACAAAACACCATCTGCTGTCTTTTCAGTTTATCTTTTTAATACCTTTGAGAGCAGTCACAGGAGTTTTGAGGTGTGTTGGGCTGCCTGTGACTGTTGTTAAACATACAAGATGATTTACGATGCCAGGAGTGAACTGTAACACATAACAGCCACAGGGAACGTTTTCTTCTTCTGGCTGATGTTGCTCAGACTCTCATAATATAGCTACACAATCATAGAGCATAGTCTGAACAAACCTACATTTTTGTGTGGTCAATTTTTCATACAGTTCTCGGTCTCCAACACTGTGCACCCTATCTGTCTGACTGGGGCTCAGAGTCTCTTATAAGAGGAAGATATCTCTCTTGGGTCATGATAATTTAATGTGAGCAGAGGTTTGACAAATGGCTTTGAGAAGCAGTGTGGACTGTGCGAGTCTTAGATAGGGAAGCTGGGATGCTGCAGAGGGATCCTGGGGCTGCTTTGCTGGTGGAAACAAGGTTAACTAACACTGGACATACCCATGGAGCCTCCTCATTAGACATGAAGTCAGTTCAGTAGGATAGGTCTCATCAATCTTACTCTTACCAGGGTTGACCTGTTGGCAGCTCTCCAGCTTTAAGCCAAAGGATGTCTATAGAAAGGTGTTTGAAATTGCATCAAAATGCTTATTAACAAAGTGGGCCTGGATATTGAGAGCATGCTAAATTCATGATAATCTGGAATGTAGAATCTGTAGGGGACAAGATTTAGATATTGGGAGGTGGCAGATGGAGTATCAGTAGATGATGTGGAAGGCTGTGGTACCTCAGTTATCATCTACGGAGCTGCATTTACATCAGTGGAGTGAGAAGATGTCCCTGAAGCCTCTGACAATGTTCCTCATCAGTAATGTTAGATGGTCATGGTGCAGCAGAGGTTGCTCCAAATATTACAATAACATCCCTGAAAAGATTACACATACAGGGATGTTTTATGTATCTTCCAGGTCTATTTATTAATTACACAACAAATAAAATTTTATGCAAACCTGCAAGTTATGAAATTATCCAAATCTGCCCAATATGTTCATATGATCTACAACATTTCAATTTAACATAGCTGGAAAACAAAATATTTGTCTACAACTATTTGGGGCAATGTGAACATTTAATATGTAATATCAAAAAGTTAATTATAACCTCAAGAAAAACGTCAGATTCATTCAGTAAGATTCAACAAACTCATAGTCTAACTAACATACCTTTATCCTGCGTTCTTTCTTCCATCTCCCCATTTTTTTCCTCCCATACAAGACTCCTTTTTTCTTTAAGCAGTCTTGATGGTTTATTGAGGCATGGCAGTAACCACCGATATATTACGAACTAGGCTAACCAGAAGACTCACATCGCCTTACTGTATAACAACAAGACACTTAGTTAACATCGTGATGAGAGCGGAGGAGAGAGCAACTGAAAGTGCCACTGATTATGTGGCCCCTTAGTGGTTGTGACCCTAAACAACAGCATCTGGCAATGTTGTCCATAGTGTTCAAGATATGAGAAGTCTTCAAAGCTTTTTTGTTCTTTACTTTACATACAGAGTCATAGAATGCCTGAAGAATACCGTGAATCAATTTTGGTGGAAAGAAACTGATGAAATCTGGCCTTGTGAATATGATATTCACATCTCTCAACTCCATCTCCGTTCTTGCATCTCAATTATAGCATCGACTGAATAATCATTTTACAGTCTATGGTCTCAAGTTGCTCATCGGACCGCAAACAATGATTGCCGCTCGGAAGAGGAGGTCTTGGCCCAGATATCGGCTGACTACACAGGAAAGCCTGAAATATTAGCTGTTGCCCCCAGAGGCTAAATTGTCTTCAGAAGGGTTCCAGAATTGACTTCATGATAATTCATGTTGACAATGATGGGAAGTACTTCAGGGTGGATAGCAGTGTGGGATAATCTTGTGTATCTTTTTTCTGTAAAAAGTGTAACCGCTTTTTAATGCAGGGCAGGTTTTACAAAGAGACACAAGTATTCTTAGATAGTCAATTACATCAGTAAAAATAAATGGACAGATGCTGGGAGCTAAATTCAGTCACACAGTGTCTGGGGCAAGATTAGAATAGCCTGTTTGCAGTTTCACACAGTGAAACACTTCTCACAATCTAGATAATGCTTACACGATTTGTCAAATGTGTTAAGTAACCATGGCTGATACTGTATGTACACCACAACCATGTTGCCTACACAGTGCGTCATCAGATGCACTGTGTGGCCCATGGTTTCTTTGCGGGGGTACAGATCTTTATCCCCAGAGAAGATTGCAGGGTAATGGCTCAGAAAACTGGGTCCGCTTAGTTGAACATCTGTTGGCCAAATGTAAACAAACAGAGATGGGGTCAAGTCCCACAACTGGCGCAGCGGCATCTAAAAACAACCCAGTCACACAGCAACTCAGGAATCCAGCACAAATGGTTACCAGTGCAGCGGAGCAATCCCCACAGCAAGTCAAATTATCAAATAATTTCTCCATGCAGAGATCTATTTCTTCAGAGAAAGTGCAGCTTGGCGTCCAGTGTGTGGGAATATTTACCATATCGCTACGTGAGCGGGCTGGTATATACTGCTGCAGATCTGCTGGGGGTTTAGTGTGGGTGGCCTGGGAAACTGGTATTACTTTCTCTTCATGGATACCCTTTATTAAAATATCCTATTCATCTATTCAGACCGGTTTGAACAAATAAACAACAAGTCAGTCTTTACTCCAGAATCTTTCTTCTACAGTCGAAAGACTGTGGAGTAGCTCAGCTAACTTGAAAAAAGAAAAAAAATTGATTTGGTAAAAACTAAATATATCCACATATTTGTGTTTAGGGGGAAAAAAGCATACAAAAGTAGCATTCCAATTTAGTGGATGTATTGTCGCAACTGCACAGGAGACACCTCCAACCAGTCAGTCAACACTTCAACAACACTTGCGACTGAGAGAACTTTAAAAAGAGTTTGCAGATAAGCCTTTGGATCACTAAATTAATGGATAATTCACAAAACATCCACCCTCTTCCACTCGGAGAGGTAGTACAGATGCAAATTTGAACCGTCTGAGAAAAACAGAGACCAGGCTGAAACATCGTCAACTCCAGGTCCCTATGTGTGAAAAAGATATTGTACTATATACCACATGTATAATTAACATGTAAATCAGTGAGCTAGAGATGCTGGTTGGTGGATTTTGTATCCTTTAGACAGAGCCATGCTAGCTGTTTCCCTGTTTTCCAGTCTTTAAGCTATGCTAAGCCGCCGCTGGTTCGAGCTTCATATTTACCATTCAAACATGAGAGTTGAATTAATCTTTTTAACTAACTCTGGACACGAAAGTGAATAAGCGTATTTTCCAAAATGTTGAGTTTATGCCTCTAAATAACATTCAGTTTAAAATGCACATTTGGTGTCAATGAAGTGATACTTGAGCTCATCTGACAGGGTTGTGGGAGTACATCAGATAAAAACTACTAAGAACCACTGCACTAAGCTATGACATTGCCACAGGAAAATATTTTGGCATTAAACATTCTCCCGGAAACAGCAATAAACTCAGCTTTTCCTGGAATCACCTACTATATCCCCATAAAGTGCTCAGCAGCATTAAAGCACCCATTGGTTGTCCACTCATGGCAATTAGGACAATAAAAGATCCCAGTTTGTGCCAAACCTCTTCATCCAGTAGTTCACCTCTACCAATTAGTAGTACTGAGCAGCAGCATCATATGGATATCTTGACACCAGAAGAAAATTTTAAAGGAGCTGGTAGTGAGAATCTCCTATATTATCACTGCTCTGACACTCTCCTCTTTCAGAACTGCAAGAAGTCTGGCTTTACTGCATATTTTAAATACATTAAGTTTGGTCTTTAGTCAGTGCCGATCAAGACATCCTGTGCAAAAAATAGCTGTGCAATAAAGATTTACCAAAAGCTGCTCCTTTGCTCATGTTTGATGTCAGAATTAAAAAATACGACCTGTCCACACTGTACCCTGCCTCTCATCCAATGTCAGCTAGGGTGGGCCCCCAATTAACTCCTTCACAACCCTCAAAGATAAGTGGCTAAAGCTAATTGTCAAATGGATGGATGATTCAGCCTTGGTTTAATGTGTGCTGAGCGTCAGCCAGAAGTGCCAAATAAAAGTGGGAGATATTAGATGTTGGGCAACATCAAATCGCACCACTGCGCATCAACAGAACAAGCCAAAGAGGTTCTTGTTGATTCATAAATCACTTGTTACAGCCGTGCCTTTTGCCAGTAACAACCCACTCCCTCAACTTGGTAGCTTACTGAGCCAGCTGAGCTTAGCCATAGATGGAGCGATGCATGTTCGGTGACTTCTGTCACATTCATCATATACCTGACTCACAAGCAATTGTAACACTCACTTACAGTGAGACCTCAGTGACTCAGCGTTATCACCCAGTCTAGTAGACTCTCTAGTAAAGTCTCCATCACTCAGCTCAGTCCGTCTGTTAGATCACTTTGGTCGTATGTAATCATTGCTAACACCAACATCTGCCGGTCTCTCCTCTGAAGAATTGAAGAATTTCACATCTTTTTATTGAGGTTTTTTTTTTTTTTTTTTTTTGCCAGAGTGTGATCAAAGGCTAGTCTTGCCTCCTGCATATTCACATCCATCTTTGAACTCACTGGTTGACTTTCTGCGGTAATAATAGAATTGTACATTATGAAATTATTCCTGGCCTGTCTGTCCACAGAGCAGCATGCCAAGACCTTGTCCAATTAAAGCAACGTTCTCCATGTGGTGTGAGTTAATTAACATCATAGATGCTACAAAGGCAGCCAGGCACAGAGTTGTGCTGCAGGCTAAAAGGAAAGAGCAGGAGAATAGGTTCGGCTCCATGAAAGTTGCAGAATGACTTTTGGCCTTGCCGATGAGCAAGAGAGGTAGCAGCAATTTTATTTTTGGGTTGTTTGTGATCTTTTATTATATCTGTTGTCATTGACTTTGCATTTTAGTCATTTTCACTTGAGTTCATTAGAATAACCCTCAAATGGAAAATTTTATTTTCTCAGCAACAATGTAGCTGCATTATTTTGGGTGGGATGTGATTCCTAGAGGTGGGGTGGGCTGAAAGTCTTTACAAGAAATACAGACTTGTAAAAGTAGCCTGATTGTTTTTTGAAAGCAAGGTTGCATAGTTTTATTAGATTTTTTTTCAAGCCTTGAGCTGATTTTCAAGCCAGTATGTAGTTATATAAAGATCAACGTGGATCGTTAAACACACACATTGTGATCTGAGACAATTTCAGTCATGCAGCTAAAAAGCTATATCCGTGTTGTTCAGTAGGATCCAGGAGTTTTTTTTTCCAAACAACTCATGTGGCAGCTTACTGGAATCTCATGACGCAGACATTCAGTTTGGAGAGTAGAAAGCAATACACCCTTTGTTTCTTTTCTTCCATTTCCTTATAGCTTTCACTCTGTTGTATGAAATCTTTGAAATGTCTATGTGATTCTTAAACCTTTGTTTTTCATTTGCTTGGTTTTCAGAAGCGTTCAACCACATTTGACGATAACAGATGTTCACATACTGGTCAACCTTTGACCTTCCCTGCCCTCTGTGACTGGCTTTGGTCCAGTATTCACGGTAGAGGTTTTCACAGGTCCACTTGGGTTTTGTATGTCATAATCAAAGCCGTAGAAAATATTTTAGAAAATCAGTTCCATTAAGTAAAAGATGTTAAATGATCATTTAGTTTCACTGATATTAAATGGGTAGGCAATTATCTGTATATTATGTTTATCTATTACCCGAAAGCAGCTGCTTTAAAAGGTCCACATTTTAGACTTGAGATGATCTGTGGTGGGGTTGGTCGGTCGGACAAATATATAGACTAGGGATGATGGTTAAGTGCATCGCAGTTTGTTAATGGTCTGCCTTTGAAAGTATGAGCCACTGCTCCACAAAGTCAGACAGCTGCTCATCAGGTTGCAGGGAGATAGGTGGGAGACGGTGGGGAAAAACAGCATGTAGAGCTGGCCTATTTTCACATTTTTCTCTGTGAATTACGGATTTATTCCAAACAAACCAGAGTTGTGATTGTTGGAGCAGTGCAAAGATTTACTGTAATGGTTTTGGTGAGTTTTATTTGAGTTTGTTCACATCGCAAGCAAATGTCGCCCAGATCCGATGGACACAAAAATCTATTTTTTTCCCCCAATCAAATCCAGGCCCCTTTCGTATATATCGCCAAATTCAGTTCAGTGCCGATGAAACAAAAACCATACACCAGCCCAAAAGGTCACAAGTAACAACTGGGCAACTCTATCTGCTGAGAGATATTCACAAGATTTGGTTGAAAACTTCGGAAAAACTAAGGTAGCCCTGGTGATAAGAATTTTTGAACATTAATGCTCAATTTCTGTATTTCTTTCCGGACAGAATGATGCTGCAAGTGGACAAACTGAAGAGTAGCAACACCTTGTTTCCTACTGTAGTATGGAGAAGATGCCCCTCAGATGTCCCCTCTCTGGACCACAGACACAAACACCAGTGGTGGGCTAGACATACTGTAGTAGTTAGAAGTGACTACTGCCCCTTTGTAATGAGCACAAAACACCCATGGACTGACAGAAGCAGGCTGATATGGCATCTATATGGTATGGAAACTCATCTGAACAAAGGCTACCAGGAGAGACAGAGGACTGTACTGCTACCACATTGGAGGAGTGTCACATTCAACTGCTTACAGGTGCTCAGTGATCCCCTGAAATGGCTGCCAAGGCCTGGAGTATCCTACCCTAGCAGATCTGAGCTGAACTGGATGAACTGCACTCACAAGCAAGGAGGCTTGCCTGTTTTTAAAAAAGAAGCTCATATTTCTAGATATAAAATGTTTATTACACTGCTGTGTCAGTTTGTGTTCAGTAGCAGTTAGACACAGTTGTGGGTTATCTATTTGGTGATTTATTTATGTGAAGTAGTCAGAGAAATATATGAGTGGTTAACATTCGGAACATGTAACAGCTTAGGTTGATGCTGAGCATCTCACTTAGACTAGAATGTTTTTGTTACCTACTGAAACCAGAAACAAAATGTATCTGCAGCCATTTTGAAAAACAATATCTTGTTTGAAATGTTTTAGAGCTCCTTTCTGCAAAACAAGTTACGTGTCACACACAATGCCATACAGATAAACTGCTGTAGATCTAAAGGTTTTTACATTAGGTCATCAAGATTTTGCTTTTGATTTAGTAATGCTGAAGAAAGGGATCTAGACTCTCAAGAAGTTACTCACCAAAACATTAATGAGGATCATAGATGCCTTCACCACAGCAAAGAGATTTATGCTAAGTTAAACATGACCTTAATCCTTGGCTATGAGCCTACAAGCCCATTTAAGACCATTAGCTACTTATAAAGTTTGTGTGAGACAGTTGCCTCGGTAACCACATCCATTGACTTGTTTGCCCTTCCTCATTACCGGAGCTGCCTGACAAACAGCTCCATTAGCAATATGTTGCAAATGAATATCCATTTGGTTCCTTTATAAGGAGTGAGTTATATATCCCACATTGGTAGTAGACAATTGTGTGATTAGTGAAAAGTGATTAGCCATAATAGAAAATGTAAAAAAAAATGTTTTAAAAATCACTAAAATCCCTTTCACTCTCAGCAATAATGTACAGTAGCTTAGAAGGATGACATGGTATGTAAAAGTCAGAGGCAGCAGCCAAATGAGCACTGGGTAATCACTGGGGTGTATCGTCGAACTTTCAGGTCAGTCTACATGTAATAAGAGGGTGAAGTCAATGAAATGGACATACAGTATTTCTTCATAATTAATTAATTCAATTTGAATGTGTCAGCTTTGTAAGAAGAAAAAGTGAAAACAATTAGCATTTTTGAAAAAAAAACTTTTACTTTAGAGCTGCAATTGATGATTACTTTCATTATTGATTCATCAACATGATTATTATTCATTTGCTCTAAAAACAAATGTCAGGAAATAGCGAAAACTTCCCGAGGCCAGGCATTTCAATTGCTTGTTTTACATACCAGTCCAAAACCCAAGGATTTTCATATGATATATAAAACAATCCCCACATTTGTGAAATCAGTAAAAGCTTGAAGATAAATTGTTAAGCGATTATCATATTTCAATCATCTAGGGATGCAACTAAAGAGTCATTTCATTATTGATTAATCAGGCAATTATTTTCTAAATGAATCAATGAATTGTTAGGTCTATGAAGAGAAACAGTGAAACATGTTTTAAACATTTTGGTTGTGTCTTCCACAACTATACCAAAAGTCCATGGTCCAAAGAAATTCAATTAACTAGCACAGTAGCATGCTTGTTTTAATTACTAAACTAAGTAGTTAGTTTGTTAGTTAGTTAGTTACTTACTTACTTACTCACTTAGTTAGTTGGACTAATAGATAAATTGAGTAATTGTTTCAGCTCTACTATCATCACATCTAAGGAAAAAGCTATAACTTCATGTACGAATCTGAATAAACTATTGAGATCAATTCTCTTATCCATAAAATGCTACAACAGATAAAGCAGCTGTTGGTGCCAGATAGTATATGAGCGACATCATGTGAAGACCAGGTGGACAGATGGTAGATACATTAGGAGAGAGGTGCCTGTTCAAATTCTGCATCTGTAACTGGCACACAGGCAGCTGCAAAGCCTGTGCATTTGAATCTCTGGTCCGTGCGACCACTGCAAAGAGCGTACAGGAGACACTGTTAATGCTTTCAGAGTTGGCTAGAAGCCAGCAAAGAGACTTGGGGTCTTGCCATAATATTTGTGATGTTAAGTGGACCCTCTGAACAGAACTTTGTCATGTGCTATAAGTGGTGCCTGCCGACTTCATCCTCAGCTATCAGCAATAATATTCCCATTTGCTGAGTTGTTAAAGGAACTTAATTCCCATTGCAGTGGCTAAAGTTTAATGGCTTATGCGCCCCAGTAGGCTCACACTTTCTGGGGCAGGGAAGAAGGATGTGTCCAAGTGAAATAATTGGCGGAGAATTTTCTCTAAATTATGCTCTCTTGCTCTCTTTCTGTACCTGTCTCCTTACTCCCAGAGTGTGAACTGCAGCAGCAAGCAGGGAGACGTTTTAACAGGTGCGG
Organism: Echiichthys vipera; assembly: GCF_963691815.1. Classification (NCBI taxonomy): domain Eukaryota; kingdom Metazoa; phylum Chordata; class Actinopteri; order Perciformes; family Trachinidae; genus Echiichthys; species Echiichthys vipera. Next base: position 17,624,574 of record NC_139832.1, read on the forward strand.
CAGCACAAAGGGGATTTAATTATTCCCTGATAAGTGGGATAAATCTGATATATTAGAGAACATGTCACTTTTCAGGGCTATATAGGCTGTGTGTTCTGACCTGTATGAAAGAGGTCTGTTCTTATAGTGCTGGGTGGTATACAGTACCGGTACTTCTGGTATGCCAGTATCAATTTCATATACATCATGAATTTTTCATTCACTGCCAAGTCAGTCCATAGCCACAAAGAGCTACGGTCAGTCCGGGCATGCAGTGAGTGGTGGGGAGCTCTATTAACTGCGTACACTTATCAAGAATGATTGTAACTTTATTACAACAATTACTATCCCGCAACTAACTCTCTTTAACAGGGTCATTTGCCAAACCTCATACTGGGTAAAGTTATAGCTACTAACTAGCCAGGTAGAATACTGTAACATATAGTTACACCCAGTAACACCCAGGGGGGGAAAAAGTTCATTTTGCTCCGGCAAGCAGTAGCAGGGTCAAAAATGTATTACTCTACCCCTCCCAGCACCCCCCCCCCCCCCCCCCCCCCCCCATCCTTCATTACTTAAAATGTTACAACTTGGCTTTGTGATGTTTTCTGTTTTGTTTGAAAACAGTCTTGACTCTGACCTGATGTGATGTGGTACTGTGAATTGTATCCGCTCAACCCTCTTTCCAATTAAATAATTTTAAAAAAAGGATGGGAAGAGAGCACACATCTGTTTCAGTCTCTCCAGGTTGTCATGGTAACAGTTGCCTTACAGTTGAATACCCACCTGTATAAAGAAGCTTTATAGTGATTGATACCTCACTTTTTGGGTGTGGTGATGATGATAATGTGCACCAAGTTCTGTCTATGTATTTATTACTAGATAGAATGATCAGTACCGTTTTCAGCTAGATTGTAATTGCACTTGTTGACTTTGTATTGTCACCACAGGGAGAAATAAAGTTTTATCTTTTCCAGTGTGTTTAAATCCCTCTGTGTCAGGTGCTCTTTGGGGAAAAAAGCTATTTTATTTCATTAAGCCTTTGAAGCCAAGTCTCCATTGAGGCCGGAAACAGACAAAGCTTGGTAAACGGTTATCAGAGTCAGAAGTCAGAAAAATATAACTGAATTCGTCAATGAATCATATGGTTATTTTTTTATTTAAATGGGTGGGAAAAGTTGGTTAGAAATAGAGATAGGAATTTTATTAATTGTGTCCTTTAACTCCAATAATTTGCTGTGACACATTTTGTTTGCTTTCACCAGCTAATTCTATTTTTCAGCTCTTTGGCTCCCCTCCTTTGGGGGTATTGACACACATTTCACCATTTATCTATTTCATATGTTCCTCACCACATTTCCAATTCCTCTAGTCTAACAACAGCTTATTGTTTTTATAGTGCAGTGTAAAGATAATTAGGCCTAGTATTAAAAATATGATCAGGATCAAACTGACATTTTTACATTTTTATAACATAACCTTGTCTGGATGCCTTGATTTAGATTGATGCCTTACTGTTATTTTCAAATAGCATATTTCAGGTTTAAACTTTCCCAGAGAAAAAGGCTTGGAGGTTGTGGACTAACCGATGTGTTATGCATACGTAATGCTCATGTAATATTTTGGGGAAATGATTGGCTTGGGTCCAAAATCCAATAAAGAACACAACAGAGCTGCTTAAAGCTGGGGTAGGTAGTTTATTTTTGGCATGTTGGTGCAAAAATTCCGTAATAATCTTTCATAATATTGTAATTCAAGTGTTTTGAGAGAAAACTCAGACTTCTGCACCTCCTCTTGGCTCTGTTTACAATCTTTAGAAAATCTAGCCTGTGACGGGAAATTTTGATCACAGGTCATTTCAGAGAGAGAGAGCGAGTTCCTACTGGCTGTTACAAATGCAATTGCTATTCATGGTAGGCTAAAGGCTAATGCCAGCTGCACAGCTACTACGTGAGAGTCGCTGCAACATTGTTTAGAAGCCGGTTTCGAAATTCCAGCAATGTTTGTTTGCCACAGACATATCAGCATTAGATTCAGCAATTAGCACTGTGTTTATCAGACAAAGAGTGGCCACTGCATCCATGCCCGCTGTTCAGCGAGCCTAAAGATAGCAGGCTAAATTAATAGCAACATCTCAATTTCTTAAAAATACTGTCAGAGTGTAAAAGACAGAGTCTAGAATCACAGTATGCCATCTCTAAGAGCTTTACAGGCCCAAGATTTATAAAGTTTGCAAAGAAAACAAGACTGTAATTACAACAGCCAACTGCAAGAAGAGATCTCACGCTACTTCAAATTCTGCCCGTTTCTTTTGCCTTTTACCTACATTACTACAGCTTTGAGTTTCTGACTTTGTGTCTGACAGTGGTATTTTGTAACGTAAACCGAGACCCCACGAAATAATGTAGCTAGCTAAAGATATGCTAAATCTCAGAAGTTATGGCCTAGATTTCAACTTTAGTAAACTAGTCAGCCCAACATGCTAACATTTACAGTTAACGTTAGACCAGATAAACAAAACTGACTGTTCTTGCAACTATGAAAAGGAATTCTAAAGTCATTAAATCCTTTTTTTCCTTTCTCTTTTTTAGTTTAGAAAGCTAAATCAAAAGACACCACCGTTCAAACTACTTAGTATTTAATCCAGGGCCTTGCACACTACTGCAGCTAAAGAAATTCAAAGCTAAATAGGTGTGCCGTGCCCAGTTATGGTTGCTAATATATGATTGGACAACCTCTTTTTGTGGCAGGGTGTTGTTTTATTTATTAACAGCCCTGATCTGAGGTAAAGGAAAAAACCTCAAACATATTCTTTTTTTAACCAACTGATCTGACTGAGGGAAAATCTTTATCATATTGATTGATAACCTTTACTGCCTTTTATAGTTTTATGGGGGCTATAAGGCCTCTGCTTTAACTCTGTTTTCTTTTTTATGGTCAATCAATACACCATGATGATTCATCCAGCCTCAAAGCAGTGACCCTCTCAAGCTGACATCCAAAATTGGACCACACAGGAACGTCATTAAAGCAGAGAGGTGATGGCACACAAATGAAGGCATCGACAGGCCGTATCAGACCTCAACACCTTGCTTTAAATCAGACACCTGCTTCTGCTTGCCTGTGTCAAAGGCCCCCGGCAACTTAGAAGTTTGTTACCACGTTGTCAATGTCAAGGTCCCTTCGAGCTTTCCTAATAAGCTCTGACTTCTACTTTTACCCAGCCCTCATCCACCTCTGTCGATCATCCTGCCCAGTTTCTGCTCTTCAAACTGCTTGCTCACTCACTACTCACTCCATCTGTGTCCTCCTTCTTACAGTATGCCAGCAACCCACACTCTTCCCATCTGCACATTTGAAACCAATTGCTTCCATCCATCACCATTTAAAAACCATTGTCCGGATTTCCACATCCTGCTGTTATTGAGGAGCCCGAGATACATCCTGCCAACATTTATCTATTAAAACACCATTAGGCCTCGTCTCCCCAATGGCCTGTCTGCTCAGGCCGGATCTTCTATGCCACTGACACTGCATTAAGATCCATCTGAAGTAGATATTAATATTATGGTTTCATGATCTCCATTTTAGCCATTGTGAGTGCTCAAATAATACTGCCACACCTAACTGATGCCAAGAAACATGAGAACAAAACAAGATAGAGCAAGATGTATGGCTAATTTGTTATATGATGTCAAAGTGATGTTATTGTCTACAATAGAGAAACTGAGAATAGCCTCCTTAAACAGGTCATTTGAATGGTGAACTTACTGAATGGTGAACTACATTTTCAATATTAGACAAAAGAGAAGACACAATCAAAATTTACATAACAGAAATACTACCATTCTACTTTTTCTCTTTATATTTCTTGGTATTATACTAATTAATATTTTCACAGTAATTGATAACAGATTATGCAAGATGGGATTTGTAGTTCTCATGAAATTAGAGTTCAGTCAGCTATCTCACATGGAACAGATATAATATGTAAATACAAATTATCTACAAAGTTAATATTTGTTATCTATGTTCTCATCACTCACCCACAAGCACACACCAAGCTCAACACAACTGAGAGAGGGAGAGTGACAATAATAAACTTTATACCCCTAAAACCGCAGGGAATATACGACAATCACAATCAGTACACATGATCTGTAGCTGCAAGACATCATCTGTGGAGCAGATAATTATTGATAATAATATTAAAATCACAGAAAAAGAAGAAAAATAATGTCACTGCCAGGGACTTCAATAAGTTAATTTAATACAATACCATGAAAGTAGAAAAGCCCGCAAATGCAAAAAAGGGCCAACATGCAGAGAATCTGCAACTGAGAAAAAAATAAAACAGTTTCATAATTAATTAATTAATTAATTGATAATCCCAAGCACTATAACACCAACAACAAAGCCTGAAAGGCTGAACTGATGGATTATCTGACCTGTCAACCCTACAATGAATTGTTCCTTGTTGCTGCTAATAGGGCTACAAGCTAGGATCATCATGTTTTGTCTGATCCAAACCAATGCGCATAACGCGTCGCAGCGTAATATATAACGGAACCATATTCATCCATATCATTGTATTAGGTCCATTTCAAAATAAAAATGGGAAGGAAAGAGAAAACTTTATTCATCCTTTCATTTTCGAGTATAAGGAGAACTCAGAGCCCCTTCGGTAAACCCATACTTTATTTTCAATCAAATTATTTGTATGTGTTGGAAGTGTTGCAGTAATCCAGATCACCCGGTGTAAACACACACACTTATTATTTTAACCTGCATGTGATGGAGAGTGGCAGGAAACTGGATCACCCAGCCTAAACCCACGCTAGCTGCTGCTTCTTTCTGTGATGCAGACAATCATTTAACCCCCATGTCGCCGTGGGAGAGTGGGTGGGTGATAGATGGATGGATGGATGGATGGATGGATGGATGAGGGGATGGATGGATGAATGGATTGGGAAATCTGGGGGCAGAGAGTGAGGAGTTGGGGAGAGACTAGTAGGGGGTGAAGTGGTGAGGGTGAGGGATGAGGGGAGGGGAGAAAGGGGAGGCGCGTTTCCATTACAGTCGAATGCCCTGTAAAAGGCAGGTCTCCCTTGTCGAAACACACCTAATTTGAATGTGAGCCGCCCCTTTTGTTCACCCTGTCGAAGAGCAGTTACTTTTTTCTATCCTGAAAAAAACCTGGTTGCTGATTAAATATAACTCTAGGCAGGATGTGACGTGGGTAGTACTCCACGGCACAACAACACGGGCCGACGAGGGCTCCTGTGCATAAACACAGCGACGAGAAACGCAGCAAGCTCTGCTCCTTCCATCTCGGCATCTTCTTCGTTGTTGTTTACATTTGGCATGCCTCACGTGTCAAATGCGTTTTGTATGGGATGTGTTGGAATAATTGTACATAAAGTAATCCCATATTTACTCCAATTATCTTTACATTTAAACTAACATTACTTGGTGTGTGTGTGTATAGCCAATTCGTGCTGAGTGGATGCAGGTCAAGGAAATCAGATAAGCGTGACTGTTGAGGAGTCACCAAAAGGGGGGGTCTGTGAAAACACAGACCCTGCTCAACTGATTAATGACAAGACATGTTTTAAGGCTTCTTTAGAGTTGTAAAGTCATAAAGACTATGAATTTTCCATATGTCTTGTGTTGCAGCTATGTGACCCTCACCTTAAGAATGGTAATTCATTGTATACATTGTAACCACCAAAAGCCAATAAAATCAAGGGGTTTGGCAGAGAATACCTCAGAGCGGTAGGAGACTGTAGCTGAACACATCTCTGTCCGTTCTCCTTGCAAGTAAAATAACTCTTGTCTTTCTCTCTTTTGTTAAGTTTTGGGTGTTTTAGGTTGCTTAAACCTGACAGGATGTTGCGGTCGAAACTGTCACTAAACGATTATGTGACAATCGAAACCCATTCAGAGTGATAACGTAACCTCCAGAGTCTGGTAAATCCATCTGGGGTACTTTTTGTAATGGAGAAACGTTTAGTGAGAGGACATTTGAGAGGGTGTGCCCTGAAACTTTTCCAGCTACCACATTTTACCTAAATAGAAACGCGACTGATGCTCCTCTTTCTCTGTTTTCTGAGCTTATGTACCTGGAGGTCAGTATTTTGCTGCGTCAGGAGTTTTATCTTTTCATCCATTCGGCTCACTTCTTTACACCACTCCACTTCCATTTTCCATCTTCCTGAACTGTCTTTGCACCTGTCTTTGCACCTCTTGAAGCTCTCCTCCTTTGCAGCCAGCATGACTTTAGCTGATCTTCCAGAGCCGCAAGTTTTATTTTTCACTCAGCCCCGCTCTCCAAATTCGTAATTTCAAGAGCCTTCATTCCAGTCGTTACTTTGGCAATCAGATCGTCCTTTTCCAGGACAAACTGGCTCAAAAACTCCCCTTGCAGAGTTTTAAAGTTGGCATCCATCAAGGTCTTGTTGTCCAAGGAAAGCTTGATATTGTTAATCTCTTTCTCCCAGGTCGCTGTGATCCTCTCCTTCACCTCTTTTCAGAAAGCAGAGGCCCGGTTAAACTCTGCACTCCAGTGGATTTTCATTGTTATACTTTTTTCACACTGTCCTTCATAGAGAGGATCTCTTAGTCTTTCTCCTTCCTCTTAATTTTTGTCCTTCTGTGAATTTTTCCTCCTGGTTCACGTTGACTGTAGAGCAGTCAAGATTTTTCTTTTTTCCTCCTGCATTTTTTGCAATAACCAGAAGGCTAACGTTAAGCTATAAATGAACAACACCGTCCACCACCTTCTAACTCATTTCACTGTACAGTATGATGACGTTTGTAGTCTCATTCAGCTGCTTGTTAGCAACCGCCTTCATAAAGACACGTACAAGCTTAAAAATTCACAAGTGGATTATTTACTGGCTTTTATTTTAAAGAACAAAATGTTAATATTTCTTAAGCCTGTGTTAACCACAGACATGCAATGTTTATTATAGTGTACCTCTCTGGGCCAGACAAACGGTTTTATTATAAAAGACAGGTCTGTCTTAACTTGGCAAAATTATTTTCATTCATTAGCTGGAAAGAAGCTCAGTACTATACCTGGCAGGTGGTTGAGCTTTAATCTATCCCAGAAATTGTGTTATTTCAAAGTTTAAGCAAATTCAAATTAAAACAAATATCTTTATCTCAATTATTATCTCAATTATTATGAAGGTATGTGTGAGGCCCATCAGGGATCTTTTTTAAAAACGCCTGTGTTTGGTATCAGCTGCTAAAGCCCAGGCTCATAAATACTAAGGATGGGTCAAATGCAGAAGACAGTTTTCCCCCAGGAGGATCCGTAGTTTGTTGCATAAAAAAATGATGGTAAACAGAATCACTTTTTTATTATTATATCCTCCTGGGTCACAGCACTAGAGAGGGAGTGTGGTTATTCAGAATAATTTATTTTCAGAAAAATAACAAGCTGACTCTCAGGAGAAAATAATAGGCTGTGTGTTTGTTTGGCTGCATTCAAATGCCACCAATGTAGCCTACTCCCTTTCTACTGGAAGAAACTGGTGATGATTTTTTTCAGAGATTCTGTATAAAATGGCATCAATGACAAGAAATATTTTAGGATCTCATTACATTCAATATATTCAATGGAAATAACTTTCAAAGATTTACTTTACAAGATGTCTTCTGATACAACTTGGTTTAAGCTTTTTATATATATTGAAAATGTAATAAAATACATAAAACCCGATTGTAAATAACCACAGTTCTTGCATCAAAAACCTATTTTACTTCAAAATACACATATAACACCACAAGAGTAGAGTAGAATATTGACATGACTCCTCCCTTGCCTCCTGCTCTTCAGTGAGTGCATTTGAAACATAATGATTATTTAGTGTAGCACAACAGAAACAACATGCTTGTTATTCTTTCACACTGACGCAAGACCATCAAGTCCTCCAGCCCATACGACCACATAGGTCGTTTGTTCCTATCCTCAAACACAACTCAAAGGAGCATTTACTAAATTAGCGCCCCTACTGGTAGCAAGTGATATGCCACTTCGTATGTGTGCATGGTGCATTGTGGGTTTTTAATCTACTTGATGACATTGTTTTTACAATGCCTGATGTACTAATAAATGTAAGAAGATTGTACATAGTGCTAAAAACAATTTGAGAATAATTCATTCATCTTCAACCGCTTGTATCGGGGTCACCGGGGGCTGGCGCTGATTTTTTTAATCCCAAGATCATGATTTAATTATCTTGATCTCTTGATAAAACAAGCTTTGCCATCTAACAATAACAAGATACATATCTTGTTATACTGAGAAGAAAAATTTCTCTTTTTACTAATAAGTTTAAATGGGTGACAACGTCTGGTTTTCAAAAAAGGTGTTGACAAGGAATAGGGGATATAATAAGATCGCTTGAATTATATTCCCAAGAAGAATAAAATGTGTCACCTGTGTCCCTTATGAATAAAAAATAAAATACCACTTAAATGTGAGAAGAATTCTTTGATATTTGGGTTGCTGGAAAAACAGTTGAGGCTAATGAATAATTCCTGACATGACATTTGAGTTGTGAACATCTGCAACTATATACAGACTGTATCAATTTAGAGATATTGCAAGGTAAAAGTCCCATCAGTCATTTGGATGCATTTACTGCAACATAAGTTTATATGTGTGCATTACAGTTGAAGCAAGCATCGGCTGATTTGACCACAGATTGACGGCTGGTTTGACTGCAGTGCATGACTCCTAATCTCTCTATCTGATAAACAATATGCGCAATAAGAGGAAACAATCTTTTGGGGTTTTGTGAGTTAATTATCTTTTTCCCTCTAGATAACGGTATTAAGAAAATGATTGCAAGCATGGCCGTTCTATGTCTCCGTATATCTGGACGAGCTGTTTGGCTTCATTACAACAGTAGTGTTTTTCCATGTCACCTAACTTAAATTTACGTACATTTATATAGTACAGCAGCTGAATACTCCTGATGATACTACTTTGTTAGCTCTGCTTTCCTTTTCAACCACAGAGAGATGCATCTGTTCAGTGTGACAAGTTAGGCAGACATGACTAACGCTTCCTGTGAGTCCAATGGGTTTACATAGGGCCATCATTTGTTTTCTCCAAAAAAAAGTTTATAAGAAATCCTCTGGTGTAGTCACTTTAAGTACACTAGCTGCATAGCAGTAGCCTCAAAAATGGTAGGCCTAGTAAATTATTTATAACATTCTCAGCCCTTACTTAATAAGCAATTAAAGTTATTTATTTCTGTATAGTAACTGTCTTACACTACACACACACTTACACACGAGTCAGTGGTGATGTGGTGTCCTAATGGAAGAAAAAGGGGATGTCGTTTGAGCGGAACAAGTTTATCCTGAAATTTATCCTTGTTAGTTCTGATGGATTAGGAAACGATGACAGACTAAGCTGTGACATTTTTTCTGGTCTACAGTGGCTAATAGACATTATCCTCCCTTCACTTTCACTCACCTTGTTGTGTGTCTCAAAACCACGCAAACACATTGCACATACTATACACACAGTGTTTTATCCAGCTTGTTTCAATATTCTGAATATTTTCATATCCTTGCCTTGATTTATTCAAGGTTCTGAGCTTAAATGCACACATATTCACAGTATTAACTCAGAACAAGGCAAACAGGAGTTTTATAGTTTAATACTTATAATTTCCATTTACAGTACACAGTCATCATATCAGGAAGCAGATAATTGGTGATGCTGACAATTATGTCTAAAAGAAGACGGTTACCTGCAACTTAGATGGATGTAAGAACAAATCACTAATTATAGGTTTTTGTATTCCCATGAATATAGCTACATCCATGTCATTTACAGATTCTATTACTTTGTAGAAGGCTCGGTTGTCTCTACACAAACAGCCCATCCACCTCCTTTCAGGCAGGACACTTGTACCAAGGTTTTAACCTTTTATTTCAACAATAATACAAATTTTATGCTTTGAAAAGTTTATAAGCAAACTTGAAACGGACTGTCCCTGAGCTGAAAACCCCTCTGTCTGACCATGAAATGCACAACATTTGTGGAACACGAACACACATTTCAATAAACATTCACATACAACTTAATGTGAATACAGGAGGAGGCAGATAAGGTGAAGGGAGTTACTTAAACGACCCTGTCTCTTAGAAAATGACCGAACAACAAAACTGTATTCTCAATTATGTTTCAAGGGATACGTAGTTTCCAGAGGGAATCATTCGTGTTAAAACTACTTGGTTAGGTTTAGAAAAAGACATGTTCTCTACACTTTGAAACAAGGCTCCACACATTTAGGATAGCGGAAATGTATACCATTTCATTCCATTGATGCAGCGATATATGTGCTATCTTTAGTATAGAGAACCTTTTAGTGATCTCCAGGGTAAGAGTCCTGTGTTTGTATGAACCACCAATCCAACCCCCATTCCTTAGTAGACTTTGGTCGACTCTGATATGAAATTTAGATAAAATAAATAAAGTTTTTTAAGGTCAAAGCCAAGCATAGCCCAGGACAAAATACATTTCCCTTTAAATGTAATCAAGAAAGGAATTTTGTTGTATTGGAACATATTTTTTAGGAGACATGGCTGACATAAAAGTAGGCAGTATGCAGAAAGATTTAGTGCCAGTGTACCACCTTATGTTAGAGGCATCAAGCAAAAATGAGTGGAAGGGCTATGTAACATGACTATCAAATGACCATACAATTTGTATTTGAGAGGCTATAAAAATGCATGAAATAGAGTCTTGTTTTGAAACTGTGGTCATTCATGATTTGACCGATTACTAAAATGGGTTTTGCCTTTCATAAAGTTATGACAATATAATTTTCAACAAACAAATCTAGATAGAGATTTTATTTAATTTCATAATACATTGCCAACTGAGATGGACAATTTATACAATGAACTAGAGACAACACACATGCCAATGTCTCCTTCTATCGCTGTCTCTCTGTCTGTCTCTGTACAGTATGTGTTTCCATCTGACTGACAAGCAAATTGTATGCACTCCCTTCGAAGTGTAAGGGGGAAAAAATAAATTGGCTTCCTGAATGTCAGCAAACACATTTGCAATAAAACTGGGTGAACTGAATAAGAAGTGTGAAAGTGGTAGTTTTTACAGTTTAATGTTCCTGTTACGTCAAGACAAAAACAAAGGAACTCAGGCTGCAATTTGCTAATATACCAGCTAAATCCACAAAACCAAACCAGAGTGGTAGCAATGGAGAGATATTATTATTTAACAAGTCACGAATGGTTTGCATGAACTTATTTTCAACAAGAAACGACAGGTCTTTGCAACACAAAGGATAATTAAGTGTTTTTTTAATTCAATTTATAATATGCGAAATATGCTCTGATGGAATCACATCTATTGTCTGTCTCTCATTCTATGAGCCTCCCTCCTTCGCTGTCTGTCGCACCCTCTCTACATGTCTGACATTGAGTTGTGAACAATTTAATGGCAAAAAAATTGAAAAAACAACAATAGCATTCAGAGACTAGTAAAAGAGGAGGTCACAGACTGTCAGAAGGAACACATGGAGGAAGCAAAGGAAGAAATTCACATTCTTTATTAAGACAGTAAAATACAATGCTTTGCTACATCAATAATCAAAAGTGCTATGTTCTAGCAGTATCACAATGAAAATGAAATAAAGTGAAGGAAAGAGAGCAAGAGATAGAAGAAAAAATAAATATATATTTTACTGAATGTAAACCATATTTAAAACATATAAAAGACCAGCCCATCTCAACTGCCTTTTATGAAGCATTGATAAGCTTTGGAAACTGCAATTTCTCAAATGGCCACTAAAGGCTGGCTCTAAAAGCAAGTCAATCCCTATAGATACCCATGTTAAAATGCCTTTAAAAGGATAGAGCGGAAATAAACATGTTAAGAGCCTGGTACAAAACACAGTATTAGTATCTATTCATTTCCCCATTCATGACAACTGTACAGGTGGTGAATTTTTGTATAAGTCACCTGTTTAAATTATATTAAGACTTAAAATGAATCATTATTTAGGGCATGGCCTCTTTGACTGACAGGTGAGCACCGTTAGGAGACTGTAGGTTTTATTCTCAGCTCTATCCAGGCTCCACCTATTTGCCTCTTTTTTTGGATAAGCCGGGCACAGGCAACATCAGGCTCTGCCAAGATGGAGACGCCTACACTGAGCTTCACAATGGCTCTTCAGAAACCTAGAGGTGACATCATGAAGACTACATGCACATTATATACAGTCTATGGTCAAATTAAGCACTGTGAGAAATAACCATGCAAATTAACTTTGCCCACATGAGCAAATCCATGAACTGCAGCGTGATTGATATTAATTAATTTTGGTCGAGAATTGTAATGCACATAAATGCTGGTTGAACTGGCCCTTAGACACTGATATCGTTAATTACGTATTACTTGTTAAAGCTTCTTAGGCTCTCAGCAAAAACTCTTAAAACAGTCAACGTCACCATTTAAAAGAATTTGCAACAATTTAGAGATGGAAGAATCCATAAAACACTCCACTTTTCTTCATCTCTGTTTGCTGAGTTCCTCTTCCTCTCTTATTTCCCTTTGTGCTTCTTAAACAGGGCATACAGGACCTTCAAGGTGGCAGTGTCGTCTTGAGAGACAATATCTGTCACACACATTGCACAGGGGACATTTAGTGTGTATTTATCCTGCACCATCAGCATCTACCAAGCCACTGAGGCAGTGAGAGCACGAGGATGCTTTTACCAACATTAGCTAATAACTATTCTCACAATCCGTCCTAACAGGTCATAGATCAGCAGTGCAGCAACAACAACATTAGATAGGCATTTAATCAATACGTCCTCGTGAGATGAGATTCCAACAAAATTGCACTCTGTTGTGAGATGCTCTAAGTAAATGAATGGGATATTAAGATCGACTCCACCACGAGCTAACCTAATTAATGCATGCAGTGCACTCCAGTTTTAGACCCTTAGTGCTGGGATTCCTCATTCCATCACAGTGATTATGCCAGTAATTAAAAAGACAGTAAAAACGAAATAAATTACCACTTGCTCCTGGCTGGTCCTTACATTAACAGTTATTGTAATTCAAAATTACTGTACAGGCTGTATGTCAGGCAATGTTGTGAAGAAGTTTTTGAGATTGTGATTCAAGCTCGGAGAGAATACAGAACATCTTGTCAATAATGGATCTGTAGGGAAGTGAAGTAGATCCATTTGCTATTGATTCACACCCTCGGATAAGTTTGCAACTCACTAGGTCAGTAACTCTATTTCACTCTTCTCTTTTTTTTTTTCATTGTTTTACTCCACATGGCCAAAAGTAGGCACCCAAACATTGGGCCCATATGTGATTGTTGATCTCAATCTCATTCTGAAACCATAGGCCTTAATATGCTGCTAGTGTATAACAGCTTTCTATAACTATTAACTATTATATATAACTATTCTATTCAGGATTTTTTAAAACATGGCTGCAGGGATTTACTCCCATTCAGCCACAAGAGAATTAGTAAGGTCGGTGTTACAGTTTATTCTTAAGTCATTGGATGGGGTTGAGGTTCAGGGCTCTGAGCAGGCTAGTCAGGTCTTTCCTCAACAAACTGGGAAAAACATGTCTCTCTTTATGGATCTGGCTTTGTGCATGGGCATTTTGAAGATTTAGATATTTATTCTAAAACCAGCTTGGTCCCTATATTCTACCAACACACACCTCAGAACCTTTCAGATTTAAACCATACACTCCAGCCCGTCCATTATGCTGCTACTGCCAAAGGACTTGCTACCCCCTCACTATAAGAGGGCCGGTTTGCTGTCCTGGCTCCACAATGGTGGAACCATGGACATTAAACAGTAGATGTGAAGAGTCCTCCTGAGTTGCCATTCCAGGGTAGAATCATATGGCGGCCATCTTACCCGGTCCAGTTTGAGCTTATGTTGTCGTTATACTCCTTGTATTTTTCTACCAATACATAAATATTGTCTTTCTTCCAAAGTAATGAGTGAAAGACAACTGTGTCTGTCTAGAATAAACCAAAAAACCTTTGCTTCAAGAGAACAAAACATGTGTTAAAGACAATCCCATAATTGTGCATTTATATTCCAGACAATACTTATCATTTTCTAATTTAGCTTGAACTTAATATGTAAGAACTGTCTTTGGTATTCTGAATGATTAATATACTACATTATGCAGTATTATTTTTTTTTAATAGAATCCCTTAATAGGCAAACTGTTAAAACAATGTTTGCTGGTCAAAACGTTTCTGGTTTCTTTTCTGTGTTTTACAGATTACAATGCTGTGCTGCAGAGTTTCCCAAACTTTTACATAATGTAATACTGTCACTGTTGGATGATTATTTGGATGACAGTCGTAAAGGTATGCCACACGTCATAATCTCATGACTTTACAGTGGGAAATCTGACAACTGGCAAATTGCAAGATAAAACTGACAAGCATTGTTCATTTCTGGGATCTGTCTGATAAGTGGTGGAGTGCAACATATCTTCCTTCAGACAACCCCCCACCTCCCCACACGCACACACACACACACCACACACTCACATGCACGATGTAGATCTAGCGAGTGAGGTTAAATCCCTTTGTCTATCATCGGGCACCAAAGTGACATTGTCCCCTTGAGACTGTCTCTCACTGCTCCTCTCTGAATGAATGATGATGACCTCGGACTGAGCCAATCAACCGCAGTGATACTCATCGAGACAAGTCACACTCATTCATATTCCACAAGCAATTCCATCTTTCCCTACGAAACACTGTCAAACCCACACTCCAGCGAGCAGTGGAGATTAACTCAAACTACCAGATCCTTTACCTGATGTGCAAACAGATTTTGGCATTTCCCCCGACACACAGATAAATGCTCTCGATTGTTGATATCATCAGAATTCATTTGACATTGCTGTCATTGAGTGCTGGTGTTTTTTGTTGCAATTATTTTACACCAAGGCACTTTTTGTTTTATTTTTTTCATCCTCCTTGCCTAGCATTTTAATTTGAGTAAAATCTGTTGTTTACAAGTGTGTCTGTGAGCAGTGTGTGTGTGTCGTATTTCTTCACCTTGTGGATCAACACTGGACACATGAAGATCTGTGTCATTAAGGAGGTCCAAGGCCAAGGTCACATTGTGAATCTAGAGATCCATCAGATAAAATATGTCAAACAAAATCCAGACAGCACATTTTCATCAAAATGAGTAAGAAAAGTTCTGGGGTCCAAGTCAGGCCAAGCCTCATCTTTATACAATGCTGCAGCGCTGTGTTATCTTGCAGAACATAACACTCAAGTATCATGAACTTTTGGTCAATACCAATCTAAAATCCAATGGAAAAATTCCAATGGCCTTTGTCTTTAATACAGTTTTAATACATGTAGCTCAATTTAGAAATTGAAAAAGTGTATCTTACAGTAGTACTTTTGAATTAGAATAATGCAGTCTATGTTTTTATCTACATTTTCACAAAAGATCATTTCTTTTTGTGACCAGTTGATTTTTAATAAATATAAGTATATGCTGCATATGAAACCCACAACACCTGTGAGCATCAACAGGTAGAATAATGATTAAAGGATAAATAATGATAAAGTTAAAGGAGCTGAACATGCAGAACATTAATATAGCAGCAAACTAATATTTGCTATGTAAATATAAAATGGATATATGGCATCCTGAGTAGAGAATGAAGTATCTGTTTAGTATCACTGCTCTAAGGATGCACTTCCCTTAACATACTCAATCCTTACTCACCATCTCAGACTGATTGACGGGGGTCAGGTTGAAGTCATGGAGCGGGATGAAGAAGCCTTCCAGCTGTCCGATCAGCAGCAGCAGAATCACACCGTCAGCAAACTAGATAGGAAATACACCGGATATTGGGGCACATCCAAGGAAGGTGATATCATCTCAGGGAAATAGATCAATTAGGAAAGCTCCAAAACTGTGTTCAGCTGTTTTTCTTTTTTACCTGTTTGTCCATATCAGCCACCTGCAGACCCATGGTTGACATATTCTGGTTGACAAAGTGTAAGATGGCCTGAAAATGGAAAAAGTCATGCAGTTTGGAATATAAGTTGGTCTTATTTAGCTGACATATTAGGGTATCAAACATGTTTGTTCAATCTTCATCAAAGCCTGGCAAACAGTTTCTTTTGTTACCGCCTCGCATACCTCACAGCGCTGTGTCAGTGCTGGATCACAGCTGGATCACAGCTGTCTTGCGCGGAGGTAAAATCCGGTTGCAGCAACAATGTCCTTGGAAAATAGATAGCGGAAGTACCTTGCATCTGGTGAGTGGTCCACTATCTCAGCTATATCATCCCACCACTGTACATCCGGTAAACCAGACTACTGTCTACATATAAGTCTTTTCAAAGATATTGTTACCTTTGTTGTTGGATATTATTTAATTAGAACAAGAGACAGCCAGATTATAACCAACTGACAAAAAAAAAAAAAAAGATTATGCAAACCACAGATAGACGCCAGGTAATCTCATACGTTGAACCTCAGCTTTTCTGAACCACTGCAGCCGGGTCTTATTCCCTACTCGTCACATACCAACACTTGATGACACTCCATTATCGCAGTTTTAAACACGTTGTTAATGTTGTGAATTAACGTTACTTAGGGCCAGCAATATGATGTCATCCCCTTTTGCTGTTGGACCAGCAGATTAATAAATAATGAATAATAATTGTCTTCAAACCCTACTTGAAATTGCTACTGGATTTGAATACATTGATCCATTTGCAAACACTACAGAATACCAGAGAAGCATACCTTTCACATTTGATTTTGTGCTTATATTTCAAGTTAAAGCCACAAACAAAGTATATTTAGCCTGTTTATTCCCGGTCTTAACACCACAGCATTTACTCTCTCACTGCCGTGGAGATGAGAGACTTAACTCCTTAAACTACCTCAGCCCTTCTCTTTGTCTCCTTGTTATACCTTTTTCACTGTGTTGACCTTGTGAGCCTCAAGCTTCAGCAGTTGCTCGATGGGATCTTCCCCTGGGTGACCAGACAGCCAGAAAAATGTGTTAAAGTCATCGTAGGCTGTAATGCCACTTCAGTGACATTCGGAATGTCAAATCACCTCAACCTCCGACAGCTTTTTACTCACTTTCAGTCTGGCTGAGGGAGTCTGAGCCTGCGTCCCTGTTGAAAAAGACCAAAAATATATCAGGCGTTTTTCTCACATTGACAGAACCACACAGGACAGAGATCTGCTCACCTTTCCTCTGTCAGGACCTCCGTTTGCACATCTGATTTGATCCCATTTCTGCTCACCTGCATGAAAATGAGATTAAGAAGCAATTCCACAAGGTGTGTGTGTGTGTGTTTTGGTACCAAAAAAAAGTGCTAAAGCTCAAGATTAAACTCACTTCCACAACAACAATTTCCACTTTCACATTCGGTGGCAAATCCAGTTCAGGCTGGAAAGATCTCACCATGGCAACCAGCAGATGAACAGTGGCCAGGAGGTCTTTGTTGTGGATGACTGACGGGCGAACAGCAGAGAACAATACACACACACAAAATAAACAACATGCATTGACACGAGAGAACTCACAACCCTCCAGTACTGCAGCACAGAGAGGCAAAAAGGATTTTAATCTTGCAAATACATGAACACAACTAAAATTCACTTCTAAGAACTTTAAGTTATAATCCTAAAGATTCACAAGAAATAAAGTCCTATTTTTGATACTATTCATAGTTTGCCTTTTTTTTAATTTTATTTTTAGCAATAGCTGTTTTAGCCATCTAAAGCGAAATCGGCCAATCCTGCGCTGGATTCAATTGGCTAAGCAATCACCCAGGCCTACATCCCTTCTCACAAGGGATTCAAAAGGAAATGATGCAGCAAGAAATTAGCCTCTTTTTTTATTTGCCTCATTGTTCACTGTTCACTCTCTTGCAGTCATCTCAGAGCTTTATTAAACCAATCATTTCCTACTGCTGGTTGCTTCACATTAAAACATGCAGTGGCTTTTATTGTAAAGCAGTTGTAGGATATGCAGTGTTTCAGAGGTTAGTGCTCACCACGATCATTTAAAACCAAACAAGACATTAGTCATTTTTGGCACTTGTTTTTGGTGGATCAGGTTCCATCCTTCCAGTCATATGATTCAGGAAGGAAAAAGTTCAGATGAAGGCTGGAAACTCCAAACTCTGGAATTCAGACTGCTGATATAATTCAAATAACTATTGTGGCCTTTTCTTTGCTTCCCTTATCCAGCACCAGTACAAAACAAGAATCCACTGACAGGTGATTCACCCAAAACATGTTTATCTCCACTAAAATCCCTCACAGCTGGTGTAAGCTAACGTGGCACCATTGAGACAGCACCAAATCCTGTTGCAATTACAAGTTGCCAGAACAGAACATTTGTTGCTTCGTTGTTGAAGCCGCGTCAGCTGCATGACTCACGTTTGACGTTCCACTTGATCTGGCTGCTGTCCTGCAAGCCCAGTCTCTTGTCCAACTCCTCCAGGATCACTCCGAGCTTACGGATCTGAGAGGGGCTGGTCAGAGCCATCTCCTCCACAGGCATGTGCACACCAGCTAACCTTGCTTTAGATTTTAGGAAATTATCATGAGAATTATTATTTGACTGACATGGACTTAGTTTGGATATTGAAAATGAAAGTTTTTAGATGAACGAGGGTAAAGATTTTCTTAGTGTTTATCTTCAAATTTAGATAATGATTAAGTGAAGGTAAGGTAATGATAAATGACAGTACACTTATATAAATGTGTATTAACTCACACAGCAGGTGATGAAGCACTAGTCCATCGTACAGATCCTCCTCCAGACTCTGAACCACTATGTGCTCCGGTTTCAAAGTTCTATTGATCCAATAAACCAGCGCCTTCCAAAACACAATTCATCACACAGTCAGATACACTGAACCCTTTCATCTTCTTGCGTACATTTTTCTGTTTCCAATGTGCCAAATTAAAAACAGCGTGATTTTCAGAGATAATCAGATCTTGAAGTAGATGGAAATGATGATAAATACGAAATGCTCCGCCAGATATTTTTTTGTTTATCCTTCCAACTCTACATATGAGACATCTCAGGCTTATTGAGTCATTTATTAATTCACTGCCACTTGTGCTGCCATTTTTTCCAGAGGCATGTTTTAAAGTCAGATCCAGCAGACTCTGCTGACGACTCCTCACTGTGACTCTCTGATCTGTCTCCCATCACCTCTGATAATTATATTCATTAAAATTTCACCGATCCTTCTCCCCTCTCTCCTTGCATCAGATATTATTCATGCTCTTTGCTGCACACATATACATCCAGGCTCTTTAATGTATTTCCTCCCGCCCACTCAGGACACACTCCCTGTGTAGTCCAGGATGAGCTTTGATGTTACAGTAAATGTTTAATCCAAGACACAGATACATACAAAAGTCTATATATAGATAATAGGAATCTCTCTTACCTCCTTTAGCTTTTCAAATTTGGGGTCTTTTAAATACGTTGGCTGAATTAACTTCTGCTTCTCTCCTGTGTGAATATATGAACAAACTGCACTGCTCAGATACTATTGTTTATTATTTTTACATCCTTTAAAATTCTATAATTAACTGAACGACAGCTCTCTTATCATGTCGAACACACTGAATATTTCATTTATTTAAAAGGCTACACCCATGTGTTTGCTCTTTAAATACAATACACACACATACACTTTATATTTTATGAAAGCATGCCCCCACATGCAGCAGTCAGAAAAAGAAAAAGGTTTGATTAAACCCATTAAACAGTAGAAAGGAGCTGGGTAGTTGGTGAACACAGTGGAGCATTTAGCAGCTAAACAGAGACAGTTTTTCCCTCAGGGGTTAATGAAGAACACACTGCTTAGCTCATATGAAGGTGAATATTGGACATACATTCATCAGAAACACAACTCTAAATGAATGATAGTTGCTTCATGTCTGCTGGATGCCTAAATAGGAAACTGTTTGCTTATAAGTTCACCACAACAACGTCTGCACTGCATTAATTCATGATGATAATATTTGAGAAAAAAATTAACGATGCAGACTTGATGTTCATATGAGGGATTAAACAAATAAAGTCTGCTAATGGATTTTCAAATAAAAGGGAAATAAATTGAAACAGATGGTTGCTGGGAAAAAAGGTGTTGAAAAAAGGTGTTGAAATGTCTAAAATACAACAAGTGATGGTCGATAGAAATGGTTAATTGTGATTTAAATATGTTAAACATGGTAAATAACCTAAAACATGTAGAAACTATTGCTACAGTACAGTCCTTGAAAGGTTAGGTCCAAAAGATGACTTCAGCACTCTGAATTAATCAAAATCACAGTCTTTTGAATGTGAAATTCTCCTGTCCTCTATGTCAGTATTGACCATAGGAATTATTATAGCCACCAATAACTCTTCCAATGTACATATTCAATTCAAATCCCCCACGCTAAAGTCAGTCACTCAGCACAGCAAGTCCTTTGTCTGAAGCTATTAGAAGGTCCTTAGTAATTTTTTACCAGCGTTGTCTCAGTGCTATGATTCGCTCTAAATCCTGACTAGAAGTCCCCAAATAACTCATTATTATGTAAAAAGTCACACAGCCAATTGGCGACATCTGACATATACATAGGTACGATTGTATCAAGAGAGACTGTGAAAAACTGTGAATCTCAACGTACTACATTAATCATGATTGACTGACAGGATATTACCCTGAAAATAATCAATGTCCACAGTGTCTTTCTCGTTGTGATACTCAGCAGCCTCCATCACTTCTGTTCAAGGTGAGAAATTCACCACCTGAAGAGAAAAGAGATTAAATATAAACCACAGAAAACAAAGAAACACTGCCTCCATCAACATTTTGGGCAGAAACCCTCTCTCTCATAGGGGTTATGTGTCCTCAACTTTCAACTTCTGCAGTGGAGTTACTTGCCGACTAGCAAAGATGCTGATTACACTGCCAGACAGCTTTCTGTTGCATGAAAATCTTGTGCCTGCACATTTCTGCTTTTCATGTTCAAACATGAACAATCTTGAGCTGAATGTATTTCTAGAGTTGTGTTTTGAAAGGCGTTTTTATGACTGAGGGAGTTTCTAAAAACACAACTGAACTGGTAAAAAAAATATTGTCAAACTGAAAAGGGAAGATGTTTAGTTTCCTCACTTCCTCTTTTTTAGTGGCACGCTCAACATATAAAGTACTGCAGATCCCCCCACAGGTTTGCAGGGCTGCTCCTTTCCCTCTGAACAATTTGAATCATACAGTCTGACACAAAGCACAGCAAACACATAAAGTAACACTCAAAGAATACAAAAGAGACGTGACCTGGAGCATGTTAAACTGTTGTTTCCTGGATCTGAAGAGGAGCAGCGAGAAACCTTTCTTGTCCTGTGAGTGTTTTATGTGTGTGGGGCTTCCTTTTCCTGAAGTTGACAATAACTTTCAAACAAGGTCATAAACAAAAAGTCTTTTTAAATAAGCTTACCTTGGGCACTCTGTTGAGCGTGACTCGACAGAATCTGGTGACTTCAGCTGAATTGAGTTCCTTAACTGATGTCAACTTCACAGACTGTCAAAACAGGCAATATAAGAAGTTGAAGGCTGTACTCTGTGTGAATACAGCCTCTTGTGAAGTCTATCTGTGCAAGAAATCTGACTGTACTCAATTTCAAACCGCTTCAATATAAAATAACATGTCCCAGGGTCGAAAGGGAAGATCAGCACAAATGAGAGCATGTGGCAGAGAAGAAGGTAGCACTTCCTCTTTTTGATACTGGCTTTGTACAAAATTTTCCAGATGAGGGCGTTTATATTCTGTGTCACAAACTGTGTTCGAGACTTCAATCGGAAGTAGGTGTCGAGAGAAAAAGAAGACGGGGGGGGGATGTATTGTTTGGTAAACCACACTTCAGGAGAGCAGAGAAAAACGTGACACTCGGAGGCCTGAACCACTCAGACTCGACTCACACATCTCCATCTGTGACCGGATCAATTTGTTATCCTCTCCAGCATTCTTTATTTTCAAACAAACTAAAAAAAAAAAAAGGAGAGAGAGAGAGAGAGAGAGAGAGAGAGAGAGAGAGAGAGAGAGAGAGAGAGAGAGAGAGAGAGAGAGAGAGAGAGAGAGAGAGAGAGAGAGAGAGAGAGAGAGAGAGAGAGAGACAAACAAAAAGCTTTGCATGTGCACCAGCCTTGTTGAAGAAAAGAAAAAGGACCACCCATCAGCCAGACGAAGGGGCAATTTGGAGGATGTGGAAGGTTACCATAGCAACAAAGGAATGAGACAAGAAAATAAAGGTCTAAAATAAACCCATAATTCCTTTAGCTAAACCCAAATTGCAGGAATCGGCTGCTCCAAAACCAATCTCTCTCCAAAGTCGAAACACATCTAACCTATCAGACAAGTTAGAGACAAAATAAAATTCCCATTTAGAATGATTTCAGGCATTTATTTCTTGATAGGCAAGATAATAATAAAAAAGAAAACACAGGGTTGAGAGATCCAGCACTAGCGTGATTTAGATGGACTCATCCACTCTCTCAATAATTCAGCCCCAGCTTTAAAATTCATGAATAGTCGTGCACTATTTTAGCAGGTCTCCAGGTGGCACGGCGCGCCCATGCTCGTCTTCAAGAGAGCAGAGTGAGGTCCAGGGCTCCTTGGAGACTCGTATGAAAGGCTGGTCAATAAGAGGATACTCAGACTGGGGCTCTCCCGGGACAGGCCAGAGAAAGCACACTGCACTTAAGGCAACAGCATCAACTTTTAAATATGGCTTTAGATGTGGTGTGCATAGTTTAGAGTAATCGAGGATCATTCACAGCAGCTGTCAAGTAAAAGCAATTGAAGTAGTTTTAGTAAGAATATACAAATCATTTCCTGATATAGGCTATATAATACACTGCATAGCTAGGCCAACATAGCATTTTCAAGTAACTTAAAGGAATAGTTTGGTGAATATGATCATTCGTCTTCCTGTCAAGAGCTAGGTGAGAAGGTTGATACCACCCCATGAGTCCATTAAATATGAAGCATAAACATATACAGTCGATGATATGAAGCTAACAGCCAGGGTTAGCTTAGCTTAGCTTAGCATAATGATGGAAGCCGGGGTTAACAGCTCTTCTCTACAGAGGAAAAATGCAGCAACTACAATGCATTTGGTCGAAACTTAGTTAAGACCAGAATCTGTTTTATCATAATACAAAAATATTGTCATATTACAGAAATGTAATTTACTTTTTTTTAAAAAGCTCTTAAATGGAGCTTAAAACTAGTCTGTGCAGTAAACTGTGCAAACTAGACACATGTTTTTTCCCTAAATGTAAATTTAAAAAAGAAAAGTTTTTCGCACAAAATAAATGTACCACTATCATTCTATCTTGTGCAGTCTGTTGTCCAACATGAAACTGTATTTTTTTTGTAGTTACTTGTTGTTTACACTTGTCTTTTAACACAGATTAAACAAACGCAGTTTCCCCTTTAGTCTTTATGCTAAACTAAGACAACTGCTGGCATTAGATTAAAGAGTAGACCTACCTAAACCGCAAAACCCCCTTTTTCAGCTGAAAAACAATCAGTATTTAGGCTTGTGAATGTTCTCATTCGTCAAGGTCATCGTTATCCGCAAAGCAATTTCAGTCAAAAACAACTGGACTGGTTGTTTGTCTAGGAAGACGTTTCACCTCTCATCCAAGAGGCTTCATCAGTTCATGTACGCATCTGACCAGGCTGGGACTGGTCCAACTAACTGGTGTGGAGATCCAGGTATTTAACCTCTCACAAGGCCGATGATGTCACTGAAACCCTTTGTGCTCCAAGTGCCCACGCCCGTCGTTAGGGTGACAGTCGTTGGTGGGCAGTTGGTTTCAACTTCGTTAGTGCTCTATTGAGTCTGAACGACAGTTGTTGGGGTCACACGGGGCCATGTGTGAACAGTTGTCCTTTGAGGTTAGATTGTTGAATCTCCTGGGAAGGGATGAAAGGGCAGCATTGTAAATT
This sequence comes from Echiichthys vipera, assembly GCF_963691815.1. NCBI lineage: Eukaryota > Metazoa > Chordata > Actinopteri > Perciformes > Trachinidae > Echiichthys > Echiichthys vipera. The sequence goes on from NC_139832.1 coordinate 17,648,625, forward strand.
GGAGATAAGTGATGTCTCAGACCTCCTCCTCTGTTTAGCGATGGTTTCTCCACTTTTACATAGATGGCTTCTTTTACTCCTCTTTCAAACCATCTGTCCTCTCTGTCCAAGATTTGGACATTGTTATCAAAAAAGGAGTGGGCTTTCTCCTTGAGGTGTAAGTGGACAGCGGAGTCCAGGCCTGAGGAGTTAGCTCTCCTGTGTTGGGCCATGCGTTTATGCAGTGGTTGTTTTGTTTCTCCAATGTAAAGATCTTTGCATTCCTCGTTGCATTGGACAGCATAAACCAGGTTGCTTTTGTGGTGGTGTGGTGTTCTGTCCTTCGGATGTACTAGTCTCTGTCTGAGTGTGTTACCGGGTTTGAAATACACAGGGATGCAGTGTTTGTTGAAAATCCTCCTGAGTTTTCAAAAAAACCAAAGTGGTTGAGAAAGAAAAAGATAACAGGAGAAACAACATAGTCATCCCATATGTGGCTGGGGTATCAGAGAAACTCAGGAGGATTTTCAACAAACACTGCATCCCTGGATCTCCACACCAGTTAGTTGGACCAGACCCAGCCTGGTCAGATGCGTACATGAACTGATGAAGCCTCTTGGATGAGAGGTGAAACGTCTTCCTAGACAAACAACCAGTCCAGTTGTTTTTGACTGAAATTGCTTTGCGGATAATCAGTATTTAGTAATATTGATGAACTCAGGTCCAAATATTTACATTTAGTAATTCAATTTTACATATTGTGTTATAATTATGCATAAACACTGTCCTCTACCAGCAACTGCATTGGCTGCTCTGGTGGCATATGACGTATATGGAGGCAGCTTTCTGCAAAGTGTGGAGAGGTCACAAAGGAATGGCTGGGCACATCTTACCCCCCAGCTCAGCCAATGTTAATACTTTTTCCAGAGAGCCTTTTTTTGAATTTCCTGGGTAGAGGAAGCCAAAACTCTTTGTTTAATATTTAGCATACAAACCATGAGCGTTGTATCAATCTCCTCATGGAACTCTTGGCAGGAAAGCAGATATGCGTATTTCCCAAAACTATTCTTTTGATATTTACACAAAATAATTTTACATACTATATAATATCTAACAGCATTTTCAACCTTCTTAAATATTCTGGAGAGTAATCAGGTTAACACATGAATGTTTTCCAGTTTTAACATTCGTTCCTGTGACAGCTGTGTATTAAAATGCAGGCTAAAGGTCGCAGTGTTTTCTAGGTTGCATTTAACATTTGAGAAAGGAATAAATAAATACTGACATTTGGGAAAGATTAAATACTAACATTCAGAGCCTTTCCAGGCTACTCCCCATGGGCCTTTTTAAGTTCCACATAATGATGACTTTCAGTCCCAGTTGGTCTCCTCCAGTGTCCAGACTGTAATGTATAATATCAGCACAGGCACAGGGCAGCATTCAAAAGTAATAGCACAGTGTGAAACTATAAAAGTTCACTCCGAGTTTTTGTAGTTGGTGAACAGGTTGTAAAGGACTCTCAGGGTGGACTTGAGGTTCAGGTTGACAACATCTGGAAAAGAGAGCAGAGATCATTACATTAGTTTGATGAGCTTGTTTGGATGAGTTTCAGGAAGAAAAATTAGACCTTTGACATGCACTGCAAACACTAATCTTAAAGAGAAAAATTGGATCCTTGGAACACTGAAGCACAAGATAAATGAGCTGTGCTACTATAAAATCATATTTACAATGCAAAGGAGCTTCTTCTATCAAAGGGTATGTCTAATTTTGGAAAATGAAATGGGGCTTAAAATAGCTCATCATTTGATCTATTACTTCTTACCAGGAGAGACTCGAAGGCACAAGAATACTTTCCGTTCTCTTCATCAGTAATATGGCGTACTGCTTGTTACTGATTATTGCCATTTCTCATCAAAAATAGGTCTTTGTTAAGTGATTCAAGCTAGACAACATTTTGTCACACCAGTGCCATGTTGCGTCACATTTTAAACTAGGAAACCTGATTAAGCTCCTTATCGTCTGCATTAGCTTGGGTGACACTGTTGATATCATTTACAGCTACCTTTGTTTATAATGAACCTGCAGATGTGCACACACTGTATGCTAATAAGAAAACATAATCTGTAGTAGGAGACTTTCGAAGATAATATCAGTATGAAGATAGTAGCTTTTATGTCCAATTACTGCAAAAACTGATTGAAATTCCTTTCCTTGTTTGGTTGGGACAAGAAAATGAAGGAATAATTCTTTGCATTAATACAGTGTGGAGAGAAATAATATATATGCATTTTGAAAGTGTCATAGTTCAATTTAATTACAAATACAATACAGTTACAAATATGTATAACATAGCTGTGCATAGTTTAATTAAAAACAGACATTAAGTGTGTACAGTGCTTTAAGTAGAAGAATAGCCTATAAGTAAGTGATTAAAAATTGGAATGTGGGATATATGACGAAATATGGGACAAAAATGTGGAGTGAAACATGAATATTTAAAGTAGCTCTGATAATTATGTAAGAACAAGTGAAAAGTATACTGTACAGTTAAATAAATATTCTTAAATATATCATCCTGAGCCATTTAAACAGGTATTTGTGGCTCAAACATTAGATATGCAGTGATTGTTTTGTGATAGCTTACCCAGAGTTCCATTTAAATCCAGCAATAACACAAATCTAATAAATTGTTCTTTCAATATCATATTCTGCAGATTAAAATGTGTATAACGGTATCTGATATTAATCGTAATGCTTCAGTGAGGTAAGATACTGATTACGGTTTAACTACGCATTCATTCAACTGTATTATATCACACTGCGAAAGCTATTTCTGTAATGGCATTTCTAATAGGGTTGATAAAATGCAACTCTCTGTGAAAAACAGGGAACTTTACTTAATTACTCATCACAAAAGACACAACAATGATTCTTATGCTGTTAAATTCTCTTCACAAAACAATGAGCTGGTTTACACAAACGTGTAGCACTGAGTGGAATGAACTCAGCCACCCATCCGGTGTTAGTTTAAGGGTAAGGCAAAGTCTCCATCTACTGGACAACCTTTAATATAACTGCTGCTGTCCGACATCAACTATTAAACACCCTCTTTAGATGGTCTCCTGTCAGTGCATGAGACTCATAATCTCAGTCAGCCTCCATTAACTCTTCTCCAGTCTTTTAACTGATCTTGTAATAATATATAATGTAATACTGTTTATAAAATACCTTCTGGTCTGGCTTTGGGTTTCTTCAGGCCTCCATCCTGCATCAGCTCAAAGGCAAACGCCACATTGTGGACCTGAGGGGACAGATCATGAGGACCCAATTTAGTGCTACGGTACGTTGCTAAAAATCTACCCATTTGATAAACAAACTTCCCTTTTTGAGGGTGCAATCACCTTCTGTTCAAAGCTCTCAGGGGTCAGGAAGAAGTTGTACAGAGGGACAAAGTAGTCTTCAAGCAGCCCCATCAGCAATATCAGATACACACCATCAGCAAACTACACACACACACACACACACACACACACACACACACACACACACACACACACACACACACACACACACACACACACACACACACACACACACACACACACACACACACACACACACACACAGTATTAACATTTACAGCACATACAATATAATAACTGCAAACTAAATTGGATTGTACATATACAAAAATCTAATCGTGCATGCAAAAAGAGGGAAGATGAGAAGAGGAAAATATACATAACACAAATTGATGATAATTTTAATAACCAACTGGATTGCAAGTCTGTAGCTAAACCATCAAATCTCTTACCTGAGATTCCAGCTCAGTAACTTCCAGGTTCAGCTTGTTCAGGTGTTTGTTCACAAAGGTGATGAGAGACTGGCAACAGGATCAACAAAATAGTAATCATTATTACGGCACAGTTTAAAGAAAAAAATAATATCAAGTCATTATACTATATATTATTATCCAAAGAAGAAAAGGTATTTATACCGTTTTCACTACGTTGAGCTTGTCCGGTGCGTGATCCAGCAAAGTGTCAAAGGCGTCCCTCTCTATTATAAAAAATATATAATAGATATAGTAGATAGATATAGATATAAGATATAATTCAAAGGTTTTCAATGCTTTAAGGAACAGTTAGGCATTGTTGGAAATGTCAAAGGTTTCAAAAAGATAAGAAGATTAATACCACTGTACCATCTGCCCTATACAAATATGTCCACATCCAACAGCTAGTTAGCTTAGCTTAGCTTAGTTTAGCGTAATGACTTGGAACAGGTGGCAACAGCTAGCCTGCCTCTGTCTAAAGGTGAAGAAACCTGCCTAATAGAACTTCTAAAGCCCACTAAAGAACACATTATACCTTGTTTATTTAATTCATACAAAAACTAAATGTAAAAGTCGTTGTACAGATTAAACAAACGAGACACAACAGACTCATTTTTTTTACAGAGCCAGACTGGCTGTTTCCAGTTTTAATGTTGCTGTCTCCTGGATGTAGCGCCATATTTAACAAACAGATATAAGACCGTATCAGTCTTCTAATCTAACTCTCAAGAGAAAATCCAGAAATATTGAACTATTCTTTTAATGAAATAACTGAAGAACAATAAAAGTAATGGGACATTTCCCCAAAAATTCAACATCATATGTGGCTGAGACTCACCAAACCTTCCCATCATCATTCTGCAAAACAAAAACATGAGACAATTTGAAAAACGATTCAGTAATACTTTACGTTACAATTAACATTAAAAATACTTTACATTACAGCAATGATATAAAAAAGTGTAAAAAATTACTAAGTATCAGTTCATACTCTGTGGTGCTCGTCAGCTCCTTGGTCACAAGAGCAGTCTGCAGGATGCCCTCTCGTTTCTGCTCAAACAAAATCAAAATGCTTGACTTACTACATGAGAGAATCATTACAATTGTTTATGCACATTATAAAAATTAAATGTGCAGAAAAGACAAAGACACAAACTGACACTATACTATCTGTCACTTTGATGTGTTAGAGAATTGTTTTAATTGGGTGTTTGTTAATTTAATGGTTTCTCTGGCTGTTTTAAGGTTACATTTAGGCAATTTCTAAGATGACATGATTGTTTTAGAGATGTTTTGCTCAATTTTAATTTTGAGGCATATTTAAGCAACAGCTTATGACAGCTAACATATCTAAGGGGCTAGATTCTTAATTTCAGTGAGGGTTGATTAAATGAATGAAAATAATTATAAACCTCCGTGCATCATTGCACATAATGATAATGACTGCCAACCCTGTGTGAGCTTGATGAGACACTTTACCTTAACGATCACTACCTGCACAGAAACATGCTCAGGCAGTCTGATGGGGGCCTGGAAGTGCATTGCGAGAGCCACCAGCAGATAGACAATAGCCACCAGGTTCTTTGAATGGATAGCTGCAATAGTAAAGCATTAGAAAGGACTGTCAGCTCTTTTCACACTGCAAGCTAACATAATGATGCAAGCAAAGATGAAAGTTGGCTGTTTTTTTTTTCCAAGACACAAAACAATTAATTAAAAAGCTGCAAAAAAGCAGTTCATGAAACATGAATTAATGCAATTCCGAGGGCTCCAGTGGAAAATCCTAATATTAGTAGAGCTCCTAAAACCTCTCTGAACCGTTTTGAAGTCAACCAAATCTTTAAATTTTAGTGCTTTTAATTTGATAAAGAGTTGGTTTTCTTGGTTCGGCATTGTTTACAATTCTTATGGCTCTTTTCCCTTGTGAGTTTGCCTACTTTGTAAAAGTGCACAAACTTAATTGCTGGAGTAACTGTTTAAGCAGCAAATCGCTGAAGTCAATGTAAAACTCACTGTCCACACTCCACTCAATGGTCCAGCCGTGGGGCCTCAGCAGTTCGTTGACAGCCTCCAAAACCGTCTGAAGCTTCTGCTTTTGGCCAATCTCTGACTGGGTCACCTCCGCCACGTTCAGCTTCCTGCCAGACAACTTTTCTGTCAACAACAGGAGAGATACGATATAAGCTCAAACGCACTGGGAAAGACTTTCCATGCACAGATAAAAGTCATGATTGTTTACAGTACCATGATTCACGCAGTAGGATTGTGTTGTACTGAACAGGTATTATTTCAGCAAGCAAGCAAATTCTAAATCAGGAGGCTTGAAAATAAATGAGAGGAACTCGTATACAGATTGAAAAAAAGAAGAAGGAAGAAATCCAATTTAGGTGATGAAAGTTGCACAAGTGCTTCAAACCAAAAAATACCCAACAATATGTGTTTTTCATGCTTGTATCAATGTGGTATCAATTTTGGAAAACAAGAACATGATGTGTATATATATATATATATATATATATATATATATATATATATATATATATATATATATATAAATAAAGGAACCTAAAACTGGCACTGATGCAACAGAAAACTGAGAGTACAGAAGAACAGTGATAAAGTAGTGTGAGAACTAAAAGAGTCTATTAACAGAAATGCAGAAATTACACACATAATTTACCAAAATGTTTCCTGCTGTGTCTTTTACTTGTTGTTCATGACACTTCTGCAACATATGCAACCACATGTCAGTCCTTGTTTTGTATTAGCTAGCTTTTGTACATGAACATTCTAGTTCTGTGTGTTTTTATTGTATTTATTCCTGTGTGACAGCTGATGATACAGTGTGTTTTGTCAGGCTGCAATAATTAGCTTGTGTGAGCAAAGAAGAAGAAAAAAATGAGTAGCTCGGTTTTCCCTTTGATTACTCAAAAAACACATTATATGTAAGAAATGCAATAGATGATTGAAGCACAATAAATAAATGAAGGAACAAAGAGATCTGTTACCTACAGATACAGGTGTGACATTTAACCGTGAAAAACTGCAGATTTTATGCCATATATCTTGTTTTTATTACTGTTACTATTGCAAAGATAATGATGGTGGTGGCTAAATGCTTTTGTCCAACCTACAGATAGGGTGCATCAAAAAAATATTCTTTTTTTGGGGGGAAGGTGGGGTTAAACTTCAGCAACTGATAGTTATCATCCTACTGTAACAAATAGCAGCCACAAGGGGGAAGCCCCTCACAAACCAAAGACACTGACGCTTTACTTATGCATTTCCAATAAACATAGTGCTGGAAATGTACTGACTTTTTTCATACTGGTACATGGCATGTTGCAGGCCTGCAGAGGCTACACGGATAAAGATGTGTGAGTTGTAGTGCCAAAGAGACCAATTCCTCACCAAATAACTTCTGGAGCACTTGTCCGTCATAACAGTCCTCCTCCAGGTCCTTGACTATGATCCTGTCTTCCTCCAACTCGCTGTTGATCCAGTCAATCAGGACCTGGACACAAACCATAATATGTTTTACTGCTCTGATCGTGCTGAGGAGATGTGGCGCTTGTGCATAAAATATAATCCCAGACTACCTTCAGAAGATCTTTAAATTTAAGATTTTCCCGGGATGTTGGGTCCAACATGATCCTCTCAGCGTTTTCCTCTAATGAAGACAATGTGAGAGAAATTAGTTTATAGGGAAACTGTTTCATTTCCGTTACATTAATCTCCCCCTTTGGATCATACAGACATATTTTTGTCACACAAATGTTTCTGTCCCTCTCACGTCAACAGTGATTCACACGGTGACTGAGGGCAAAGGCGTCTCCCCTCCACCTACTTTCATTTCCTGCTCCTCCACCGTCAAACTCTCAATTACTCAACATGTGTCAACATATTCATATTATCCTCTGCGACCTGAGTAACCTCTGACAGTGAGATGCAAAAGTCTTAAGAAGTTGATCATACGCACTGTATGATGTAACTGTGGTATCAACAACCCTGCAACCTCCAGACATGTATTAACACATATTACACACAGATGGCGTTTCAATACAAGACTATATGTGCATATGTGTGTTTGTGTGTTTATATATACCCATCAGTGTGTCCTCTGGATGGATGTCCGTCCCTGTGGGAAGCATGGGAGCATTGATGGCATTCTTCCCCTCCTCATGGAGATCACTCACTGGTGAAACAACAATACACAAAAAACACATAACAAAACACTTTCAATAAAATAAATTCAACAGAAAGACTTGATTGGAAGAACTGCTCAGACATTACTGGAAGGATTATTTGAAACAAAATGTGTCTGAAAAGAAGATTTACTGTATTTCTATTCTTCGAGTAAAGAGACAGGAGGCGATAAGCAGGCAAAGATTGTGGGACAGAAATAATAATAATAATGAGATAACAAAAAGAAAGCTTGTCAGAGCCACTGGTATTAGTTCACAGTCACCGCAAATTCGCCTTGTGGGGAAAATTGGAAAGTCTATTAGTGTCAATTTGTGGCACCTGCTTCTCCTCTACAGACACTACTTCAGTCACTCTGCCACCACTCTTCTCTATTTAGTGACGGGGGAAACAACTGGGTTGTTTGTTTTTCTTTAAACGAATCCCAATCTTCTTGGACATTACTAAGCCCCGGATGCAGCAATGGTGCCCTTGGAAAATAGATAATGGAGACAGTGGAAGGCGCCTGACATGGCAGGCTTGATCCCAGCACTTTACAGGCAGCACTAAAATAACACACCTGAGACTGACCAAACTGTTACTGGTCAAGTTGCATTGTTGGTAGTGTAGGCGCCATGTATTGACAAGGAAGAAGGATGTGAAGATGATATCTCTGGTTCTGCTCAATCAATTTTGATCCATCAAAAAAAAATAAGCCCACCCGAGTGGTGTATAAGTGAAATACTAAATCAGTGTGGCACATATTATTGTATTTATCCTTGTTTTGTTGTAAATGTCATGATTATTTTCTTTTACGCAAAGCACTTTCTGTCCGTTTTTATGCATGATTTGTACAAAAGAAATAGTTTATTATTATTAGAATACTGAGTATTATTATTAGAATACTGATACTATACATATTATAAATTGAATGTATATTATAAAGTATATTGCGCCAATTCACTCTGCATAATGTACCATATTGTGTTGATAAGAAATTCCATTATCATGCTGTCAGTTGCAGAAACTTCGACGCAGTTTGCAAGAAATGTTTATAGTGGGATTTTGTGCTGCAGCCTGAGCTGTCACACGTCTGTGACTTCCTAAATTTTTCACCACTCATGTGAGGCCCTTTCCTTCCAACTACAGTACAGATTGCATTGAGGGGAAGCAGTGTCCATTTCCACATGTTATTCAAAAAGCAAGTAATTTAAGCATTTATCTTTTCATCTTCTATTTTCCTGGTGTAAAACATATTCACAATATTTTTAAATGAGAATTTAGTCTAAAACTGGAAACATGAAAGCTGATTAAAGGTGCAGAGACAGAAAAAGTAGTAAACACTTTGAGTCAGGTATTCAATAAATCAATTTCCACTGCTTTCACTTCTGACTGAAGAGACACTCCAGGGAAGGCTTTCTCCTTTTAATGGCCCCAATGCTTTTATCATCCTGCCTTTCAATATGTACGACCTGCAATCAATGGCCTCAAATCTGTCATTTCATTGACTTTGCTATTTATAAAGTCACTTTGAGCTCTTTTTCTCACTAAAAGCACGTTGAATAGATTTTTTGAGAATATTGAGAATATAATGAAAGAAAGTCTAGAACAGTGTGTTTATGATACAATCTTAACTTCAAAGCATGAACAAAGATAGGGTATGCAGTATTACCCTGGGAGGAGGGCCCCCCAAAGATTTCCTATCTGATTCAGCCCTCTCATAAGAACTGCATATCAACTATCTCACTCCAGATCAGCAATTAACTTTGTAATTACAAAGCAAGCTTGCTGCATTTCATCATAATTGTACTGCTTCCTCCCTCTGTGTCTGTCTGATGACATTACCACTGCTGGCACTTCACACAGTCAAGTCAAATATGGGTGAAAATGGTCAAATTACACAGTATAATTAATTTACTATGACAAATTTCTACAGAATGATTTATGGAAATAAAAATACTTTACCTTGCTAGTCCAAAAATACAACAGCAACCCTCACAAAGACACACAGTGGATTATATAATGTTAAGTACACATTTTACAGTGACTACTGTAACTGTACAGTACGTACATCTGGATGACGTCTTACAACAACCGACACAACCCATTGCTGGATACGAACCTACAGTTTCACTAAGGTAACAGGTCCTGCTTCCCCATTTCCACTTCCAAGTTCCTCATGATCAAATTTACCTTGTTTCTTCCTCTTGGTCCCACACAGCAGCCCCGCCATGTCCCCACTATAACCCTCCGGATTCTCCTCGATGGCAGCGAGCAAAGGTAGAAAATGTAGGAGTGTATGTATATGTGTGTATGTGTGTGTGAGTTGTAGTCATCGGGACTGAGCAGTGGCAGGGGCGTCATCACGGTGTTTATTTCTGTCACAACCCTCCACCCCACGTATGCGGTCCAGTTACAGGAGACGCTGAGGGGTGAGAGTGTGTGTGTGTGTGTGTGTGTGTGTGTGTGTGTGTGTGTGTGTGTGTGTGTGTGTGTGTGTTTCGAACAGGAAGGACCACAGTGGACACAAATGCTAAACTCAACATCAGTAACCTGTGGACTGTTAAACAGTGGACATAAAAAAGGTATGTTCTGTCATTTTAATCTAATGTCCATATAAATGTATGAAGCATGGTGTAACAAGGTCTGTTCCGGTTTTGTTGTTGTAACTTAATGTTTAAATTGCAGTCTAATATTTCACGGCAACATAAAAAAATAGACTTGTTTACCGTGAATAACTGAGCATGTGAATGGAGCCTTTAATATGTTTTGCTGCAGCGGATAATCAATCAGGCAGCGGCTGTATTTCTGTTAACAGAATTACACTAATTCAGTAAATCAAAGCCTACAGTCTGGAACATTTATCTTATGCCGGCTTCATTGCACAAATGACTGTAAAAAAAAAAGCTCCTCTGTGGTTTTTACAAACCATTATGGAAAAGGACACAACATGGGGTCTGATTTCTCTTTGCTTTAGAAATAAAAATAGATTCTCAATGTAAGTCTTCATCATAAACAACAGCGTGAGGCTGATTAAAATCGACCTCGTCTTGTTTGGTTCCACTACTCCCAAGGGGCGCAGGCGGTTGACTGTGGCACAGGGGGAAGATATAAATAATGCAGCAGTATGAAGGAGACAGACTGGACCTTAAATATAGCTCTGGTTATTTACACCAACACAGGCACCAGTGAGTAACAGCAGCCAGGAGATGACAGAGTCGCTGAGTTTGTTCCACAGGGGGCCTTCAGCAGATATTAACGCTTTACTTATTATACCTACCTATTTAATATATGTTATGTACTTTATTGACTTTGTGTGTTCTTTTTCTTGTCAAAATCAAGATTCAAAAGATAGAGGGAGTCGAATGTTGTATTTGATACAAGTCATCGTGAGCCTGGTAAATAGAGAGGACATGGATGGTCCTGTTGTTGACTATTTTTGAAATTGGTGTTAGAAATTGTTTTTAGTAGTGAATGTGTCAAAGACAAAGGACATGTGCATTGATTATAGACCCCCCTCCTGACAGTACAGTGATTGACAGCCAGAATATAGAATATATATAATATAATATACTATAGAATATAGTTTCCTATTTTGTCTCAGGAAACTCTCTAAATCCCAGGTTGACAGGACCCTTATAACAATGTTTTATCAATATTTTATGGAATCGGAGTCTTTTATCAGCTGGGACCAATCTCTCAAGGCCAAACACAAAAATATACTCAATACATTGTGTCTGCAGCAAAATAACGGGTACTGAAAACCCTGCAGGATCTTCACAACAAACAGTTGTAAGACAGCTGAATCCATTCTGTCTGACTGTTCCCATCCTTTACATCAATAGTTTCAGTTTCTGCCATCTGGGACCCTCTTCAGACTTCCACTAGCTAATACACATAAACACACTCCTTAAACTAATAAACTTTAGGAGACTATTGCAAAATGGTGATTCCTTTATTTAATCTTTATCTCTACAGTACTTCAATTACATTGTTCTGCATCTGCGACATACTGCAGCAGCACTAATAAGGCAATATTGATCAGATAAGCTCAAATATAAATGAAACTGACTTGACAGTTCAGTTGCATGATTATTAGAGACTCTTTTATGTTTAAAAGATCAGTGACTCTCCTCAATAATGGCTGCTAATAATAATAATAAATAAAAAATGAACAGCAATTTGGATGTTTAAACTCTTCTATCACCATTACATGCATTACATGGCATTGTAAAAAGCAAAAGCCGTAAAGCCACAGTATGCAAATATATATTGTATCTAGTAATGTTGGTTTAATTTGTATCATTTTTTGATGTGTGCATAATACACTAATGTATTGCATTGATTAATCATTAATGCATGTATTTTGGTCAAAGTAAAAAGCTTTTATAGCAACAACAAACAGATGACTTACTATTATCCGCATCCATCTTGAAACTTGTATATTAGTTTATAGTTTGTATTTTCAGAGTATAAATACCCTTTACCCTAAGATAATAAAGCGAGGATGTGACCTGACGTTCATCCTCTCTGTCCTTATAAAGCAAAAAATGTTTGTTTTTATGTCTCTTCACTAAACTACCACTGTCACAGCACTGCCTGCTGCTGACAAAGGGAGTTGAGCCTTGTCAGAGAAACACAGACTTCCTTTCAGTTTATCAGGATATACAGAAAGAGCCATGAACACACAGTATCTCTGAAAACTATACAACTGCAGGAATCTGGGCTGTGTAAAAAAAAAGTTCCTTTATGTCTTGTCGAATAGCTTTAAGCAACACTTTCCACTGAACTAAAACGTGTATGTGTGGTTGCTAAGGAGTGTCAACACAGTTCAAGGAACCATAAGTCCCTTTTAAAGGCACACTCTAGTTTATTATTAATGATTATTCAGCAAACGTGAATCAGCTTTTTTCAGTGGCAACTCGTCTCTGCTGGGTGTTCCTCATAAAGACGATAAAGTACCACGCCCAAATGTAACAGTAACCACAACCACAGCAGCAGCGGTGCGGCCACAAGCTGAGCTACATTACCGCACTCCATCGCATACTTTTCTCCTGTTATACTCATTTCTGATTTTAACATCACCGAGATCTTCTACCATGTAAAGTAACCTTTTTATCAGCTGCGCTTTAACCCACTTTGACCACACAGCGGCACTGCACATTCACAAGATGCACTCAAACACTGAGACCGAGGGATTCCCTTCTGTCCACCCTGCAGAATGTTATTACCAACAGCGCTGACGAACAGCCATATGTTTGAAAAAATTAGGGTCTGGGGACCACCAAGGGTTTTAGTTGAAGGTTAAGGAACAATTGCATTTTTATGCATCATTCATTACATATTATACCCAGATCACAAGTTTCCCTTTCTCCACTTTTAACTTTCCTATCCTGACACTTAAGTCTGCATCAGAGTTAATGAGAGATCTCCCGACTTATACAGCCAGGGGGACCAACATGTGACTCCTTACACAGAATAATTAAGGTTAAAACAGAAAAATTTTCACCAAAAAAGCAAGATATTTGGAGGATTCTTTATCATAGGACAACAAGATGACCTGTGTTTGCATATTCAGTCGTGCAATACAGACTTCCAAGGAAGGATATAAAGAAGAATCAGGCATTTTGTGAAACTGTGCTCCCAAGAGCCATATGAGAAGATAGACAGTTTAATATCTGTGCATGCAGCGGTAGGTCCAGGACCAGGGTTAGCCTATATAAGCTCCAAGACTTGAATCAGGCGGAAACTGCGAGCTGACAAGGGACGAAACTAAATATTATATTATATTATCTAAGACTGATATTATAATATTAAGACTGATAGATGAATGTTGAAGTCAACTAATGATTATTTTAATTATTATTTCTGGATTCATTGTTTTGTCAGTGAAACCAGGAAGACACTGAAAAAAAAAAAGCTCATCACAATTTCCTAGACCCCGATTGGTGTCTTCAAATTGTTTCATGTGTTTCACCAACTGCCCAAAAATCAAAATATATTCATTGAACTCTAATAGTGACAAAACAATTGCAGAAAATTCTCATTTCTGAGATGCCGGACCCAGTAAATGGTTTACACTTTTGCTTTAAAAATGACTAAAACTATGCTTTTTTTGGTCGGTCGACAACAAATCATTACCTCCGGCAAGTAAAAACTACTGCTATTGGCCGAACATGAAACTTTGTGGAAGTGTGTAGTAGAATGATCCAAGGAAGCAGCCAATACATCTTAGGGTGGAATCACTGGGCAAATACACAAATTATTCTTCACTTTTGTTAACATTGCAGATTACCATGCTCAAACAACTTCACAACTCTGTATCTTTGGGGGTCATGAGAGTTTTGGGACACCATTTTGAAAAAAACTGGTCCATGGTAATACTGTACAAAGTCATATTAACTAATAGACAATACAAAGGTATATCAATGGTTTCAGTGAAGCTTTAAGCACAAACAGGAAGAGATAATTATTCCCATTTCCTCATTAAACGAAGAATCCGTCTCACAGTTCATCATCTAATTAAATCACTGAGCTGAGCAACAACTACTATTGCTGGGTTTCTCTGTTTAAGGAGCTTTAAGTTTAGAATGAATGGACGTATTCCACTCTGGTAGGACAGTATGACTTATATTGGACTGCAACTCACGATTATTTTCATTATCAACTTATTTATCAGAAAACAAAGTGTGTGCAGCTGTCACAAAGGTGACCTACTGCTTTGTTTGTCCAACCAACAGTTGACAGTTACAATGATATGAAACAGTAAATCAAATCCACAACGATCAATAGATGATCAAAATCTGGAACTCAGCTAATCTATTAACTATCTTGTACATCATGTTATATACATTTTCCCCAAAAATGCGTCCCGACATATTTGGTTTCAACAATATTTTGTTGCAAGAATGACTGTACCATCAGACTTCACAGCCAGAAGTACAACTTTCATTTGAACAGAATTCAAACCTTAAAAAAATCTGTGGCTGTTTTTTATAATGCATGGCATTTAATGAGGCTCCTAAACAATTAATAGGTC
The DNA here is from genome assembly GCF_963691815.1 of Echiichthys vipera. Classification (NCBI taxonomy): domain Eukaryota; kingdom Metazoa; phylum Chordata; class Actinopteri; order Perciformes; family Trachinidae; genus Echiichthys; species Echiichthys vipera. The sequence goes on from NC_139832.1 coordinate 17,663,663, forward strand.
TCTGTCCTCCTGCTGGTGGAGCTCCTTTAATGGAGATTACAAACACATGTCTGTGAAGACACACACACACACACATATACACACACACACACACGCACACGCACACACACACACACACACACACACACACACACACACACACACACACACACACACACACACACACACACACACACACACACACACACACACACACACACACACACACAGGGGCGTTAAACCTTGCAGCTGTCTGCTTCACCACAGTGTCTGGCCTGTGGGAGGGCAGAAAATATTCAACTGGAAAAGTATGGCAATAAGTTTTAAGAGTGTTTTGATATCCAAACACAGTGAGCAGACATCGTCTTACACCTTTATCTTCCTAATCTCGCATTCCTGTCCCCACCACTGTGTGTATGATCTATTTATGTTCATAACCTCATAGTAAATGCCTGTGGAGTTGCCAAGAGGACTCTGTCTCGCCTCTCAATCATTAAAACAAACTACACTAGAGCTCAAATATGTTCATGATTGAACCTATAATTAACTGATGACACATTAATCAGAAGGATGTTATACAGCCATGACAAAAATATTACAATATTATTCAAGATAAACCGAGGGAAACACGTATTTCTTTAACTGCATGACTGAAATGCCAGTGATGTCCCACAGGAGAATATTTTAATAGTGCATCATGTGATTGCAGCACTATGGGCAGAACACCCACCAGTGACCTTCCATATGATGTTAGAATATAAGGGAAAAACAAAAGAAATGACTTAGGCCTACCTTCTTTAGACTTTTTCTTCCGCACCAGGGTTCCTCCTAATTTCCCCAGGAAAGATTCGTCCTTTTTCATTTTTGCGGACTGCGAGGACGCAGATGTGTTTCCAGTAGTCCCAGACATCTTTCCGTTGTGCGTGTGTGTGTGTGCGCTCCCCTCTTTCTGGTGTCTGTTAATAATGTCACTCCTCCCTGTGATGATTTCAAGGCACCGGTTCAACGATCCGATCACAGCGGAAAAGACACCAAATTCACAGGCAGGGGAGCAGACTCACAGGAGAAAGCAGTGCTGGACGGAATCAACACAGACGACTCACATGTGAGCAAAAGGCTCATCTGTTTCAATGTTTACTGACCGATCATCCCACAGCGCCTCCTAATGGCAGGCTGAGGCTTAATACCATCCCTATAGCCAACATATTTAATTTGAAATATGATGAATAAATAGTTACACCGTTATCTAGTTAAGAGAAAATAATCTCCATCTAGTTTTCTTGGTGGTGGTGGGACTCTTAATACTGACAATGTGCTATTTACGCCATGAATTTCTATTTTTCTGCATCTTTATCATGGATAATGCGCAGAATGAGCTATTATAAATGTAAGCCTCATGCATTCATGTTGCACATCTGTATGTGATGCAGGCCTCTATCCATATAGTGCTGATAAACCATAACATGTTGTACATCACTCACCTGTGTGGTGGTTTGATGTGGTCAATACGATCTGATTATTATATATCAGATGTGCTGCCACCCCCTATGGGGAATGTTGGGGGAAACAGAGTACTACACTATGCACACTATAAAAATACTTCACTACAAGCAAAAGCCCCGCATTCAAACTTTTACTTAAATATTATCAGCAAAATGTTTATTTAGTATCAAAGAACTAAATATGCAATATGGTCTCTGTCAGAGTTATATTATTATTATTTTGAATATTAATGATGCAGTACTTTAATGCTGCAGTTAGTTGAAGGATTTACTGTTGAGTAGTTTATTCTTTAACAGTGCAACTGATTTTTTGTGTAAAACCTAAATATGAAAAGTAATTAGTAATTGTGCAATAAATGTAGTACCTCAAACCTGGATTTGTCTAGCATTCACGGTTTTTATGATGTAAACATCTTTAACAAAAACAGAAAATATTAAAAACTTAGATTGAGCTGTCACAAAAGCACTGAAAATCAATTTCACAATCAATCATCAACCAGGTTCACAATATTTTGATTCATTTTGATCATGCTTTGTTTGTAAAATACTTTATTTTGGGGCACAATGTGAATGATAAAAGCACCATTTTGACATTAATAAAAAATACAAAATCTTATCAAGACATCTGACTTCAACTGAATACCTGAATACAAAATAGAAAAAAGCAGGATCAGCTTCGATGCTCGTCACCTCTTCCTGTTTCTGTTGCTGTTTTTAGGAGAAAGAAGTTCCTGTTAATATTTCAAACTCTCTGGATGTGGATCACATGATGTGTATTGTTGATATGTGCTGTTCTGAATTCACCTGAGGTCTGCAGTAGCTTCCAGTCCACCTGCAGTTTGTACCTCAGTCTCTCCAGAGCCTCCACATCCTCAGGTAGAGGAGCAGAGAGCTGCTCCAGAGAGGGGGCGGCATCCCCGAGGAGAGAGGAGGCTGTGGGGCCGACACATGCCCTATCATCCTCCTGAAATTACAAATATACTGAATACTGAGGGAGAAGATTTAATTTTTTCTTTTCCAATCTTAAATTTCTCCTAATAAGCGTATGTCTCACTAAAATGCAAAAGAAATCCACCTTTGGAGGGAAGCGCTGTGAGACATGCAAAAAAAGGTAAGAATTGTTTTCATTTCTTTTTTTGTGCTTTCATCTTTTTATGTTGCTATACATGTTTAATACAAATTTTAGCCTCCCCAAAATTAAAAGTCATACTCCCACACTATCAAGGAATGAGATTTCTGTACTTTTTATTAAACCTTCCCCAGCCTTCTTACCTGCATGAGCACCAATGTGTGTCCTTGTGCAAGGCCCTGCAGCAGGCCTGTTAGTTGTTGCCACACGCTGTCACACAGCCCACTATCTGGCGTCCGAACCAACAGAAGCAGGCTGGGGTCATATGCGTATCCCAGAGGTAGAAGGAGGCCCAACACAGCCTGAGTGAAGCCTGACACGTCACTGCAGCCCTGTGGGAGAACAAACAAAAACTAACTTGGAATTTGTTTTCAGCAAACATAAACGCACACACACATTCCTGCTCCAAAGTACAATGTAAAAACCCTAGTTTGTGTTCATTGTGTTAAATCAAATGGTTAAAAAACCTAAGACGAGCATTGAAATATGTTTATATTAGAAGTATTTAAGAAGTCATGCTTTCAAAAACTATATATTACTATTTACTATTACTATTACTTATTTAGACATCTTCTGGCCGCAACATCTTGATATGAGAAGTCATCATACGATCATATACTGTAGACAATACAGTAAGTAATAGTGAATTAGCATCCAGTATAGTACGACATGCACGCAGAAAATATGAATTGACTAGTGATTTCTACCATTGTAATCATCCATGATTGTAATACACAGTACCTTCTTCAGGCAGACCGGAATGTGATATTTGCAATTCTCTAGCTCTGACTCCTTGTTTCCGAACTGCACCACGAGTGTCGTCCTGAAGATGGAAAGATTTGTCATCATGTTGTTCATTCTGTTGTCTATTGTCATTTTCTCAAAAGGGAGGTTTTAATCACAAAGGCTAATTCAGGGACACAAATAATAATCACCCATCCTCAATGCTGGGACTTGAGACTGCTGCGTCTCCAACACACACGACCAAAACCCTGCATGAGGAAGACAGCGGCATCAAATCAGACTGATTTACTCATATTCAGTGAATTCAGCTAAAATGTTTCTCCAATGGAAACCCCTTCATTTGGCTGCAGCACAAATGACACAAACAAACCAAACAACACATTCACCCCCCCAAAAAAAAATCACAGAAAACACAAAAAAGCTTATACATATTTTTAACAGTGTTTAAAGAAATAGTTATAAAATCTGGAATCTCTTATTAACATGTTTTATCTAGTTGGTAGGCAGATCTTGATATTTTTTGATTCCATTTAAAAAGAGGTGGAACTGTTCCTTTGAGGTTGGCTGATTTATGTAAGGAGGCGGTCTGTCTTTTTCTGTAGCAGTAATATTAAAACATACAGTCACTGTATAAAAGGATTAGCCCCACATCATACCGGCTGCGGAGAGCGCTTGCAGCATGCTGGACAACACACATCATCGCCATGGAGACATCATGGACCAGCGCCAAGCCATTGCAGATCTGAGAGGCAGTAATTCAATATAAAGACATCAGCTTAGAGCTCATGTAGGCAGGTCAGCAAAGCAGATAATATCACAGCACAGCACTTGAAAAGACAAATAATATCCAGACTGTACCTCGTTCTTCTCCATTTTCTCTGTGAGGGCAATAAGACTGGAGAGGGTCGTGAGAGCTTCGCTGTCATCTGAACCTTTGAGGAAATTCTCCCTTATTGTGGAAAAGACAACACAATTTTGTGTAATAATAAACATATAAATATTCTTTTGAATTCTGCTCCTCCTGTTATAAACTCTTCCTTTGTCAATAATACGAGATAAACTCTGTTACTATGAACAATGTTAAGTAAAAATTATCAGTCACAACTCCATACCTCAGCATGTTGACTATGATCTGGTCCTCTGATGCATGGAACTGTTTACATCCATCCGGGCAAGCCACACCATTAGGGAGGACTAAAGCAGTGCGGACAGGAGGAGCAACACGCTTCAGAGGCTCTGGCCACACCTCTTCCTCTGTGCTTTTTGTCTCTTCTGTCGTCTCTAACTTTTCTTCTTTTTCTAGTTTAATGCGCTTTGTGCTGACATCGGAGGGAGGCAGCTCAGCTGGAGAAAGGTGTAATAAAATATTTTATAAAGCAGTCAGTATAAAAGTAATCTCTGATTGAGGATAGTGGTCGAAGCTACATTAGCCACTAACTCAAAACTCATTGTGTGAGTTGCATTGTGGGATTTAATCCTTTTTTAAAAAGTCCAACCAATGCTGAATCTATACTCTTTTATTGAATACCTGCATGTTTGAGGCAAGACCAGTACTGTCTGTGAGCAGATCGGACACAGTGAAGAGACTCAAGTGCACTGAAATGAGAAAAATGAATTAGCTACAAAACACACACAATAAGGTTTGAGATTTAAATCTGACTGATAGTGAGAGACCCACCTTTCACAGGGACCCTCGAGGTTTGCAGGTCGAGGCGCAGGATCTCCAAGCAAAGTTTGAACAGTCTGACACACAGATTGGGGGAGGGAAGTCAAGTTGTATCCTCCCTGGAAGACAATGCACACAGAAAAAACCTTTTCAAACCCACTATTACTCCAACAGGATGGTAGCAATATAGAATTTTCTGCAACTGTTCACGGTTTCAAACTAATCCGATGTGTACAATGCACAAGAAAACTAAATAACTTATAGCGTACCCAGGAAGGCAGGTGTTTTAATTTAAAGAAGGTAGTGAGATTGTTTCACATGCACATTGTGTTGGCATTGAGTATAAGTGGACTAACCTCCAGCACAGCACACAGTTTTCCTCCTGCAAGGTTCATCAGGAGGTGAGTGAGGTGGGCAAAGATGTCCGGGCTCGCACACATTTTACCCTGAAAATAAAGGCAATCACAATGGATTTACTCATCCACTACAGGGGACATGGTTCTGCAGCACTCACACATCATTAGATAAAAGAGCAAAAGGACAGAAGTGCAAAGGATGCACATGCAAATGATGCTACATACACTCAGAGTCTGATTTTTTAGGTTCACTTGTACAATCTAATACAATCCAATACAGTCTACTTTAACAACACCTATAAGTATAACCTGAGTAATGAACGTATTGAACTGAACTGTCACCAAAAACTGAACTTTATAAATTTTGTAAAGTATAATTTAAGGCAGAGTTTTTTGGAATTGCAATAGATTTTACATGTGTACCTAATGAAGCAGCCACAAATAATGATATATACATAAAACTCTGCATCAATACTGCAAATGCATTTCATTCAGTACCTCTGGGTCTCCAATGGCTGAGTCAAAGCCTGCACAAACCAGAACCAAGTCTGGGCTAAACTGAGGGGGAAAAAAAACATAATTAATCATATATTGATATAAATAATTTCCAACACGTCAGTATGTATTAACAAAAGATGAATTTTTAAAATTGGCTTACCTCGTATGCGACTGGCAGAAGGATGTGACAGAAGACTGAAAGGTAGTCACTGTTCTTCATTCCCACCTGAAATATCACAATGCGAGCTAATTTATTCATTTAAATAATGCTCATATACACAAATGTGTGAGTCATCATGAATGCCAAATAATACAGCAACATTTTCCTAAACTGCTTGTTTGTCCCAATGTATAAAAATGCATATTTTACCTGTTGGTCGGACTAAGAAAATAATTTAAAACATGCCTTTGGAATTATGGTAAGAATTTATCAGAATTTGATCATTACTACATTCAATTATTCTTTGATTAACCAGTTAAGGCTATGAATAGTTAACATAAGCCGCAGTCTTATTTGTTATTTATTAAGATTCCATTTTCTTCCTTATTGTTTTTTTTTTTTTAAATATCACAAATTCAGAAGTTTCCCCTCTCTTTCAACTATATAGAAAGCAACATTCTTTTATATATATATATATATAAGTAATCATTCAAAAAGGATTTAGAATAACTTTGTGGTTACTTACTTTATTCCATGGTACATTTATATTGAATCCTGCCCCTTTGTCTTTGCCAACACTGTCATAGTCTGATTCTCTAAGTTGAGGCCAGAAGTTCTGATGCTCGTAGCGGTGCCATGAGAAGTAGAGCACGCTGGGAAGAAAGATGTAATATGCAGAATGTCTCATCCCAGAAGACAACATCCAAGTAAACAATTCAGAGTCCTTCAGTTAGGAAAGACTCACCTGGGATCATCTTCAAAACAGTACTGCACCCCTTGACCATGATGTACATCCCAGTCAACTATCAACACCCTGAAAAATATATATTAAGAAGTAAATAAATATATTGTGGCAGAACTAATACAGCAGATCTTGCAAGCATAGACAAAAAAAAGTTACCTTTTAACCCCATATTTTTGCTTGGCGTATCGAGCTGCTATGGCCACATTATTGAACACACAGAATCCATTGGCAGCACTGTACATACTGTGATGTCCTGGTGGTCTGACAACAATGACACAGAAGTGATATTTAGCCTTTACAGAGAACAGCATTATCACTTACAAACAAACACTTACTATTTAGTTTTTAATGATGTAAAATAATATATAATAATTTAAAAAAGTAGAAAAAGATTTGAGAAAATCCTGAAATAGCTGGGACCACCCCTTAAAGTTTTACATGGCAGCTGTACTTGTTTTTAGCCGGTTGTACTGTTCAGTTTTCGTCTTTGTGTCGAAAACAACTTCTTTAGCTTAACTTAATAATTGAATACAGTGGTTCTGTTTGTGTTTATCAACAGATTTCAGAGCTCTTTATTTGTTATTTTTATACAATATGACTGATCGTTCTTCAAGTTTCATCTCCATCTATGTCCTCTTGTTGATGACTTAATTTGTATTATCTGTCCAGGACTTTATATTCCAGAGTCTCTATTTCATTAAATGGATCCTGATACACATGGCTCATGTATTTATTTTGATATATATGTTTTTGGTATTTATTATTGAAGGAGTGGCTCGCCCAGGTTTTTCAATCGCCTGTATAAATCCAGTCGTATAAAAATGTTTTTATCTATTGTGAGCATAATGCTTGAAAACACTTACTAGAATATCGGAGTTCTGATCAAATAATTACCTGCCTATAAGCTTGTCAATAAATGGACTGAACACTCTTGCACTTCAGTAGAACAATGCGATTAACAACAACAAAAGAGAGACTCGTACACACTCGTTGTAGCATCAGGGTACATATAAGTAGTGCTGTGTCTCACTGGTTAGCGGCCTCACCTGACCAGAGCCATGCCGTTCCTGACCTTCCCAGTCATAACACTGTCCACTAGTTGCAGTGCGGCGCCTGCAGCCAGTTTGGCACAGTGAAAGATGTTCTACGACAGTAGATGAGAAAGAGAAATTGAAGCTGTTGTATATAAACGGATAAATGACATCAGCTAGCAACTCAGCTAGTAAGAATATTAAGTGTAGGACTAACTGGGTGGAAGTAGACGTCTCCATACTGCAGTGTGAACTCCTTCAGGTCCTCCAGAGTCATATAAGGGGTCTTTTTCACCGCCTCCAAGTACTCCTCACTGTTAAGAGCATTAAAGTGATTGTAGCTGAGTGGCTTTGGATATTTATTTCAACCGCACACAGAGAAAGAACAATATACTGAAGGTGAAGGCTCTTGGTAGACATTCAGGACTGACCTGTGAACCAGCAGGATGTCTTCATCAGTCGCCTCACGAACAGGTACGGGCACACAACGATCAGCAAGACCGGTCTTGATCAAAGCTTCATGACTCACTGTCAGACGCTCGGGTACCTCAATCTTACATGCAGGACTGGAGAAAAAAAATTATTAAAATGATGTTCCATACGGTTTAACTTCAATTATATGTTGACTTCAGGGTTTAGGATTTGTATATTATTAACTGGTATATGATTTGTATATTTCAGCACAACTGAATTTGTGTTACATCATTTCAAATTCATGTTTTTTTTATCATTAGTGGTTAAATCATTTCATTTCTACACTTTTTGTGCACAAACATTCTTAAAAACAGATGGTAAAAACAAGGTCGAGAAGCAGTGATCCTTCCCTTAAACTAAGAATACACAAATAAATTGGGAAAATAATTGAATACACACATAGAGTATACGTATAAAAACACAAATGTACACATACATGAAATACATACTAAAGTGTTATTTAAAAATTCACTTTCAATTCAACTGAAAAACAACAAAGAACTGCAAAGGCACGTACATATAGAGTGCATGACACTCACACCGGCTTATTCTCTTTACCAAATTAAACAGTGGTCTTATGGTAGAAGTTTGGCCCATTTATTTTGATGTGTTCAAAAACTATATGGCAAAAACGAAAAGGAAGAATCTCTCAAATAATATGGGGAATTATGTCAAAGATTACGGTGTGTATAAACTCCTTTGCACTGCATTAATACAGCACAGCCAGCCAGCAAGAGTCGAAATAAAGACTTAATGAGTGATTGTGATAACTTTACGCTTTTAATTTGTGCGGATATGAAGTGATAAGACAACCGTTTAATCCACTGTGGGTGCTCCTCATGTACCATCCGGGCTAGGAACCAAAACTTCAGTTCCTACCCTGAGGCTCTGAATCTCAAGTAACGTTTACGATTTAGTAATTCGTGTGCTAAATTGAAAAATATTAAATTATTATTATTATTATAATTCCTCAATTAAATATATATAATACAATTGATACAATTAGACTCAAATACTAAAATAACGTTAAAAGAAGTAAAGAAAAGATTATTGGTAGGAGACGTCAGCTTAGTTAACGCTAACAGATGCTACAGTTACGTTGACATTACCAACATATCATAGACATAGAGGACTGACATACTTAAGCTTTAAAACCCTGTCGTTGTAATTTATACCCTAAATTACTGTAAGTTGAGGTAATACTTCATTCAGGCTTAACGTTCTCAGAAAATGTAACGTTAATGTACCTACATGCGTCGTTACTGCAGTCATATAACATTATCGTTACTTACTCAACCCAGAGCAGCTTGTATTTGGTCATCTCTTCATCATAGATCAGTGCTGTTCCCATCTTCATTATTTCTCAGGCCAGTCAAGCTACAGAAAAATAAACATATGGCAACGTCTCTGCAGTGAAACAGTTGCTTTCCTCTAACGTAGGTTAAGTAAGCAAACTGTTTCTAGTGTTAAACTGTGCGAAGTAAGTTGAAAGAGAAATAAATGAGTACGCTGCTGTAATCAAACTTGGACTTGCACCCACAACAAGTGCAGAATCAGCGGATAACGTTACCAAGAGAGGTTCAGCGGGCATGGGTCAAACTAGTCTTCTTTGAGTTAAATATTGGTTGTTAAACAGTTTAATTGCGCATTAGCGCCACCCTCTGGACGGGGTCCGGTACTTCGGCAGAAGAGACCTGCATTGTTTACTTTCTTTATATTTCTAATTGAAATATTGGTTTAACTAACCTTTTTTCAATATATGTCAAAATACCAGATATACATCATGTTTTACTTGCTAGAAACTGCTTTTTCAATAACCTACCTGAACCTTGCATTATCTTTTTTACTTTGCCATATTACACTAACCTATTTTAACACCTGCCTTCCCAACCACACTTGATGTTTTGTCTGGTTGCTTTAAAGTTTTATCTGATGTTTTGTCAGTTTTATACTCTTAAAAAAACATAATTGTAGTTCAACTTTATTATTTACAGTTAAAATGACAATTAATCTTAGAATTGAACAAAATGAAGAGTTTTTTTAACATATTTGTAGATGTACTATATCTTCTCACAATTAAAAGACAAATTTAAGTTTACATGAGACTTATTTTAATAGAAAAAAAAACAAGACAAGTCAATAAACAACCCATAAAGTATTTCTAGTATAAAATAAAGATCGGATACAAAAACAGATCAGGTGACATGAGAACATTTGGTCTTGCAAGATCATAGATATATCTCTGTGCCAGACTATCAACTATCTTTTAGGAAGTGGTGGTATCTTTCCTGTGGGAATGTGGGAATTGGAAGCAGGACATTTTGTCTATGAACTTGTGAACGTTCATTTGATAAGTATGTTTATTTTGAAAATATTGACCTCTGACACAGTTTCTTCCAGAGTCTGAGGCCACTTTGGAACTCAAGTCTATTGTTGGTTGTCTTAAACATCGAAAATCTTCTAAAAAAACATATCACATACAATGCTGCTTTATTGCCATTGAACTAAATGGCTTGATGCCCTGGTTCCTCTATGTGAAATAAGACCATTTCAAGCAGTTATCTCTGCAATCATCCCACCCACCTCCCCCACCCTCTCCTCTTCTCTATCCTCTGTCCTATCTGCTGTTTCCTCTTGTGTTCTTGTGGGAAAAGCTGAACTCCTTTCCTCTCTCTCTCCCTCTCCTTCATCCTTCTTCCCCTCCCTGGCCTCTCCTTCTCCTCCTCTCCTGCTCATCCTACACAACATGAGAATAGCCCCTCTGCATCTCTTCCTGAATGATGGGTCACATGCAGCGTACAGGAGTGGGTTAAGGCAGGAGTTGAGATAAGCTAAACAGGTGACATATGGCTGAGCGGCCAGTAAAATCTGATCCAAAGAGCAGGAATATGGGACAAAACCAAATTCAAGCAGCATTGAAACAGTCTTATTAACATGCAGAGGCAGCCAGCACAGGAAGAATGCCATCACTAAAGTGACGATGACCCTGAGAAGTCTTCGTTGGCGCCCACGGTCAGGACGAGGGCCCCGTCCAAAATGTCTGCTGAGGAGCTGGGCCAATGAGCAGTAGCAGACCAGCAAGATGACAAGAGGAAGCAGGAAACCAATTAGAGTTGATTTAAGACTCAAGGCGGCCGCCCACCACATCTCTGCCCTCTCTCGATCTGTCTCCTCCAGCTCTACTCCAATCAGCATGGAGTAATCCATCTGGCAGGAGAGGTGGACTGATCCAGTGTCAGTAGTAGGATGAGCTGCCTCTAGCTGCCAGTCATAATCAGAATCAGGGTCTACCTCCACCTCCCTGACAGAGCGCAGCAGCAGACCCGGAAGTGCCAGCACCCCCGCCAGCACCCACACCCCTCCGAGGACCCACAAAGCCCTGCTGGGGCAGCTCTGTGGAGCATAGTGGCTGGAGTGCCGGCGTCCAGTCAGAACCCAGTACCGCTCCACACTGAGCATGCTCAGGCTGAACACACTGGCATACATGTTGAGTGCAGTGAGGAAGCTGCTGATTTGGCAGAGTGGTTGCCCAAAAGGCCAGTGGTAGCCCATCGCTGTGTAGACGGCCCACAGAGGGAGAGTCACAAGAAAGCAGAGGTCAGCTAATGCTAAGCTGGCTATCAGAGAGTCTGTTAGTGAGCGGGATGGATGAGGGGTGGAGGGAGGGTAAGAGGAGGAGGTGGAGGAGTGAGAGGAGGGTCTTTGTCCTGAGGAAGATCCACACTTTTCCTTGTTCTTCTGAGGAAATGACCCGTGGTGAAATCTACCAGTGCTGTTAATGCTTTGCTGACTGGTTCTGAAAATGCCAGTGCGACAGAGCTTTCCAGTTTTTCTCCCATCGGCTCGGTCCAGGTAGGCCCACAGCACCAGGCTATTGCCGAGGCAACCAAGCAGGAAGGCGAGCAGGTAGACGGACGGGATGATGGAGAAGGAGGGAGACCAGTCGCTGTAGTCACAGTGGAAGAGGGGATGGGGAGAAGGAGAGGGGGAGGTGAGGAAGTCTGCATCTGACATCTGTGCATCCGTCTCTGTGGTTTCTACATAAAATCATTTGCCATTAAAATCACTGGAGGTCCTGATACTTTCTGGGCTAAAGCTGAGGTTTGTTCAGAACAATGTCTAGAAGGACAAACTTCTGCACAGGTTTTAGATATAAGAGTCAGGGCCCAGACTCCAGTAGTGGATCAGTCCCCTGTTCAGTCCCAGTTCTTCCTCAGTCTGTTGACTCAGATGGGCTGAAAAATAAAAATTCTTATTTAACAGGCATAAATATCGTAAATACTATACATGCATTTTGTGACAACAAACAAAAAGCAATAAAGCAAAGTTTAGCTACGCTGTAAACTTTTTACTAACTGATTTTTGACTAATCTGCTTAAGAATGTTGTGAACTGTCCATGCTCATACCCTTTGTGTTCTCTTCTGCACAGGTATCTGTTGAGAAACAGGCATTATACTTAAAACATTAAATAAAATATTAATTAAACGCTAATGGTGTACCATTTTTGGAGGGGATTTTTTTATAACAATTAATGTGATTCCACTGACTGTTCTAGGCTTTTCTGAAACCGTTTAAATAAAAAGTTTGATTCATACAAGATAGAACTCAAGGATCAAAAACACAGTGATAGACACCAGCTTCTCACTCTGCACTGATACAGTAGCTCCCAATGACTGTAATGAAGCAATGGACCTTTGCTAGGTGTTAACGAATGATTAACTAATAATGCAAAATGTGAATTCATCGTGAAATCATTTGTTACTGCTTTTAGTTTACAACTTTTTTTTTTTTAGTTATATGCTGAATTTTTTGAAAAAGCCTGTAAATTTCAATGACATCCTTTATCAAACTACATGTTTTGCATGTTGCACCCAAGCTATCCTACATGAGGGTCTGGTCTTGAGAGGCATTATGTTGAAGCTCACCATAGACACTTACCTCTCACAAGCTTGCACGAAATCTTTTCTGTAGCGATGACGGTGTGATGATCGTTGTGGAGCGAAACTCAGCTGCTGTCCTCTCATCCTGTCTTATCTCATTTCACTTTCTCTCGGTGACTTTTCCTGCTGCTTCCCTCCAATCTCTACATCTGTACTGTGGAAGGTGTGTCTTCCCTGAAGCCTGAATATATAGCAATGTCCTCTATACACACACACATATTTGCACACATCCTCCTTTCTCTTGTTCTCAAACCAGACCACCCCAGCAGAGAGTTACGAGACCTGCAAATACCCCCTACCCCCCACCCCCCACCCCCCACAACCCAAACACACACCTCCCGAGAGACACAATACCACCACCCATCCTCCTCCTCCTGGCAAACACGCACAAACCCGAGACACAAACAGATCCCCCACGTTCCTCTTGGCTGATCATATTCTCTATGCACATACAGTGCAAAGACTAACACACTCTTTTGTTGTGTCTCACATGTTCAAACACAAACAGTGTATACAGTGGTCAAATGTAACAACCCGTACAGGTCAAACAACTAAGAGCCCTCACTTTCATAGACGTAACCACAGTATCAGAATAGAAGAGTGAACATATGAACCCTTATTCTGTATATACCTGATGTAAAAAAGACCAAAATGACAGCTAACCCACAGCTGTGCCAATTCACACTGAAGACACACAGTCAATGACAGCCAGTGGTGTGAAGTAGGCCTGTTTTACCTTTTCCTTCATTGCATTTATTTGATGGGCATAAGTTACTAATAAATTTGGTTTTACCTCTTAATCAGTGGTTTTCAAAGTCTGAGACTGAGGACCTTAATTTACTTGCTTAGATTCGTTGGGAATGTGGTTATGTTATTTGATCCCATAGCCTAATATTGCTGTTTGACATAACTTTAGACAAAGCATATACATAAAAAGGTCTGTTTTGACGAATTTACAAGTTCTGAAAAACAGTAAAATTCCATAAAACTGCTGTATTTCTGAACTATCTCCTTAACCAAATCGCACACATTTATGCTGTCCTATGTGATCTTCTTTTGAGAACTAATGTAATGTATTCTCACATCCGGTTCAAGCCTCACCTCAAACAGCTTGGAACCCCCCTGGGGATGCCCGCCTCACACATTGAAAACCTCTGTCTGAAATAAAACTACTTTTTCTTTTTTTTTTTATTTAAAGTGGGTTCAGACAATAAATGAAGCAAAAACCTTTGTGTCACCACTAGTCATATTTAAAGCCCTGGCAGGCAATAATATGCAGAACTTAACAGTACTTGGATGGATGGATTGGTGGGTGGATGGATGGATGGATGGATGGATGGATGGATGGGTGGACGGATACTGTAGGTCAGCATGGGGTTACAGTGTAAACAGTGAAGATGTTCAGATAGTAAACAGGAAGTTTGTTACTACAGGGGCAGAGGTCACACTGCCATCAACCTGTTGTTATGGAAACAGATGTTTCTAAAAACATTCCAGTCTTTTCTGTCTCACACACACACACACACACACACACACACACACACACACACAAACACACACACACACACACACACACACACACACACACACATACACACACACACATACACACACACACACACACACACACACACACACACACACACACACACACACACACACACACACACACACACACACACACACACACACACACACACACACAGAAAGAAAGGTAGAGTAAATACAACTGTTTCATTGAGAAGGAAACTGTTGGCTGAGCGTCACGGTGGGAAACAACAGAGGGAAGAAAGCGCTGCAGCGTGACAAAACAGGGTTAGACCAACAGAGCACATTAAGCTGTATGACAGGAGAAGACTTTAAAAGACCATACAGATATCAATCTTCTGAAAACCCTGGTTGCATATTGATAGCGTAGTGGCCTTAATTACCGTAACTGAATCCACAGGGGTTTTGAAATCCATACATCACATCATTTCCCAATGCCTGAAAAAAAAAACTAAAGGCTATTTAGTAATGGGATCTACCCACTTCAGTGCTCTGGTGCCACTATTCGGTCAACAAGGGAGCAAACAAACTCAACATGCTTTCTAAACTGAAATCTGAACGCTTGTACACTTAATCAGCAGGCAGTGTTTGATACTGTTTGCAGACATGTTATACATTTCATTCATGGTTCCAAGATGATATATCCCGATAACTCTGGTGATCCCCAGATTCTTCCTTTTTTTGGATGTTGAGTGAAATGTCTCAGTAACTGATGCCATGATTGCCATGAAATTAGGTACAAAAACTCCCTTCAGGATTAACTAAAACCTTAACTAAAACCATCATCAGGTCAAAATATTAATTTGTCCAATAATTTGGTTTGTGACGAAATAACTGCAAAGCAAATGGCGTTCCCAGCAGCCTGAGCTGATTACATTGCCGATCATTACAATTTTTAACACTTCTCTATCCCAATTAGCTTCATGGTGAAATATCCAGGAGCATGGCTTCATTTGATTAATATTAGCCATCTGTGGCACATATAGGAAGCTGTAGTCCGTATCATATGACTTCATCTGACATGAGTGCAATGAGGCTTAAATGAAAGTTTTGAAACATTAAACATTAAATGAGTGCAAGGGCTCAATATTGCCCTTTTCACAGCTGACATTTTCACTTGTCATTGCAGGGAAATCATGCAATATTTAATAATGACAAGGACACTTGTATAGTGTAAATGGAACAGACACATCATAAATGTTATCAGTTTTTAGTAAAATGTCTTCTGTGGAAAAAAGGGCCTTCTGTCTGTGTGGGTGTGTTTAGACTCTTGTGGACTGATATTTCCCTTTCTCCCTGGTGCAGGTTGGTTTTCACTACACTGGTCAGATCATTCTTGTATAATTTCGACCTAATTTCGAAAAGAGGCCTGTCAAACAGAGTGACTCAGAACTCAGTGTGGTTGTGGAGGACCTTTACGATCTATGAACTATAAAGGCCGCTGATGGTTTTTCAAATATGGCACTAGTTTGGTTACTTGTAAAAAGATTAGAATTTGCATATTACGGCTGGGATGGTATGAAGCACAGAGAAGGCAAAGTCCACACAGCAGGATGACATTTCAAAGGGATTAAATGCACTGTGGAAATAGCACGATTCGTCATGGCTGTCTACAGAATAGGTCCGATGCTCATCTGTCTTCTTGTCTTTGTGATGGCAGGAGCAGAGGTACAGAAAAACCTCTCACCTGAGTGTAAACAGTTCCTGTACATGGGCACGTTGCCTCGAGGGCTCGAGGAGCAGCCTTTTAAAAAGCTTTGCCAGATCTACAAGGGCAAACCACGATTCGTCACCCTGTACGACACCTTCAACCACATCCCCGTTTATTCTGCATACACCTTCAAGCGCTCGGACGGCTCCAAGAAAGTTGACGTGCCTTGGTTGTATGAGCCACAGGTAGGGGCTGAGTATTTAACAGAGATGGTAATTGTGGCTTCAACAAGTCATCTCCATGCCATGTATTTGTTCTGCTCAGTCACTGAACTACTGATTTACTCATTGGCTCATCTCCCTGGCTGTAGAGCTGTGCTGATTAAAGTCAGCTGGTTCAGTTAACCAGTTAATACCTTTTAATTTCCAGTGTTTTAGGATAGAACATTCTGAAATAATCATTTGGCACTCAGTCTTATCTGGTTATTTACTTACTGAAACAACATTTTGTTTATCATGACAGCTCTCCACAGTGTCTGAGTCCCGCGAGATGCAGCACTTCCCTTCAGAAAACGTGCACAAGAGATTTGAGGATGCTCAGGCCGTGCTTGACGACTACTCCAACACTGTAATCTTTGAACGTGGTCAGCTGAATCCAGACCAGCACCAGGCACACCCTGACGACAAAGCATCCACCTACACCCTGACGAACGTGGTCCCTCAGGTCCGAGAGTTCAACATCGGCCCCTGGAATAAACACGAGCACACCATCCGCAGGCGGCTCAACAACTACTGTCGTGGCACCGCCTATATGGTCACCGGGGTCACCACCTCGGGACACACAATCCGCCGCCACAACATCAACCGCCTGGGCATTCCAACCTACTTCTGGTCTGCCTACTGCTGCATCGATTTTGACCACAATGCACCATATTCAGAGCGCTCAAAGTTTCCTGCGTTTGCAGCTCAAGGGCTCAACGACAGGGAGGATAATACGGTTCAAGAGATGACTGTGCAGCAGCTGGAGGACTTCCTCAAGAGGGTAACTTATGTTGGAAGCTCTTTCCAGATCTTCTATGATAACTGTGTGCCTCCTGCCAATAGTGCCATGCACCTACCTTGATAGAATGGCGATGAGCATTCATAGTTGGTATAGATTGATACTCACCAGTGTCAAAAATATTTAGCATTTAGCAGCAAAGCTTATTATAAAATAGTACTTTTAAAATGTTAGTCACACCACTATTATGCTGATTTGGTATAACTGCGGGCTGATCTTAACTTATTTATTCCGCCCAGTTTAAAATAATTTCAGTTCAAAGGTCCATTTACCAGTATGTCTTGAGCTCCATTAACTGAAAATGTGGCCCTTTGAACTTTCTTACATTATAGTGAACCAAAAGGTCAAGATTGAACCTCCATGTGAACATGTCATTTAAAAAAAAAGTCCCTTTTCTAACTAAAGTAAATGTCAACCCTTTACAAATGATACATTATATTATTTAAATTATTGAATTTGATGGTGCATTAAGCTTTTATTTTTGCATAAACTCACCTTGAAACCCTACATAGTTGTACTCTTCATTCATTTATCTCACGTTAACATAATGACTGGGAACTACACCTGTCTCTGTAGGCCTTTTGTTCAGCACAGACAGATAAGACCATCAGTTTTACATTTTTTTTGTTATCCTATTATGTATATGTATACACTAGAATATTCACATACAAGGAGTAATAACTTGGGTTCCGCCTATTTTAGTGGTCCGTCTCTCTTTTCTGATTTTTTTTTTGTGGTACCCCCTTTCATTTACATCTGGATCTCAAATGGTACCATGTAATGAGAAGAATTAATCTTAAATAAAGCGGGATTTAAATTTGAAAATGAAAAACTTTCTCTGATTATCTGTTTTTGTATAGCGAGTGAAAGATGCTACAAACGTTATCAAAACATAAAAACAGTTAAATTATCTTAAACCACAAGGGCAGACATAGCACTAGGGTGAATATGATTAGCAACTACATTCAGTTTGAGAGGGCAGCTCTATTCTGCCAGCTGGCATGTGCCACAGTGCCAGATGGTCAGCTCCACTGTTTTGACCAGCAGCAGACTGATAAGAGCCCAAAATACATTTCACATCCTTAACTGGAAGCACACTTAACTTACGTGTGAGGGAGACTGTTTATGTAATCTTTGTGTAGTTAAAAACCTTCCTGTGGGAAAGAGAAAAAGGGAAAAGGCTTCTTCAGTGCATTCAACAATATCGAAAAAACCCTCATTATGCAAAGAAAGCATTAGCATATTGACTGATTTGTGTGTTAATGTTAATAATCAAAGAGACAGCACACTATACACAACATTTTTAATTTCTCTCTTCAAGAGTTGTTTCAATTCACACATTCAGCTCAAAGTTAAAAAACAAAAACTCATATTTCTGTACAAAGGGCATGCTGAGCACCCTGAATCAAATATGCTGAATCATTGCAGCATGGACAAATTTAAAAATGTTGAAAAAAGATAAATCATTGCTCTTTGTACTTCAAAGAAATAACCCTTTGGCTTCACACAGAACCCAATTTCTCACAGACGCGCGCACACGCACACACAACAGTTAGTAGCCACATTAGACAGGTGCTCTGCAGCAGCTGTCCAGTTTATGCCAGTGTGTTTTGTTCTCAGTTGAACCAGGTAGTGTTGAGCTGCGTCTGTTTCTTGATGCTGGTGTCCAACTTAAGGACCTCTCTGATTGCCATGGTAGCGTAGGTTGAGGGAGGCAGGGAGAACTCCATCAGCAGAGCCCGGTACTTCCCCTCTGTCGGAGGAAGCAGTGAAAAATTGTGTCATCTTATGAGAGGCTGACAAAAATCAGCATGTATGCATCTCAAGCTTCATTTATCAATGTGGAAAGAACGACAGATGTGGTAGAGCCCAGCTACAGAATCTGTACGTTTTCAGGTTTTTTGCAGTCTTTATTTAACATCAGATATGTAACGATTGTCTGGTCTCTGTCTGCTTGTACCATCTGAAACATTATGTATGGTGATTTTTTTTTAAAATGTCACACCTCTGTCCTACAACATAGTTAAGAAAGTAGCCTTATCTGAATCACTTTTTCCTATCAGAAAAGTTAGTTTGGTTTTTGGTCCACAAATGAGTCCAGCGCGTTACCATTTCTAACACACACCAAATCAATCCTAAAAAGAACTTTACCTTTGTTGAAAACAGGAGCGGGTTTTTTCTCCAGTATCTCAAAATCACTATGCACAAGGGAGATCCTGGGGTCATCATACTGAATCACCTCCCTGCACAAAACAGACAGAAATACCACAACACACCAGGTTAGCGGGACTGCAGTATTTAAGAATAATTAAAGTAAAGCATTCAAATAACAGAAGTTCTCAATAAAAGCCTCTTTATTACAATGAGGCTGGTATTACAGGACTTGTACAACAGTGCTACACCATGTTGAGAAATAATATACTAGTATTTAGTTTGCTGACCAGCGGACATCACTGGGTCTGATGATGATTCGTCTGTAGGCTCCAGCCAGAGAGTAGTCCTTCACTTTGTGTCTCATGTTGTCGATGTCCAGCCCGTCTGCAGTGAGCAGCTCTCTGTAACCTTTACCCACTGACAGAAAAACACAAGCTTTACAGTCAATTACGCGCTCAGGACTAAACTTTCCTTTAATTTATCATTCTATAAAAGACTTACTGGTACTTTGATACTACTTCTCTCTCAATTCATTTTAGATTTTCTGAAACCACACCTTTTACTTACCTCATCCAGCAGTTTATTAGTTAGCTTTGTTATTTAAATATGTATCAATTCAAGCTGATGTAGTTTAAAAGCCATGTGGTGTGCTTCTGTTAAATGGTGTTATTGTGTTAAAACCACACAATGTTGTTTGTTACGGCTATTTTTCATACAACATGCAAATGAATGAACTCGAAATCACACAGAGCCACTTCTTACCGTGATGAGCGGGGTAGATGACATCATACCCAGGAAGCGGCATCACAATGTCATGGATGGAGCGACTCTCGGCCTCCTCTGTAGACAGCACGTGGGCTGTGGCTTCATGAACATATCAGAGACAACATCAGTAGGCAGCATTTTTCATAGGAAACATCATGAAGCTGTAATGTTGTTCGAGGGGTGTCATGTTTGAAATCACATGATATTAGGTGCATTGCTTGTAAAGCTGTAGAATGTATCTGGGTAGATACACTTGATTTGATTGCTTTAAACTTCTGGTGACGGAGGAATTGCAAATTAATCTACTTTATTTTGGATAACCGTTCCTTCAAACCATTTCCTGTTCTTTGAAACTGTGGTTGAAGCACTAGTTTGACATTTGGGGGAAATACTCTAATTTGCTTTTGTGTTGAGAGATAGAGGATACTACTCATGTATGTACTGTACGTGAAAAAATAACCTTTTTTTAGCTTAGCATAAAGACCAGAATTGGGTAAACAGCTGTCTGTCTAACAGCCAAAATACATGGGGAGCGGACTTGCAGCGTATGTAGGTGGGATGTAGCAGAGTTTTTTTTTTACCTGCAACACAGACTGCGTCGTCGGGGGGTGACTGCTGTCAGCTTCACTGTGTGCCATTAAATTTTAATGCAGTTGGTTATGTATGGTTTGGAAGCTGTGCTGCCTCATATTGCCCTCTGGTACAATGAGGCACCTTAATAATTTTTTTAATTCCTGGATTTCTAGACAGTTCTATGTATTTTTTACCTTTAGGAGGGCTGCATAGCCAAGAGCAGAGGAAGAAAAATAGACAGGCTGCAAAAAATAGAGCTAATTTGGGGGGCTGTGGATGAATGAGAAGGAAGTTTCGCCGGTTAACTGTGATAAGTAGCTGATTCTGAACAAAAGATGAAGGCTTTCTAGCGCGTATTTAGTCAATGAAATGTACACAAAGCAGTGCATATATACTCTCTTTTTTTGTGGTGACATTTGAGGGGAAACTGAACTTCCCTTGCAATCATAGAGCAATCGCCATGCACGCAATGTACGCAGCCCATGTAGTTTTGCCGTAAAGGTAACAAAATCCAACTAGCAGCATCTCTAAAGCTCAGCAATTTATATATTTGTTTGTTTAATACGTTTAAAAGCTGTAAAAACTAAAAATGGGCGTTTTTTTTGGAAGATATCAAACTCTCCCTTTAATATTTAGCATTGGGGAAAAACCGGTGAACTGCTTACTTCCTTTGAGCACCAGGTCTCCCTCCACAGCCTTCAAGCCGAAGGCTTCAATTCTCCGGCTCACCATGGTGTTCCACACCACGCTCTGGTAGCTGTGGATGTACATCAGACGGTTGTTACGAGGAATCTAAAAAAAACAAAAGGAACAAAAACATTCATCAGAAAGATCAGAAACCTGCTTCTTTGGATGTAGATAAATTGTCAGTGAACATGATAATCATCCAGGGGGTGGGTGTTACTAAATAGACAGCTCTTTTGATCAGATCGGCTGCATTACTTCTTTTCTGTTCTTTTGTCTTACCCACATCGTCAGCATATTATTAACATCATTAGGAAAAAAACCAACCAGTCCAAAAGCAGTGACAATGTTCTTTTTTCCATACATAGACAGGCCCCGCAGCAGCTGACCCTCCACACAACGCTTGTTGGGCAGCTTTTTCAGGGCTGCCTCTGGGTCCTGAGTCTTCGCCCACTCCTCCCTGCAGCGGACCAGGAATTCTTTCTCCGCTGAAGAAAGTAAGAATGATGGAAGAATATTTAAACCTCTCCAAATATATACATATAAATATATAAGAATAGCGTGAGTACAAAAAGTTAATTACCTCCGGGACGAGGCTTCAGAATTAAATCCACCACCTCATTCCAGTCATTTTTCAAGATAGCTCTGCCCCAAACCAAAAAAAAAAACCTTCCGTCATACCTTTTGCCATTTGATTATCACAATTTATGTCAGTATTTCCCCATGTCATGATGGCCTTACCTGCCAACTTGTTGTGTAGGCACAGCCGTGGTGCCAAAGCGCTGCATGCCATAGTAGTTGATGAAGCCCGTCTCTCTCAGAGACGCCATGGCCTGATCGACCTGCTCATCCGTCCCAGAGATGTTCCTAATATACAAATAAAGTAAAACATACAAACAATAATGAAAAGCAAAGTCAGATAACAGTGAAGTTAACATTGGCAACAAGACCAGACACAGTATGCACAACAATTTCAAAAAAGATGTTTTCAAAAAAAAAATGGAGGATAGAAGAACAAGATCAAAATAACACAACGTAAAAGAATGCTCTAACAAAATCACTTTATATCATCAATAAATCCAGGGCTCCAGACTCCAGAATAGATGCAGAAATTACCATGTGCCGTTTCAAATTCAGTGTCACATTTTTATTGTGCTCTTTTGAAGATGCAACATAGAAGGTAAACCGACAGCACCATCGCTGTCATGGCAGTACAATATTAAAAAATTATACTATACATTAGGAATAAGTGGTGTGATGAAACGATACACGATATTGAGTCCACGAGAACAGGACGCAACAAGATTTTAACTGTATTTTAAAATTTCAGTGTTTTCTTGACAGGGGGGTTGCTTTTAGCAGAGAGCTATGGTGGTGCTGCAGGTGTCTTTGCATAGTACTTGGGTTAGCCGCGGTGTAGCTTATGGAACTCACGGAGGTATAGAACCATTTAAAACGGCCCTGTCTCACACCTGGCAACATACGGCACCGCTGCACAGAGCGCAAAATGAGATGCCTCATCTTCCAGAACAGATACGTTTTAATTTTATTTAATTTTTATTTAGTGGATCAACTCACACCGGAGTTTTCTCCTGCTGTATATGCGTTTAAACATATGAACCGTATCTACACTGACTGATCAGACCAGTCTGTGTGTCACCTGGTGCACTCTACTCTTTCCCATATAGCCAAAACTATTTTGGTTTAGTAAATGTCTGCTGACACTCGGCTCGGGAGCTGCAGACACACGGCAGAGACAGTCTGTCCCAGCTCTTCACATACGGAGGCTTCGGATCCGTCTGGTCCCGACACTGTGACTGTGATTCCAATTGAAAAACATAATAAAAAAAGTAATTTTTGCAAGGATCTGTACCAAACACAGATCATTTCTTAAGTCTGTAGAATATGATGTGTAGGCCAGTACATCTCTGTAGCACAATATTGAGTTTACAAATGGTATTTTGACACACATTTCGCCATCGTAGAAAGTACTGCCTAAGGTTTGTAGAGGGAGAGAGAAGTGATGGTTGAGTGAGCAACAATCTGACAGGAGCTATGCTCAGTGAGGACAAAGCAGTGAATCACATGAATAAAACGGTATTTTAAAATGAAAAGGGGTATAATGTACAACAGTTTAATGGAACGGTTGCATAAATAACATCTACTGACCTGATTACCACGGTGAAGTGGTTTCCCTGCAGCTCTCCCAGCTTAAGAGGGTGGTTTTTGTAGCCAAAGTTTCCCAGCTTGAGGTTCATGAGGCACTTGTTGAGGTGAGCCAACCTCTCTGCCGTAATCCTGAGAGGACAGGGGAAACGGTCTCCTCAATTACAGATCCTGTACAACAAGCTGATCCACCAGAGACCATCTGCCTAGCAACAGCAGAAACACCTCGAGCACTGACAAGATACAGCATGTACCACCTATTTACAATCATCCACAGACAATGTGATGAGTGCACACTCATTAACGTTGTGATTTACTTAATTAACTTCACTCACCTGAGTACTGCAATCTCCTGCACAGTAATGGCTCTCTTGTCCTTGGTTCCCATGTAGGAAAACATGTTGGGTCGAATCCTAGGAAGAAACGCATACAGTCATGTACAAATGATGGTCCCCAACTACCATCATATTTCATAAAATAAATAAAACCGTTGATCTGTACTACTGCATTCATACCTGAGGAACTTTGAAAGCACATTGATGGCGTCCATGGTGTCCTTGTTCTCCTTGTACAGGACAAAGTGGCAGAAACTGCCGCGGTTTTTGGGCCAGAAGTGTTTCCTTGGAGCTTTTATGGGCACAGAAAAAAAATGGTTGTACTCAAGAGAATTGTTGTGCTAAATAATTCACATTTAGAAAAATACAAATCACTATAAATATTCCAGTTAAAAGCTTAACTGATTGTGTACTTCCACATGGTTACCTGTAAAGAAAACTACTCTGTAGTTGCAAAAAAAAAAAAAAAAAAGGAAATACATTTAAATTGTAATTACAAAACCAAAAAGCATTTTAGTCACATCTAGTAACCGACACCAAACACCATGTGGTTACCACTTCCTCTGTGCTGTGTGGAGAATAGGTTCTTACCTGCAGCATCTTTGACCTCTATCCACCAGAGAAGAGCAAAAGGAGGATAGAATAATGTTACTAAGAAAGAGATGTTTAAGTACTGTGGGGCGAGTTGTCAGGGATAAGATCTCATGCATGGGCCTGAGAGTGGAGCGGAGTATTGAAATGGTTTATGCAACAAGGGTGCAGGGTATTCAAGGCACCGGGATATAGTGTGTCTTAATCATGCACGTGCAAAAGTGCATACAGCATATTTCACTGCTGAAATACCACAACACACCAAATTAGAGTGACTGCAGTATTACAGAATAATTAAAGTGCACTGGAGACCACATGCACTGTAGTATATAAGCTAAAGGTCGGCATGCAATAAATCCCTTCTCTGATTATTTGACTAGTTTACTGGTCACAAACTCTGTCCGACATCTGATTCTGTCTCCTCACATACCTGCTAGAGCTCTCTTCCCTGCAGCGTGGTAGGCAACTATGAACTTGCGCCCTTCCTTCTCCTCGGTCTTTGTTTCCAGACCAGGAAACTGAGTCTTGATGGCTTTGTGGACCAGCGTCCGCTTCTCTTTAGTATCCTCCATAACCTACAGATGTTAAAAGGAGGAGTAGGGACACGTAAAACTCCCAATGAGCTTGAAGTGATGTCATAAAGGGATCCAGGAAGTGTGAACTCACCTCAATGGAGACATTGTCCTCTTTATTCTTAAAGAGCTGCAGCTCCCCAAGCTGCTTCTTTTGCTCTTCCGTCAGCACGTCAGATTCCTCTTGCTGCGGTGGAGCCACTGGGACTTCCTAAATTAGGAGAAACACAAAACCTGTGTAAGCAGATGTGACGGTTGCATTCTAGAAAAATGTTTCCTTTAAATCCGTTTTGCTAACAGTAACAATACACAGTCATTTTTAAAGTAGACATGTATAATTTATCTGAGACTTGCTTGTTTGGTTGGTTTCAACAAAAAATAACACCCCATTTCAAATGCTGACTAGTACTCCCTTAAAGTCAACCTTCAGTTTCAGCCATATTAGTAAAATCTCAGTAGTAGTATAATACAGAAGTTACACAGTTTTAAGATCTTACCTCAGCCTCTGCAGGAATAGAGAGGTCATCTAAGTGCACAATCTTGCCTTGTTGGTTGATTTCATGCACCACAAAATCTGAATATCTGAGAACAAACCACAATAAATCTTCTGTTACATATGCCGGACTGAAACAAATGTGAAACAAATTCTGCAAACTATTGAATGAGTCTGGAGGACGAACCTTTCCTTCAGGATTCCTGAGAAGCCCTTGTGGTCACTGACATACTTCAGTATGCCAACATCCAACTCAGTGAGGCCATGTTTCATCATATCAGCGAAGGTCTCACCCTCCTCCTCTACATCACCTGCTTCGCCCTCAGGCTCTTCCTCCCCATCTTGGTGTGGAGGGCCTCCATTCTTGTCATCCTTCTCAACTTTGGATTTCTTTGACGGCGTGTTTTCCTCTTCATCCTCTGGACAGCCTCTCTTTTCTCTGACCGGGACAGGCACGGGCTCACACTCAGCCATCAGAGCTAAGCTGCGACAACAGAATAATCGTAGGATCCTTTAATGGAATATGTTACATTTGTGTATTCAAATAATAAGTAAACACCATCATTAAAAAAAAAAAAAGCTTGCGTCACACTTGACCTTTTGTAGCTGTGTGATTTAATGTCCATCAAATAAACTAAATATAAAGCTCATGCATTTGGTTTGATACACCATCACTAGTATCATATTGCAACTGGCTGCTCTACTTGAATCTAAAACTGCGGCAATGTTAGTCAACTTAAAACACAGCTGCTTTGCATTGCAGTTTTTATATGAGTGAGGACAATCTGAAAGGACATTAATGGCCTAGAAAACAATGCTACTGACTTACTGTTTGTGGAGCTGAGGTGGCAGGAAATAGATGTGGACCTGGGAAACGCCGCTGTCTCGCAGCTGCCAAACACTTGCAGCGACTTCTTAATGGACACGAGTTAGACGCAGGCACTGAGAAGACATAGTGGACATAAACCATATGAACACTCAACAGTTAGCAGAGCCGCTAGCGCATACGCGTTGTCATCTTTCAGCTAACATCGCTGGATAAGTTTAGCGTAGCTATCAGCAAAGCTAAGCTGATACATCGGTGTAAATAAAGCGAAATACCGCGCTGTTTGAAGCCCAAAGATTGATTTAGCTTACCTACGTCTGGTGATATTCAGAAGAGTACGGGCAGCGATGAACACCAGCTTTTCCCACGTGTGTGTGTGTGTGTGTGTGTGTGTGTGGGGTTGATTCCGGAAACCGGTGCTACCCCAAAGCCCTCCCACTGCAAGCGATTGGTCAGTGAACTTGTCAATCATGGCGTTAGCAAGATATCGATGCAAAAATAAAATCAATTAAGTTATAAAAAAAATTATAACAGCAACATTAGTGCATACAATAATATGTCTTTAATCTAATGAAGGAGAAAGACAATAATGTGACTTTAAATAATGTGTATAAAAGTAAAATAAAATTGGGATAAATTAACCAATAATAACAAAATTATAATGAGGAAAAAACACAGTTATTGTTATTATTAATATAGTTCAACAGTTTATTGCTGTTTAAATGTTTGAGAGACTAAATAGGCCTATATCCTTGAAAAAACTGAAATTGGACTGGCTTAACTTTTGTTATTCTGCATTCATGTAAGCAAAATGTATCATTTGTAAACAGTAGGTTTGCAAACTCCACAGCTAAAAACTGTCACATACACATGTTACACGGATTTCACCAGACTAGAAAACATGCAGGTACAATTGTGGGCGAAAATAAAGGAGGACAAAAAGGAAAAATACTGATAAATAAACAAATAAATGAACAAACTCATCTAATATAAACTATATAGTCCCTCTATAGGCGAAAACAATAATTGCAATGACGGCCGCTTCAACATGGCGCCGTGGCTTAGATGGTTAAAGCGCCTGTCTAGTAAACAGGAGATCCTGGGTTCGAATCCCAGCGGTGCCTTTTCACTGTGTAGAAGTTTAACGTATGTGATGTAAACAAATGTAATGGCGATAGCGAGGTCCCTATTAGAAAAGGTTATGTATATGAACTACAAAAGATAAGGTAAGACTGTACTATTGTCCAAGAAAAAAAAAATAAGTCCATCAAAATATCCAATACATCTTATTACAATAGCATAAAGCTGAAAGTGGGTTGTAGACAGCAATACGAAAAACACACGGCTAACATTATTAAACTACTAAAACGAAATGCTGGGCTTGCTACCAAGTTTTTATATTGATACAGCAAGTAGAAATGTAGCTGAGGAGGAGTAGACTCACTTGTGAACTGCTGTACCTCAGGTCTCTTTCTTTGCTACCTTAAACAATAAATAATACATATTATGTCAGTGTGTGGTTTGCTTTTGATTGTTACACAATATGTCTTTTGTGAGGTTGCTGAATTTTTAAAGTGTTTTTGGGGCATTTTGTGCCTTAATGAAATAGCCAACAGAACAGAAATATGACTTGAAATATAGATGAGAGAGATGGGAAATGACATGCAGTAAAGGTCATGACATACCTGGCCTATAACAATTTCTCATCTTGTGACTTCATCTATACAAGAAGAAGAAGTGTTTAAGTAATATTATCAGCTGTCAAAACAGCTGATAATCAATTCCGTTCTTACGTTTGATGGAGTAGAAGTAGCATAACATGGTAATACGCAGGTGTTGTACTTAAGCAGGCTACAGCACTACTTGGGAACATGTTGGCTATAATTAGTAGTAGCCTACTGAGTTTTTCCGTGCACAAGCAACAATCTTGTTTAACATACATTACACATCAAGTATGTAGTGCCCTCAGGTTTTTGTGTGTCATTTTTCCAAATCCAGGAATTATTACAAATTTACTCCAGCATACATAACTATTAACAACAGATTGACAAAAAAGCAATTCAAAATGTTAGACATATTCAATGGACCTGCATAAAAGTACCTACCTGACAAAGAGTTAACACAGGCATAGTTTTTGTTCAATGTGCCAATGTTCAATGTTCCTAAATAAAAATAAATACATTTTTTTTTTAAAAAGCATCTGGGAAAACAGAATTTGGTTGGTAACACAGATACTTTGCCCATAATTAGTTTAATAGATAAATCATTAAATACATTTTTTTCACCTCTTCTCATGAAATGATTGTGACAATGTGATTTATTTATGGTATATAAAGTGTATAGATTCTCAAAACGGTATTAATCACTCTCTTCCAAACATATCACAGTGAACATTAAGCCACATATAAATAAAATAAAAAGAGGAATTATGTCTGAAAACTAAATATTCTTACCACCAGAGGGAGCGCGTGTCATCTAAAGGTATAGGCTAGTGTGTGTGTGTGAGAGAGAGAGAGAGAGAGAGAGAGAGAGAGAGAGAGAGAGAGAGAGAGAGAGAGAGAGAGAGAGAGAGAGAGAGAGAGAGAGAGAGAGAGAGAGAGAGAGAGAGAGAGAGAGAGAGAGAGAGAGAGAAAGAGAGAGAGAGAGAGAGAGAGAGAGAGAGAGAGAGAGAGAGGCTGCTGCTGCTGCTGCTGAGCTGCCCGCTCCTGCTGAGGGGACGAGGAGGAAACATGAGCTCCAGGAAAGGTGCGTATCCCTCAGCCTCTAACTTGACTACGCCGTCGCACTTCTAGTTGTATATAACATGAAAGGTGGCTGAAGTTACACGTGCAGCTAACCTAGCGGGGCACGCGAAACGACGCTTAAATGACCCGTGCCAACCAGCTTAGAGCCTAAATAATGTGTGTTTGTTCTCTCTCTCTCTCCCCGTCCCTCCTATACACTCTTTCCCCGGACTCGGTCGTCGGTCATGCCCATGGATAAACGTTACCTCACCCCGGCAGTGATGGCTATTCAGGCCAGAAAAAGGAGGCCGAAGGGGAAGAAAGACAGAACGGGGCATCATCGGAGGTAAGCAGGGCGGCGGCGGCGGCGGCGGCGGCGGCTGATGACTGTTCGACGTTAGTGAGAGTGAAATGTTTGTTTGCCGGGGTTTGGTTTTGCTGGCATCGGTGTCACTCTCGGTGTGACGCCGGTGTTGCTGCCCGGTGCGTCGGCGGTATAGACAGTGCGCACATATGGCAAAAGGCGTGTATTTTCAGCACACAAACGGGCTGCTCTGGTGTGTGGGAAGTTGCCTGTTACGTTAGAAGACTCAGACTGGGTATCTGGACGATGAGGAACCCCACTTGACTCCTTAACGGCTGTTTCCAGCAACACACATTTGCATCCACAGTAGCCTGCAATTCTTCATCTTCATATCTTGTTTTGCCACTCTACTGATGATCTGATTTATTTATTTATTTAGTTTACTGGGGGTTGCTAAAGGAGGTGTGACAGATGTGACAGCTCATTTCCTTGGCCCCTTTGCAGCAGTGATGGCAGTGCCGGATAAAGAGAATAAAATACCTCCCTTTATCGCCTAGCCTGTTTGGGAATCTCTCACATGGTGTTAGATTATGTAACTTTTTCTTGAATTTGCATTGTTTCCTGGGGTGTGTGGTTTTGTGAGGCGGTCTTGCAGGGGACATGCACGGGTATTTCAGCGTGATGTGCCCGGCGTGAGTGGTTGCAGCAGCGGACTGGAGTGTAAGCAGCGCAGTGGCTCTGTAAAGTGCATGTGAATTGGATTGGGGGGAGTGGGGGCTTACTTCATGGCATGATGCTATTGGAGCGACGTCACTGGTAGCCGAACAAGGCGTCAAATAGGTGATACCAACCCCGGGCAGGGGGCTGCTTGGTGTATGCTGCTGGAATGTGCTTGGATTCAACACCTGCACATTGAATTTCAGCAAACAGATGTGTTATAAAAAAGGAGTCGATGAAGCCAGTTATTGTGTCTTAAAGCATGTTAACATGATGTCAGTGGTGCTATAATCCCAGGTGCTCCATTTGAACCTATGAAACCTTGAAAACAATGAAACCAGTGGTAGCTCTGAGATTGGTGACATGGTGTGGATGTGGCCTTTTGCCCAGTGAATGCTGGGATATACTTGTAAAGTAGGGCTTAGCTCTGATAAGGATTAAGCAGGCAGACAAAAATGAGTAACAAAATTACTCTTGATTCAAGATTATTCTGTCACAAAATTAAATCGTGTTGCAACTAGCGATAACTGTCATTATTAAATCTGCTGGTAATTTTCTTGATTGTTTAATAGATTAATCATTAATCAGCAAATGAGCTCATAATGGAACAGAAGCTTATCCAGGTCTGGGTCACAGTGGCATCAGGGCAAGCCGACACACCCACTAACACACAAACTCAGTTGGCGTCTCTTACGCACGCGCACACACACACACACACACACACACACACACACACACACACACACACACACACACACACACACACACACACACACACACACACACTTAAAGAAAGAGTTCATTCTTAATGGTTGTGAGTCATGCCTGGTCTCAGCTGAGGCAAGCTTTGTGTTCAGAAACCACAACAAACACACATGTACACACACGCACCCACACACGCACTTCCACCGACTTCATTGTCACTTGACTTTTTTGATCTTATTTAAGATGATGCAGCTTCCCATCTTTGAACTCATTAAAGCTAAAGTCGGTAACTTTATATGAACTTATTATTTTTTCTTCATATTTGCAGAAACTGTCACTATATCCTGTAGCACAATGAGACAGATGATTTCTGACAATTCTACTGACTTTGGTGATCCCCTGACTTTTCATCCAACGCCATCATCAAATAAAGAATATCAATCAGCTCAATACTTTTGGTGATGTCATTCCCATCAGCCTCAATTATAGTTTGTGATTGATGGTGATTAAATGTTTGTATGTTGACAGGCTAAACTAAGATGTTGAATCAGGTACATTTTTACAAATATGAACATGTTAGCATTTTTGTTTTCGCATTTAAATCAATGCACAAATGTGTCTAAGTAAGTACAGCCTTTCAGATCTAGACTTAGTCTTGTTTATTAATTGGTGATATTCATGTGAAATGACATGAACCTGTATCAGGGTATTGCCAAAATAGTTTTACTCTTAATCGCTTTGCTGGAACGTATATAAATCTAACAAAAGACCCCACAGTTGCTATTAGATGAGGCAATGCAAACAAATTTGTTTGCAAATGCACTCAAGTGATGACACATTGACAGCTGTTTATTTACTGAATCTGAAACCACAACGACAAACCTGAAACCACAAAGACTAATCTGAAACCACAACGACAAATCGTAAAACACAACAACATTAACTTCTAACGGAAAGGGTAGGTCTCTCTAATCAGAGGATGGACCCTCCTGATTGGACAGACGGACTGTCTGTCTTTTAACAAGAGGGAGAGATGGAAAACCTGGAATATATAGCATAGCATGAGTATTTCCGAAGATACTTTCGCTATTACTTTCGCTATTATTAAGAATTATTTTGGATGCAGGGCAGCCGTACGGCGTGACAGATGATATGTTGTCAACCAACCTAAACATCAGGATGAGTATATCGGACTATGTGGGAAGTACTTCAGCAAAAACACTAGCTGTGAGTTAAACGCAACCTTTGCTCACAGCAGATGGCCGAGTAGCTGCCCTGGTCCACGCAGCTCCGTAAGGACGGCACATGTCACCTCATCTGGATGTGAACAGTTTTTCCTTCTGTAAACCCGGCTTCTCTCAAACGTGCCTTTCATTATGTACCGCTACACTACGTGTATGGGGCTGTAACGAACCGCAGGAGAGCGAGGACAGTCTGACTGAGAGAGAACTCATTTATTATTTTTACTTTATCACATTTTCTAGACCAAGTGAATCTAACATAAACACTGATGCTGGTTTCACTCATTGGTTTTTGTAACATTCCTGATCTTTCATATGTAAGGTTGACTTATCTCTTTGAACTTGAAAATACAACTAAATAGATGAATAGTAACATTAAAAAAGGGTATCCTATAAATAAAACAGTAAATTTAAGACAATTTAAAAACTGAATCTGGGTTATTTTCTGTATATTTTTTTTAAGTATGAGATCATCATTACCTATATCTACCTTTGAAATGTTTCTCTCATTAACTGTAGATATTGTGTCCATATAACCAGGCAGTATTATAACACAGCTAAGATGCAGGTCATCTGCTCGGCCTGTGGCCGGCCCAGAAAACCCTTACCTTCACTAGGTCCATCATCAGGAGATAGTTTCTCTTTAGATTATGAAATGTCCTGTTTAGGTGACAATCTACACAAATACTCAAAGTGTCATACTGTATAAAAACATTTTATGCAGTTAAGATCAGTTACTGCATTAATGTTAGGCCTGCATACAGAAGTGAAACTACATACCAACATTCCAAAATACACAAACTATTAATGTATTTTTATATTTAGGAACTACAGTCAAAACAATAAGAAACATTCTGCAATACAAATGTAAAATAAGAGTGTATAACTGCACCAGCAAAACTTAAAACACACTTTTTTAAAAATGAAGGTGGATGTGTCAAATGGTCAAAAGTAAAAAAAAAGGATGTATCCATTTAAAACAAGAAAGCACTTATTAGATTGGTACGATCCTGAATTAACTATTTTATTATTAGAAAAATGTTTTAATTGATCAAAATACATAGACAATATATGCAACATTTTTCTCAACTTAGTAAAATATTCAAACGTGAATAGTGACAAAGGTAAAAACAAACATCTTGCAATGTTTAGAAAACATTTTTTTATTCATATGAATTTTAGACTTTGATCTGACTTTTCCTTGACGAATAATAATCTTAAGCTGTAAACTTTCACACTGATGTCCTGTGTTAAACTGCAAATGTTGTGTGAGAGACAGGCTGTCCCCGGTGATGTTTTGGCAGGATGTGGAAAGGGCAGGCAGCACGGCTCTCTGGTACAGCAGTCTCTGATGACCTTACCGACAGTCTCTCCATTAAACTTAGAAACTGACGTTAACACACCACCATCGCTGTTAACGTTACTTGCCTGATAGCTCCGTTTTAACGGTCTGTGGGCTGTCTGGGCCCAGGCAATAATATTCCGTTACAACGATGAATTATAAATACATTAGATGTGCAAACATAATCTCAAACTAACACTCTGTAACTACACTTCAGGGTTTTAACATTAGCGAACTGATGTTACAGATTTTGCTGGATTAACTTGTAACGTTAGGTTTGATAAAATCCGATGCTAACCGCTAATGCAGGCTAACAGTACCCTTAGCTTATTAGCTGGTGTGTTTAACCACAACTCGGTTCTTATGACTGAAACACTTATGCTGGTTCATGTGGAAGCTGACAAAAATAGAAAATTATTCTTACGATGCACAGTTCATGTTTCCAGCTGAGTCTTCATGGCCATGACCATCCCTCCCACCAGGGGCGTCAGCTGCACCGGAGGGGTCAGCAGCACCGGAGGCGTCAGCAGCACCGGAGGCTGACGAAGCTGCTGCATTGAAGGAGGTGCACCAGCTGTCTGCCTCACATGTGTGTCGGTGCCAGCTTCAATATCTCACTCTGAAACCTGTCATATCACCGGGAAAATCAGAGAGCGCCCTAACGTTACAGCGGCCATGTACAGCTGCAGCGGGTTTCCATCTCTCCTTCCTGTTAAAAGTCCGTCCAAATCCATCCTCTGATTAGAGAGACCTACCCTTTCCGGTAGAAGTTAATGTTGTTTTGTTTTACAATTTGTCGTTGTGGTTTCGGATTTGGCGTTGTGCTTTTCTATTTGGCGTTGTGTTTTCTATTCGCTGTAGTGATTTGCACTTCAGGGCCACCGTACAGACGCTATCAATCAGACACTAACAGGATGCCTTTTTCACTGATTTAAAAAAAGTGTGACATGTTTTTTGCTGATTCATCCAGAGGGAAACTGCATCATTTGTGAACAGGGGACACATGCTCAGTGTTGCTGAACTACACGGATCGCTTTGCAGAGCCTGTTTGTAAGCAAGGCAACAATATATTGGCCTTGCAGCTACAAGTCTGGTCTTCAAAGCATCTTTCCAGCTTTTTATCACTTTTGTTCAATGTGGTGACAAAACACCACATAGCAGCGTTACCAGCCAAATTCAAAGACACCAGTTGTGATTTGTAAGCACAGTTGTGCTTTGTATCTACTAAAATAACGCAGTATTGACTGTTTGTGGAGGTATAGATGTGCAGGGTCTGTAGGTGTAGTAGTAGGAGATGCTTTAGACTTGGTTGTGGCCCAGGACAAAAAGGAAAGTTCATACTAAGTTCACTTTGATACATCATCTCTTTTCATCGACCAACTTTTCCTCTTGTGGCCTTTTTTGTTTAGACTGTTGCCTGCACATTGCAACCTGATCTTATTTATTTATTTCATCAACATAAATTTGTTGTTCTTTCGGTGTATCTTGCTGATCTGGCTATGAATCAGTTTACTTGAGCACATATGTTTATGTTCAAATATACAAATATGGGAATCTAGACTCCAGCTACTGAAGACATTATACATACTGCGTAATACTTCCTGTCATTCAGTCAATTGACTCTGACATGTAAAATCAGTAAACCTTAGATTTTTTACGCATTTTTTTGTCGATCTGTTCTGCAGATTGTAAAGGAAAGTGTGTGTGTGTGTGTGTGTGTGTGTTTGTGTGTGTGTGTGTGTGTGTGTGTGTGTATTGCTCCACCTGAGTTGTTGTTTATGCTCAGCTTATCGTTCTCTAATAGAAGCATTTTTGCCGCCTACATACTTTTTTATAGGGATGCATGCAACTATAAAAAAAAAAAAAAAAACTATACACAAAATTATGGATCAATCTGCTGATTATTTTATTGATCAATTCTTCAATTCACTTTGTTTTTAGTTGGAAACAAGAGTGCTTAGCACGTAGCTGCAGGAGCCACACAAGATCTGGATCTGTTTAGTGACGGGTTATAGCTTTTACACATTCACAGTTATTTTTCTCACTTCACATCATCTTTTCCTTTATTGAGTTTGGGCTGTCACTTGAAATATATGGACCATCATGCCCTTTATTGTGCCTGTTGCCATAGAAACAGTGGCTGTATGACTCCAGCACACCAGTAGCAATAATAACAGAGTTTTATTCACCATGATTACAAGGCACAACAATTATGTCGTAGTTTTGACGCATGGCAGAGTAGAGTTGGCACCTAAGTAATGACTGCAAAATATTAATAATAACAAAGTTTTCCATACTGTGGCCTTTTTAAAATGGTGGCTAATGGTACAGAGGCCTTTCACTTGTTACCCATCAGTGCAAATTAGAGATGTCAACAATTAACGGTTAAAGCTGCAGGTGGTAACTTTTATAAATACATGCTTTTTGTCCTGATAGTAGTGCATGAGACCGATATGTTCCTCTGCCTGCTTCCTACTGCTTCTAATAGCATCTGCACGATTCCAACACTAGGCAAATTATCCCAGCTATGATCACTTCACTACTCTCTTTCTCTCTCTCTCTCTCTCTGGAGCTTGATTGCAACTTCTATAAGACATTGTAGTTTAAAGAACATCTTAAAATTTTTTTTTTTTAACACACATTAGATGACAATTGAGAGCAGGTTTCAAGTGGCAGAGCTTTAATCTGAGTTGCCTCAAAGATTAAATGAATCTAGAGCAGCATACCCCACCATGCTAGGGGTCGTGAGGTGAAAGATATATAAAATGACACCAGTATAATAGCATTCATTAGTCATAGCTTTGCCAGCCAGAAGACTGGTGAGTCTAAATGCTAATATTCTTCTTGGGACATTTATCCGTCAGCTAGCAGTGCCAGACGTGGCACTATGGACCTTAATGCATGAAATGAGCTGACTCTAACCTGACTAATGTTCCCACACATTGCACTGTAAACGGCATTGATTTTCGTTGGGGGTTTTGCACAGCTCGTAGCTGTTCAGTGAAGATTCAAACTGAAGCTGGAGTCACAACTGAAATCACATGTTGAGGTTTTTGCTTTTAAGAATTTATAAAACTAAAATGGGTATATGATAAATACCAGAAAAATATGACATATGTCATACATATACAGAGGAATACAAAATAATAATAATTTACAACAATGTACAACAATTTACAACAATAATAATAATTTACAACAATGTGTGAACTTGAATGCACAGTCAGTGTATACATATATACAGTATGTCACATATGTGTCATAAATTCTCCATATTTTAAATATACTTTTATGCCTTTATTTGGGAGTGAAAGTGGAGAGTGAAGACAGGAAATGAGGGTGAGAGACAGATGCATTAAAGGTCTATGGTTAATAGTCTGCATTATATCCACTGAGGCCCTAAGTCTATCTAATGTATAATTTGTACAGTACAAATTTCATTTTTCGGAATACTTATTTATTTGATAACGATATTACTTGCAATAAATGAACAGATATTAAGGTGTCCTCAGTTTTGTCTTTCTGCTACTTTCAGTATACTGCTACAAATTACAAAAATACAACTAATTGTTTTTGAATAAAAAAATGTTTCCAACATTTTTTTATTGGAAAAATTGAACATTGAACTGAATACAATATTGCAGTCTTCCAAAAAGTGTTTATTGCACAAGTTAACATCACGATGATGACCAAAAAAAAAATCAATATGTTGTGCAGCCCTAGTTTGATATAAGAAATACATATTGCAAGTGTATGAGAAACTAGAACTACGTCTAAACATTTTGGGAAATAATTTGTTTTCTTGCCGAAAGTTAGTTAATCGATACCACTCTCATATCTGTCTGTTAAATATGAAGCTAGCCTAGCTTAATTTATCTTAGCTTAGCGTTGTATAGTATGTTATGTATTGTATAGACGTGAGGAAGAGCTCAGAGATTTGATCTTTGGCAAGCAGATTTGTACTGCTCAGCTAATAAAGCTAGGAGCAAAAGATAAAGAGAATAAGAGGAAAGAGAGGGTGAAAAGGAGAGTTTGCATGTGTGAGCATGTGTCTGACCATCCAATAGCAACAGGAAAGTTGGTGATGGAGAGAGTGAGTAAGGAAAGTGGAGAGAGGGAATTAGAGGATGCCAAAGGGCAGCTGAAGGAAGGAAACAAGGGTTGGTAAAAACTTCTGCGTTGAACACACAGAGAAAGCACGTAGGTCGCTTAATAGCCAGCAGCCGAATGTAGAGCTCAAATTGTTAATTTCCAGAAGGGGAATTTTTGTTTTTTTTTACTCTGTTATTATACGTGTAACATCACACAGGCCTGAAATACACACACATGAGAACAGGAACTATAAACATGCATCAATGGAGAGATGTCAGAGCGAGGGAGCAGGCATGGACAGGCACCCTGAGCGGTTTCGATGCTTTGCTCACCTCAGCAGTGCCATCTGGCACCTGGCTATTAGTCCACACTTTGATCCAGACTTGAACCTATGACCCTCCACTTCCCAAGCCAAGCCCTCACGGACTGCCACTCCAGGCAAACTTCTACAGGCCTATGCTCGGTTTGTGTAGGTTAGAATTCCAACCTTTGAAATTAATCATTACAAGTCAGACCTGCAAGACAGCAATGCAGTTTCCTTAAAGCAGCTCGACACAGGGCAGGGACCAGAGAGAGCCATGCTTGTTTTTGATGTCATGACCAATGAGGAGCCAGCCACACCCACTGTCCGTCGGTGGGATGTTTAGCTTACTGTGTCAGCCTGCAGCGCTAGACTTTATAGTGACAGTTGAGCAGAATTAATCACCATTTGATGCCGTGATGGTGGTGTACTGTGGGTTTATCAAAGCGTTTTTTTCTTTGACTAAAAAACAGCTGCCTGGTGCTGTTGGAAATGGGGCTGAAGTGATGAGCGCAGTGAGCCTGAATCAAAACCGTTAAGTTGTGTGCTGTTAAACCAAATATATATATATATATATATATATATATATATATATTTTTTTTAAATGCTCCGTAGCAGCGAGGTACTGCAAAGAATTAGTGCAACTTGAATCTGAAGGACAGATATTTAATGCAGCATCATAATCAATGTGTTTTGATGATGTGTATAATTATTATAAATCTAGCTGCATATTGGAGGTAATGTTTTCAAACTGGGAGAATATTTCCGATGTATTCTTCTATAATCCCACACTCTTATAAGAAATAACCCAAATAATAATGGAACTGAGATTTGTGTACATACTGTCAGAGAGATTGGCTATTCCCCTCACAGATCATTCATTGTTATACATACTGAAATGTAATATGATATAAGCTGTTTCCTCTGTGGTGTATAAGTGGGAATGATTTCCTCTCTAGTGGCAACAGTGCCCGTATTATTGCTGGCTGACTGGCTAATTGAAGATACAGGCCACTCCAGTAGGTGTTAGAAATTCACCTTTTAGTAAGGGCGCACTCACACTGACCTTCCGTACCGGGCCAAAACAGGTTTTAAGCCTAGTTCATTTGACCAGTGTGAGTGCAACCGCTCCACGCCTAGCCGCGGCCAGCTGGCCGTCCACGGCCTGTTTGAGAAAGGTGGGCTTTTGTAAAGCGTGTTTGCACATGTACGAGCACGAGCATGCGCACGTGTACGAGCACGAGCACGAGGCCTACGGCAGCTCTGACGTCATTTTATGTGCGCCTGTTCGGACATAGAAAAAAAAAAGACGGACCATGCGCGGACATTTAACAACAACAACAATGGTGGTGAAAGGTTCACATTGTTGTGATGCGGAGGTGGAGTGTTTACTGCAGATTTGGTTGGATGAAAATATTCAAAAACAGTTGGACAAGACGCACAAAAACTCTGAGTTCTATGGAAAGATTTGTAAACAAAGCGACGCATCGCGATGACGTCAATCAATGCGTGTGACGTGTTGCGTATGGACAGGCAAGAAGCATTTGCGCGAGGCCCAGGCAGTGTGAGTACAAACTTAACAAAGTAGAGAGGAGTTTTTTTTTAGCACAAGCCATCAAGCCTGCCAGCCCTAATGTCATTTTATGAACTGCTCCCTAAATCTACTCATCTAGTGGCTTATTTTACTCACAGAGTGGACATTTCTCCCCCTTGTAAAGTAGATGTCCGTGTGATTTGTGGAGTTTGAGCTCTTTAAGGATTTTTCTCCTGCTTTCCCAGAACGCTGGCCAGGAAAGCACAAGATCCGAGCAAATCTACCGAGTCGATCAGACTGAATGAGCAGACAGAACAAGAGTGAAGCAGGGGGTTGCCATCTTTAGTGTGTGTATGTGTGGTCCAAATAGGATTTGTTCAACAGAGGACAAGAAGCGAGGATTTGTTCTCTCTCATGTAATGCTTCTAAAGTGTGGTCCAGCTCTGCAGTTGCAGGCCAGTGGGTCATTGTGAAAGGAGGAAGGGAGGACGTTATTAGGGCATGTAATTCTGAGGGCAGCAGCTCTTCACAGTCCGGAGGCTAACACTGCACACTGCCACCTTCTGGACAACTGTGGAGGAGGAATTGTGCTTATGAAGTTGCATTTCTGATGGATGTTTTCAAATTACTTCTGCATGTTCTACCTTCAAAGTGATTCTTTAACTGCACTCTTTCTATGTTTTTAAATCTGACTAGATTTAATGCATTTTATGCTTGCAAAACTAAACTAAACTTTAAAAGTGGCACTTTTCAATGTAGTCTCTATCATGAAAAATCCTTTATTATACCTTTTTTTCTGATTATAATAAATGTTTGTTTTTAACTGAGGGTTGAGACAACAGAGACAAATAAGTGAGCAGTTCAGTAAGATGAGGTGAAACTGGCAGCTTTAATTCCTATTTTCTTAAGCATAAAGTGCCGCTTTTTTGGGGTGTTTCGCTTCCTAAATGTGTTAGGCAGTTTTTATATGCAAAGCCAGCAGACTTGCTGTTACACTCCATAGCCCCCTAAAGCTTGTTTTTTCTTTGATGAATTATCTGAGCTCATATTAACACATTGCTAAAGGTGTAAGAACTGTAAATAAAGTTTAGTAAATAATTTTCCCCCAGTGGAAATTACACCTTTGCATATTCTTGTCTATGTCATCTGTGCACTAGAATGTGATGCTGCAGATCCCTTAATGTCCATTTAAAAAGATAATTCAGCTCCTCCCATAGCTTCTTCGTGCTTGCTCAATAGCTTTTGCACAAAGTGAACTACCACCATTACTATAAGTTAGTAATTCCCCCCCTATTAAAAGTAGGAGAGTAAAACACAAACCCAAAGTCCTCATGGAAAATGTTCAGTTAACTGCAGGAAGGCTATTTTGATGATGAGTTACCAAGATGTTGTTAATTTTGTCAGTGTGGTTTGATGGATCAGGATGCAACACATTTAAACATTCCCCCTCATTTACTCAGCATTAATCACAGTTAATACGATGATTGCAGACACAAGTACACCAGGGCAGAATCAATACTCATTCCAGTGGTATTGGATTGCTTGTGTCCGCTGTAATTACTCCTTCTCATGTTTGCAGGCTAGCCACAAGGTATTTCTTAGTATCTCTACAGCACACCAGTGCAGATCTATGGAGAGTGTGTACTGTATATGATCTAAGTGTATAGTATGTCCATGCAGCCACTCTGTTCTATCACTGCTGCTGCGGCCACTGTAAACATTGGGTAATTGGCTACGCTGGGCAGTCTGGTGTCCTCATTTTGTGTCCAAATTCTTGTTAGAGCACAAAACTCAGAAGCTTCCAGCAACATTCCTCAGGAAGGTGGGTAAACAAACCAAACAAACCAAATAAACCAAACAATGACATTTACTTTTGAGAAAATAATTACCGACTAGGATGGGATTTTTGAGGCGGATACAGATTTTATGGGGGGAAAATTACCAATATGACGGCTGATATAGTGAACTTTTAATCTGGATGAAAATAGACCTTTTCTAATTGGACTGTGCACCAATTTTTACACCAACAAGACTATACTATATATACTCAAAAGGCTGGTTTCCTAAACAAATAACGTTATTATAGAATATTTAACATTATTATACATACAATGTATTACACAGTCAACCAGGTCTACAAATGAACACTTACAAAATAAATAATAAATAAGAATAAAATAATTGCTAAATACAACTGTATGTTCAGTATCAGTCAATTGTTGTTCATTAAGACAAAGAATAAATGTTGACTATCCATTCTTATTCTTCATTCTCTAGAAAATATCATTGCTATCCATAAGAGTTGTCAGGACCGAAGTTGTGGACCGATCGACCTACAGAGATTACAGTCCATAGAGCCATGCCTAAAAATGTGCAGTAGAATATACTGTGTTTCTTATGCATTAGTGCTTTCAGTATGTGATACACCTACATAACATAAGATTGTGGTAAACTGCCATTAAGATTCTTTTGAGTTCAGGTCAAATCTGTTGAGCTCAGTATATTAGAATTCTGTTTTTCCTATTACGAGGCATATTTTCCAGTCTGCGTTCCTTTTGGCTGTCTTTTTGGTGTAACTCCCGTTTGACCCCATTTGCACTTGAAGGGTGTAATCTCACATTTAGTCAGAGACATTTAACCACCAGTCTGAGTCTATTTTAGTCACATTACTGCAGTACCTCTGCTAAGTGAATTATCACATTCATTGTGTTGACATAACGCTTGCTGGTGACCACAGGCCTGCCTTCTCTCCCTCCACTGCTGCAGGGCTGTTATCACAATACTCTGAAGCTGGAAACACAGGGCACTCATTGTTGTCTGCCCCTTCCACTTTCAGCCCAAAACTATTTTCTCTTCTCGATATGCTTTATGACAGTAGGAAAAAAAATATACCTTTTTCTGTTTATCCTGGTTTCGCCTCTCAAAGTGCTGCTTTTTACTTTCCCCCTGGCATCCTGTGTCCCACTGTGAATGCCTTTATCAAGTGAAGAGTGCTTGTGTGCAGGTTTGAATCTTAGGAGTGTAATTCTTATTCTGTTCACCAGAGGATAGTCATGTACCAGATTTTAGTCTTGTGGTAAAAGGCTTCATTGTCATTAGTATTGTGGTTATCTGTTGAAATCAACCAGATTGTGTGTGCTTTCCATGATGAATACAAAGCTTGCTGTTTTATGTTATGTTTATGTTTATGTCAGTCAAGTATAGACAAATATCCAATTTCACTTCTTTTGAATTATTTTATTTGTTCTTTTAAAATTTCACTTATATTTAATATTTGGAGAAGGGTATCCAGATTTGGTGCTTGGTGGTTAGACAGACATCTCTGTGACCTGAAGGTCAAAGGTCAGTGGATCGATCAGAGAAGAAGCCAGTAAAAAAATAAACAAAATAAAAACAGTAACACAGGTCAAAATATAATTGCCTGTCAAAATCATTTCTCGAGGGCAACCAGAAATGTATTTATTGATCGCCAGGCCCAAGCTATAATAATGTTAGGTATTTATTTGAAATAAATGTATTGATTTATAGAATAAAATACCGCCATACATGCAAACACCACTAGTGTTGTAAATTATATGGATTAAAAATAGATTTATAGTAATTTTATAATGACATTTAGGGAGCCTTGCTGACTGTCATTAAGCTCTCAAACTATTAGCATCATTAAATGGCTTATCAGTAATTCTTTCTAATGTGTATGCACTGATTCAGTAGACTTTCAAAAAAAAGATAAAAATAATGATACCTAAAGCTGATTTTTAAAAATATTTTATATGCAACTAACTACTATCAATTAATCTTTTCAGTCATATTTTAAAGCAGAAAAATCCAAATATTTTCTTCTCAAATCTGAAGGTTTTCTGCTTTTCTTCCTCACAGTAAATATGAAATTGTCCTGCAGGAACAAGTACATGAACAACACACTGATCATGCAAACACCTTTATCTCAGTTAAGTGTTGCAACTTGACCTGTCTATTAATGAAATGAAAGGGTGTTAAAAAACAAGAAGTCAGCCATTTTGTGGCTTTGCTTGGTGTTAGGTGTTGCCCAACCATGTTTATTGGAATCCATTTAAACATGCCAGCCTGGTAAAGCAGCTCAGGTCAGAGGCCGGGAAGAGAGGGCGGAGGTCACTCATTCATCAATTAAACACGCACCACTTAGCTAATGAGCTCTGATTCACATTCTCTCTCTCTCTCTCTCTCTCTCTCTCTCTCTCTCTCTGACCTGTGTGTGTGTGTGTGTGTGTGTGTGTGTGTGTGCGCATGTGCGTGTGTGTGTGTATGTGTGTGTGTGTAGATTAATAACATTATTAATGGCTACTTGCATGGAGAGGACCTTGATTGAATTGGTTTAGACACCATTCATATTTAACAAACTGTGTCACGATTTTCTAAACGCATGATTTGATTAGACTTTTGATTTTAAAGGTTGGGATTCAATTCAATTCCTGATTTGTTTTCCCCAGCACTGACAGGTATGTCATTGTTAGACTACGGGGTCTTGATTCATGGTTTTATACCTTTGCTGTCATTGAAATTTTCAAATTCCTCTTTAAAAATATATAGGCCGCATGATATCAAGTGTGATGTGACTGTACCATATAAGGCCAACCTAGACTCCAGCTGCTGAAGACATTATACAACTGTTATTCAGTCAATTGACTTGGACCACTTGGACATGTAAAATCAGTGAACTTTTAAGATTGTTACACATTTTTTTGTCGATCTGTTCTGCAGATTGTGAAGGAAAATGTATTTGCTGCCAAAAGAAGTAGGATAGCAGTACCACTGAAAATGTGTACATCATTGACCTATACTGTGTATTTATTAATGCTTAA
This sequence comes from Echiichthys vipera, assembly GCF_963691815.1. Classification (NCBI taxonomy): domain Eukaryota; kingdom Metazoa; phylum Chordata; class Actinopteri; order Perciformes; family Trachinidae; genus Echiichthys; species Echiichthys vipera. The sequence goes on from NC_139832.1 coordinate 17,708,105, forward strand.
TTCATATTAACAATGTACATTTTATCTGGCCTGTGCAATTTAAAAGCATGATTTATTTGAGTCATGTGTGTGTGTGTGTGTGTGTGTGTGTGAGTGTGTGAGTGTGTGAGTGTGTGAGTGTGTGAGTGTGTGAGTATATGAGTGTATGAGTGTATGAGTATATGAGTATATGAGTGTATGAGTATATGAGTGTATGAGTGTGTGAGTGTGTGAGTGTGGGCATGTTCAAATGTACATACAGTATCCACAGGCCATGTCATGCAGTCTGACTTGTACAGTCCCATAGGCAAGTTTGCTCCATATGGAAGTTTGTAGCAGAGAAAATGTGCTGCTCTAAGGCAGACCTGAGGCTTTCAGTATGTCAATCAATCTGGACGCTGACCGCTGTAAACACACACACACACACACACACACACACACACACACACACACACACACACACACACACACACACACACACACACACACACACACACACACACACACATAAAATTTAAGATAAGCCACTTTAAGTATAATTGTGTGTGCTTGTGTGTCTCTCCACTTGGGGGCAGTGTTTTATCTGCAGACCGTAACAACAAGGCTGCTGAAACTAGAGCAGCGTCACTGTTGTTCCACAAAGGTGAAGCATCTTACTTGTCTTTGTTAGCGCGCACACACACACACACACACACACACACACGCTGTGACTTCTGTCTGTGGCTTCACTTATGTGTTTGAGTGTACTGTTTGTCCTGGAGCAATTTGCAAAGGGACCCCTGTGCATGTGTGCGTGCGTGCGTGCGTGTGTGCGCTTGCGTATATGTGTGTGTGTGTGTAAACCCCTTTTCTCTCCCCCAGCAGCCACCAGGCAGTGAGGAGAAGTAGGCCGCTTAAAGATAGCTCCTGGCAGCCTCAATACTGGCTCCCAAAATATATCTGCTCATGAGAGTCATCATCTCTCTCCCTCCCCCATCTTTCTTATGCTTCTTTTGCTCCTTTTGAAAAAAGAACAAGAATCCGCCTTTTGAATTTGAAAGTCAATATTCGTAGTGAATGGATGCATATCTATTTGTGTGTACCTGTAAGCGCGCGTGTGTGTGAGTTTTCCTTAACTTAAATTATGTGTTTACTAATTAATTAATTAAATAGTTGTTTTTTGTGAACCAGCTAAAATATGAATTGATGCTTTCTCTATTTAGTTGTGTGTCTCTCTTCACACCTTGGTTTCTTAATATGATATAAGTATATATAACATACATCAATAACATGCAGGTAAACTGGTCAGTTGTCAGGTTTTTTCCTGCATCAAATTAATCTGGTGGCGAGATAGGCTCCAGCCCCCTCCCCCAATCTCCTGTGACCCCGAAAACAATGGTTATGGAAAATAAATGAATAAAGTGTGCCCTTTCACATTAGCTCAATATTCCTTTTGCTGCCTGGATGCACTGAGACCCAGAGTGTACTTTACCCCCCGTTGGCCCACATCCACAGAGAATGAGGACAATAGTTTGGCTCAGAGACATGTGTGCCTAATGTAGTCCTTTTATGTGGGAAAGTGGAACTGTATGGATATCGGAGAGAAAGGAGATCATTGTATTCCTGTTTTCTTTCTGTCTCTGTGTCTTAGGCATGTCTCATGCATCTGTGTTTGCACTATTACGATGAAAATGCATTTTTGCAAAATCAGAACCCATGATGCACCCATATATTTATATATATATATTATATGATTATATTATATATATATAAATATATATATATATTTATATATATATAATATAATCATATAATATATAATATAGATTATATATTATATATATATATAAAATATATGCACCTAATAAAGTGGCCTGCACTTTATTAGGTGCAACTGCTCGTTTAGGCAAATTTCTAATAAGCCAATCACATGGCAGCAACCACATGCATTTAGGCATGTAGACATGGTCAAGACGATCTGCTGCAATTCAAACCGAGCATCAGAATGGGGAATAAAGGTGATTTAAGTGACTTTGAACGTGGCATGGTTGTTGGTGCCAGACGGGCTGGTCTGAGTATTTCAGAAACTGCTGATCTACTGGGATTTTCACGCACAACCATCTCTAGGGTTTACAGAGAATGGTCGGGAAAAGAGAAATTATCCAGTGAGCGGCAATGTCGGCGCAAATGCTTTGTTGATGCCAGAGTTGTTTGAGCTGATAGAAAGGCAACAGTAACTCAAATAACCACTTGTTACAACAGAGGAATGCAGGAGAGCATCTGTGAACACACAACACACCCTACTTTCTAGCAGAGAGGGAACAGCAGCAGAAGGCCACACTGACACGTTATTAGGCACCAGGTGCACCTGATAAAGTGGCCGGTGAGTGTATATACATACAAACATAAATACATAGAAACAGCATTACTATAGTATAATGATTTATATTGGAATTGTATCGTGACTGTGTGTTTTTTTGTTTTCTTATTGTCATCTGTCGTCCAAATGAATTAACCCAAATTAAAACCAGAAATGACTTAAAATGAGTTATTGAGATTTTTATTTACACGACTTTTGTTCGATTTGATGCAAATCATTGAAGCACAGCTGCATTAAAGTGTGTGTGTGTGTGTGTGTGTGTGTGCGTGTGTGTGTGTGTGTGTGTGTGTGTGTGTTTGTGTGTGTGTGTTACAAAAGAGCAAAAAACACAATTGTCAACACACATAGTGACCATGAACGTGACAAGATGGAGGCTCTGAAATAACAGGTTCACCTGCAATTACATCTTACCGCCACAGGGGTTGCTAGAAACAACGTATCTCAAATCTTATGGAGTACAACTTTAAACATCGATCTGAGAAATAGGCTGAGATAAGAAATAATTGATGTTAGGCTATTGCTTATCTAATATGGTCATTTTTTACAATATACACCTACATGTAATTTCTGAGACATATTATGTCCATACCATAATGCTAGCTAATGCATTTGGAAATGAATGATTTCCTAATGTTACACTGACAACAAACTATGTTTTTCCCTCTTTTGTACTCGACTTCTATACTTCCCCAGTTGCTCTCTTTGTATACATTATCTTTATAGTCATTACTTTTTTTTTTTTTTATCAAAAAAGCCCTATGTTACAAGACCAAATGGATCTAATGATCACTATCCATGCCTATTGCTCTATGCTCTATGCTACCATGACGACATCCAAGAAAATCAATAAACTCTGTGAGCAAAAGTCAATATTTAATTGTTTGGTATGTCTTAAATCAATCCAGCTTTTAAATTCATGCGTGGTATATTCATAGAAACTATTTGCTTTTGTTCTGAAAAGAGTCTACAGCCTCACTAATGGTGTGGTGAGCTAAAGGCTATTGTCAGCATACTACTCTTTGGCAGGTATAATGTTTATCATGTTCACCATCTTAGTTAAGCCTAAACAGAGGAGGTGTCAGGGCATCAACAAAGTCATTGGGATGCATCCTCTGGAGACCATGAATGTAGATAAAATTTATTGACATCCATTCAATAGTTGTTGAGATATTTCAGTCTTGACAAAAGTGGTGGAACAACCGACTGTCTGACCAACCGACAATACCCAGAGCCATGCCACAAGCATAACTAATATTCAGATAATTGTGCCTTCTTTTGGAATACCCACCAAATTAAATATCTGACAAAACAAGATACTTTATCACACAAATCTAATATTGCCATAAACAGCCATGCTTATTAATTAACAACATGCTTGCACTGGCCTAAAAACACAGAGAGATAATTAAGGGATAGTTACCTTGCTAAGATCTCTTTCGGTAAACAAAACTTTGTCATCTAACATTAGGCTATATTTGACTCCTATTTATCCATAAACCTTTGCTGTTTGAAAGTCTTATGCACACCGCATCATTTGAAAAATCGCAAGCGTTTTAGAGAAAGAACCTGTAGATACTGTAAACACTTGTCCTGTACTGTATGTGTTTCCCCCTTTCTCTCCCTGGATATTTAGTCCCATATAACCTCAGGATGCCCTTTCAACCCCCGCTGTGTATTTTCAAATGCATTCACACATACATACTGTATACATGTGTACATACATGCACACACATACATCTGCATACCCACACACCAATATTGAGGTCAGATTGAGATAAAGAGACAGACCCCCAATCATGGCACACCCTCCGGCTTCCTCTCTGTGAACTGTTCACTCATGTAGAAGAAGATCCATCTGCCTAGAGAGATGATGAGAAAATAGAGACGGACGGGGATAGAGGCAGAAAAGGATGTGTGTGTGTAAATACTGTATATGTGTGTGTATCCAGCATCCGAAAAGACAGAGGTGAAAATGGGGTTTAGAGAAAAGGAGGGAGGATGCCAGATAGAGAGGAGAAGAGGGGGGAGAAGCAAGGCAGCTCTGTGCGGCGTTGCCCTGAGATACAGGATGTCGTAATAAGGCAATTGGGAGAGAGAGAGAGTGAGAAAGACAGAGAGAGAGAGAAAGGGATTGACTAATTCAGAGGGGAAAAGGGGGGGGAGAACGTGCCTGAAGGAAAAAGACATTTATTTTCCTGTTGCTGTGACAAGCCAACACCCCTCTGCCTGTGCAGAGAGTGGAACGTTCCAGCTTGCTCTGGGCTCTGTTGTTGTGCAGAGCTGCAGAAGGCCCGATAGAGCCAGCTAGACAGACACAGAGAGAGAAGGAAGGGAGGGATACACAGACAGAAACAGACGTACACTGTGGATCTAGAGCTTGTGTATTTATTTCATCATCATCACCCAGTTCAACCAGCAACACCAGAGAGGAAGGACACAAAGGGAAGAGGAAGACAAAAAGGAGCTTCAGTGAAAGCAGGGGAAGTGAAAGAGAGGCAAGGTGAAAGAGGAGAAGGAAGGAAGGAAAGGGAGGGAGGAAGGAGGCTGGGGCATGAGGAGGGGCGACTGACTGACATTGCTGCTCTCGCTATCACCTCACACACTCACACACACACACAAAGCCAGATTGTGCACTGCACAGTTGCTGCTCTTTTTTTATCCTTTTGCAGAGATTTGTCCTCCATCCTTTCTTCTCCTCTGAGCAAGAGGACAAGAGAGACAGAGAGAGGAGGAAGAGGAGGAGGGAAAAGGACGGGGAGGAGAAAGAGGAGGAGGAGGAGGGGAGGCAGTAACCCTCTCCTCTCTTTTACCCAGACACACAGAGAGAGATAGGGAGAGAAGAGTAAAAAAAAGAAGAGAGAAGCCGCTTTCTGTTGTATTTCGCCGTCTCCTGTGGTCCCTCGGCCAGCGAGCGGCTAACAGGCACCGCTCATGTCCGTGAACTCGGAGAAATCCTCGTCCCCCGAAAGGTAACACCTTCTCCCCTATGTCCTTATCTACCATTTCATTCCCATATCTCTGCGTGCATGTCCTTCTTTCTGTCATTTTATTTTGTATTCTTCCTTTCCCCCAAAACCCCCTCAGCACCTCTTTCTGTTTCTGTCTGTGTATCCTAAGCTGGTTTCTTCTATTGTCTGGGTCACAGCAGTCTGACTGTATAGAGGGGGAGAAAACGCAGTAGTTGATTGTTGCATGGTGCTGTAACCTTTAATTTGACTGCCTAAACAGAACAATCTTACATACATACTGTACACACACTTAAATATCATTTGTAAACATAGTCTCCTTTCACCTCTTTGACATAGCTGTTACCGCCTTCTGTGGCTATACATCTATGACAACAACTACAAAAACACATTCTCATATACACACCAACACACACATTCTGTCTCTTTATGGCAGAGGAGCACAGAGCTTACACAGCAAGAGGGTCAACACACGTCAAGATTAGCAGCAGCAGCAGCAGCAGCAGCAGCAGCAGTAGTGCATCTCAGCAGCGATGCAAGACAACAGCTCGCCACATGACGCACCTCAGTGCATGGCATTACTGAACAATGGCACCTCTGAATGCCACACAACTTCTATACAGCACACAGGCAGTTTGATCATATCTTGACCAGCTGTAATGCATCGTATATTTACATTACACACTGAATCATCCACTAACTGTGTTGCGCTTGAATAGCAAAGTCACAAGGCCTCACCAGTCACATGGCACACTGTAGCTAATTGAAAATACACACACACACACATATACACATACACACACACATGCCCACTCAAATTGTCTTGACAGATTATTTTACAATACATGACGAGCATGTGTATCTAGGTTAGCCATCCACCCTTGTTATTCAATAGAGATTAAAGGCCTCTTTAATCATTCTTACCTATTCATGTCAAAGTAGATCCTCCCATGCAGACTTACAAGATCAAAGTGAGCACTATTTTATTTCTTACAGGTTGTTTAGATGATCCTAATTTAGAAAATCTCTGTTGTCATAGTGGCTCATAGTTCTGGGAGTCACTTCAATTGTCAATTAAGGAAGTTTTTTTTATGTTTTTTAATAGAAAGACAGGTGAGGAGACAGATGTCTGAGAACAAAGGCTCTGTTGTTGGTAGTTTCCATCTCTGACAGATTTGCGTTTAAATTCACTGCTCGAAACAAAGTTGTGACATTTGTCCAAACCTATTGACTCTATACACAAGAAACTGAATCCATTCAGATTTAATCGGACCAAGCCCACATTCCTCTATCAGTGTATGAATGCGGAAAGAGCTTGATCTGTAGGGTGCTGGAGGGTGAGAAGGAGCAGGCAGACTGAATGACTCAGGTAGCCACTGATGCTGTGCCAAGTACGATCGGGCAGAGCCGCTGCCATCCACACAATCTAGCGCCAGGCCCCAGACTGGCACACTCAAACACAGTACAGTGGGCACACAGATAGGCAGAAGTAAATGGGCACTTCCAATATCAGGCGTTATTACATGGGCAGTTGGGCACAGAGGAGAGCAGCGTTACACTGGCAGTTTTGTGTGAAGTTTAATTTGGAGCAGCAGGCAGTGAATACAGATACATACTGCAGAAAGGCATCTAAGAGTGAAGTGATAGATGAAAGTGTTCATATTTACTCACATGTTTAGCCTCTAGACAAGGAAAATAGGATTCCTGACCTTAAGACACACACACATAAATACAGAGTATCATCTGGCAGCCCACGTGTGGTGAGGTTTGTGGATTTCATCACTCAGCTAGTTTTTCCCTTCCTCTATTGTTTGGGTCACAGGCGTCTGACTGTAATTAAGAATAATGCAGCGGCCCCTTGTTGCATGGCAGGTAACAACAAAGAGCTACACTCATACACAAACTGCTGCCCTCTTTAACGGCTCACAACAGCAACAATGCATGCATGTCATCTCAGGTTGCAGTCTGAGAGTATCCAAACAAGTGTGTTACTATAACTAGTTATGAGGTTTTATCATCTTCTCTCTCTGAATTAATTCATAGATACCCAATAGCACTGTCAGTTATGAATGTCAGGAACAGACAAGCTGCTTATACCCCCATGCTCAAAGCTGTATTTGAATGCTGGAGCTGAACTGTGTGCCAAGGATCAGAGAGGGATCTGGAGCTTTGTGAGTGTTACATGGACAGCTGGGTTGCCTTTTGGGCTGGTTACATGCAGATAACAAACACAGCAGGTCTTGCTTTTCATAAAAATACGTGCATCATTATACTATTCATTTGCATAATTTGGCAGCTCAAAAAAGAGAGTGATATGGAAAGGGATATGTTGAAAAGATCAAACTAATTGAGATAAAGAGAGAAGCAGTGAATGCCACCCCTGATACAAACCGAATGTAGTATATGTAAATATAGTAGTATACAAAATTGTTGATTAATGAACGAGAAAATCAACCCAAAATGACTCATCAACTATTTTCATTATGGATTTATCACTCATTTATCAAGACAGAAATGTATATTTTCAGCTTTCAGCTTCTCAAGATCTAAGGATTTGCTGCATTTCTTTGATTTATATCACTGTAAATTAAATACCATTTGGTTATTGGGCTGATGGTCGGAAAAAAACAAGCAACTTCAGGCTCACCTTGTGCTTTTGTAGGGTATTTGTAATACAGATTGCAGTTTTTATATCAACTGACTTCAGACATTTCTATTTTATTTTTTGTTGTTTATATTTGAGTCTATATTGGGCCAGTGTTTTGGGACATATCAGCACAAGTTTTCTGTCTACAACACCATCTGGGCCCTAGGTACCATGCACACACACACACACACACACACACACACACACACACGCGCGCGCACACGCACGCACACACACACACACACACACACACACACACACATATCTGAAGTTCTTCATCTGGGATGTGCACTTACGTGTTTTATCAACAATAATGCAGAATGGATTGGATAACTTGTGTGTGTTAAACCAAAAGGATGGATGGAATTTGGCTTTGAAAGAGCAATAGGTTGTACTGTAACAAATTTCTCTTGGAGCTCTCGCATTAGGAAGATGATTCCTGTTGTGTAACTTGGCACTTGAGGCATGGCAGATATGGTGATGGATGGAGGACAAGGAGTGAGTGTGTGTGTGTGTGTGTGTGTGTGTGTGTGTGTGTGTGTGTGTGTGTGTGTGTGTGTGTGTGTGTGTGTGTGTGTGTGTGTGTGTGTGTGTGTGTGTGTGTGTGTGTGTGTGTGTGTGTGTGTGTGTGTGTGTGTGTGTGTGTGTGTGTGTGTGATATAAGAGTTTTGACATCCTTATGTGTGTGAGCAGCTTAAAGCTACTTTCTTAGGAGTGACGGCACATCGGTTTAGGTTATAACCGACACTGTTGGGTGGAGGGCTTATGTCCTTTGAAGAGGCTTTCTTTATTTTAAGGATTAAACAGAAAGTTTGATAAATAAACACCCAAAGGTCAAGAGTTTACCAGCTTTGTTGCAAAGCTGGCTTTTAGGTCTTGTAGCGATGAAAGGAAGAAGTGCTGAGAGGTGGTGGGAACACCTTGCTGTTTTTGATGCTGATTGTCTCACCTTCCTGGGGTCTTTAACTTAGTGTAGTGAAAAGAAAAGAAATTAGAGAGGAGGAAAGGGAAGGATAGAGGAGGGGAAAACGAATAGGAGAGGTGAAAGGAAAGGTGGGAGGTAAAATCAGATTGGTAAAAAAAATACAAAAGGTAGCATCACAAATCCAGATTAATAGATGAAACTCCCCTTAATCTGACATTAGATATTGGGAGGTCAGACAGAGCAGCATAGACACACACACACACACACACACACACACACACACACACACACACACACACACACACACACACACACACACACACACACACACACACACACAAACACAGCCATTTCAAACACTACTTAAAAATGTCCATCTCATCTCCTCTTTCCTCTAATTTACACCAGTTGAAACACAAGTTACAGGATACATCCAAATACTGTGCAGCCTCCTCTTCTGCCTCCCTTTTTTTCTCCCGAGGATTTAACAGCTCTATGACACTAAATATGGTTGCAACTAATGATTGTTTTCGTTGTTAGTTAATCTAACAATCACTTTCTTGATCACGTTTCAGAGCCCATGGTGATTTCTTCAAATTGCTTGTTTTGTTGACAACAGTCCCGAATAAAAACTCATAATCCATTTAGAACCAGTTATTCAATTAATAGTATATAATAATAATAATTTTTTACACTATGATAAATCTAGAAAATAACCAGCAGATAAATGGATAGTACAAGTAATTGTAAGTTGCTGCCCTAATTCAGTCAATATTCATGTTTGAGAAGCCAGAAGCTAGGAGGGCTTTGACATTCTTATTTAGGAGATGGTTTGAACGATCAATTGGTCAAAATAATTGGCAATTAATTATCTGCCAATTATTATGTCCTCATTGATGAATCGACTATTTGTCTAAGCTTTCAAAGTAAGGTAAAAAGTTGGAAAGAAACTAAACGAAAGCAAAAGACAGAAGGAAGGAGAAAATGGCAGATAGAGCAGCAAAGGATGCTTTGTGAAGCGTTGGAATGTGTCCAGGTGGTCAGTAAACCAGGCTGATGCAGCAGACAACATCACATCCAGCTCTGGAAGACTGTATGATGGCAGCGATCACATTCATACAGTATATGTAGCTTCGTCTGGCCTTTATGGCCTCCACCATCTTCTCTGATCTGCCCCACATTGCTAAAGACACACACAGGGCATACGAACACACACACACACACACACACACACACACACACACACACACACACACACACACACACACACACACACATGAGCAGCCCCAGCCATGCAGCAACATGACAATAGCTAATGAAGCGTGGCAGTGTTCTAGCTAGCAAACTAGCCAGCCTGCCCTGCCTGTCTGGCTTCCTGGCCTCCATTATCCCCACCAGCCCCCTCGCTTATGTGTGGAAAGAAGCAGATGACTACTTCTACTTTCTTTCCAGCCACCTCCTTTTTATGTTATTTATTTATCCACGCTGCATTTGAGACAGACGAAGAAGTAGACATCCTCATGCGTGCTATCTTTCCCATTCCTCAGAGTCCCTTTAGTTATGTAGAGATGGTAAATAAAAGTGCATGTAGGTGTATGTGTAGTCGAAACTGGTCTGAAATTGTCAAGCCTCGCAAACAAGTCTAACCTGACTGCATAGCGCAACTCTGTCAGTGTCCCCACAGAATAACACTGTGAATTTCCACCTTGCTCAGTGAAATCCTATGTGGTTAATCAGTAATAGGAATCACTGACTCAATCATCCAGCAGCGAAGAACAAGACACCTCACGAGTAGTGTGCAAAACGCAGTCGCCATGGCAATAACCCCAAGGAGTGGGTCATGTGATCTAGGGCTGAAACAATTAATCGAGTTACTCGATTACAAAAATTTGAGGCAAAATCTCTGCCTCGATGATTTGTTTAATTCCTATCTTGCGCGTCAGCGCAGGGATCATTGTTGGGGATGCACACCACTACATCCCGAAAAGGCAGAGGATCATTTCACACCTAAAAAAGAAGCCAAAGCGGTGCAATGTGTCCACTGTTAACTAGAACTGTTATGCCACAACAGCACGACATCGATGTTTCAGCATCTGAGCCCAAAGCCACCGTTATTAACGCCATTTCACCAAGCGCCGCCTTTAACACGCACACATCTCGTCTCTCTCTCTCCCCCTCATGCAGATGTGCACACTCAAACACAAACACACACACACACACACCTGTTAGGTTACCGAACTAAATAGGCCTATCACAGACATAATATTTTGTTTTGCAAAATATCGCAAATTATAATATGTTTTTACACAAAATTATATATTTTTTTAATCCGATCGCTCAATTAATTGATGGAATAATTGGTAGAATACTCTGTTACAAAAAGATTTGATTGCTGCAGCCCTAATCCAGACCAGGGGAAACCTAAGCGGGCGTGTGTGCCTCGGCAGGGTTGTGGTGTCAGCAAGTGTAGTATAGGGTCAAAGGTCACACTGTGGTTGAAAAATCTATACACTGCTGGATGATACTGTTGAAGTGGTGGGATGGGACTAATAACTGAAGAAAATCCTTGAGAACATATTCTATTTATTACATGTGCAAAGGCAACAGACTGCTAACACTCTCATGCCAACAGGCTCACAGTGACAATGCTTACTTTCTGAGGTAAGCATGGCTAATGTTTATCATGTAAAGCATTTTAGTTTAGTGAGTTAGCATGCTAACATTTGCTAATTAGCAACACAGCTGAGGACATGAATTTTCATGCCAAAATTCATGGCAATCCATTCGTGACGTTTCACTCAAAACCATGAATGTCAACCTCATGGCGGCATATGGCAAAAGTCAGAGGATTACCAAATTCATTAGGTTTCTTCCTCTGAGGATCATGAATATCTGTAAAAAAATGTCTTGACAATCCTTCCAATTGTTGTTTAGATACTTCAGTCTGTACCACAGTGGTGGACAGGCAGACCGACATTGCCATTGCTAGAGCTAATGTCACGAGAATGGCTAAAATGTGACAAAAAACACATTGCCGGCACAATATTTTCACACCTAAAGAGCCTCTCCCAATTCTTTTGTCAGGGTGTGGGCAATTTTACCTAATATGTGGGACTGTTTACCTTAGATACACACACCTACATTACTACAACACTTACAAAAGCCTGGAGTCATGTGTTTATCCCAACCAGTAACAGCACACTTTCCTATTGTTAACACTACTGCATTCCACTTTGAAAATATTTAGTTAGTTTCGCCAAAAGCTTTGAGCCGTTTACCACTAAAATGATGTTACTTTGTCTAAAAAAGTAGTAATTATGCCATTGGATCAACATTACAAACAGATTATAATTGTATTGGGTTGTTTTTCTACTGCTTTAGTCTTTGTGTGTTTGTGTCCCATGCTCCAAGTCCCCGTTCACTTAATATGTTTACATAAACAGCATTCCGGTCTTTCCTGTGCTGCTCTGGTAATGTCAGATCGCTCACTCTCTCCCCTTTCTATCTTTTCATCTCTTTGCTATATCTTTCTCTTTCTGTCAGTATTCTCTCTTCTTATCTAGCCCTTATTTAATCTTCCATATCTCCCTTGATCGCTTGGTGATGCTTCCATTCAGGAGGTATTTAGTTTCTCTGTTCTGTTCCCAGATCTCATTCAGTTCACTAGTGGTGGCATTTGTCATGTTTATTGTTGCTGTAGAAGAGTTATCAAATTATTTTTGATAAAAATGTGCATTTGTGCAACATTGAAACATAGACTGTATAAAATATGGACGTGGTCTCTATGCAGAAGTTTAAGTCTTGATATAATTTTAACAGGAGAGTTATATAAAAATTTCACTTCAAAGATGTTGTTGTTTTTTTGTACCAGGCTGTTGACATGTTTATTTCTCCTAAAAAGTTGGGCAGTTCAACATGGGGGTCAATGGGGCTTGACTCGCTTTTAGAGCCAGCCTCAAGTGGCCATTTGAGGAACTGCATCTTTTGGCTTTTCTGCATTTGCTTCATTTATCAGCCCCAGAGGTTACATTGAAACTAACATAATTAAATATATACCCAGCATGGATTTATAAATTAACTAACTAAGTTTACTACACACACACCCTATTTGGTAAAAAAAAAAGGGGTTGAATACTTGCATCATTAATATGTTGTTGGCCACCAACTGTGAACCAAGATGAACTCATTGGTTTTAATAAGCAATTCCAACAATGCTGCTATTAGAATGCATTCTCATTATGCAACAAGAGCTTGTAGAAGGAAAAAATTGAGGAAAATATTCACTGTTAGTTCGCCTATTTTACTTTGTAATGCCTTTAGCTGCAGTGTGGATAGTTAGCATGCAGCCAGGGCCTTTCTCTCATAATTTTACAGCTATCTGCCATCAGCCTATTAGCTTTTTTTTGAGTCGACTTTACTGCTACGACACTGTGTAAGTTATACTCAGCTGAAATAGGGAAATGGAGGAAGAGTGAGCAAAGGGGGAGAGGGAAGAAAAAGGGAGGTTTTTTATAAAGGAGGAGCAGAGGAACGTGGTACAAGGAAAGCCCTTGGAGAGAGATGAACCCATGAAGCCTAGAGGGACTGAAAAAGACAGCAGCCTAAGGAATAATGCTGGGGAGAGAAAGATAGAGACATAGAGAGCAGAAAACACGAAAGGACAGCAGAGACCTCAGGAGAGAGCCGATGGAGACGACCGTGGAGCCTCTGATAGACAAAGATAAAAAGCAGAAGGAGGAAGGAGAGGGGGAAAAGTGAGGGAAGATGGAGGGTGAAGATAGCTGGCTCTCTGCAGACTTGCGCAGTGTGTTGAGTAATGCTGGGTCACCGGGGGACTAATCTTTACTGATGCTGCAGCGTTGAAGCAGTAGAATGATAATGGCCTGTTTGTGTGTGTGTTTTGGGGAGGGTGGGGGACATGTGTTTGTTTGTGCAGCTTTGCATATGCATGTGTGTGAGAAGATATCGCGCTAGCATTTGGAGGTACCACTTTTTGTCTCCTTTTGTCTGCTGCTACAGTCACACATAAACGTACACAAACACATACACGTGTACACATAACCCCTCATCGACGCTTTATGCCCTGTAGGGCTGAGTCACTCGTCTGCTGCATAACTGAGAACAATATTCATCTGTTGTGTCTGAGAACACTGTTCAGCTGTCTCTTCCTGCAGCATGGTCATGGGTGATTTTATATTGGTCTGTCCAAATTGGCCCAGAGTGGGTGGGGTTTCTAGAGCTTTGACCCTCGAAACACTTCCTGATTGTCAACATGCCAACTCTGCATATCAGCTCACACCCAGGCCTCTAATTTAAAAATTTTAAAGCGGCAGTAACAACAGTAAGGCACTCACCAGCGGGCTGGGTGTGGCCATCCTGATGTGGATACTCTCATCCAATATGTGGAGACCATCTAGATTGGACGTAGTATATGGAAATATTCAAATATCAGAGAAAAATATCCTAAACTCACTGAGTGGCTAACTTATGTTACTATACTAATTAAGATAAATGTGGACAAAGTCACAAGGCAGAGCTGAAATGATTAACAAAATAAATATCACAGATTAAAAAAAATATATATATATCAGGAGAGTCAAGAGTAATTCTATGATAGTAAAGTAAATATCTTTGGGTTTTTAAAGTTGTACTCCATAAGAATTGAGATATGTTGTTTTTAGAGGCCTCTTTGAAAGAACAGGCTCGCCTGCAATTACATCTTACTGGCAGAGTCCTCCATCTTGTCACATTCACGGTCACTATGTGTGTTGACCTTTTATTATTATTATTACTTTTTTTTTTTTTTGCTCTTTTGTAAACTTCATTGACTTTCGGTCCGTCCCCTATATGTTACCCTATTAAATCCATACACACATGTTACGATTACACTTCTGCTCTTACTACAAGCCTGACTCCGAAAGTTCCCGGTTTCCGATTACGAGTAAACGCTGCATACCCGTTTGTGACGAGTTCAGCCGGCATACCGACCGCTGTCAGCAGCGTCACATGGCTGCGCATTAACATCTAGCCCGCAAATGTTGCCACAGACAATCAGGTGGGAATATTTTGCAAAAAGGAAAGTAGAAGTGGTTTTTATACAGTAAGTGGGTCATATGATCAAAAAAAGGAATTTTAATATCCCAGACCCCCCGACAGGGATTTAATCCGGAAACATGTCACCTTTTTCACCTCTTGTGAGTTTGCAGGTCTGAGTAACGTATTATGTTACATTTTCTCAAGGGTTATGATTATTGTGAACTGTTGTTAATGTTACAGACCTCCGCTAGCAAACAAACCTCTACCTGCCTCAGAGCTTTCAGACAAATCTTTTTGACAATTGTCAATTAAAAGAACTGTCTGCAGGGGCCGACGGGCCGTTTTTATTTAGAATTTTACACATATACAGTGTGAGTACTCACAGTTGTGGTTTTATGAGTGGACCATACAGTGTGAGTTTGTTGTTTGTTTGAAAGCATATGTATTTAAGTAGTGAACTGATTTTACATATAAAGTTCTGTTTAACTCTGATGATGTTTGTGATATCAGTGGTCAAGCTGGCTGATACTAGGGCAACCCAGTCATGGCATTATTTTTAATCAACTGCACCTTCTACAGCTGGCTTTTCACATGACACCACTGGTCTTTCTGCGGGAGAGCTGACCGTTGTCTTGAAACTGGAAGCCTTGCGTTCTACTCATAAAGCTTTGACTGCAGACTGGTATGCTAATGAGCTGACAGTCAAATCATATTATTAAATATTTTGGGGAACAACGGTTGGGAGTGTAATTGACATGGGATTTCTTTTCAGAGTGCTCAGGGTGTATTTTGGTAACAAGATTGTTTTAAAGGTTATGCAGATGGAGGGGTGTTAATGTGTTGTAGGTGTTGCATTTAAGATCTGGATGTGATATTGTGTGTGCGTCAGTTTGTGTAAATAATAGATGCATCTCGGCCTATGTTATATGTGTGTGCATTAGTGCCGATTTGCTTACCCACACTCCAGACGCAAATGGGCCTTGAGAAGGATCCTTCGCAGGTGGGTGTCATAGTCCCATGTGATTTGAGCTGGAATTCGAGGCTGGGTTTGTCTTGTCCCTCCACTGTTGTGTCCATGACTCCACAGCAGAGTGCGGTAACTTCTGTACAGCGTCCTCTGTTCATACGTCCATTCCTCTTCCCGACCCTATGGAGTTAAGCTCTTGT
The DNA here is from genome assembly GCF_963691815.1 of Echiichthys vipera. Taxonomy (NCBI): domain Eukaryota; kingdom Metazoa; phylum Chordata; class Actinopteri; order Perciformes; family Trachinidae; genus Echiichthys; species Echiichthys vipera. The sequence continues at coordinate 17,724,184 of NC_139832.1, forward strand.
TTGACCACTAAGAAGAAATGGGGTCTGGCTTTGTGCGTCCTCCGCCTGCGCCACAAGGCCCTCCGAAACAGGTAGAGGGAGAGATAAATAACCTAGAAGCTGGATTGACAAGAGTAAAAGGCAAGGTTTAAGATGTGGTATGAGCTCTTGTTTTCAACTGGTAAAGCTATGTTTTAAGACTATAGTGTGCATTCTGGCTTAATATTTTATTTAATGATTTATCCCTTGTTTACTCCTCTGCAGGACTCCTATAGAGTTTCAAAAAATGAAGGTGAGAAGGGGGCAAGACTGGACTGACAGGAATAATAGGCTAAAAAATAAATAATGATTTATATCCATCCAGTGGTCAGGGCTGCTAATTTTGTTTTGTGCACCGTTTCTTACTAGGAAGTCCCAGAATGCTAAATGTTTTAGGTTTCCCCTCTAAGGCTACCCTACGTTATTGGTGGAGGTTGTTGGGGTGTATGCAGCCTGACAGAATACCTGCAGACAATACTCATTGTTTTTCAAGTGTTTTTAGAGCTGCAACGATTATGCGATTCATTGATTAATCAATTGCCATAAAATGAATTGAGAACAATTTTGATAAATGATAGATTAACTATGTTTTTTAGCTTCTTAAATGTGAGGAGTAAACGATTAATCAATTAATCACAGTGGTGGTTAGCACTGTCGCCTCACAGCAAGAGGGTTCCTTCTCCCGTGTCTGCGTGGGTTTTCTCCGGGTTCTCCGGCTTCCTCCTACAGTCCAAAGACATGCATGTGTTAGGTTAATTAATGACTCTAACTTGTCGGTAGGTGTGAGTGTGACTGGTTGTCTGTCTCTGTTTGTCTCTATGTGCCCTGCGATAGACTGTCTTCCTGTTCGGGGTGTACCTCGCCTCATGCCCAATGTCAGCTGGGATTGGCTCCAGCCCCCCCGCGACCCTGATAGGGACAAGCGGTTGAAGATGGATGGATGTATTTCTAAGTTATATATGTATATATAAACCGACAGATAGCGAGAGAGATCTCATTAATGGTGACATTTACTTTGATTGGCAGTGCTTAATAGAACTGATTTAGAGCCTACTTCAGAAAACTAATAGCATTGTGTTACTTTTCAGGAGGATTACTGTTACCCAGCTCGAGATAGGGCATTTACTATTAATGAAGGCCCTTTGGAGTGCAGGCTGCAGCAGTGCTAATAATTTAGAATAGTTATAAGGTAGCTAGCAATTAATGACCGTTGACCTGTACAGATTAAAATACATTTTCTCTCATGAAATGTCCTTCTCAACGTGGTATTTACAGCATATAGTCAATATAAAGTTAAGTTATTTATTAATAAACTGGATTTCACTGTGCTGTTGTTGTTAGCCACAGTAAGGCTAATCAGCATAAAAAAGATCCAGGATCCAGGATTCACAAAAAGTCTTGCAGCATGAGTAAATTTAGGTTTAAAATGGAAGGAAATTCAGTAAACTAGGTTTATTATCCAGCCTAATAGAAGTATACGTAGGGTTCTGATCCTTTTGAATCCTCACTTGAGAAAGTCTTTATCTGGACCATGGGGCTATGAACATACATACATCATATTGGTGAAGACAGTTAAATTTCATGTATTTAATGTGTGCCTGTAGTTTTTATTTGCATTTAACACGCATGCACATGCACATGCACTTCGTGTGACGCTCTTGCTTGCTGTAACTGAGTGGGTGGATGTAACCTCCATAATACCAAGCTTTGTGGCTGACTGACGTCATTGGAATGTATAAATACAGAATGCAGTGAATGAGTGCACTAAATAGAAAAGAGTGCAGAGGGTAAAATGCACCACACAATGAAAGATAGAGGAGATACCCATTGGCTCTGTGTGTAAGAAATGTTGTTGGGTGTTTCTATACTGAACATAAGAATTAATGAACAGCAGACTAATGGCTTTTTGAACAACAGAGCACAGAAAGCATAAATGAATATGAAAATGAAGGATTTTCTTGGTGTATGTTTTTGTATATTTGGGGATGTGGATGTTGGTCTTTCTGTTTAGGAGATAGGAATGTGCTTGTCCCAAACGGTCTGCAGTCATGTCACTTGACTTCCACTGCCCTAAGGCGTTGTGTGTTTTGTGTACACATGCGCACATGCGCCACCCCACCAGCCATGTAGAGCAGTGCTCCTGTTTTCCAATGCAAATTTTATTCCAAGTCAACTGGTTTTATCACAAGGGTTTTCCATGCAGCCACAAGTATTTGCCTCCTGCAGGTTTATTTTAGTGTTCCAACATCTCTCTCTATATGTGCTGTCCATAGAGGATTGCATAGATTTTGTGCATTAACCTTTGTTGCCTGTCATCTTGAAATGTGTTTGCATCTGTGCCCCTGTGTACTGTATGCATTATATATACTGCAGAGTTCAGCCAGTGCAATGTGTGTGGTCTTCTGCCTTGTCCATCGGCTGCCTGTGGAGAATTCCAACAACAGTCGATTCAGCTTGCTGGTGAGGCCAGATTGAACCTTGCGGCACAAATCAGAGTATTTATGTTTTTCTGTGTCTATTAATACAGTAGGCTACAATGTATGCTCATTGATCATTGTCCTCTGTAACAACATCTCTGCAGGATGCCGGATGAATCTCATATTTATTGCTCTAAGGGCACACTCACACTGTCCTTCCGTACCGTACCCAAACAGGTTTTTCGGATAAAGCCTAGTTCGTTTGACCAGTGTGAGTGCAACCGCTCCGCGCCTAGCTGCGGCCAGCTGGCCGACCACGGCCCGTTTGAGAGAGGTGGGCTTTTCTAAAGCGTGTTTGCACATGTACGAGCGCGAGCGTGCGCACGTGTATGAGCACGAGCACGAGGTCTACGGCGGCTCTGACATCATTTTATGTGCTCCTGTTCGGACATAGAAAAAAAAAGACGGACCATACGCGGACATTTAACAACAACAACAATGCTGGCGAATGGTTTACGTTGATGTGATACGGAGGTGGAGTTTTTACTGCAGATTTGGTCTTAAAAACAGTTGGACAAGATACACAAAAACTCTGGAAAGATTTGTAAACAAAGCGACGCATCGCAATGACGTCATTTTATGTGCGCCTGTTCGGACATATAAAAAAAAAAAAGACGGACCATGCGTGGACAAGGTTCACGTTGGTGTGGTGCGGAGGTGGAGTGTTTAATGCAGATTTGGTCGGATGAAAACATTCAAAAACAGTCGGACAAGACGCACAAAAACGCAGAGGTCTATTGAAAGATTTGTAAACAAAGCGATGCATCGCGATGACGTCAATCAACGGCATGATGACGTATGGACAGGCAAGAAGCATTTGCGCGAGGCCCAGGCAGTATGAGTACAAACGGGCTGGCCAGCGGGGGGAGAGGGAGGGGGGGATAAGTTCCCCTAAAGCCCGGGGCACGGTACGGGCGGACAGTATGAGTGCGCCCTAAAATGCATTGATTCATTTAGTTGCATTGTGTATATTTTATTGTGTTTTTTGTCATAGCTAGCTGGAGTGCCATGTTTATGAATCTACTTCATTGATTACTGTGTAGAAAATTAAATTGTTACAGCAGCTCAGGGAACAAGTGGTAGATGACAAACGGCAATCCAGATCTTAGCATAAACGAAAACAAGACAACAGAAACTAAATGAAAACTCTGCCTTCAGGAAAAATCAGGTTTTGTTCAACAGCAGCTGCCAAAGTGCTGTATATTGGATAAGTAAGCTGACTTATCAATTTATCTGATGATTATATTATTCTATTGATTTGTGCTTTGAGGAACCAGTGAGATTCCAACATATCTGCATCCACTGCTTTCTCCTTGATGGTAACACGTAGAATCATTGTGAAAATCTATCTCAAGCTTCAGTCTTGCAGAGATTTGAATCTTTCTGTAAGACCTCTGTACCCCTTTTTGGATTATTTTAATTTATGCATCTGGTGATAGAGGAGTCATCAGAATCATCTTGTAAGTGGCAACAGATCCACATCACATTCCAAACATCCAGTGCACAATATTCCAGTGAGCCTGTGAATGTTCTCTGCCTGTGAATTTGTCCAGGTCATCGTTATCCCCAAAGCAATTTCAGTCAAAAGCAACTGGACTTGGTTATTTGTCTAGGAATACCAGTCCCAGCCTGGTCAGATGCGCACATGAACTGATGAAGCCTCTTGGATGAGAGGTGAAACGTCTTCCTAAATAACCAAGTCCAGTTGCTTTTGACTGAAATTGCTTTGGGGAATATTCCAGTGCATTCTTACTGCTCATTGTGTTGTTGACTCGCAAGTCTCTTGCCAAACTTGATGAATGGTTTTGAAAGCACTGGACAGGTTAAAGGGTAGAGGGCCTCTCTACAGTAGGTGACAGTAACAGATGTTGTTTTACAGAGGGAGTCTTTTCATGCTTTGTGAGGTCAGTGTTATTTGTCTTTTTTTTCTGGATCCATACTGTGTATCATGCTCCCAGATGGCTATTGTAGGGAACCCCAGATATTTTCAACATTCATAAGATTTACAGGAAAGACTGTTGAAAATGCAAACTCACCAGAGGGAAGGACATCCTCTTAGAAATTCAGGTAGTAAGGTCCCATTTTGTGCTAATTTTCAGGTTCATAATTGTATTTTGGCTTTCTCTAGAACATGTTTACAGGCTTTAATGTTCATGAAACATCTGTCTGAATTTACCTGTATTCACCTTCTGTCTGAAACATGTTTTAGTGCCTGTTTATTTAAGCCCCCTCATAAAAAAACCCAGTCTGCTCTGATTAGTCAGTGTTTCTGGTCTTCCTATGTGACCTATGTATTTGGTAATTAGACTTTATCACTCGGTTTTTAGTGCTGGTGAGAGAGCACTGACACAGTGAACTTCCCTGGCCTCTACCGCTACCATAGGACCAGGGCCGAAAACAGCTGTGGTACAAGAAAGTTAAAAAAAAAAACTATGCGGGTAAAAAACACAGTTGCTCATATAACAGCTGACTGTTTCCTGCAACAAGCTCCGTCAAAAAGTACAGTCCTTCCGTCTTTTCTCACTCCATTTAACTGCTGTGAAATGATGCTGCCTTCTGGTGCAGTTGGAAAGATTATAAAAAGACTCTGACACACTGAAAACCAATAATTGTGAAATATAGATATACTTTTAAATTTGGGGGTTAAGGAGCACAACAGTATTTCACATAAATGGGCAATTTAAGTGACACTCCCACACTGCAGCAACACCCTACGGGGAATTGCTCATGTGAATGCAGCCTAGCACACCTGAATCTCGAAAATGTCCTCACTGTGGTACTAATAAGAAGTATCTTATCTCTTGTCTTATCTCAGATTGAACTGTCAGTGGTCAAGTTGAACTTTCACATTCATAGTGTATATACAGTGTGGGAATCTACCATTGCACCTTATGATAATGTATTGAATTGATGGCTGGTGGTATGAAACAGGATGCTGCTGAGCCATAATGTGCAGCTAGAGGTGATGTAGGGGCAGTGCAGCCAATGATGTCAGGCTGCATCCTGAAAATAGCAGTGAGATCTCACTTCTTCACACAGACAAATACTCTGGAGGAGAGGAGAGAATGAGTCAGCTGCCCGACCGGGCCAAGATGGAGAGACGGAGAGAATGAAAGATTAACGATGAATCAATCAGAGGTAGAGACTGTTGGAATGTTTAAGCAGAGCTGAAGGACACCCGCGGTCTGAAACCCACGCCTTAACATTGAGAGTGGAGGATGATGCTCTTGTTGCTAAGGAATACCTGTTACCTTGGTGATAACAAGACGTTAAAGGATGAGTCATCAAATTTGAACTCACGCGGTCAACTGTTTGATGCAGCTTCTCATCGGTCAGAGATCTGTTAGCAACGCTGTGGTTTTCTTTGTCATTAATAGCAGGATACATCACTGATGTCAAGTCTCAGAAGGCATGCAAATAAAATGATTAGTTACAGTTAATAATAATAATAATAATACAGGCAAGGGAGAATAAGGCAATTCATATGTTTTTGTCTTGTCTATAAGATTCATGGAAAATATATGAAATAAAAGAAGGCAAAGAAGATATGCAATGAGACAATGGGTTCACTATTAATTTTAGTCTTTTCATATTAGAATCTGCTCATGAGAATCATTCATCATTTATTTTGATGTTTTGACCTGGCTATAGCACAAAGAACAAGACTGGAACAATTTCAAAGCAAGCAGGTTAAAAAAAAGGCACATCTCATTATCACTCTTATTTCTCTTTACACGGATGTTTTCAAGACAAGACATCTTTTACTTTCCTCTTTTTTTCAAGCTTGGTAGATATGTGTCATTAAATGGGGCAAGCACAGTGAGACACAGTTGCTCACAAGCGAACAGGAATAAACAAGCAGTTGTGGAATTCTTTCAACTCCGTTACAGTTCAAATCAATTACTGATTTGCGGATCGAGGAGTTGCCACACAAGCAGCAAAAACAAGCCAAATCACAACAACAGAAATATGTATGGACTGAAATACTCCCGCACAGCAACAACAACCCCCCTTTCAACTGCCCTGTCAACTACCTAGCTTCAGGGGCATTTCCAAAAAAAATTAAGAGATAGTCCTGTCAACAATTAATTACAATTATTATTATAGAATTGTGACCAATATATCTTCAAAGTGGGGCATTTTACAATGTAAAGATCAACTTAATTACAGACATACACAGTACACTAAAATGTTATATTTGCAATAAGCTAACATCAGGCTTTCGGATGTACAGAGCAGTTAAAATGTCTGCCATCTGGGGACCCTTCTACTATCTCTGTATTTTTCCCCCTATACCAAAATGTTAACTTGTGCAGCCAGACCATACTCCAGCGATGGAGTATCTGGCAATGCTTTCCATCAACCAGAGCTCAATATCCAGAACTTTGTTGAGTCTGAAACTTTAATTTCTTTGTTATGTTGACAGGGGATTATTATAATTGTGGAGCTGTATTTATATCAAAATGAATGCTTGTTTTGAGGGTAAATGTAGAAGTTGTTTAACCTCTAAACTGTCTATATTTTCAGTGCTGCCCTGTCAAGTCAGCAATTTACAGAAGTAGAGCTGTTCAGACACGATATTACGGTGTGGTATGATGAGGAACTTACTTGAAAGAAAAATATCTTTACTGTTGGTGAAAAAGCTTCATTGGTGTCTCAGTTTCCATCGACTCCCTGTGGAGTTTGTCAAATGAAATAATCAGCACAACATAGCTGATTATCAACAAACAAACCATTTAAGTTGACTTAGTGCAATGCCATATTTGAATACTGTACATGATATGTCTATTTTAGTGGTTTGTGGTATGGTAATTTTCACATAAAGCATGTGGGATCCACAAAACCGTGCCCAGCTGTTTAAAATTTAACACTGGGGCTACAGATGCCATTGTGATGCCTAAGAGTCGAAAGGCTGACACTGAAAAGGGGAAGTGTGTGTATTAGTGTGTTTACATCTCACCACAAGTGTGTAAGAAGCAGCCTGGGCATGTCCACACACATAACAAGATGTTGAAAGATGCACGGCACATTCTACAGTCATTTACTTCCACAGTACAAGGTTAGAGGCTGAGGGATTCTGCCTCGACCTGTACTCTACAGTCACATGTGCCGGGACAGCACTGGCGCTTTCAAAATAGTGCTTTCAAAGTTTGTGCATGAAAACATTTTTTTTAAATATGCATTTAACGTCCTATTTTAAACATGCATTAGCGCAGGAGTGGATAACGCCTTAATAAGCTCAGCAACACACACACTTTTACATGAACATAAAAATACTTACAGGACATTCCTGATGGTTTATATTTTCTTCACCCACACTGCCCTGAGGCAAGGTGATCACACATGTGCACAAACACACACTAGTCAAGCTGAACCATTACAGTGCCATCTTGATAATCAGCACAGCTCTTCCATTATACCTACCTTTAATTAAGTTAGTGCTAGCTTCGTTTTGTCCTACATGTGGGTAAACAAATTACTGGTAAGAAAGTGACAGTGATCATCTCTTACTTATCTTGTGCTGTGGCACACAAGCTCAGAAATGCAGACTTTTCCCGTACAGCCTGTACCCCTTGGTTTTTTTTGTTTTAAATCTTTGACTATTTAAAAACGGTTCAAATTAGATTTTATGAAATAATGAGGGTTGAACATATGGTAGTGAGTGCATTAGCGAGGTACACACTTTTGTTGAGGAGCAAATTGACACTGCTAGTGTGTACAGTAGTGCCAATAACCAGAGGTGGAAGAATGGTTCGCATGAAACCCTGAATACCTTTGAACCTCAGTGGCACTTCTTTGAATCCCTAGTTTAAAATTGTGATTGGGGTTGAGTAGTTAAATTGGCATTGCACAGTGTCTAAGTGAAAGAATGAATAAGTGAACAAATTAATTAATAAAGTATCGTGAATACAATATATATCAGTGAGTTACTCTCTGGATCAATGAAAGGTATTCGCATCTTTTTAAAAAGGATGTAACATTTCACCTTTGGACAAATTGAAGCAGGAAAAACAGACCACCACTAAAAAAAATAATTCATTTCTAATTACACAAACGTCGCACTGCATGTTTGAAGGTAATGACCCTAGTTGTGTTTTGGTGTTCAAAGATGAGCCGGTTGTCAGCCTCCCGTTTGTTTTCCGCTTGGTCAGCGCTAATGCTTTCTCCACCTCCACCTGTTTTTCAGCAATTTCAGGTGGAATGATGTACAGTATGTCTCAGTGTGGATCGATCTCTGTAAAAACACATACACCCACATACGAAGCAAATCTTTCTATTTTGCTCCCTGATTTTATCCATTATTTATGTTCCTCCTGTCTCTCTCTGTTCTTTCTAATTCTCCATTTTTTCTGTCTGCTGCCTCTGTTTTTCTTCTGCTTGTGTCTCTGTTTTGTTCTGACTGGTCTCTCTGCTTGTCAGCCTACACTACTCTCTTTCTGCCTCTCCGCCTCTGTTTTCTCTGTCTCTGCTTGTGTTTGTCTGTCTCTATCTGTCTGTCTGTCTCTCTGTATACTGTACTTGTATCTCTGCCTCTTTCTTTTTCTGTCTCTTACCTGTCTCTCTATATCATTCTGTCTCTATTTCTGCCTGCATATTTTTCTCTCTACCTCTTTCTGCTCATGTCTGTCTCTTGGGTTGTTGGTTTCATCTGATTACACTTCTCTTTATATCTGACTTCTTATTTCCTTCTTTCTTTTTTCTGCCCACCTCTTTGATTATTCCTCTTCCTTGTTTTTCTTGGTCTATCACCTTTCTGTTTTCTGTCTCTTCACCCACTCGATTTTTGTTTTTATTCTGTCATTCTCCTTTCTCTGCCTGTTTGTCTTTCAGGCTTTGCGTCTTTGCTATGTTAATGTTTTTGGTGCTCGGCTCAGGTCCAGAAAGTTATGGAAGGCTAAGTGTTCGTACAGCCAATGGCAAGATGAGCCTGTATAAAAGCACTGAGCTTATAGCCGTGACGTATGACAACCTACGTGACTGCTTTGGTAAAGAAGCAGCATCCTACTGCAAGGACACAGCCCTCGAATACTGTGTGTGTGTGTGTGTGTGTGTGTGTGTGTGTGTGTGTGTGTGTGTGTGTGTGTGTGTGTGTGTGTGTGTGTGTGTGTGTGTGTGTGTGTGTGTGTGTGTGTGTGTGTGTGTGTGTGTGTGTGTGTGTGTGTGTGTGTGTGTGTGTGTGTGTGTGTGTGTGTGTGTGTGTGTGTGTGTGTGTGTGTGTGTGTGTGTTTGTGTGTGTGTGTGGTAAAACAGCAATGAAATCTCAATGCCAAGTTATCTGTTGTCCTCGTTGCTGTATTGGAAGAATCGCTGTTGTATGCGTGTGTGTGTGTGTTGGCCTTGCCACCACGTTAATGCTTTGTGTCCTGGAATTGCCCCCCCACCTCCTCGCTCTGCAGTTGCCAAGGCAACGCACCAAGAGGCTCCATCATGTGTCTGAGCCTGTGACCACAATTTTATAACAGCTCACAAGCACTGGCTTTGTGTGTTTATATTTTTTTCTGTCCTAATTTAGTGTTTGATAATGTTACTGGTATAAGAGTGACTAAGAAGTGTTTGTTGAGCTCTCTTCGGTTGTCTAATTCTAGTCTTACAGCGAAATCATGGAAACGATTTGCTTAAGAAGATTTGATTGAGTCATGATAAGAAACCTTTGATAGATAAAAATGTCAACCTTGTTCCCCTGTACTGAGGAATGTGATAGCTACATTCTCACCTCCAAAGCACATATCACATTGTTTTACAAAAGAAAGGGCTAATCTGACAGAAACAAAATGAAGAGTGGAAGTAACTCTATTCTCCAGTCACAATAAATATGTGGATACATTTGTTTGAGGACATTAATGCATCCACACTGTGGGTATTGCAGTTGCAACACAGCATATAGTGGTAGAGTTTAGTGATCAGTACTCTAAAGCAGGGGCTCCCAGCTGTTTTTGCTTGTGTCTACAACTTGCATATGTCGAGAACAAGGTCAACCAAAGGTTTCCCCTGTTTTGATTTTAATAATTTAGGGATGCACAATATCAGTACCAATAAATTATCAGCTGGTAATGGGATATTTAAAGAGAAAAGTATAAAATTACAAACCGTAGTGAACAGGCTCAAAAAGTAGCCAGGCCTGGAGAAAGAGGCAGCCTATTTTATGCTCTCTCTCTCTCTCTCTCTCTCTCTCTTTTATGCTCTCTCTCTCTCTCTCTCTCTCTCTCTCTCTCTCTCTCTCTCTCCCTCTCATGGGCTCAATATCAGTTTAGACAAGCAAAAGGAAATGGAACAAGGCTGTCAACAGAGAGGACTGACCGTGGAGATGAACCATGTCTGATCAAGTCTAATCTATCTGTTATCATATTCTATTATTTATTATTACGCTAATGTCATAATCATGTAATGCATTTTAAGAATGCCTGCTACATACTGGTAATACTGCATATTTTCAGGTCTGATGAAAGTGTTGCTCTTGTCTGATGTTGGAGGGTATACATTTTTCTGTCGATTCATGTCAGAGGTTTTGAGTGGGTGTTGGTCTGTTCAACTTGACTGTCTGTGAGCCACAAACAATACCAACCAACTGCAGTCATGCATGATCGTTCATGGCCATTCTAGTTAATGGGTTCATAATATTTAATATATCACACTGAGCTGGCTTATTATCCTCAAGTTGAATCGTATTGATATCTGTCATAGTATTAGATCTTAAAGTGTATATAAACCTTCTTAGATACATTTTTGAAATTGCTGTGACACGTTATTTTAGTTTTTTTTGTTTATATTACCCGATTTTGAATACTTCAGAACATGAATTGATATTAATATGACCCTGTGGTTATTATCACAGTATTAATGTTCATAGAGAAGACCTCTTGTGTTTTGCTTTATTATCTATCTGAAGGTTTTCTTTTACAAAGACGTTTTAGAATGCAGGAATGCTATCCATTGTGTTTGGGTTTGACTCTACAGAAGTGGTTGCAGAAGTAACACATTTCTTGAGCACTGCACGTTTAAGACATGAATTGTTTATTTTATTGTGTCAAAAATGTAAAACTTAAAACCAACTTAAAACTAATATATATATATATTAAGCATGTTTTGTAAGTAGATGGTCTTCCACTTGCAGAAAATGCTTGAATAAATATCAGTTTAGCTGACTAGTTTATCATTGTTTTGACCAGAACTGTTTTACAGTATATTGCATTGCAATCAAAACATATTTAGTGTTGTGATGTCCCTCTTCTTCTTCTTGGACTTTCTGTTGATCAAATATGAGTTTCTGTGGCGCCACCCCTATTCTTTATTTGTTCAGCAACACTGACTACTGACTTTGATGGTCACGCCAACTGTAGTTCTTCTTTAATTTATTCTAAACAGAGACATATAAAATGTCACTTCCTGAGAATTTCTGTCTCTGCATGAAATATCTGTCTGACACAAGATGTTCAAAACAGCAAATGTAAAAAGAATAATATGAACATCATGAATCACTGTTGAATGATGCCAGTCAGTACTTAGATATTAGTCATCCGCACACAAAGCTCAGTCTACAGTTGCACTTGCTTCGAGTCACAGCCAGAAGTACAAAATAAGTTCAGGCTGGGAGGTCACTTCCCTGTAATAAAGTTAGCTGATACGTTACCTAACTTCCGTCCCACTGTTGTGTTTACAGGCCTGAGACCCAGCAGAAAGCCCCGGTGACAGCCCCTCCTCCCCCGCCGCCCCCTCCGCCTCCCCCTGAGCCGGCAGGGCCCCCGGAGCCGGAGGAGGAGATCCTGGGCTCCGACGATGAGGAGCAGGAAGACCCAGCGGACTACTGCAAAGGTCAGAACGATTTAAAAAAACAGACAGACCCACACATACTGGAGTCATCCATCCCAGCCCATTACTTCCACTCTCTACATCTGTCGTACAGAGCTCAACAATGTCTCACACTCTCTGCTCGTGTCTGTAATTGTTCTCCTCATTTCTCCCTCGATCCTGATGGGATTTGCAGTAGTGTCGCCGTAGCCATCAGTGTGCAACGCCAGGTAGTTGTGACACCAGGGTTTCAAGGTTGTTGCTGCCAGAAAGGAGCAGCAGTCTAGTTTCCTGCAGTGGTTCAGGATGCCAACGGCTGTGCTGTCTGCTCAGAGGCTTTGTTTCAAAATGCTACACCCATTCTGTAAACACCGTAGAACATTACACTTCACTTATCATTTGATGTCTGTAGGAAAAAGTAGAGCGGCATGTTTTAATCTTTATTTTGCTGTTATGATTCTAAATATACCATGATTCCTTTTGATCATGTGCCATAACACATCATGACATTTTGGAGGAGAACTCTCGATTTCTGTGGGGTTGTTTTGGAAGAAGCACAGTCAATCATGTCAGATCTCACTTCAGTAAGATGAAAGACTAAAAGAAAAGAGAAAACTCAACATCTTCGTATTTTGGGATCTTTTCATTGGATTTTCTGTTAAAAACAAGTGATTCTCCTCATAAAGCCTCATTTTCTATAATGGTTGTTCTATACCTATTATTATTATTATTATGAGCTGGTGTAGTCATTATTTGTTGTAGTGTTCTCTGTACATATTTTGGCATGCCCACCCTTTTAGTGTGTCTGTGCTATTTTACGTAAAATAACACCATCCACCAGGTTTCTGTTCAATGAAATACACCTACAACAAATGTAACCCTGGCAAGCCTGACTTCTCTCTCTCTGCCAGCTGGTAGAGTCATTGTAGCAACAACAAAGGGTTTTGATGTCTTATTGAGGTAAACATTTTCCACTTCAGCAGGTTGAATCATTACAATTATTGAATTGTTCTTTGTTTAACCTCCTCGTCAGGGCCCCCTTTTGTGCACATGCCCAAAAATGACATACACAAAATAAAATGGTTATTATTTCCGCCAGCCACCAGCCTAGAAGAAGATCATGCATTTGGTTGTGTGTTTGTTCGTGCACGTGTGTTTGTGTCTCTGTCCACAGTCCACTGTCATCTCACATACTACCGGACCCATCAGCCTAATATTCCTCGTGCACATTCATCACTGTATGCTCAAGGACCTCTCATGTTTGTGATGATTTTATTGACTGTTTTATGAACTGCTCACCTCCTCTTGACTGGCTGGCCCTGGTAGCTTGAGCTCACCAGGTAGAGTGTGAGCCTCGTTTGAATAGGTTGAGTCCTTACTACGTTGGTTCGAATTTAGCCTGCGCTGCGTACAAAGGCTAACTGCAATAACTTAAAAGTCAATAATAACATGAGTTATGCACAGTCTTTTGAAGTTAGAATTGATTTAGATAAATAGTATACAATGGCAAGCCAATAAAACCAGAATCTATAATATATTTGCCAACTATTCATTTGTTGGAACAGCAAACAAACTTTGAAGTAATTTTTTGTTCCATCCATCCATCCATCCATCCATCCATCCATCCTTCCATCCATAACCATTTGTCCCAGCTGACATTAAGCGTGAGGCGGTGTACACCCTGGACAGGACGCCAGTCTATCTAAGGGCACATAGAGAAAAACAGAGACAGACAACCATTCACATGCACATTCACACCTATGGGAAGCAGGAGAGAACCCACGCAGACACGGGGAGAACATGCAAACTCCACACGGAAGGGCCCCAGTTCAGATTCAAACCAGTAAACCTCTTGCTGTGAGGTGTTGTGGGAAAATTAGTCAATAAGGGTCAATCAAGAAAGATGAAGAAACAAGTCCATGGAAGAGATACGTTTTCTTAAAAATGTGAGTTTATTCCAAATCATTTCTTTGCAAGAAAAGCCCTCTTCAAAACGCCTACACAAACGGCTCCCGTCTCGAAGAGTGCCACCGAGGTCAGGTTCTGTAGAGTTTAAATACAAATAGTGCAAAACAGCCCAGCTGGCATGAAGTTTACAGAGCATCAAAGCCGTGATGCTTTGAGTATCACAGAGTCATAATTATAAATTTTAGTCCCACTTGTATCACAGGATAAGGGGAAGTATCTTCACAAGCTATACATGGCTGTACATTGCATGAAAAGATAAAGACAACTTCTGCATCATGAGGGGGTAAAGAATGTGTTTTGTCCCGTGATTTAAAACCCAAAACATGTTAATTGTAATTCCTGTCACAATCCCCACTCTGAGCATGACATGCTCATTGAAAAAGGTAATTACAATTTTTTAAAGCATTTGGTCATTCAAAGGGATGAGCATGCATATGCACACATTTTTGGAAAAGCCATTTTTTGTACATAGATACAAAAGAATATCAATGAAACAAATCACAGGAAAAATAAATGAGCTGAAATAAATGTACAAGAAAATATATTAGATAATAGGAAAAAAACACAAACAAATAAAACAAACAAAATCAACCCTAGTTTCTCTCAGTCCTGTTTTGTGTGCATATGTTAGAAAAAAAAAGAGTGATATCAAAATGGCTAATTTTTAATTTATTTAATTTTCACTTAAGTTGGAACGGATGCCTAATGGATTACAAAAAGCTATACTATAGAGCTTACACTGTATCAATATAATTAAATCATATTTCTGACACAGGACAGGGGAACAATATGTACAAAAATGGCAGCGTATGGAACACATGTTGAGTTTACTATACATCACATTCTATTCTTGGATGGCTTAAGCTCCTGCAGAGTCTCACCTGCTACGAATGTGTAGAGCAGTATGTATGCCGGCTAATGATTATTTTCATTATCAAATTCATTATCATGCTTCATGTTTTTTATAACTTTATTGTAGCCTCACTACGTAGATGCTACCTGCCGTTAGAAATTTCCGTGTTGTATTTTCCTCATTCATTTTCTGTCTGTTTGACCTCCCTCCATCTCTGCTGCTCGTCCTCCACTTCTCATCACTAATGGATTTCATGTCCTTGCGTGGTTATCACCAACAGTCGCATGTAACCTTCATCCTCTCTCTCTTTATCCCTGTCAGGAGGGTATCATCCGGTGAAGATCGGGGATTTGTTCAATGGGAGGTACCATGTGATCAGGAAGTTGGGGTGGGGCCACTTCTCCACCGTATGGCTATGCTGGGACATACAGTGAGTCACTCACACACACACACACACACACACACACACACACACACACACACACACACACACACACACACACACACACACACACACACACACGCGTATACAATATAGTACACTAGACTCATAAGATACATACACTCACCATAAACATGACCTAAAAAAAGACCTCAATACCCATACAAAGACATGTGCACACAAAAGCTCTACTTGCAGTCCTTTTTACATTGCTCTCTCTCTCTCACACACACACACACACACACACATCAAATAAACCACACACACAACATATGCACCTGTTGACACGAGCTGGCACGTTACCAAGACAGTTGCAACCAACACCACCCTGCAATGGCTCCAAAGTCATCCATTTGCACTATAATGTTGTTTCTGAGTTCACGTGGCAACCAGGATGGGTGGATGACAGTATCGTCAACCCAGTGTCACCTTTCCTTGACTCTTTCTCTCTCTTTCACTCACTCACAGAAACACACACACACACACACACACACACACACACACACACACACACACACACACACACACACACACACACACACACACACACACACACACACACACACAGACACACACACACAGACACACACACACACTAATTTACTCATGTCACTGGTGTTAATTACACTAATGGTGGTGATAAATTAGTGAGTTGGAGTTGGGTTACTTTACACACACTGTACAGTCCGTCACAGTCCTTGACAAAGGTTATAGTCAGTGTGTCAATATTAAGACTTGCATCGTCTTCTCTTAGCCCCTTAGTGAACATAGTGGAGCTTTTGCAGAGAGAGACAGATATTTCTCTCAGGAGCTACCGGTTTATATATATACTGTATATATATATATATATATATATATATATAGCTATGTATATGAAAGAATAAGAGAGACTGGAGAGAAAGGAAGTTTTAACTTCTACCTTTTAATTAATTTATTTCTATGTTATGAAATTCCACATGTGCATTTCCAATGGCATTGTGAGCAGTGTGAACGATAGCTGAACAAATGTGCAATAAAGGCAGGGTGAGGTACATTTTATAATATCGGTCATGGATTTTGACACAGACTCATTAATCAGCATTACTCATACCAGGCCCTGGCAGCACATCACCCCCACCCTTATCCACCTTCACTGGCTAACGCTCAAGTCCCACAACTCATACAAAATCTTCCTCCTCACCTACAAATCAATAATCCCTCATCCCCCAGTACTTATCAGACCTCCTCTACCCCTACACCCTGTACTGGACTCTCCAGTGTTTGGGCTTGTGACTTTCAGGAACAGAGCCTTCGGCGTGACCCTCTGAAACTCTCCTCTCTCTATAAAACAGCTTCAAAATAACCCCTAAAAACCCACCTGTTTCCCAAGGCCTTTGTATTCACTTAAATCCTGTTATCCCCAACAAACACGGCAGACACTATTCTTTGTTTGTGTGTTATTTGTTTTGCCTCCCTATATGTAAAGCGTCCTTGGGTGCCTTGTCATTACAGAGTGAAGAACTTTGTGGCGATGAAGGTGGTGAAGAGCGCCCAGCACTACACAGAGACGGCCCTGGATGAGATCAAACTGCTGCGATGTGTGAGAATCTGATTAGTTTGATATTTATGTGTTTGGGTATCTTATTCTTTTCATGTTCTTGTTTTGTGTGGTCCTTTCTTTTTTACTTCTTCTTATCCTTTTCTACTCTGTTTTCATAGTCATCTTACTGTACATTTTTCAGCATCTTTATCTCCGACACCCACCCCCCCTCTTTTTCTGTCCTTTTTCCTTCAACATTCCTTGTTTTTATCCCGTCTTTATCCTAATTTGTCTTCTGTTCCTTCTTCCTGTCATGTTTGCTTCATCTCTTTGACCTCCTGTCCTCCAGGTAAGAGAGAGCGACCCCGGGGACCCCAACAAGGACATGGTGGTTCAGCTGATAGACGACTTCAAGATCTCTGGAGTCAACGGCATACGTATCCCAATCAGAAAAGCGTGCATTTAATAGTGTGTGTATGTGATGTTTGTGTGTGAGTGACACATATGATAGGATTTTGTGAGTTCAGTCCTTGACTTTCCATTACAGATGTGTGCATGGTGTTTGAGGTTCTAGGTCACCACCTGCTGAAGTGGATTATTAAATCCAACTACCAAGGTCTGCCACTGCCATGTGTCAAGAGCATTATCAGACAGGTAAGGACACACACACACTCACAAACCAAATATATTTATAGAAAATATTTCAGACATTGCTGGCTGTATTTTCACAAAATTTGGATCTGACAGCTTCAATTAACATTGCATTAACAAGGTCACTTTTATTAAATATATGTCCTGAATGGAGCTGTTTCCTTACTTGAGGATGATATTTACCATTGGCATGTTTAAATCACATTTAACATTCAATTACAACTACATCATATACAGTAACTACAGAATCAACAGCCTACTGTACTGACAAACCTGTGTTTCATGCGACACACATTAAAGACATAATGTTAAACTGTGCATTATATGATGATCATGGTGACGATGCTGATTATGATTGTATAATCACAAATACTTCCACCTTTCTACAAACAAATTTGGCATATATTAACACAGAGCAGTTGACTCTTTTGCATGGGCAGTAAGATAAAAATTCAAGTGGTAAGGATAAAAATCTACATGTTCTTAGATCTAACAGGTTCAGGTACTGTCAAACAACTCTGCAAATGGAATCAAATATTTCTACGTGGAGTTTGTAAATCTAATAACATTTTAATTCAAACTCAAATGCTTCCTCTGTAACATTTAAAAACATTTGTGAAGCCTTTATTGAAAGATAATATGCCAATAATGGCAATAGGCTCACATGGGTTTGTGTTCTGAGCTTTTTCACCAATCCACAGATGCATGTTGTTTTTAAGTGCAGGATATCCGGCTTTTCATTGTATTCATGTGGAATTTTTTATCTTATATTTTTTATATTATGGTGTATATATTTTTAACTTGAACTTCACTGGTTCGACAAGCATGTATATAAAGTGTTTCTCTTGTTGACCATTGTCCGAACAAAGACATGGCTCCCTCTTTCATAATATGATTACAATTATTAAAATATAGGAAGCAATCTGAGAGGTCACTTGACATTACTGGTGATAAGTTATGTAGCTTTTGCAAATTGGTCAAGTGGATTTTTCAGTAGGACTTATTTAGAAGAAATATACCTAAAACCAAACATGCTGCACCCATGTGGATGGACATATTCTTATTATTCTGTGAAGCAGTGTTGCTTCATTGTTTTTCCAGCCTCTGGAAATTAGACTTGCAGTATTTCTATCCATAATACCTTGGGTGGAAGGGGTTAAGAAAACGTATCTCTTTCATAGACTGTTAGAGACTGACTTGAGTGGATGAAGAAATATAATATATATAGAGCAAGAGACAGACTCTGCAAAATTCACACCCAATAACTGGGCCTAATAATACAGTGAATTATATTGTGCACGTCACACTTCACACTTCAATAACGCTGCCATATTAAGACTCAGGACAGTGTGAGCACGCTCAGTGCTTTCAGGCATTTTCCCCTCAGCCACCTGATGAGCATGTGAAGTTGTTGAGCGGTTTCGGCCACTGCCAGCCTCCCGCCTCGAGAACGCCGGGCGGAAGATGAGTGGGAATTAAATGAGACTGTTTCCCGCTTCAATCTCGAAGCCGCTGGACAGAAACAAATGAGACAAACAGTGAACCAAAAACATCAACAGCCTCTCCTCTCTGCCCTCAGAGAATGACAAGTGTTAGAAGAATAGCTAATTTGACTCTGAGAATGAAAGGGAGAGGGATAGAGAAGCAGAGCTAAACAGGGAGAGATACCTTGTCTGCAAAGAGTATAAACGCCTAAACAAGAGGCGTGCGCATGTTTTTCCGTGATATAATCTGTCTGTTTATCTGAATGGGTTTGTAGGTCCTGCAGGGTCTGGACTACCTCCACACTAAATGTAAAATCATCCACACGGACATCAAGCCAGAGAACATCCTGATGTGTGTAGATGACGCCTTTGTTAGGCGTATGGCCATGGAGGCGACTGAATGGCAGAAAGCTGGAGCCCCCCCTCCGTCTGGATCAGCAGGTAGACGCACAAACACTCATACTATGTGTATTTAGATAGTGTAAATAGAATTGTAGTTATAATTAAAAGTGAAAGAAAGGCAGTAACATGTAATAAAGAAACCAAGCATGCAGTGACATCTGTTGGATTAGTGTTTTATTTTTGGAAGATATGTAGCTTCATAGAAATTTAGATTTTAGGTATAAAAAAGGGAAGCTTTTCATTACACATAGTAGGTTAACAGCTGATTACCCTGATTTGAAAGTGGTATTTATAGTAAATGCAAATAAATAATGAATCGTCAATAATGTAATAAATCTTTTGTGTTATATGTTTCATTAATGAAAAATCCCCCAGCCTTACTATTGAAGTGCTCAGTAAAGGAAAAGGATTCACAGAGAAGCCTTTTTTGCCTCCTCAGTTTTTGCCCAGACAGAGACATTTCTTTCTTTTTTATCTCCTGTCACCAAGTTCCTCCGCTGAAAAAAAAAAAAATCAAGTTCTTTCAAAAAACAGTCTTGACAAACTCGACATGAACCCTGTCCTCCGAGTGAACCCCCACATGAGCTGTCAGTTGCTTGCATCAGCCAATGGAGTTTGTTCTGAGTCTCAGGGCAGCCAGTTATGCTGCTTACATTTCTACACAATTAAAGAGACGCAAAATCGTCAACTGCCAAAACAGGAGGGCTCTGTGGTGGCCGAATTTGTGTATGACAAAAATGTTTTACTGTCACTAACATCAGTGCACTTGTGCTTTAAAAAATATATTTTGTTACGGCTTGTTTCATTTGACAATTGTGTTGTGTTTGGGGAAAGAAATTGAAAGTACAAAAATGGCAACATACTTGTTGTTGTTGGTGTTTATTTAGAAATGTCTTGATGAATGTTTTGTGCACCACTTTTTCTGTTGAGCGTATTGAAAGACCATTTATGTGAAGTATGAAAGACTGACCATATATAATTAGCAAATATGTTTGAAAATGGTCTTATACCAAAAATATTGTTTCATGTACTGTTTATTTAATATCACTCTACTGTTACTCATTTGAAGCTCATTATCCAATGTTTTTTATTGGTAGCAGATGATATAGGTGAAAGAAATATATATTATTATACGGGAGCTACATTCTCAGGCATAAGAAGAATAAGCCTTTAATATTATGGATCTGGGACTGAGTGAACAACGCTGTGGGAGTGTGAAAGATCTTTTTCTTCATTTGTTTGCAATTCTTTCCCTTCACCTACAGAATCTGTATGTATTAGGTCTCTGAGAAATTGTACAAAACCTAACTAACTCTTTTCCATGCGAGCAGAATATTGAACGTGGTGTGACGGATTGATGTTGGTGACACTTTGAAGCCTCTGATTGTTGTTTTTCTTTATGTTTGTCAGTTAGCACAGCCCCCCAGCTCAAACCGGTGAGTACAACAGATGTGAGTATGAAATGAGAGGAACACACACACACACAAACATAAACACTAATACACAAATTCACACAGTCAAAAATAAGGTACATACAGCCTACCACACTGTTTTTTAGACACTCCTCGAAATATCTTTGCAGTTTTTTAAAAAAAAGCTTTCAAAGCTCCTTCCACTGTAAGTCAGAAAAACTGTTTGTTTTATGAATATATATTTTATAAATGGGGTTGCCGCAATTTTCCAACTTTCAAAAATATCTTATCAGATGCAATAAAATTATAAATAGATTTTATTGTATCATCCGTCAGAGGAACTTGATGGAAAATAATGGGTTTTTTTTGAAAACCAGATATTTCTAAAATATCAATTTGTCATAAACTAAGAAAAATAACCGTTTTCAGTTTTATGATATTGCATTTGTTATTTATTCCATGAGGGTTTAAGGTGTTTATTTTAGCCCCCTGACAACCTTATTTCAAATCTTGAGTAGTTCTTTGTAAGATTAAATATGTATCTTACTAAAACCAAACAGTTTTAACTTTGGCACAAAGTGTTGTGTTTCTGTACTTGGGTCCCTGTCACTCAGAAAAAAGAGGATTTCAGGACCTCTAAGAAGTTGGAGAATTCTTCCTCAGTTTTCATTGGACGGTGATCATATGCTCTATTTAAAGTGAACTAATAGTCATTATCAATATACACTAGAAATGTTAGTGGGCATTACTTACAGATCATAACCCACAATTTAATTAAATCAAAACTTTTATTTCTTGAATAGCTCATATTCATTCATGTTCTTGCCTCCCCTGTGGCTCTCCCTTTCCTTCTTCCTCTCCTGTTCTGTTTGTTTGTGCCAGGTGGGGAAGATCTCCAAGAACAAGAAGAAGAAGCTGAAGAAGAAACAGAAGCGGCAGGCAGAGCTTCTGGAGAGGCGAATGCTGGAGATCGAAGCCCTGGAGAGAGAGGCCGAGAAGAGGGAAGAAAGATCCAAAGACGGGGGAGAGAAAGGGGAGCATGAGCACAACCTCTCTTCATCCCTGCAGCCACCACCACCACAGCTGGGCCCCAGCATTGCTCTTGGAGAGAGCGATGAGGACGATGATGATGAGGAGGATGGGGAAGATGAGGAGGAGGAAGGAGGAGAGAGGGAGCGGCCCATCAGGTTGACTAATCATACATGTGAGTCATGTTTTCCCCAGGTTGAGTGCTGTGATTCTGACATGGTTTGGACAGAGAGATCACTTTATTAAAAGGAATAAATGCTGTCCACCCTTAATATGATGAATACAGCATGATGCCGTATTGAGCTTTACTAAATATTGAGGTTGTCAAAAATGTATATTTTTTATGGCTATATCAGCTTCAAAAAGCTCATATTGGTTGAATCCCATCTCATTTTAGGCATCCTTTTAGGCGATTTAACATACTTGATACTTAAACATTTATTATTGATTAACAGTACGGTGTACAATTTTATTTATTTATTTTATTTTATCTGTTTATTTTTTAGGACACAACATATTGATACACATATGAACACATACATGTAAATATGTATGGGATTTTAGTCAGGCGGCTAATTTGCATCCCTTGTTCCATTGGCAGGTAGATAGAGAAGAGAGAAAGGGAGAAACATCAAAACAAGTAAAAACAGATATGGTATGGATATGGTATTGTCAGAGGTCATTCAAAATCAGAATAACATTTAAACAACCAAATTTATCTACATCTGGCTGATCCTGCAGAGTAAGTTTTTTTTACAGGAAAAGTAAGGAAGATATTTAGGTTAGGTTGCTGTATTCAGGTTGTCAAAAGCAATTTTCTAAAGCAAAGATCTGTAGCATGAGTGAGTGTGTGACTATGTAGGCTTGTGCCGTCTGTCTGTGAATGAATGAGGTGGATTGGCTCCAACCACTCGGCCCACGCTAGTTCCACTATGTATGGGAAACTAGGCCTATTCACAAAAAATAAACAGTCTTTCTCTGTCTCCCTCCTCCACCTTCTGTCTATTCACCTTCTGTTCCTTTCATTCTCCTTTTCTCTCTTTTGCCTCCTTCTCTCCAATCTCTTTTCATGCTTTCTCACCCTCTGCCTACACTGTCTTTGATTGCGTTTATATCTCCTTCCCACCCACTTCCTCTCTTTACTGTTTTCCCTTTGCTCTCTCCATGTTAGGCGCAGCACCTCCCCAGGAGCAGAACGAGGCACCCCACATCACTGATGATGACCCCGGTGAGGAGGTGGAAGAGGAGCCCACGCCTGTTGCTGAAAAAGATGCCCCCATCCCCCCCACTGCTGATGAAGGTAATGGAGATGCAGAGGTAGCGGATGAGGAGGGGAAGGAGGAGGGGGAGGAGGGATTAAAAGGGGCAGAGAATGAGAATGAGCAAGAGGAGGCTGAGGAGAAGGTGGTAGAGGAGGAGGAGGAGGAGGAAGATGACGACGACGACGAAGAAGAAGAAGAAGACGACGACGATGAAGACGAAGAGGAGGAGGAGGAGGAGGAGGAGGAGAAAGAGACTGAAAGGGAGGAGAATGAGACTGAGAAACCAAAGAGTGAGAGCAAAACAGAGGAGGAGGCGGCGGTAAAGCAAGAGGAATCAAAGGAGCAGGAGGGTGAGGAGGATGAAGATGAGGAAGACGAGGATGACGACACAACAGCGGAACTCCTCACGGAAACCACCTCCCCCATCAAACCCCACAACAACAAAAGCAATTCAGCCAAAACCAACGGTCACATTTTGTTGGGATCTGATGGTCTGAAACCGAACCCCGGCAATCCTCCGCCTCCCTCACCAACCCCCGAGACTCTCCTCTGTCCCCTGGTGGAGTCCGAGCTCAGCTACACGGACAGAGACAACTCTCTCAGCTCTGGTTATGAAATGTATAACGGCGACTTGGGCGAGCCGGGACTGACCAACGGCGGCAGTGACCGCCATCGGGCCATCATGCCTATCTTCCCCGACTTGCCCCTGGACCCTCTGCCGGGAAACCCTATTTCTGTTGGAACGGTAGACATTGGAGAAGTCCCGTCACCCAACAGCCCCACTGCTGACCGCAGCCGCACTGTGTCGTCCTCAAGCACAGGAGACACACCCAAAGGTAAGACGTGGTTACTGTATACCCATTGATTTACAGACACAAAATGACTCATTTACAAATGCAAGAAATCCATAATTGAGCCCCCAAAGCGATGAACTTCTCACTTACACATTTTTTCCACTTTACTCCTCATACATTCAACATAGAAAACAACTTAGAAATATCTGTCCTCTTTCAAACAGTGTAACAATCTAAGCAAGCAGACTTACACATACTGGGCTACGAGCATCACAGTGACAAGAGAACCATCCAACTTTCTTATTGGCTCAAATATAAACGAGACCAGAAAAACTTTAGCTTACTCTTTTTCCAAAATGTTTGACACAACAAACACAAACTCTCCCTCATGATGTAAAAATCTAGGAGATGGGATTTTTTTATTTTAATAATGCGGCATATTAATCAAATGAACCAAAGACTCAAAAGTTCAATTGGTGGCAATTGGTTGATTCTTATCTGACACTTTTTTCTCAACTCTTTCCACTAACTAAAACTCTAGTTTCAATGCCTTTAGATGCTTAAACTATATTTTGCATCCTTTTCTCTTATTAAAAACTCTTCATATGCTTTTAGCTGCTCCTTCATATAAAGGCAACTCCCAGCTGTCCAGCTACTAAAAATGTGTCCACACATTCCAGCCAATCAGAATCCAGAATTATAATAATGGTATGGTATGAGACATGAATAATCACATGAATACATTTTTCCCACATTTATACAGTGTATTTTACACAACATATTCATGTGACTAGTTATTTCATGATGTACTATATTGAACACTAGGCTGTCAAGTGTTTTAATCAACTTTCTTTCACACAGTATTGTATCAACAAATGATCTAATTCTGCCTGATTAATGCTACCTTCTTGCAAAGGTGTTTATTGAAAAGGAAATTGTAATCTACATGTAAATGAGAAAAGGAAAAAAACATATTGATAATTAATTTAGATCTTAGGTGAGCCAAGGGATCAGCAGAAAATGAATAACCATAACTTAGTTTTGATTTTCTATTTTATACATTATAGTGTCCACATATCTGCTCTGGGTGTTATTAATGACTCACCACCACCATTACTCATCCACCCACAGCATTAATTTTATTATCATTAACTTGGACCATAACTTTCTAGCTCTAGGGTTACTTCTAGGATCACTTCTCCAGATCCTAATAAGGATTTTAAACAAACATGTTCTCAATAAGTGTAAACACCATGTAGAGCCAGTGAAACAACACTCTAAATAGGTCCTTTCTCCTTACATGTTCTACTGTATGTGTTAACCCTGTTCTTTCCCTCTCCATCTTCTCCCAGTCAGAGCCAGAGCTGCAGATCTCTTGATCAACCCACTAGACCCGCGCAACTCTGAGTCTATTCGGGTCAAAATCGCTGATCTTGGAAATGCCTGCTGGGTGGTAAGACACAGTACCTGGGATTTGATATTACTTTTGATTACGCAATTACGAAATGGTCTTTTGATTGACAATCAAAATTCACAAAATCCAAGAGAGGGTTTAGCATGGTTTGCATAAATCTTTTTATTTGGATTTTTGAGAAGATCTGGCTTATACAATTTACAATTTCAATACAAACAATACCTGCACGCAAATACCCACAGGGAGGAAGTGAGGAATATGTATGGCAAAAAAAGCAGTGACCTCTTAATAAACTAATCACATTCATGTGAGCCATGATATCCTTGTTACAGGGAAAATAAATAACATTAGCATAATATTTATATATTTAATTCAAGGTGGGTGTCATAGGCTAACAAGATGGTAGGGGGCAACAAGAGTCATTGTTGTTTACGTCTCCTCTCCTTTCCTTTCCTCTCCTTTCCTTTCCTCGTGTAAAGCACAAGCACTTTACAGAGGACATCCAGACGAGACAGTACCGGTCCATTGAAGTCCTGATAGGAGCTGGTTACAGCACTCCTGCAGACATCTGGAGTACTGCCTGCATGGTGAGGACAAATACATACATAGATACATATACTAGATACATATAATAAACACATAGACTTCCTGTTAAATTATACACACATACACACACTCAGTATAGACTTGCGTACAGTACTCTATTGCTCTCTTGTAGGCTTTTGAGCTGGCTACTGGAGATTACTTGTTTGAGCCCCACTCTGGAGAGGACTACTCCCGTGATGAGGGTGAGTATTGAAATCTGTATGACGTACACGCACAAATTTGATTTTCAAATATAGAAACTATGTTGTTTACTGTCTATTCTAGATGTTGATGAAAATTTAAAAGAGCTAGTAGTGAGGGGAAATGTTCAATGTACCCCATAAATACAAAAGCAAAGTGTTTTTAATGGTTCATGAACTGTTTTTTTTTTTTTACAAATTGTAATTGATTAATTTTATTTCATATGAAAATTTGGCTGTGCGCCAGTTTTCGCTTTAAAGATTTTCTCCATTGTTCAGACGCATTGCTGCTGACTATGCTCCAACATGCAGTGGTGCAGTCACAGCCTCAAATGCATTGACTTTCATTTTCTCATTCTTTTAAATAAGTTTGAAAAACACGTAGCACAATTGCAGACACTGATTTTTGTTGCAATGTTTTCTTTTTAGACAACACTATTGGATTTTGTTGATTGCACAGTGTGGGGAGTTTTAAGCATGCTTTTGTTGTGTGAGGATGTCTTCTATATACAGTATAAGTGGGGTTACTGTTCCTAACAATACATCTGAACAATGGACACAATGGTGATAGATCAAGATCGATTAAGTATAACTTGATCGAAATGGCCAAAGTGTGCTTAGTGTAAACTGTAGCCATCCCTCTCCCCAAATCCCCCTATCCACTGTCAGCTGCAAATCCTGTCCTTTTATTGTGCCTCCACTCATCTTCACTCTCCTGTATACCTAAATCGGAATTGTTCAAATTGTATAGATACACAGAGAGCTCACACAACTCCTGTCATTGTGCTCAATGTCTAGACTCTGTCTAGTCTGTAAAACAATGACAGGTAGTAACTGAAGCGTGAGAGCAACATAAGCCAGTTAATGTATCCCTTGAGTATACATCTATATCCTAATCACATGTTACTCTATCAGATAATACGGTCCTTATATTTGCACAATCATCGTCTCCTCTATCTCTTGATCTCCTGCGATCTTCCCAGCTCATTGTGTCATTTTTCTCATTGTATGTGACTCACAGTTCACCTTTTTGCACGTCTGGCACAGGCAATAAGCCAGAGTCTGTTTTATCATGAAGTCCTGATTCACACCTTTGATCTCCCGCCTTTGAGGCCAAATTGAAAATCTAGCTTTGGGTTTGAGTTAATTCAGTTCATTCAGTCCTGAGTCTGAATGCATGCCACTTTTATATTCCAAGGCTAATCATTTCATTTCATCACCTCTGCTGTGGAGGCACAGCTCACTAACACAGGTTTTTCTTCTTTACTGTCTGTAACTGTCTCTTGTTTCCTTCTTTTCCCCCTCTCTTTTTATTCATTCCTGACCCCTCTGTGACCTTTTTCACCCGTCACTTCCTGTCCCTGTTTTTATGTCCCTACCCACAATCCAACCGGTTTACTATTCCCTTTCTTTTTTTTAATCTCTCCTTCTCTTTCATTTAAGTTTCACCTTCTTTGTCTTAACCCTTCCTCTCTTTTGCATCTACTTCTCTCTTTTTCTGGCGTCCTTCTTCCTTTTCCCTCTCTCCCTCCCCCTTCCCTCCCTCTCTCCTCCATAGACCACATAGCCCACATCATAGAGCTGCTGGGCTGTATTCCGAGGCACTTTGCGCTCTCCGGAAAATATTCCCGGGAGTTCTTCAACCGAAGAGGTAGCGCTGGCCAGAGAGCTGGTGGGACTAGGACACACAGAAGTCTAAAGTGGATAGGCATGGACACTAGCTGACAGTCGGGACACCATATAAACTTGAAGCGCATGTTGCTGTGTATTTAATTTTGGTGATAATTGGATGTATTGACTAAAATTGTGACTGAAAACAGTGAAAACAATCTTATAAAATGCTCAATACTTTAAGGGGGTTCCAATAGCAGTGTGTCCATGCAGTACCCTAAGACAGCAGTGTGTGTCAGTCCCATACAGCCAGTCGTATTGATGTGTGTGTGCATGCTGTAATGCTGAACCGTGCCTGTTCCCTCTGTGATGTATGTGGTGGTGGGCAGACCACATCGCTCTGATCACGGAGCTCCTTGGGAAGGTCCCACGCAAAGTGGTCGCTGCCGGGAAGTACAGCCGAGAGTTTTTCTCCAAGAAAGGTAAACAACACCGTGGTTAGTGGTTGGTTAGGTGTAGGGTACAGAAAGGTCTTGAGATGGAAGTTCCTTGTGTAGTAAAGTCTGTATGACTGCCACAGTATTCTGAATCAAGTTCAGTTTCAGGTAAGTTGTCAATCACAGCAAAAATGCATGATTAATTATAGGGCTGGGCGATAATTAATTATTATAGTTTTTTGATTTTCATTGGTATAATATCCTCACGATATGTTCCCCTTGTATTCGGATTTCAGGCTTTCAGGTTTGTGTTACTTTCTTTTCCAAAAGAGAGCATTTTTTTTCATGGACTGATGGAACTGCTGCCAAAAGGACCATACTTTAAATATAAATGCACCAATAAATTAAGGCATACCTATTATCGCCTGATGTAAATGGACATTAAAAAATGCTCACTGGTAAAGTTACAAGCATTCTAGTCCATACACCACAAAGACAGTAATTGTTGTTTTACTAAAGTATGTCCAAATTAATGAATTAAAGCTAATTGTGGTTTAAAACTTTATTTGTCTGATTTAAATGATGACAGTGGTACAAAGCGCATATCTTTGAACATGAATTCAATTGTTTTACATTTTGTCTAGATTACCTATGTTGTGACATTCTTCAACTTTATCGCTAAAGTATTTAAATACTTTGATTCGATTGTTTTAACCATCTGGTGCTGGAATGCAGCAAAATAATCAATTTATTTCACTACAATTAAAAGCATTTTTCTCAAACTAATCTGAAGATGATTAGAGTGCTACAGGGTCGAGGTACTTTTGACGGCCGACCTGGAAGTTAGCATCACCCTCGTTTCCTCAACAAAAAAATCAGTGGGATTGGAGTGGATTTTAGATCCGGAAGAGCAAACCACACTTTATGAATTTTAACACTCAGCAAGTAATGTTCACAAATGAATACCACTTTATGTTTTTTAAAATATAAAAAAAAAAAACAATCACCTTCAGTAAAAAGAAAGAAAAACGTTAGAAATGATAAGGGCACATCAACACAGTCGCATGACTATCCTCGCCATTAGCTTCAAACTTATCTTGCATGTTTGCGTGTGACAACGTTTGAGAAACCTCTGTATTATCATTTAGTCAAAAGCCTTTATTAATGTAAAACCTTCAAAACTCACAAGTCTTATTTACTGATGTATTTTATGCCATAGAACAAAACATGAAATTCTTCTTAAGCTTGTGTTGACCACAGACCATAGGCATCTAACCAAAACCCCTTTTTACAAAAACATTGACTTTGAAATGAGGGAACTCCGAGTGCAAACTTCCAACTAATTTCCAGGTTTTAAGACTCATTCCTACAGCACTCCATTATCTTAAAATAGACTTCAACAAACAGGGAATGGATAGTCAGATGTTTTACTATATAATGTTCTTATCAGCAGTTAACAACCAATTAAAGCTAGAAGAAATGACTATCCTCACTACAGACTGTATGTCGACGTTAGGAAACATAACTTGATAATTTTTTCGATGCGCAAAAGCCTCCACACTTTAAACAAGGAGTTAGTCTACTCTGGCAATAGCTTCACAATAGTATAACATAACAATATCAATGACAGTAAAGTCACACTCGCAGAACAGCAAGACTTTACTGCATCTAAGGTCTTAAGTGTGCCATACCCCTCTCTGATTCTATTCTCATTTTTGAGCCTGGTAAGTGTATGGATCTGTGTTTGGTATAACTGATAACCCTGCGCCCCCTCAGTTATTCTCCTTTTTCTCTCTCGATTTCCTTCTCTTTCTGCTCATATATTCTTCATATTGTGTCATGAGACCTGAATATTCTGCCTTTGATGTTGTCTCTATTCTGAGGTCTGAGCCTGCACTCGATGTCTCAATGTTCTCCCCTTTTATCCCTTGGCTCTCTGTTAATCTGCACTGACTCTCTCGCTCTGTCTCTCTGGGCTACTCCTGTCTGCCACGCTGCCTTCGGCCGTGCAGTGCAATCGAGCGGCTTCATTACTTTATTTCCTTCATGCAAACTGATCTATATTGAACGTGGGGGAAAGTAGATACACTGATTGGAGACAAAAGGACTGAAATTGACATACTTTCATAATAATACAAACCTTAAGATCAGAATCAGAAAATATTAAATAATAATAAATATACAATGTCAGTTGTTCTCCAGTCTGTGTAAAGGATGGAGAGGTTACCTTGGCAGCCATGAACTGGACCATCATTAATCATCCTCTCATTCTTTCTTCTTCTCTGTCAGTCCCAGCCATCATTTTCCTCCTCTCTTTCATAATAAACACCTTCTTCTCCTCGTCTCTTTCCATTGCATCACCAATTTTCTTTCACTTTTTATCCACCTCTCGCCCTCTGTTCTTGTGGTTTGCAGCCAAGAACGCTACAGGTTTTCTCTCCATCGTTACAGCACCTAACTGAGTAGCACCCGCTCAAACAGAGAGGCTGACCTAATCAGGGAAATAACTTGCTGTAGTGTTTGGCTGGAGCCTGTAGAATTATGGCCGGCTATGGCATGACTTAAAGAATCAGTTCACCCAAATAACCCCCTAAAAAATCTACTAACCTTTTGTGGGATCTCGCCATGCAGATCGTTTTTTGTGTGCATAAAATATTAAAGAAATACATTTGAAAATTCAAAAGCAACTAAAAACATACCTAAAGTTTACATGCTATCGATACAAGGTCTTGTTTTGAATATTGATACTAGCTTCAATAAGAGTAATAGAGGAAAAAATGATTTATTATTTGATATCGAAATCTAGCGGTATCTCCCACCTTTACTCTGGATCATCTATACACTTAATTGGTCTCTACTTTCTACAAAAAAAATGTCCATTAGTGTGAAACTGTGTGTTCTGTGGATCATTGTGAGTGTTTCTGGAAAAAGATGTTGCTGTTGAGTTTCTTCAAATGTAATTTTTCAATGCTATGACTAGCATAAATAAGATTTTGTTCTACTGAACTGCACTGGGGTGGAGGCAGAAATCTCAGAGATGGTTATCCTAAGCAAACATTGAATCTTATAATATCTGCATGTCTAAATATCACAAGGGTTAAATGATAATGCTGGTGTTATTTTATAGTTTTCTTCTTTCAACTAATCCCATGAAAAAAAAAGCCCCAACAAGCTGCTAGGCTCTCTCAATACTTTCTGTTCTCCGTAACATGTGGCACTCAGCCCATTTGTTCCTACTGATAATGTGAATCTTTAAGAATGGGTCATAAATATGTAGGCTAACTGATTTCCTAAAATAGCTGGGCATTGCAGTTTTTAGTAAACGTTACTCAAGGACTAAATCGTTATTTAGTTAGCACAAGCTATATCAGGCGTTGGCTAATACAATACTTGCAGGATCCATTCATCATTGGTGTAGTTTTTTTCTTGGGATTTGATTAAAACAAGTTTAGAAAAAGAGAATACCACCAGTCTTATTGTGATTTTTGTAATTTGGGTGAACCAGCCCTCTAAACTTCGCCACTCTCTTTTCTCTCCACTTCCTCCCGCTGTCATTGACTTTGCTCCCTATTGCCCCCTGCAGGTGAGCTGCGGCACATCACCAAGCTGAAGCCGTGGTCCCTGTTTGATGTGCTGGTGGAGAAATACGGCTGGGCGCACGAAGACGCCGGCCACTTCACCCACTTCCTTCTGCCCATGCTGGAGATGGTGCCTGAGAAGAGGGCCTCGGCCGGCGAATGCCTCAACCACCCCTGGCTCAACTCGTAGCCACAGTCTCTGATCAGACGCCCTCCTCCCCTTGTCCCCCAACAGTTAGCCCAAACATCACCTCCTGGTGGCAGCCTGTGGAACAACAGCATGGAGAGACGCTCAAGACAAACTGAGTCGGAGTAGATGATTAAGACTTCTTCTTTCGTGCCCTATCCCTTGCATCCATTACATGCTTATCTGAGTAGGCTAAAGTCCAACACAAGCCCTTCATCTTTCCCCATAAGGAATGTAAAGACAAGCCTATGGAGATAACATGACATAGTAGCTGTGTTTTCCAAAACATCTCCCAAAAAGATCATTTGTAGATGAATGCTGCTCATGTAAGAGGGAGAAGTCAGGTTCTGTCTGAAAGAGATGTGCTTTCTTCTTCTCTTCTGTCATCAAGATGCCAGCCAGCCCCTTCCATCAAATCCCCTCTGAATTCTCTCTTTTACTTTGTTTTGATCCAGTTATGGATCACTGACAGCTGCTGATCTCTTCAGTGAGGTGAAAGAGAAGTCAACGAAAAAAGCTTCTTCTGCCATGATCTTTAAATAGCCAGGATCTCGTTTGTGTGATTTTGAGAGCGATATTGAGCACATGGGCCTGTGCTTAAGATCTGCCTACATAGACCCTTCTCCTCTCTTTCCAGCCCAGTGTCCCCTCCTGCCTCTTCACCCTCACCCTGCTATGGAAGAAAGCAACACCAGACTAAAAGTTTATACCCAGATTTCTTCCACAAATCCAGTCCCTAAAAGCCCTACTACCTGTTTGGTTCCCCAATTACCCCCCTCCTTAATTAGCTGCATGCTCCTGCTGGGGGCAACCTCAAAGAGCTGGAGGGCAGCCAGTCCTCCATGGGGCACCATACTGACAGTTGCCGCCCTAACAAAGACGGACAGAGAAAGTGCGGGATGAGCAAGAAACAAAAATACAATCAATTCAATATGGAGGAGGACCGCTTGGTCTTTAAAGACTATTTTTAAAATGCATGGAGAGACTGATGGATCAGCATGAACGGATATGACAAACGGACGATGGATGCGTTCTTTTATTTGTGCGTTTCGCTGGTTTCTTTCCCGTTTCATCCCCTCTCTTGGACATTCTGTTTGAAAGAATTCTGTTAGGATATTTTGGTGCCCCTTCTGAGGAAGGTAACTACGTTACAACCCCTTTGTCTCCAGCTTTTGACATTCCTAAATCTTGGTCCTCCCAACCATTCCTGAAAAATAGACTTAAGTCCCATTGTGGCACGTTTACCTGATCTCATTGGTACTGTTCTCCCCTTTTCCCCATAGAGGAACCCCTTGATCCCTGAGCTACTCCAGAAAGGTGATGGTCACATGGAGGTTGCACTTGTCTTTGTAGATGTCCTTCAGGGATTTGAAACCTTTGTACATAGAACTGAGATCTTGCAACGGAGATAAGCCGCCGTGGACAAAGTTTCAACACACAAGCACCATTCCAAAAAATAGAGTCTGTTGTTGGCATATCTTGACTTCCTCTGATACAGTAAGGGGGTGGGCAGCCATAGCTCTGGCCCTGGAGGAATGTTTAGACTGAACTGTGCCACCTGGTGGCTGAATGAGAATATAGCATTGCCACACACTGCTGCTGCTCTTCAGTGCCAACGCTCCAAGACGTTCCACTATACTGTATAACTCCACTTAATCTCTATTTCTGTCACACACAAACACACACACACAAAAACTTGCATCATCACAATTAGTCCAGTTGCCTATTTTTCGCAATAAATGAAAAAAAGATGAGTATAAGTAAATGGTGAGATATTTTTAAAAACTATTTAATTCATTAAAAAAAAAGAGGAAAAAAAAAGAAAACAACTTTTCTCTGGTTGTTGTGACCGTGACAGAATCTCGTCTTATACTGAGGTGATTGTGTTTGTCTTTTGGAGATGTTTTTATTTCTTTTGTCATCATTATTATTAATTATTATTATTGAAAGATTTTTTACAAAGTTGTCACCTCTCCCCTCCCTCCTTACTTGAACAGTGCTGCTCTGTATGGGCTCTTGATGGTGATATAAAAAAAAAAAAAAGTTTTGCAATAAAGGGTATGTGATGAGTTTTTTTGCACCAAAACCTCCTGATCTTTCTCTTTCAGCCATGCTGACTGTTCTTCCTGATGACATTGACAGAAACGCGTCTCTTGTCTGTGTTTTTCATTGACAGATTTAATAAAATTGTAAATTAATGGATCCAGTGCCCTTGATGTAGTGAATTCTCTGCTTTGAAGCTGCATCAGTCCAACCCACTAAACGGGTGAGAAAATTTAGTCACTTGAGACAACAAAGGAAAGGAAAAGCTCCGTTAGCATAGATTCCCTTTTTATTGATATGAATAATTCAAACAAGTCTTCACACTATTTTAATGGGAAGTTAAGAGACATGGGTCAGTTGTGACTAACTGTGAAAGGCTTCACATGGTCAATGTTACAGTACACTGTGATTCACACTGAAGCAAATGTGGTCCATTAGACAACATTATCTAAAACACAATAAAAGATGGAGCACTAAAAGACATCCTGAGCTCAATACCAGTCATTAAAAAGTAAAACATGTTAAAGTATCAACTAGGGATATTTGCAGTATTTTCTTTTTATATCATAAATCACTACAAATGGTCTGACGCCATCTGTGTGTCTGCCAATGTGTGTGTGTGTGTGTCTGCCAATGAGTCCATTAGTACTCAATGAACAAGTGGCACCTTGTGCAAAGCGCACATACTCTCGTTCATTAGGCTCTGTCAGAAGTACCTGGAAATGTTCCTGTGGGTGAAACGTTTGTACTTACACCAGAAAGTGGATGATAAAATTTAAGATAAAAGTGGAAATTCCACCAATGTAAAACTCAATGGAGGTATTTAGGGCGCGGCTCAAATGTAATGAGACAGGTGTCCTGCGATCTGCAGTGGAATCTTGTAAAGTAAGCTTGAAGACACCCCACCGTCATAGCATTAGGAGGATACAGTATTCACTTCACTGTATCTATGTACAGTTTATAGAGGTGTGTGTGTGTGTGTGTGTGTGTGTGTGTGTGTGTGTGTGTGTGTGTGTGTGTGTGTGTGTGTGTGTGTGTGTGTGTGTGTGTGTGTGTGTGTGTGTGTGTGTGTGTGTGTGTGTGTGTGTGTCTCAGAGCATCGAGGCACAGTTCTTTAGCAGAAGGGGTTTGACCATATCGAGGATGTCCAAGCTTGGATCGAGTGTCCTACCAAGACCCTCCAGTACCATGATGGCAAACACAATAGAGGCGAAATTACTCTCCAGCTTCACCTAGAAAAACAAATCAACATTAAGGTTAATAGCACCACAACTACCTTTTTGTTATCACATCATGATTGTGGTTTTTTTTTCGTTACATGACAATTATTATTCAATACAGTCGGTTCAGCCTGCAGATGCAGAGTTTATTACATGTAATAAACATCTCTAATGACAATTTGCACTGTTTGCTAATAGCACAACAGATTGATTGCATTTCAAATACTTCCATACATATCTACGGTCACGTTTTCTTGTGGTTTACGTTTAATTACTCGTGTTTCCAGAGTCTACTCCATTGACCTGTGGCGGCAGCCAAGACCTCCTTTATGGCAACATGAAGAGCTCAGCGATTTAATCTGACTTTTCTTCAAGCTAAAACACAAAAGTGCTGCAAAACTCGGTACTGAAAAGTTAACAGCTAAACCCCCCAAAACCTTTTTACTTGAGAAAACTTTATTAGGAACCATTGCAACAACAGGGGTCAGTAGTTTCCTGTTGTAATGATAAGCAAAGGAGAGTTGCGTTCTGAACCAGATAAATGTTTGTTCAACACAACCACCAGATGTTTTACCTTGTGTTTGATGAGTAGACCAAAGACTCTGGAGAGTAATTCACCCACTTGGAACTGTAAATACAGTGAAAACACACCAAAAGTTATCAGTGGCTTTAATTTCCATAAATTACTTCACCAGAATGTTTTCTGATAATAATGGATGGTCCTCTGCAAATTAGTATTAACTGCTACGAGAATGAGTATTACACTGAGGGAAATTGGTTTAATTTGCACTTAAGTTTTCTACACAAGGGCAGTGAGAACGGGAAAATGCTTATTAAATCATAATAGAACCCACAAGAGGCACACAATAGAAGAAAACAAGATATCAAACCGTGGTGTATTATTTTAATAACAATCACAGAACAATGGCAAAATGAAATATCATTATTATTCAATATTTTCAATTTCACATAATAGTACAACGAATAAATATAGTAAGATAATAATCATGACCATCATGGTAGCCATCATCATGCGACCCTGCATCCGAAACACAAATGAGAGACAATGAGAGAGCACAAATCAAGGTTAGTACCTTTCCCAGAGAGAGGGTGTTGCTGAGGGCATGGTCCACTAGCTGGGCCATCTCTTTCTTAAACTGTGGCACGTCTTGGCACTCACTGGCTCGAGCATGATTCAGGATCAACTCTGCCACCCGCTCACCCTGAAGAATAGACACAAAACCACAGAGACAGTTTGTCCAGGCTGGAGGTTTTCTTTGACCTAGAGATTACATTGCCTCCTTGAATGCCATTTTTAAGCATTTTTAAAGTTAAGTTAAACACTAACTGGATTTGCTTTGAAAAAGTAGAAATGTGGAAAACAAGTTTTAAAATTTGTTCTGCTACATTCCTGTAAAGTGAGAAATGTCTAAATCTCCATATTTCCTGATTTCCACTAGGGCTGGACGATATGAGTAAAGGATTTATTTTGACCGATATCGTACTGTATATACACCGTCTATTGCGATATAATTCACAATATTGATATTGATAACAAATACTTTTTCTTACGTCTGTAGAATACAGCTTGTACTGTAGGCTGGGACATTTCTGCATCACCACAATACTTCATTCAGAATGCTATTTTGATACGTTTTGGTAAGTATTGCGCCGCACTGTAATTTAGATATTGCACTAGCCCATATTGTGACTAAGATAAAATTACTATTATTTGTGAATCCCTAATTCGCAAAAGATGTATCCTTGAAATTCCTAATCTAGAAAAATACCTCTAAAAGATTTCATTATATTTAAGAAAGTAACTGGCCAGGTAACACTCCTTTTAATTATAAACAGTACAGACACAGTAATGGTACCCTGCATCCATGTCTTGCTGCAAAAAACGATTACTCTTCAGGAGATAAATAAAACACTAAACACTATTTTAGTCACTGGGTTTGGTTCGAGTGCATCTACAACTCAACAAATCCAATATTAAATGATACATTTTGTTAAATAAAACTCCTATCAATAGTTAAAACTAATTATGTTCAGAAATTGAAGCAATCTCAACCATCCATTGTAAAAAATAAAAATAGATAGATGCTAAATAAAACTTCATATATGTACTCTTTCCCTCATTACCTGATGCAGCACCACAGCTGTGAAGACAGCTTTCAAGTTGGCAAGATCGTAGTCACTGAGCTGGGCTACGATGCCGGCGTCTAACAGCACCAACTGGAGAGGACACCGGTCTGGTCTGACGCTGACCACCACTGTGTCCCACAAATCAGTGAGGGTGGTCTTACCCTGGGCCTCCCCTGAGATACCAGCACTGTCAGTGGAACCAGGAAGAGGCCCACCACAGTGGACCAGAATGTTCCCTGGATGGAGGTCCCCGTGGACAAAGTTGTCCACAAAAACCTGGAATACAGACATATAGATGGGGATGACATATAAACATAATCATATATTTCATGTTATGAAATAACAGTTATGGTAACAATTCTTCAGAGCTCACCATCTTCAGCATGGTCTCCATTCCCATCCTGGCTATTTTCTGCTTCACCTCCTGGGGAATGTCCGAGCTCAGGTAGTTTGATACAGGCTCACTCTCCTGAACGAGAAGGTTGAATATTAACCGAACAATGTTGGACATATAGTCACACAACCAGAATAATTCTATATATTGCCTAGAAATCAAAAACATTTTGTCACATGTGTTGAGTTTGCTAAAGAAGACAATAGTGCATTAGTTACAAAAAATGCATTTGATATTCTGATGTGTGACCTGCTTGTGCTGTGTACAGTATTTGGAGCTCAATCTAGCTCTCAAACATTCAGTCAGTGTTTTCCATGGATTTCAAATCCTTCTGTACTCACTTCAAAAGTTTCCACTAAAACAGTTCTGGTGACAAATGGTCGCAACGTAGTTGGGAACTTGACATAATCCACATTGCGGAAATTTTCCTGGAAACGCTCGATGTTCCTGGCCTCGAAACGGAGATCGATCTGAGATAAAATGTTCAGGCAGATCAATGAAAGGATTTATTTTCACGGTGTTCATGTAGGCGCCTTAGTTATTATTATTACTTGTTACACTCTTGCATCTTTACAGAAATGCAAATACATTTAAAGTTATTGATATTGATAACAAAAAGACAAATCCTATGTGTTATTTAACCCATAACACTAGCACAAAGTCAAACGACTTAAATTCTGGATTTTTCAGAAGGTGTTGGTCTGAATACGCCTACCTGTTTGGTCATGAGCTTTTCAAACTCCTCTACTATCTCACACAGACTAAGCCACTTGAGTCCCGGCAGACACTGCAGGAGCCAACTGCCCGCTTTCATCAGCAGCAGGTCAGTTTCCACCTGCCTCCTGATGCCTGGATGGATCACCTGTAAGACACCAGTAACAATGTGATTCGGTACTATCCATCCATCATTGACATACTTTACTCCAGAGAGGATATTTGTGATTGTAACACTCACCTTGATAGCCACAGGTATCAGATGTTGCTTCTCTGCGCTGCTCTCCTCATGTTCCACCTCTGGATGACTTCTCTCCTCATAGCCTTCCTCCTCCTTTCTCCCCCTCCAAAGCTGCCACAGGGACCTGACCACTCCTCCTAGACCAGGGATCTCCCAGGCTTCCAGCATGTCTTCTTTCTCCATCTCTTCCACCAGCGACTGGAAGTCTGGGTCATCCACCTTGTCTGCCTTAGCCCAGCCTCTATACACCTGTGCCACACATCCCGAACCCACTGGCTCTTTGCTCTTAAACACTAAAATCTTCCTCCAGTCCTCCCCGAAAGCCCTCTGGAGGCACTGCTTGGTGTGGGCCCAGGGGTGAGGGGGCACCTTGACATGAAGCATGGAGAAGCGCTCACAAAACTCTGGAGAAAAGATGTCCCGTCTGGTGCTGGCCCACTGCCCCAGCTTGATGAAAGTTGGACCAGATGTTTCAGTAACCCACAGCAGAGCATCCAGCCAGCAAGACGCCCAGCGAGTGGACACAAGAGCCAAGGGGGACAGGAGGAGAAGGGGGCCAAATTTAAGGAACAGCACCAAAGCACGGAGGCTGAGGCGGAGAAAAAATATAAATTTGTGCACTTGGACTTTGGCTAGAGACTTTTTGTCAGCGGTTTGACGTGGAAGAACTGCTTCCTGGCATGTGGCTTCACAGGACGATGCATTGACTGCACCCCAACATAGTAATGTGACCTTGGGTATCTGTATTAAAACTTGCCTTCTTTTTAAAAAACAGATCCTGGAGCTCTGGATGAGTCTGGTTCTGGTAAAGGAGCTTGCTTTCTGGAAAGTGTTCCTCAGGTTGAGAAGGACTGCTCTCGCTCCAAAGATGGTCATCGTGTCAAATGGCTGTTAGCTCAGTCCAGGAGTCCACATGAGGCTGTCTTGTATCGAAACACTCGGAATAATCTGTGGCACATAAAGCAACATCCGCCACTAGTTTATGGCGCTTTAAGATAAAGGGGCGACCTGGATTAATGCTAACGTTAACGTTGCGTTAAAGCTAGCTTCAAGAATATTTACCTATTTTACTTATGGATATAATACATCCATTATTTTACTACAAATCCATTTGATTTACGGTCAGTTGCAGTTACCGTATTGCTTCTTTTCCCACTGCCGACGAGTGACATATTTCATGGTTTAACTGGTGTTATTGCACCAGGAGAAATATCATTCATATGGCATCTCCATGGACAACAGGAGATACATGAAAACATTTCACGACAGCCGCTTGACTTCCGGGTATGACGTAACAGCGACGAGATCACGTGGCTTCGTCTTAAAGTCGCGCGGACGCCACAAAACAAACGTTTTAACCCGGGTTTAAATTAATACAAGCCAGGGTTGTGTGTGTGTGTGTGTGTGTGTGTGTGTGTGTGTGTGTGTGTGTGTGTGTGTGTGTGTGTGTGTGTGTGTGTGTGTGTGTGCGCGTGCGTGCGTGTGTGTGCGTGCGTGTGTGTGTGTTCACTGGAGGAGACTTCACGGTACGTTTTAGGCGCACAACTATTTAAACCAAACCTACATATATTACGAGCAACGCTAATTAGTATTTAGTAAAAAAAAGAAAAGAAAAAAAAAGTGCAGAGACGTC
The DNA here is from genome assembly GCF_963691815.1 of Echiichthys vipera. Classification (NCBI taxonomy): domain Eukaryota; kingdom Metazoa; phylum Chordata; class Actinopteri; order Perciformes; family Trachinidae; genus Echiichthys; species Echiichthys vipera. The sequence continues at coordinate 17,764,686 of NC_139832.1, forward strand.
AAATGCCCTGCAGATGGAGACATATCACAATCACACGTTGGTGTGGGTGCCGTTTCTTTTTCCTCCTACCAGAAGGAAGTAAAGAAATGAAGGGAGGAAAGAAGGATATAATAATTGAGACTTTTACTGACTAACTAGACCTTTTCCCAGAGGATATTTTTGACTCTGCCTAGTAGGAAAAGCACAGTTGGAATAACCAGCTAACATTAACAATGTCTCTGTTCCATTTAGTGTCCTAGGAAACATTTCCAGTGAGCCACCATGTAGGCTTAATACCAAGACCCTGGACCTTAATACAGCCTTTATTGATGTTAATAAAAAACACCCCTGCTGCTTTGACATGTCAGAATTTCTGCAGGGAAAATGATGTTTTAGTCATTCAAAATAATTATAGATTCAATTAGAATTTAGGCCCAATACTATCAAATAAAAGCTTAAAGTTCCTTATGGCATCTACATTTGGAAGTTCAATTCAATTTCAATTCAATTTTATTTATAGTGCAAAATCATAACAAAAGTTATCTCAAGACACTTTACATATAGAGTAGGTCTAGACCCCACTCTACGACTTGTTTATGATATACAGAGACCCAACAATTCCTCCATGCGCAAACAGCAACAGTAACAGCAGTGTAGACCATAGCAACTTAAAAATCATATTTTCTTATATAGCATTTTTTTCAAAACAGAAGTTAAGTGCTCTGCAGAAGAAAAAGAAGAAAGAAAACGAGGTTACACTTTTAAATGTGTGCTCTAAATTGGCCTCTGGGAGATGATTTTTTTGTGATTATTTTCTTGATTAATTGATTAGCATTAGGCATTAAAATTCCAGGACTGTGAGTGTGATGTGAGTTGGAAGAAACATTTTCTAGCCTCCTGGTGATCAGCTGTTCAGGAGTCACTGGGTTGAGCAGAGTTACAGTATGTGGTCTGGACATTAATGGAAGTGGCAAGAAAACTACTTCCTGATAGGATATGCTGTCTTTTCCTGAACAACGTTCCTAAAGGATGACTTAAGAGTCAGTATTGGTATGGCTGGCAAATGTGTATCTGGGTCAAATAGGAAAGGAGGAGGCAGGGAGCAAAACACACCCGGGGTTTGATTCCATTGTAATTTCCTCTGCTTAAATCAGAGGTCTTGCAATCAGCCTACTACGCATCATCAAGGAATGAGAACTTGTCCCAGCCATGTTCCCAGTCACGGTGTGAGTCCCCTGGACAGTGGGCTCGGTACGCTCCCAGGACCCCATCTGTAGGCCTGATAGAGGACTCAGCAGCACAATAAGGTGGGATAAACGCCAAACAGATGTTACCAGCCCCCGCCTCCCACCCGGTTCCCCCCACAGCTATTGATGGACAAGCCAGGCTTTTTTAGATCTCTCTTGCATTTCAAAGGCGAGGTCAGGGTTTGGGCTCAGAGGTCAGCCAGATAGTTGCTCTGCAGAGGTGATGTTGTTAGATACTTTATGAAGGCTGCTCAGTGAAATACAATTGTATAGAGATACTTAGTTGTATAGTACATCTGAAGAGTAAAATTAAATCACAGGGCAACCCTGATACCCAATCTTGTGGGCTTGTACAGTTTTCATGGATGTGTCTTGGTTCTTTTGCTTGTGTATGTAATTGTGTGTCTTTTAGTTGTGGAAAGTAACTAAGTACTGTACATTTACACAAGTACTGTACTTGCATGCAATCTTGAGATACTTGTAAATTATTTCCATTTGCTACTTTGATGGATCCAACCTAACATCAAATAGCAAATCTTTAGTGTGTTGCGTAACATAAATAACCAAATATTCATATATGTGTATAACATATTTTCAATATAAAGATAGTAGGCTTTGGAAACTGTCCGTAAAACATACATTTGTAATAATGGACTTGCCAAAGAGGGCCTGTGGGGTTGAACAGGTCGTTTATTAATCACACTGGTCATCAGTATGCATGTCCAGCCTTGTTTCCTGCTCTCTCACTCTTTTCCTCCACAGGAGCTTTGAGTTACTATGCAGCCCTGGGCCTGATGGTGAGCTGAACTCCCCGATTGGTATTCTTTCCCTGAGCAGAGGTCAGCGGTAATCAACCCAAACACTGCCAAACCACTTTCTGTCTCGGAACACTCAGTCCCACCACACACAGCATTCAGCACACACCACTTATGGCTCTACACTACTTGTTGTAGATGTTTTTGTTGTTGTTGATGTTGCTGCTGTTGACTGGTGCATGTGAACCAGTAAACAAAGTCTTGCAGAGATAAAATAGATGAACATGCCGTCCCCTCATTTAGAGAGGAAGAGTGGCTCTTGGGCTTCTTTAATTGGCTCCCGGAGGAGGCTGTTATTTATGTATTCAGTTGTGTTCAGCTTTGCCCCTTCCTGCTCCATTCCTCTTTTTTTTTCTTTTTTTTAGCAGGACACTCGGTTTCCTCAGCAACTAGTGCTCCAATCGGCCAGCCAGCTGCAGATTAGTTCAGTGGTGGGGGGTTTAAGTGGGTAGGAGGGGATGTGGAGGGTGTGATGATGGAAAATGGAGAGGGAGGAGAGAGAGAGAGAGAGAGAGAGAGAGAGAGAGAAGGAGGGAGAAAGGAAGGGGGTGGGAAAAGTTTCAGAAGGGAAGAGAGAAAGGGAAGGAGCCGGCGTCATTCAGAGATAGGAGTCCGAATGAGTGAGTGTGTTTCGGGGCTGAGAGCGGAGAAAGAGCTGTAAACATTTTAGCCCGGAGGCTGGACGGGAGGAGGGATTTCTCTGACCTTGTGCCTTTTTCAAACTTTTTGTGTGCTTGGAGCTTTCTCTGTGTGTATATGTGAAAGGTACAGGCAGGGGCTATGCAAAGTGAGAGAAGTTGGAGGCAGTAGAGGTGTACAAAACCGTGGACGTGAGAGGGAGAGAAAGAGGGGGAAAGGCAAACTACTTTGAAGGAAAGGAACCATGCAAGTGGATGCTGTCTTCTGCGGAGTCAGGTTACGCAAAATGAGAAACTACTCCAAGAGCACTTCACAAAGGCTCACCCAGCTCAGAAAGGTAATGTGAAGAGTTAAAGAGTATCTGTGAGTGTAATATCTGTTGGCATGTACTTTTTAAAATGTTCTCAGAAACAAAGCCAGTAAAATTGCTCTAAAAATGTGGCTATCTTTCTATGCAGTTTAATGAACACATAGTGATGTTAAAATACTTTATATGTTCAACTTTCTTTGCCCCTTAAGTGTTCTGCTTAGTCTGAGAATCATTTATAGTGCTTTATGATTCATCGTCATACATATGCATCAATGTATATGCCTGTGCGTGACCTTGAATGTGTCAGCATGCATGTGTGTTTGTCCATGAAGAGAATGTGGGTTTATGCTTTTTAAAATGATATTGGATGGTAAATGTTAGGATGTGTTTTTTCTGTGTTTATTTGAGTATATTTCATTCTGGACTGCTTTGGCTCCAGTTAGAGTATGCCTGAGTGTTTCTTAAGTAGCCATTCTCAAAACTTTCTGCACCAAGTCCATTACTGCTGCCCACAAGAGAGTCATCTGTACCTCACTGAAGTATCTGAGCACACACACACACACACACACACACACACACACACACACACACACACACACACACACACACACACACACACACACACACACACACACATGCACAATGGCTGTCAGCTCTCATCTGCTTATTAAATGAAAACAAAGTGAATGATGGTTTGGTGAACATTTGGTGAACAGTCAGTGTGCACACTAAAACCAACACATTCCAATCCAGTTTGTTGAGGGGAAGAGAGAGAAAAGAGGAGAGGATAAGTGAGATGAGCATTCTTCGCTGTGAACAAAGGCACCTCTTCATGTTGAGTCCCAGAGCCTTTATTGTTGTGAGGAGGCAGGCATGGGTGGAGACCTCCCAAGGGCAGTCAGAGGAGTTCAGGTGGCTCCAAAAAGTCAGCTTTTCAAGGATTAGAGATAACAAGTTGTTGGCAGCTTCATGATCAGGCATGATTGAAACTGGTGGGTTTGAACTTTTTAGGTTGTACCTGTGGTCATACAGCTCAAGTTTCTGAAAACAGGATGTCAGTGAACACTTGGAGGAATGATCTTAATAGTTTAAGGGACGTCTGCGATATAAGATAGAGTTTGTGGCATTTTTAACATTTTATTTTAATTGAATGTAACCACCTTCTGCATTGTGGCCTTGGAAATTTCAGGAAGTGATGCATTTCGAATTTGAAAATTTTGAATGAAAAAAGATATCACCATATTGGCCACACTGTTTGATTGCCAATATATTAGAGGAAACAACTGTAAAAAAAAAAGAAAAAAAAGTTAATGTACTATGCGGATTTTTCATTGTAAACAAACACAGTTTTCTGCAGAATTCACCCTTAAGGCCTACCAAACACATTTGAATGCATTCCCTACCACACAAAACTTTTGAAATATGTTGGATGGGTATGTTTGGAAGTATTGTGCAGCTTGCAAGAACAACTTCTTCTTCTCTTGATTGGTATATTGTCACTATACTGCCCCCAACTGATTACATGTGAAATTACAGGAACAGGGATGACTTTTTACAGTACATTTCTTGACCCTTTCCTTCAATAAAAATGACTGAACACCAAAGACCAATTTTAGTACCAACACATTGGGCAGGTTAATGTCTAGGCCTGTCTGGCAACTAATGCGTTGTTTTCCGACTGGGAATGTCCACCTCATAACTGCCCTCTGCAACCAGAAAAAACATGTTCTATGTCAAGCCTTTGTGACATGCATATACAATATGTTCTTAGTGTTGTGTTGGTTGAACTCGTGATACAAATACTGTAGGGACCTTTTCATCCAAGTATTGCTATATCCATGTATCTGTGTATCTGTGACTCAGGCATATGACTTCATCTGAGATAACGGATGCTCTGTTAAGGCAACTGGAATGTCTGCTGTGTCCTATAAGCACTGACCCTCAAGAGATGGTTATCAATCAGCCAACATAATTCATCTCAGCAGCTTCCTCAGGCCTTTTTGTTCAGCCTGCTGGGAAATCATTCAACTCGAGAACAAGATACATAGAGTGTGCAACACTAGAAAACTAATATTCTTGATTGTAATAGCAGTTGAAGTGCTCTTCGATTTGGGACAACTTTCTGCCCTACCTCTTAAATTCAGTTCTATTAACACATTGGCATAAATGAACAGCTTCAGCAGGTCAATAGCTGTTTTACAGACCACAAATCAACATTCCTCTGCTCTCCTGTTTCTGTCTGTCCTGGCGTTGTATTTACTTAACAGAGTAAAGTTGAGAGTTTATTGAATTGAGACTGGCTGACTCTTCAGTGCTGTGAGGAGAAGGTTTATAGAGTTGGAGATAAAGACAGAGGGACTGTCTGTCTGCTAGTCAGCAAGGTAGTAATAAGTGGGCTGCAATCTTGTCAAAGGACTCTGGTGTGGAGCCTGTGTGTGTGTGTGTGTGTGTGTGTGTGTGTGTGTGTGTGTGTGTTTGTGTGTTTGTGTGTGTGTGTGTGTGCGCGTGTGTGTGTGTGCGCGTGTGTGTGCGCGTGTGTGTGTGTGTGCGCGCGCGTGTGTGTGCGTGCGGATTGGGTCAGTTGTTTACATTCTGAGTCAGGGGCAGAGGCTAACTGTCTGCATTACTGCTCTGCAAGACAATGTGCACTGTGGTGGAAAAGACGGTATTTGTGACCTTGTATTCATCACTCATAATATTAACACTCAAAGCTTCAGTCTTCCACTCTGAATGAGTCATTTTACTCTCAGACACACACTCATTCATTCTCAAGGCATTTTCTCTCTAATTTTTTTGCTGTTTATTTCCCCCTTTCCTGTCTTTCACACCAAAATATTGACACACTCATATTCATGAGACATTCTTGCCGAATGCCCATCTATCTTTTCACTCTTTGCGGCTTGTGATTTCTAGCATAAACACACCCTGACATATCAATACATGCAAACCATGTGAGGTTAACATATTTTTTTTTATTAGTATGCATGCTTTGTAAGGGGAAAAAAAGAAACCTCAAACACCAGATGTTTATGTCTGTCATCTCTCACAACTGAATCAGCTTGTTATTTTTTTTTTTTGGAAGCATGCTGAAGTGAAGAAATTGGTCTTGATGATTGGTATGAGTCAGTAGAGTGCAAATTCATCTAGGAAAACAGTGTTTAGCTTAACTTTGATGTGTGTGTGTGTGTGTGTGTGTGTGTGTGTGTGTGTGTGTGTGTGTGTGTGTGTGTGTGTGTGTATCACACATGTCATAGTGTATATTTAACCTGTACATTCACAGAACTCACATACATGTTACTGTATCTCTAAACTTAACTTCAGTTTATTACATTTTCCTACTGGTTGCATGGCGTGCTTGTGTCTATGAGTGTGTTTTTGTGTGTGCGCGTGTGTGTGTGCATCTGTCTTCTCTATTCTTTTCTGCTCAGAAAAGTGACAGCAGGCCTTTAGGAGGTTACAGCCTGTATACCCCTCCTCTTACAGGAACCCCTCCTCTTACAGGAACTGGCTTTTGACAGGCACTCTGTGGGGCAGCCTGCAACTTAAAAACCCCACCGGGCCAATCTCCTGCCATCCCCGAGCTGCTGTTGTCACCACGGTGACATGCTCAGAAAGAATGTGTCCTGTGGTGATGGTGAAAGAATTCCTCTTGTTTCAAAGATATGGTGTGTGTGTGTGTGTGTGTGTGTGTGTGTGTGTGTGTGTGTGTGTGTGTGTGTGTGTGTGTGTGTGTGTGTGTGTGTGTGTGTGTGTGTGTGTGTGTGTGTGTGTGTGTGTGTGTGTGTGTGTGTGTGTGTGTGTGTGTGTGTGTGTGTGTGTGTGTGTGTGTGTGTGTGTGTGTGTGTGTGTGTGTGTGTGTGTGTGTGTGTGTGTGTGTGTGTGTGTGTGTGTGTGTGTGTTGGGGGGGTATTGTCTGGGATGTTGGTTTATTGCCATGGTTTAGTCATGATCAAACCCCCGCCCCCCTCCTCCACACACATAAACAGATGCATGGATAATGCATGCCATCTTAGACCCGTAACCCTGTTCTTGTAAGAGTCAAATCAACACAGATACATGCATGCATGTATGCATGGCTAATGCATACCATCACACTGGATACTTGAAGCATTTATTCAGTTGGCAGCTGGCCATGTTTTTTTCCATTAGATACTCCCTTAACCCTGACACACACACATATACACTCTTTCTCTCACTGCCTGTCGCTTGCAAGCTGTTGCTCTGTCTGGCAGAATTAATTGGGACATTTGACAGGACATGGCAGGCTGAAACCCTGTCCTACTGCGTTGTTTACACAGACTACAGTCAAGAATGTGTATCTCTAGTAGAGTTCAGTCTGGAGAGAGGGGCAAAGACAGAGGCAGCTACAGTTTTGATGGTAGGGAGTTTGATGTGGGCCGAGAGAATCATCACAGCAAAACCGATGCAAGAAGGCTATCCAAAAGCCCAGGGTTTCAAGCCTGGTTTGGCTTTGCAGCTCGCGCCCACTGGCAGTGTGTGGCGGTGGCATAAACCCCAACCCACACACACACTCTAGAACACATACACATACACATACACACACACACACACACACAAACAAGCGCATGTAGAAAAATGGGCATAGATAGATTCAAACACAGACATAGAAATATAGACCAGAACATGCACAGACACATGAATACAAACACATGCCCACAAACACATACTTGACCATCCACTGACATACTGTACTTACACGTGAATACGCATTTACCATTTGTTTGACATCCCCAGCTCGGAAAAAGAACTTGTATGTGGGAAGGCTGCCATCTGGAAAGGAATGCGTCCATTTGGGTTCAAAGTGTAACTTTAATGTGGCTGTATAGCTCGTTGATTTAAGCTCCAGTTGCCACGTTATAATGAGCATTCCAAGCTAAATGGGAAAAGTTTACCGCACGCTTTGTTAGTTTGGTTATGCGTGTGTGTGTGTGTGTGTGTGTGTGTGTGTGTGTGTGTGTGTGTGTGTGTGTGTGTGTGTGTGTGTGTGTGTGTGTGTGTGTGTGTGTGTGTGTGTGTGTGTGTGTGTGTGTGTGTGTGTGTGTGTGTGTGTGTGTGTGTGTGTATAATATTTAGGTTGGAAAAACTGTAAGAGCTATGACCTTCAAATCATCAGACTATTTCTTCTCCTTTTCTTCTTCTTTCTCTTGCAGCCATGACTGAGAATGAGAAGAATTTTGTTTACCTGTCATTTTAGGGATCCACTTTATAATGAGAATTAAAACAATGTCTGGAGGCTCATCCAAGTGTAACAACTTAATGAGTAGATACTCAGACACACTGCAGACAGAGAGCTTTGATCATACCAAATCATATCCAAACACTGTTTTGTTAAGCTCTAGAGCTTGAAAAGTAGTAGTTTTCTCTTTGTCTGTCTCCAGTGTAATGATGGTTACAATAATCTCATCCTTCCTATACTGCTATATAGTGTCAAATTGTATTTGCTGAGCCTGGTGTCAGTTTACATCCGTCCTATTTAGTTCTGTATGCATAGATAGATGTGGATAGAGATAGCCTTAATGAGATTATAGGACGATCAATTTTTGCATGAATGTTTTTTTTCTCCTCGTTATGTTGCTCAGTATTTCTGATGTAATGCTGAAATAATTGATAAATTAGTTGATCAACAGACATGTTTGCTTTTTGCAGTTTCAGAAATGTGAGGATGACTTCCTTTTGGTTCATATCATTATGACTACTACTACTACTACTTCTACTACTAGCTTTTTTAGGCTGAAGTTAAAAATCTTTGTCTCGTAATTTAGTACAGATTTTTTTAAATGTACAATAGATGTAGAATAACTGCTAAGATTCAGACTACAAAGTATATTTGCCATGTATTGAATAAAACTTGTCCTTAGGAAATTTCGATGGGTATGCACATCTTTAGATCAGCTTAGTTGGGCTTGCTACAGCAGAGCTAAACACCCCTCTCCATTTCACTCAGTTTTTTGTCCACTGGCGGTCTTGGCTCAGGCTCACAGTTGTCGGTCACAGGGTGTGTGGAGGTCAAAAACGTCGGCTCAGACTCTGACTCTGGAGTTTACACTCCGGAAGAGCACTTTCCCAAGCTCTCGCCTTGCTCAGCTCTCCTGGGGATTGGCGGGTGAATTATAAAAATCTGTTTCTGTGCAGGCATGCAGAGGAGCAGGGGAGCAGGGATGGGACGGGGGAGCTCTGGTGGGAATTCTCAAGCGGAACCCTCAAAATGTAAAGGGGGGGGGGGGCAGGAAGGAGAGGAAGAGGAGAGGATTTGGGCTTGGGAGCTCAGCTCAGAGTCTGTGGCTTGGAGGAGAAATTTGATCTGGGGCCCAGAGAATAATGTTAGTGTGCTAAAGAAGCCAGGTTATTGTTGAAAGGATCTGAAGGTCCTCTCAATGCTGCACATTTGCTGTGGCTGAGCCTGTTTTAGTTTTAGAAAGGTAAGGTTTTACCATTAGGTACAAAAATCCCACATTGTGTGTCAGCACAATGTAATATCAGATGCTGCAAATACTGCTCACTGTTAGGCATCTTATTTACCCGAATTATGGTGTATTCAATGACACTTCCTCACGTGTAAAAAATCAGGTCCTGTGGGAGTTGTTAACAGCAGAGACAGGTATTGTCTGATGTGTAAGACATGCCAGGTCTGAAACGGAATACAGCTGTTGCAGACGACTATGTGTGTGTGTGTGTGTGTGTGTGTGTGTGTGTGTGTGTTTGTGTGTGTGTGTGTGTGTGTGTGTGTGTGTGTGTGTGTGTGTGTGTGTGTGTGTGTGTGTGTGTGTGTGTGTGTGTGTGTGTGTGTGTGTGTGTGTGTGTGTGTGTGTGTGTGTGTGTGTGTGTGTGTGTGTGTGTGTGTGTGTGTGTGTGTGTGTGTGTGTGTGTGTGAATCACCAGGCATATTACCTGTGGCTGTTTATGAATTACCTTATCCATTACCCGACAAACCGATCATTGCCAGGAAGAGCTCCATGGCTTCTTTTGTTTGATGAGCTTTCCTGTCAACGGCCTTACTTACTCTGTCAGCGACGATTTACACTCGCTGCAACCATAGCACTCCAACCACAGGTGCATTCTACACCAAGGTAGCATGGTGTGCACTAATTTGACTTTGGAAGGAAGGGAGCTGAATACAGAAAAACGTAAAATGATAGCAGCCTTTTCAGATTCAGAATTGCTTTCTTGTCCAACACAAAAAGATGAAAATGTAAGTTTGACTTAAAGTATACAACCACATTCTGTGATGGTGTGCTTAGGCATGTGCTTTGAGGTAAATGCCAAGGTCAGCAAGCTTTAAGAGCCAAGTGTAACAGGTGTATATATATTAATCATCTTAATCCAACTAGCACTTTCATCTGAAGCATACTGCGGCCTAAAGCAGAAAATCTTTTGATTGTTGGCTGAAGAAGCACTACTCAACAGTTGAGTGGTGCTTCAGCTGCAAATGTCCCAGGTTTTGTAATTTGATGGGCAGTGTTGGATGGGGTTGTGCAGGCCAAAGTGAGTGCTGTTTAAACGCAGGCCCCAGGATGTGTTGGCATGGGCACTGGTCTGTGGAGCCAGAAGGGTAATTGGGAGCAGACAAGGGATGAGTCAGGAGCTCTGGTGATTGGGAGCTTTCTGTCTGTGGGTAGGAGGAGCTGACATGTCTATGGGAGGGAGTCAAAGGACAGATGCTCCGACTCTGCAAAGAGATGTAACATGACACCCTCTCCCAGATGGGGGATAGAGCCAGTTTTCTTTGCTCTGCCTCCAAGACAGATCCATATTCCTCCTCCACTTCTTTTTCTCTTCTTATTGTGAAGAGCTTCTCTTTTTCTCTGGTACAGAGGCTTATCTTCTCTTCATTGAGCTAGTCAATGTCTCTTTGTATTTATTAGCAACAGGTAATAGCCTTTCTTGAGATAGAAGAATTAATTTATAATCCAATTTCTGTCAGGTCAGTACAGGTTTAAAAAACTCCTCAGTGATGAAAAGCTTCCACACATCTTTTTCAATTATCCCTTAAATTTTCACTTTTATCAGGCCAAAAGTTGAAAGGCTCCCCCTCTAAACTTGTATTTCTAGAAGGGCTTATCACTTTGAAGACTTTAGCGCATCATTAGCCTGCAAACTGCACCATTTGCAGTCATTGGAATGTGGGATGGAAGCCACAAACTCCAAAGGGAAAGGGAGACCTTCCCCATTAAAAGCCAGTGGTTAAACTGTTACGGGGTGGTCATTTGTAAGCTCTGACAGGTGGAGCGAGTGAGAAGGACTTTTAGGAGGATTTTGCTGATTTTGTATAGAGTTTTCCTTCCGTTGGCTGCCATTCTGACCTTGTGGTAGTCAGAGCTGTCACATTTGTCAGCAACGAACTAAAGTTCTTACTGTACGGGGTGAATTCTTAAGCAAAGAAATACCTGCTGTGCTTGACAACTTTTTTTCTGGAGATACTCACACTTTCTGCAAGTTACATCACACTTTCTTTCTGTTTGGGTATGCACAAAGACAAACCAAAAAACAACTATTCATGTCATGCACTCTGGTTCCTTGGTTGTGCCAGTGTGCCATAATTACATCCATAGTAGCTTCCTCTGTGGCCCCAATTATAATTAAGGTTTGTTTATACATTTTCTGAGGTAATATTCTGGCCCATTCTTCCAGCTCCCAGTGGGATAGACTGTAAACACCCAGGCCGTCAGAGTTTCAGCAATAAACGACAACCACAATAACAAGAAATGCTATATATGTGTGGAGTTAGAAATACAACAATGGACACTGGAGTAGATTGATAAGCAAAAACACATGCAAGGAGAAATTAATTGTTTGTGGTATCCCCCATCAGTTCCTGTCTGGTGCTGTGGCTAACCCAATTTCAATGCTGTTCAGTGCTCCATCCTCTCCGAACAATGGAGGGAGCATGGGGGAGAAGTGGAGGGGCAAGAGGACACAGCACAGCAGGGCAGGACTATCAATAGGTTTGGATAGGACACTGGACAGCAGGATGGCGTATAAATGTACTGTGTGTGTGTGTGTGTGTGTGTGTGTGTGTGTGTGCGCGTGCATTTATCTTTTTCCCCCTAAAGGCTAGCTGATAAGCATCTTTACCACTGTACATTGTACAGCGGAGATCCCGGTGTGTGGTTGGATATAGAATGGAAAGTTAAGGATGGAAAAGTAATGTGAGTAAAAACAGAGAGATAGAAAGATGAGAGAGACGTAAACATGGCATGCAGGAAAAATTGATAATTTCATTGAGTGTGCGGCTTTGAGTCGCATGCATGGGCAGATACACACACGGATACAGACACACAGTCATAGAGTTGGCCTGTTTGGCTCATGTCCAAGGCCTTGCTATTAAATCAGCTTGGGAAAGCAGCAGGGGCCCTGAACAGGACACAGAGACAGAAACAGAGAGAAAAAGAGAGAGGGAGGCTGCTGAGCCCAGATAAAATTCCATTGTTTATTTGCCCGACCCTCTCCTTCCCCCCTCCTCTCAATACATCCCTTCCTTTACCATCAACGCTTTCCTCTTCTACTTCTTCGAGAACCAGTCAAAACCCTGTCAAAGCCTACCAGGTCAAGGTAGCATGTCATTCACTCTGAAATCCCCATATCACTCAAACCAAACACTTCATGTCAGATCTGGCAACCCTGCAATGCTCAAAACAAATCTGCGGAAGGTCAAACTTGGTACATTTCAGTATTAAAGAGAACGAGAAGCTAAAATAATTACCCCCCACCCACTCCCATCCTTCCCTCATATCTATCACTCTCTCCTCCATCATACCTTTGTCCCCACAACTCCAAGACTGAGTGGGAATGAAAGAGAGAGTATAAAAGGGAGAAATAAAAAGAGTGAAGGACAGGGAGGAGAGCAGCCAAGTTTGCCATTCCAGAAAGAGCAAGCTAAATGTGCAGTGGTGCATTAAATTGATTGCAGGCAAGGCTTTGACACATGCTATAGTGAGACACATCCTGTAGAGGATAGGGTCCTCAACTCAGTGTTGTTGCAGAAAGATGTTTTTCTTTGCAGTGTATAATTCCCATTTTGAGTAATCAAGTTCTCAACTTCCCAGTTTTATGTAAAACCTATCTCGGTTGCTTTCTATATTTTGTGTGACTCCATGTCCTTACTGTGAAAGGAAGTGTGGGCTGTGAGCAACTTTGCCCTTTTTAGGTATTTCGAAATGACAGAGAGAAAATGAGAGCATTTTGGGGAAGAACAAGCAAGAGATGATGATGTCATGGTGTTAGCTGTGTCTGCAGGGCTGGATGGAGGGACAGAGGGATAGAGGGGAGGATGAAATCTTTATGAGAAGCAGCTGTTGAGGAGAGGCAAGCAGGCAGGCCTCCAAAGCACTACAGCAGAGTGCAGCCAACAGCTCGCTGACAACAACTCAGAGGACAAAGCTTGCTACAAAACACTGACAGCGCCACCTGCATACAGTGTGATGAATCTAATTTAACTTCAACAGTCAAACCTTTTCAGATTATCACCAAGAGTTTACACTGAGAGATAACTAGTGAAAAGAGCTAGACACAAACCAAAAAGGCCAGTTGACGGTATCACTGTCTGAGTTGATACCACAAACAGAGTTGATTTCTGCACTTGTATTGCATTGCACTGTGAAATATAACGTTTATATATATATATATATATATATATATATATATATATATATATATATATATATATATATATAACAGGATTCACACAAGTACTGGTAACACTGCTGTGTGTGTGTGTGTGTGTGTGTGTGTGTGTGTGTGTGTGTGTGTGTGTGTGTGTGTGTCATCACATTGTCATTGAATGAGTCCAGGCAGATTCCTTTACTCCCTCTATGAATCGAACATGTTGTGAGTTCAGTATAACAAAAACCAGTTAGGCAAAGTGTCATCCATGAGAGGCCTGCATGTGTGTACCGCTGAGTGATTTGTGTGCTGGCTAACATACTAGACAAAAATGTGCCAAGTCTCTGTGAATCAGAGATTCATTTACAACTCAATGACTAGATCAAGTTCAAATGGTGTTCAAAAGTTGTTTGCCAGATGTGTGGAGTTTCGAGTCAATAGCGGCATGTTCTGTGGAGAAGGGTCATACTGCAGACCTATGTTGATATGGGACCTTTGGTCTGTGAGTCAATGGGAAAAGAGTATAGGGTTTTGAGATGTGTTTTTTTAATCATTATCATCTCATCTTAAATAGCTCTTTAGAATGAAAATATTTTAACCTGTAGTCTTATATCTGTCTCTTTTACTTAACTGGGACCTTTCTATTTTTCTTTTATCAGGGTCATGGCTCCATTGTCGGTCGGGCTGTTTGTCCATCTGTCTATCCATTTTTCCTAATGCCATGACTCCTCACCTTGCCACTAGCAGCTCAAAATGTCCAATACCTTAGTTCACTACTTCAGTATGACAGGATACCTCTGAGGCTCATCAAAGTTCTCACTGTACACATTTACCTGTAACATGTCATATCAGTATATCAGCACCCTTAAATAACTTTTTAGCTCAAAGAACAGCGGAGACTACTGCTATATAACACACACACACATATATATATATATATATATATATATATATATATATATATATATATATATATATATGGGGAACCATCAAGACGCTAGTTAACCAGCTAGCACGTAACAACAAAACTGGATGTTTACAAAAAACAATTATATTTACCATGTGTGATCCAACAATCATACTCAATTCTGAACAATTTCTGCTTAAGAGCTCAATTGCCAAAAAATAACCTTACCTGATATAACAAATTTATTTTTCGATCTCACAGCCTCTTAACTTTAGCCATTTATTTACTTTTGATTCACTATACCGAATCAGTCACAAAACAGCTGATGAGGGCTGACTAGTGCCAGCGGTGCGAGACACACTGCAAAAACTAGGGCGACGGTCACTTACCATTGGCCCAACTTTGACAGATGGTTTTCTCTGTGTGTCACAGCCTTTAAAGCTGCCTGTATGCTTTATCAGAAGTGTTTGTAAGATGGTTGAACATATTTGGAAACAACATTCCCACTCATTTTACACAGCTATTGGCCAGGTGTGTGGAAGTAAGAAAGAAAGCAGTGTTTGAACAGCTAGCTCTCTTTCTTTTATTTTTTTATACAACTTTTTCTGTCACGTAACTTTTGTACCCATATATATATACTTTGTCACATCTTGCCCCTCTCTATGACAGCAGGCTTTTCACCCTGCCTTTGCATATGGCTGTTAGAAACAGTAGTGAAGACTTGCCTTCCAACAAGGGTCTAAAAATTCAAAGCTGATATGTCCCATAATAGGCACTGTATAGAGAGATCAGCCCTTTTGAAACAGTTATTGCATGGTCACTGCAGTGCTGCCCCCAGGTAAAAACTTGCAAATTTTGCCCCACCTTTTGTTGTAGGAATACCAAAGTTGTCTCTCTAGTCAGTATCATCCCCCCACCTCACTCCACTTTCAGCTTTATTGTTTTGTTTTGAAAATAGTTGGTGGTACTGAATAACTGAGATTCTATTTATTTCAGAGCCAGTCATTAAGCCCAAACAAATAACAACTTCTTTTTCTCAGTGGTATATGTGACTACATGTTTATAAGAACCTGCCCATAGCCAATTACCCAGTGACCATCCGCAGATATAAATCTCCTGCAGGGTTTGTCTGATTCTTGGCTCTGATGTCCTGCCTCTGATTCCGACTAGCTCTGTCTAGTAAAGGCGTCATGCGTTTAAGATTGTGTGATGTTCACTGAACACTCATCCCTTTTTATTGAAAATTATTAATGTCTCTTTAAATATCAATCAGAAATATTGTGAGTTGTTTCGATTGTAACATCGCTGCTATCTTCTCCACCCAGCTGCTGAATAATACTCCTTCCACTTCCTCTGCCCCAGTGTCCACAGCTTGTCACACCTCAGAGGGCTATGGCTGAAGGGGGCAGTTTCCCGTGATGTGTTTATAGGCCTCAGCAGATGGCTTCCCTCAGCCTCTGCATTGTCATGGTGGCCATCTTACTCTGAGGGTCAGGGTTAACAATAGTTGCCAATAGCTGTAGGAGACAAAGGCCTTTACTACTCCCAAAAACAGTTTCCTCAGTAACCAACCCTGTAAAACTGTCATTGCTGTCAAGTTTACTGCTTCTATGAGATGCAAAGGCACTACTTCTTGTCAGGTTTAGGTGATAGTGGGAAAGCGCTGTCCTGGTTGTATGAGTCAAGTTTGAGATTTTCAAGCCAAGTAAGTCAGAATTTTGTGAAAACACAAGAACTACCTTTTAAGGCACTAGATTCTCCACTGAACAACACTTTCTGTTTTGGCGTGTGGGACAGCCTAAAAACCTACACTGTTTTCACAGCGCAACATTATACGTATATTATTCTTTGCAATATCCACTTTCCTCTTTAGTTTTGACAACCCTTGTCTGCCCAACCCCCTTCTCCTCTTCGATTTGCTCCCTCTCTTCATATCCCCCATCTTTCCTCTCCCCCTGTGATATCCTACACCCTCCCTGACCTAGAGAAAAATTAAACTGTAAAACTAGGAGGCTCTATACATTCTTTATAGTCCCCCTTGCCAGCCCCCCTTTACATGCAGGATTTCTGTTCTTCATTTCTGTGTTGGGTTTGAGTAAGGAGAAAAGAATCAGGAGGGGGAGGAAGGGAAAGAAATGGTTGATGTTTCCCCTCAAACATGTGACCTCTGCTCGCCTCACAGCTGAATATAATTTGGGCCTACGGGCCGGTGGATGGCTGACGCAAACCCTCCTCCTCTCTCCGGGGGGCTAAAGACAAAGAAATAGAGGGCTGTAAGATGAACTGTGAGCAAAACTATTAACTAGAAATTACACATAGTACTTATAGTCTTCTTCTTGTTAGACGAGACCGCAGCTTTTCCGCAGTGTCCATTTGTTCTTTCTCTCTGGAAAAGAAAAAAGGAAAATCCCAGAATTATTCCAAAACACTGGACCCAGAGGGCCAATTCTGTTGTTAACTCATGGAAGAGTTCAGCTATTTTTTTTACGTAATCCAGCTAAATTTTGGCCTATTTACTGACTGCCAGTTGTGACAAAAATTTGTGGAATTCAGCTGAATTAGGCTCACATTCCCTACATAGTCAGGGTGCAAGGGAGTGAAGTGTGAGGGTTAGCTAATGCAGGTTTTTAATGGGAGAGAGGGGGTTGGGGTGGGGAGTGGTTGGACCAGGCAGTGCTCAGGAAATGTTTAACGGCCTACGGATACTCTAAAGTATCCAAGCACATCTGGTTGAAGTCACACATACACACACATCCATAAGTTGGTCTGGAGTATGGACTATTTGGCAGGATGTGTAGCTCTACAGTATATACTGTAGGTGTGTTTTTATATGAGGTTTTGTGTGTGGGTTTGCAGCCGGGTGGCGAAGCATGTATTAGTGTCTCTGTGAGTTGACTTAAGAACAAATGTGTGAATACCTGCCAACAGGAGTTAACCCTGACCTTCCCCCCTCTCTAATGTTAACCACATCTGTGCCAGATAGAGGGTAGGCCCTTCACTTCCATGCCAACCCTCAACCAGCTCTCATAGGCCATGTCATAAGTGCTATGCACCAGTGCCTCTGTTACTTATGGATGGTCTTGCTGTGGCTCCGAGAGGATCTGGTTTCATTATACTGACAATTGGACCAAGTAATAATTTCTCTCCCTCACAGTCGCCTTGGCACTGCTTGTCCGTAATAAAGAACAGAGGGAAATGTGTAGCGCTGGAAGACACACAGAAACATTAAGAAAGTTATTTTCTGGAATGAAAGGAGAGTTTGTGGAGAGGACATGAAGTGCAAAAACAAAATGTGTGTGCAGTATTGGTCTTGAAACAAGACCATCCAATCCAGAAATCTGTTCTGGCAATTACAAAAAGACGAGACTGAGTGATAACCTAAAAAAGTTGAACTTGGTGCCCTTCTCTGGCTCACCGCTGCCAGTGATGTTTCCCAGAAGGAGCTTGATTCTATTACAATGTGGAGTTTTTACTATAGAATAGAAATACTTTATCTATCCCAAGCTGGGGATTTGTAGATGCAGGAATTGCATATTCCATAAGTTTTCCATAATGCCACATAGGTGCTGGAAATGTGTGTTTATGCCTATAGCCAATTTATGTTTTCAGCTGTATCCTCTAATTACTAATCAAGTGGGTGTTTGCCAGTTTTCATGGGATGGCGTGCAGCCTGTGAGCTCTGCTTCTCTGCAGCATGGTTCAGAAAATGAGTTTTGCTAACCACAGAAATGTGAGGTTATTTTGTAGTTTACATTCACACAGTAGAGTGTGCGGTAGAGTAATGGAGTAATGGAGTTCTGAGGAAGCAGCTCTTCTTTTGACTTAACTCGCATTTGTCAGTCTGTATATCTGCCTGTTTTTATGTATCATCTGCATACACTACTGTTCAAAAATTACTGAGGTGAGGTTGTGGAATACAGTTTCATAGAATAGAATAGAATAGAAAAGAAAATAAATACTTTATTGATTGATGACAAACGAAAAGACTGCAACCAACAAATAACAAAGTTAAAAAAAAACACAACCGGAGCTGCGGCTACAAGCTGCCACCAGAGGTAGCTCCAGAGAGTGTATGTCACAGGTCATACACCATGGCAAAACTGAGCACAGCAACAAGACACAAGGTAGTTATACTGCATTAGCAAAGTCTCTCCAAACACAGATTTCAAAGCAGACTGGGGTTTCAAGATGTGCTGCTCAAACCTTTTTGAAGAACAAAAAAACTGGCATCGTTGATAATTGTTGTCACAGTGATCGGCCAAGGAAACTTAGTGCAACAGATGAAACACACATCAAGCTTATTTCCCTTCAAAATTGGAAGATGTCCAGCAGTGCCATCAGCTCAGAACAGGCAGAAACCAGTGGGACCCAGGTACACCCATCTACTGTCCCGAGGTGTCTGAACAGAAGTTGTCTTCATGGAAGATTTGTGGCCAAAAAGCCAAACCTCTGACGTGGAAACAAGGCCAAGGGACTCAACTATGCACAAAAACATAGGAACTGAGGTACAGAAAAAGGCAGCAGGGTCTATGGACTGATGAGTCAAAATTTGAAATATTTGGCTGTAGCAGAAGGCAGTTTTTTGCCGAAGGGCTGGAGAGCGGTACAATAGTGAGTGTCTGCAGGCAACAGTGAAGCATGGAGGAGGTTCATGCAAGTTTGGGGCTGCATTTCTGCAAATGGAGTTGGAGATTTGGTCAGGATTAATCGTGTCCTTAATGCTGAGAAATACAGGCAGATACTTATCCATCATGCAATACTATCAGGGAGGCGTGTAATTGGCCCCAAATTTATTCTGCAGCAAGATAATGACCCCAAACATACAGCCAATGTCATTAAGAACTAGGTTCAGCATAAAGAAGAACAATAAGACCTGGAAGTGATGGTATGGCCCCCACAGAGCCCTAATCTCAACATTATCCAGTCTGTCTGGGATTACATTAAGAGACACAAAGATTTGAGGAAGCCTACATCCACAGAAGATCTGTGGTTAGTTCTCCAAGATGTTTGGAATAACCTACGAGCTGAGTTCCTTCAAAAACTGTGCAAGTGTACCTAGAAGAATTGATGCTGTTTTGAAGGCAAAGGGTGGTCACACCAAATATTAATTTGATTTAGGTTTCTCTTCTGTTCAGTCACTGCATGTTGAAAATTGATGAAAATAAACTATTAACACTTCCATTCTTGAAAGCATTCTTAGTTTACAGCATTTTTTAAAAAACTTTTTTTAAACTTTTGAACAGTAGTGTATATAAATAGTTGGACCAAATACTGGACTTTTTTTCAATCGTCTCAATGAATGCTCTGTAACAGTTTGGCTTTGAGTCTTTTTCTTTGCAACTTCCCGGCCTCTATTCTAAAATATAGGTCTGCTTTACATCTACATGTGTTTCAAAAAACCTTTATCACCCATGTAATGCACTCACCCCAGTATTCAAATATATTGTACTAACTGACCAATTCTCTCTTTGTGTGACAGGATGCCAGCTGCTAGCACCATGACCGGTGGGAGGGCCCTGTTGCTCTGTACAAACACTGACAACTGTATCTACCAATCAGTCAACGGGTAGGTGCCTTAAATCCAATCAAATATTTTTCTTTGACTACAACATATCAGTGCTACAGTTAATACTGTGGTAATGCTTATTTTGGAATATGTTATTGTCAAAGTGTTATTGTCAAAGTCATCTTGAGCATGCCTCTTAGCCATCATTAAGTGTGTATTGTATTTGTTTTTTTTAAACAGTTACTCCATATAAAAATGAGAAATGGTCAAGAGAGTAAAATCCCTAACCTACTGTCTGGTCGTTATTGCTAGTGCTACTGTTTGTCATGGTGACATTCCCAATGCTACTGTCTTCCATAACAGACAAAGCTTTGTCTGTTATTACTGGAGAAAGAGCAAAAGTACCTCCTGTTTTCTTCCAGCAAGCTACCTGGCTTGCAATATCCTATGAAATCCGATTAGCTAGTGCAGTACAGAGCTCAGTAGAGGCTGCCTATTCTCTTGGTAATGGCCATGTTTGTTTATAGCAAGAGGGCATGGTTATATTGATGATATCGGGTGGCTTTGTCAAAGTAACAGTCCTATTAATTTTAAATATACTGTAGACCAGATCCTAGACTCACTGAATGAGCAAATCCTGAGTGGAATTATCATTACAAATAATCAACAACAGGATTAAAATCTGGTTCACTGAAATTAAGTAAAAAGTGTGCATTAGTAAGAAATAACTGACCACTAAACACTCTTTTTTGCATGCTTATAATAGCGCTAGTGTGATGCAAAATCCTGTTTCAAAATCTCAAAACGGTTTTGTCCTCTTTGGTAGAAGGAGCTCTCCAAAATAAAAATTAAAAAGGAAAAACCCATATGATGTCATCGGGGTTATATGAGCTTAGGCTTGAGACTTCAAATGTTTAACAGAAAGCCTGCATTACAAACCTGAGGTGTTGGGTTTGAAATTGAAAAATGTATAAATGTACATGTACATACCTGTACATGTACATTTATAAATTTGCCAGAATTATGTTTCCATTAGACCAAGCTGTCCAAATCATACTTGGTCAGACATGAAAGTAGAGTCTTAGGTTAAATTTACTTGATCTGATCATCCTTTAACTTTCAGTCGTGGAAAATACCTCTAAAACTAGTAGATCCTCCAGCTGCTGCAGGATGTGACAAAAGCTGTGAGTGAGTAGCTCACTTTACTCTGTCTTATACTTCCACATATTCTTCACACCATGTTGCTTGGGCCCAAACTGCACCTCTCCCATAACCATCAGATAGTTCTTTGCTGCTCGTAAGCCAGCTGAAGATACCTGTTTCCATTAGGATCAGCAATATAACAACAGCAGAGCTAGAGAGCAAGGCAGAGTTGGCCATTTGGCATCTAAATACCGTTACTTCCCCCCTACTGCCACTATCTAATGCCTATGTGACCACCCTCTATAGTCCCTTATGTCATCCTTGTTGTTCATTATTGCTATTTAGATTATAATGAAGGGATTTTGGTTTGTGCCAATGACATGGATTGTCTAGTGGAAGGTTTGAACGTCTGTTGTTTTTAGGGTCTGCTTTGTTAATCTCAGTATATTTCTCTTGAGGAATTATCAAAAGTTGATATACAGGAAAGGAATTTAATTAAAATAAGTTAGTTTTGTCTCTGTCTTGCCCATTTCAAACCCTTTCTCTTATCCACTGATATTGTGTGTGTTAGCTCACCTGGTTAGAGAAGCTTTTGTGCCCTTCTAGCCCCTTCCCTCTTACTGCCCTCAATGACCCTCATCTCAATGCTTCACCCATCCTTGGCTGTGGCTTATAGACAGGCTTTCTATTCTGCCCATTTTTTATACCTGTCTCTCAATCCCTCTTTTCTCTCTTAATCACAAGTGTTTTTTTAGATGGTGAAGGGAAAATACACTATTCATTTTCCCCCTCCATCTGCTCCTCTTTTTCTAAAGCTGCCTGAGTCGTTCCCCCGCTTACTGCTGTTCTCCTACCCCTCTTCTATTTGACCCAGTTTTTCTCCTCTGTTGCTTCATGCTTGATAAAAACTGCTGTTTCAACCGAGGGACACAAAAGGAGAGAAAAAAGGGGAGAGGGAAAGATGGCCCAAACTAATAAAACCCAGAGCAATTTAAATGAGAATTATTTGGTTTCCATGTTGGTTAGTAGTTGTGATATCAAGTTTATTCTTTTCTTTAAGGGTCTTTGAGGAGACTTGAATCAGTACTTTCCCCCTGAGATTTCCTCTGGATTGCATGACTGTTGGTTTTCACATGTCATCAGAAGTCACCCAGCAAGGCTGCGTTTCCTCTGTTTGTTGGAAATTCAATCACTTGATGAATGGTCAAGATTTAAGGGTTGGGAGTAGAAAAGATGCACATCTACACTTCCTTGTATACTTTCATCTCCTCTCCCGGAATAGTTGTGTGTGTAGCTTGTAAACTTTGACCCCGAAACTCAGAGTTCAAACAGTCGTGACCCAGTAATCTACCAGGAGTGACTCACAGCTAAAACAGAGGGACCAAACAGACGTCTGAGCTCTTTTAACAAGAATTCTTGTGTACCCCATAAAACAAAGATCTATTTAGACGTAATTGTAAGTGCCCACGTTGTGTGGCTAATTTTAAGAGCTATGGGGAGCACAAGTCTTAGCTACCTACACAACACAACACACAGCAACTGACATTTCTATGGAAATAATTGCATTATAAACTATTTTTGTTGATAACAGTGCACTGTACTTTAAATACACATCAGTTGTTAGCACTTTCATCTTACTCTTTGCATATCTTGTCTTGTTTGTTTGGGTTTACTTTTGTTCCCTCCTCATGGTCCATCTTGTGATTGACAGCCTGTTAATCTTAAAATATGCCTCAGCCCTTTACTTCAAAATGAGCAACTCAAGAAAGCTTTAATATATTATCTTAAGCTGATTAAAACATGTATTGTCTTAACAATTATTCATAATAATGTCAAGCCCCATTTGCAATGGATTGGATTGCTCTGGATTTGTAAAATATTAATGTATGGCAACCTCAATTTTAACTGGGTATTTGGTTCTTATTTTGTTGTCCTGGTCTGAAAAATACCAATACCATCATATTATTTTGTTTAGTGTTGCCTCTGTTTATTATTTAAGTAACTTCCTGGTGAACATATGACACAGGTGGCTTGTCTGCAACCCTTTTAAGGGTTAAACAAGCAGTCGAGTGTGTATGTTGATTTTTCTGTGTGCTTCTTTTCTAGGCTCCAGTGCTGTGGCTTGAAAGTTGGGGAGGCTCCGTCGTCTGCGGTGCCCCAGCGCCAAGAGGTGTGCGGGCCACCAGGGGACAGAGACAGGAGGGACATTGCTGTGTCCAACAAGCGTCCCCACTCCCCCCTACTCAGCCTGAGTTGCAGCCCGGGTCCTCCCGACACCATGCTAGCTCACAGAAGAGCCACCACCACCACCGACCCACGCACTCCCAGTGTAGAGAACGGGCTGTGTGGCAAGCTGAACAACAAGAGCCCAGCGGCAGTCAAGACTGCCAGCATCCGTGATAAGATCTCACAATGGGAGGGCAAAAAGGAGCCTGCCCCACTAGCTTCAACAGGGACGTGTCCACTGAGCATGACACAGAAGGAAGTTGAGACGGTAAGAAAAAAGGAATCCAAAGCTTCAGAGGTCCAAAGGACAGATAGCAAGAGGCTTGTCAGCTGGGACAGACAAGACTCAGGGAAGGAGAATGTTGGAAAACTGGGGGAATCAAGGCCTAAATCTCCAGAGGGCCTAACAAAAAAGGACAGAGAAGTGATCCTAGAGAGGGGATTTCGAGCTTCCAAGCTAACAGAAAAACCCCAAGACAAGAAAAGTGTTTTAATTCATGTTAAAAAACTGGAGAAGGCAACAAAGGAGGTTCCAGACAGACCTTCACTGGCATTTCCAGGGAATTACTTCTGCCCTCCTTCAAAAGAGGAGGTGGAGGAAACAGAAAAGAGAGCCAACGAGCCCATATTTGGGACTTTTGATGTTGTTCGACCCAGTGGGTCGCAGAGGAGGACGGAGGGGGATCCAGAGAACGTATACAGTGAGCCAGGTGCTCCGTCTATTAACCCTCTACCTAAGCCTCAGAGAACCTTCCAGCATCACACGCCCCCCCCTACCACAGCTTCAGGGCCTAGCTTGGGGAAAGGAAGGAGAAACTTGCCCCCTTTGCCATCCATTCCTCCTCCTCCTTTACCCACATGCCCACCACCTGGAGTTTGCAGGAGACCCTGGGCAGACAAACCCCGGGACAGCAGCAACAGGTAAGACAATAAGAAGATAGAATGAAAAGTCTGGGCAGGCAACCACGATTTGTTTTGACGAGCAGTCTTATGGCACCCATGCTAGACTCTAAGACCTTTGCTGAAGCATTCTTGTCTAAACCCCAAAACTAAAATCACAAAATATATTAATTTAAAGTTGCTTGTTGAATCATAATTAATCAATGAGGGCTCCGTGTATTATCTGACCCTTCCCCCACCATCACCAACCAAACACTGAGGTGAACAACATCTTTCACATATGCTGTAAATCAAAACAACCAATGACATCATCCTGTTTCTAAATATCCCAAAGAATGAGCTCATTGGTTGGATCTGAGGAATGTACACATCAATTCAACACATTCCTCTTTCCAAAACTCACGGGAAGAGGAGAATAACATGCAGAGGGCTGTGAGTCATGTAAAGAGGCCCTTTGCCTTTTCAAGAATTTAACCTTGACGGTAGATATGGTTGTGCAAGGCCTGTGGCAATCAAAAATGAGTTGTTGAGTATTTGTAAATGTAAAAATGTGTGTGTTTATAAAGTGTGAAGTCTGAATCCAGAATCTTTTAAGTAGTACTCACATTCAGATGGTTACAGTTCAACAAACAGAGCTCTGTAAGGAAACCAAAAAATGTGAACTCTGCAGTATTGGAGTACATCTATTGTTCACGTTCTCAGTGGTCTGAATTCTTGTTTGGAGCTTGGCTTGGATCTGTTACATTCCATACCATATGTGGAGGCCTCACTCCGCTCGAGTGTTCTGTGTGCTTGGTCAGGCTGTCTTTCTCTTAGTGTCCATTGTACTGTGCTGCACATTGTGCATGTGAACCAATAGACTGAGTTGCCAGTTTATTAGGTACACTTACTGTAGCTTGACCCAATGCCATGCAACAGCTCTGCAATAAATCCTTCTTTTGTGAAGCTTACAATGCCTATTCTTTGTTAAAACGCTCAGAAAGGTTTTTATTTATTTCCATGGATATTTACTTTGCTGAACTTTACTTTATAAACCAAGGCAATGTACATATTTAGCCAGGCTAGTTTTCCTTAGTTCCTAGGAAAATTGGTGTTAGAGTTCAAAACAAACGGACAAAATAACACAAAAAGAAGATACCATCACAAATCATACAATAATATAAGGCATTAAGGAAAAGGGTGTTGGTATAAGTTTTTGTATTGTATCATATTTTTGTGTCAAATCTAAATAGAGAAAATATTTTTCACTATAATCCAAATATATTCAATAGAGCAACACTGAATATGATACGATTTAGAAAGATTAATTGCAGGACTGTTGCATTGCATTGCAATGTATGTAGCAAGTTGTACCGTATAAAGAGGAAACTTTGTTTAACTGTATGTGTGTGAACACATGCAACCACAGATGCTTGTGTGCACTTCATTCTACTGGGCTTCAATCTTAGGTGGTGATGAAACACAGATGAGGTCATCCAGATGTGGTAACTAGCAAGTGGTAACATCAGTTTTCCTGCTTGGCATATCAAACATTTTTGAAGGCACCAGCAGGAACACACAAAAATCCTTCCTTCCTCTTCTTCTTTTCTATTTGGCGAGCAATTATCCTAAGCTTTTGTAATGCTCTGTCCACCAGGAAGTCCTATGAATTTGAGGATCTGCTCCAGTCGTCTACAGAAAGCTGCAAGGTGGACTGGTACGCTCAGTCCAGACTGGGCCTAACACGCACTTTATCAGAGGAGAATGTCTATGAAGACATAATAGGTAAACAATACACATAAATACATATCACACATTTCCATTAACTATTTAGAATTTCTTCACAAATGGCTGCATATGAACTGTAGGTTATAGGTTACCCTATTTCTATACCCTTCATACACTGCATGACCTTTTAGTTTCATTTCTTGTATCAGTGTGTGTCATGGAGTTCAGTAACAGAGGGGATGAGGAGGCCAAGCTGTCTTTACTCTGCTTCGGTTTTAATTTAGAGCCACGCTGCTTCACTTTTATTAAAAAATTGTACGTCAAAATTTGACCTACGTTCCTACCTTATTATCTGCAGGGTTATGCCAACCCCACCTAGAGCCTGTTTAATTTCATGACATACAATAGTGGCGTTGTGTGAGGTCATGCTGTAGCTGAGGCTGGCTACTGGGATTGTCAGTGCAGCAGGGGGTTGGCTTAGAGCCAGAGCACATTACTGGCAATCACTTCAATGTGTCTTTGGTTTTCATACGAGAGACTGCTTGCTTGCAACATTCAAATTAACTTTAATTATATTTGAGTGATGCCATAGCTTATTTTGGATTCTATCATAGTTTCCTCCTTTCATACAATAGCATTGTCCTATAAAATGCTCAAATATTGTTTACTAAACACTCAGCAGTGTCCCATGTGTAAAGTAACTCACTAGAGCTGTCTTCTCAGTAAGTAGCACAGGGAGGCAGAGATATAGATAGTGATGAACAGTTGTGTTGTCCTCATAGTCTTGATATCAACCTCCGCACACAAACCAGGTTTTCACACTTTAAACACCCAATCCACAAGCCTAATAGTGTTTTCAGACAGAGAGGCAAGCAACTGTCACCACTATACATATTTGGATGCACGCACACCTTGATGATTGATGCAAACTCACATGTGCACAGCTGACAACACATGCAAACACATCAAAGAGATTGGTGTGACATTCTCATCATTCAGCAATGTGAAAAACAGTACACTGATCCCTTATTTTCCTCAGAGGGAGAAAAAGCGGGGAACTGAACGTCCCTGAACGAGAGTTACAGAGATACAAACACAAAGAAAGAAAAAAAGAGACACAGGTTTTGGAAAATGAAAATATTTTACTCTATATCTGCAGGGGAGGACTGGCAGATGGAGTTACATTTAGCATTAGCTGTGCAAGCATCTTATCACAGTGAAATATGAGCTGGGTAAGCACACTACTGCCTCTCTGCACATCTGGAGTAGGAATTGTCTGGCAAAACAAACACGACTGATATGGAAATCAGACTTAATCTGCTCTTTGGAAAGCTTCTGTGAAGCTGTTGAGTAAACAAGAAGACATTGATTTCTTAGTTTTGAAAAAAACAAAAAACAAATTATTCTGCAGATCCTCCATCCAAGGAGAACCCCTATGAAGATATAGAACTGGAGAGAAGTTGTTTGGGAAGCAAATGCGTTTCACCTGCCTCCTCATCTCCTGTCCCTGACACGCCAACTAAGGTACCAGTGCCAATACATCACAATAAAAAACAAAGGACATTTGATGGAAGCAGGTCCGTACTAAAAGCACCTTCTAATGTGTCTCTTTTTCTCCATCTGCCTTCCTCAGCTCTCTTCCAAGCCTGGCTTCTTCAGACAAAATTCAGAACGAAGAAGCTTCAAGCTTCTGGAGCTACGCAAGACAGGCCGGGACACTGGCATCTCCTCTCCATCCCGTATCAGCCCCCCCTCCACACCCAGCAGCCCAGACGACACCCCCTGCCTCTCTGGAGACCCGTACAATCGCAGACGGAGGAAAATCCCCAAGGTATGGGAGTCTGACAGGCCTCTTGCAGATCTCATGCTGCTCTGGCTGATTCATGGCCCAGTGTACTGCTCAGGGAGATTCGGAGCTGGTCCACTCATGCTGCCGTCTGGGGATGAGTAAGGCAGGGAAAATTTTCTGACAGATATTTCCTGTGTGAAGTGTGCCCAGAGGAAGGCCTCCCAGAAGGTGTATTGAAATGATCTTGCAAGAGTCTGGCAGATTTTGTTTGTTAGTTTAAGGAGTTAAAGATGGACATTTCTTTCCCTTTACCATTTGCAGATGGTGCTGAAAATCAATGGCATCTTCGAGGCGAGGAGAGGGAAAAAACGAATGAAGAGGGTGTCTCAGTCCACAGAGTCCAGCTCAGGGAGAGGTGAGGCTTCAAAGGCAGACTACACTGTTTGACTAATTTTTATCTTTCATTTTCTTCACATCATTTAGTGAAACTCTGCAATGCCTCTATCAAGGAAGCTGTGTTGTTGTTTGCTTTTGTTTGTCTAATAAATAGCAGGATGTCTCAAACATTTGTTAACTGATTTCAATAGAATTAGGTGGAAAGTTAGGCTGTGGGCGAAAGAACAAGTTATAGTTTCTGGTGTGAAAACAGATCCAGGTGCAGATCCTTGTATGTATCCAGGAATTCATTTTAAAGCTTTCTTCACAACTCTGTCACGTGTTACTGCTGCACTTGAATGAAAGAATGTATTAGTGTAGATCAGGCCTGTCCTGTTCTTAAGTTAAAATGCAAAAAATATAATATCAATAAAATAAATACATTTATCCTTAATGATGCAACCAAGCAAGAACAATATAAATTGCAACATAAATGTTTATTTGGTCATGACTAGAAATGTGATTTCCAAAATAATTATCATTGCATTCAAAGTTTATCATCACTACTATACTATCAACACACTTCCCATGGCAGACACGTTTCATCAGGTTACCTTTTCTATGACTTTACAGGTTTATCTCCATAAAAGAAACAATCATATGTATCCACTTAGTTGTATGGCTTATGTTACATTCCATGGTCAGTCTCGACTGACCCATGTCTGGGTAGTGTTGCGTGGCAGTGGCACAAATTAAAGCAATAAGAGCAAATTCCATGTGCTTTGAGTTTCCTGTAATTGTTATTTGCAGTCTGCTCACACTCCGTTTTTCCTTTTCATTCTTTCTTCTCTTTAATTTAGTGACAGATGAGAACAGTGAGTCGGAAAGTGACACGGAGGAGAAACTAAAAGGTGAGATCAGAAAAGAAATGCTTTGACATACAGTAGCTACATAGGTGATGACGAGCAGTATTAAGTATAACATAGTTTTATGTAATTTCATGAATTACAAATAAGCACTAGTAATAACATCAGCAACAGGAGCAACTATGATCTGAACTAATTCAGATCATAATTTTCATTATTTTCATTGTTCCACTCCATTGTTTAGCTAATATCAAAAATATACATAGATGATGTGACCTCACAGTGAACGCTCTTTGCATGTACGGTATGTATGAATTCATGGCATGGATGTATTTGCATGAAATATGTTTCTCTGTCCCTCAGCTCACAGCCAGCGACTTGTATCGGTCCAGTCCATGCTGAGGCAGACGGGAAGGTACCGGACCTTGGAGAGGGACCTGATGGAATTACAGGAGAGGAAACTCTTTGAGTATTTCATAGTTGTTGCGCTCCACAAGACAAAGGCTGGAGTCCCATACCTGCCAGAAGTCACACAGCAGTTCCCTCTAAAGGTAAACAGGGGTAGAAATGTTTACTGAAGCACTTTATTAAAAATGAGAGACTGTAAATGTTAAAAAAGAAAATACTGCCTAAAATGATAATTATCATGAAAAATCATCATGAAAATCATTGTAAATATTATTATCCAAATAGATGTGTACTTCCCTGCAAGACCAGTAGTAATAATTCAACCTATATCCGCTAGTTTATGAACACCTGGTACAGACTTTTCCAGGAAAAACCCAAGGAACTTTGCACTTACGGGAACAGCAACAGCAGGTTTTATGCAATAATAAGGAATAGCATAGTGATTTTGGAGCAGTGATATTGCTTTACTAGTGACTAAAGAAAATATGCAAAAAAATCACTCTGTTTCATCACAAAAATACAAGAAAAAGAAAGTGGGGCCAGTTACTATACAATGATGTAGCATGTACTATATATGCAAAACAACGTCATAGTGTGAAGTTAAAAATGTCAAGACTTACCATTATTCTATTGACCCATCTTTGGCTATAGTCATAACTTCATTATAATAGTGAAACTGCAGTTTTATGATGATGAACAATGAGCTTTAGGAAAAGTCGACACAAATCTATAATTCTGTGTTTCGGTAATGGCAATAGATTTGTTTTCTGCTTCAGATATACTTCAGTTCTTTGTAAGTCTTACAGCATCTAATCTGGAACCTGTGTGTGTGTGTGTGTGTGTGTGTGTGTGTGTGTGTGTGTGTGTGTGTGTGTGTGTGTGTGTGTGTGTGTGTGTGTGTGTGTGTGTGTGTGTGTGTGTGTGTGTGTGTGTATGTGTGTGTGTGTGTGTGTGTGTGTGTGTGTGTGTGTGTGTGTGTGTGTGTGTGTGTGTGTGTGTGTGTGTGTGTGTGTGTGTGTGTGTGTGTGTGTGTGTGTAAACATGATGGTCTCACATTTGAATGGTGTCCTCGTTCTCATTTCTTTTTTAACATCCAGCTTGAGAGGAGCTTTAAGTTCATGCGGGAAGCTGAGGACCAGCTGAAGGTTATTCCTCAGTTCTGTTTCCCTGACGCCAAAGACTGGGCGCCTGTCGACAACTTCCCCAGGTCAGTCCGAGTCTGACTGCTGCCATGGCACTCAACACAGAAAAAAAGTGAAACAAAACAGGGACACAGGAATTTCCCGGCGGAGTGTTAATAGCTCATCTGTTTTCTTTGCTAATAACCACTTGTAAGAGAAGAAGCTGAAAGCCCGGAATAGAAATGACCTCCTGGCTTGTAAAGATGTAAAGTTTTTTCTTTAACGCACTGACAGTGACAAATGATTACAGGGAGGGATTGTGGATTTAGCACCTTACACCTGGTTTGTTATTACAAAACCACCTCTCTTTGTAAGGTATTTAAAATTGGCGGTATTACCCAATACCTCCTAGCTTAGCCTCTCAATATCTGCATTGTTCTGAGAAGTGATGATGTGTGTCTTGAGGACGATGGCTAATAATTACCTGAAGGCAAATCATTGAACTTGCTGACACTCCCGCCTGTCAAGAAGGTTGTTACCGGTCAATGAGTACCTGTCAGCTAGAGCTTAGGAGGATTTGTGTGGATATTTGCAGTCCTGAGGGTCTTCCCTCACAAGTACAAAGTCATACTTTGTTTGCCAGAACACAATGTCCAGAATTGAGTTTTCTGTTTCCACAACAGTCATTTCTATGTGATTTTAACAGCTTTAAATATTTTCCAGCATGTCTGAAAGATCTTTCTTTCTCTCTCTTCTATTCCTAGTGAGACGTTCTCATTTGTCCTGACTGGTGAGGATGGAAGCAGGCGGTTTGGCTACTGTCGGCGATTACTGGTATGCTCTAAAATGCTGCTGCTGCCCCTCATCACTAGCTTCTCCTAATTAGATTTTAATATAGATGATAAAGATATAAAGATCCCCATCCATTTTCATCTGGTGCTTTTACCCTTTTCTTTGTGCTAAATTATTACGCAAGTTCAATCCATAAATATTTTATACATATTTCTTGAATTTAGTTGAAAGTCAACAAAAAAAACAATGTCTTTGCTTTGCTCCAGTGGTCTAATCCTATGGTTGTACTTGAGTAAGCAGTCTTGTGACACTCTAGTGTTCTGAAGAGGACTTTTTCTTGCTGCCTTTTCACAGCCCAGCGGTAAAGGCCGAAGGCTCCCTGAGGTCTACTGCATTGTCAGCCGCCTTGGCTGCTTCGATCTCTTCTCCAAGGTAGATATAGTGAACTAACTATAAACATAAATGCACAAAGTTCACACAGATATGCATATGTTACACAGACATATACATACAACCCTACCCCCACTAAAAAAGTACAGAGCAGTTCCACCCTCGGTGCCCACAGAGCCCCGCCCACCCTCGGTCCGCTCTACTTTCCCACAGAACCTTGTAGTCCTGGCTCCAGCACAGGCGCACATGTGAACTGCAGCTGATGTGGTTAATGCAGTGGAAAAGGTTCCATGTATAGGGCCCTAGATTTATATGCATATGATTTATCCGCCTGTGTACATAAATCTGTGCAGTGCACATGTGCCATTACAAGAATTGGGTTTGTAAGGATACAGACATGTACAGAGAAGGGTAACTACAGTATATCTGCTGTTATAAGAGATGGCAAATAGAATGATAGCTGCCTCTGCATTGGAAGTACTCAGTGCTGATGATGTTCTGAATATGTTTCATCTGTATCAGATCAGCGACATTAAAGTTGAATGTAATACAGATGTGTACAGTGTGCATAGAGGGGTACACATGATGGATTCAGACTGTTAGCCATTTGTTGGATTGCCATTTGACAATATTTGTCAAAATGAATAAATATGTTTGTGATGATAATAGCCAGTGTTGTTGAGAGATTATAAGTCTCCTGAACACTGATGGGGTGTAACCAGTACACCTTTTTCTTCCCATATGAAATTCATTTTGCTTCTTCTTCTGCCATACCTTTACATAGCTGAAACGATTGCTTTAACTTTTTAGTAGGCAGAAAAGTACATGATATTGTTTGCCACTCCAAGCTGTTAGGGTACTGAGAGGGGACCATTATTAAGGGCATACCCTTATTAATGGTTATAACTTTAAACACAACAATTAATTACCCACTACTAACTTTCTTTAACTGTGCAAAACATAATGGCACACAACAATTTGTGACACATAAACAATTTGTAAGACTACTACTTATTCATTAGCAAGAAATTACCTCACCACCATCATTTTTATTTTCTATGGTCTGGACTAAGCAACTATAAACCTATAACACGTCCTGGCCCTGCAGAAATAATTACTGTGATATACTGTGAAGACAGTTGATAAAGTAACAGTAAATCTTTTCCAGGATACAGTATATCATCACTTCCCCCAAACCCTAAGATAGAAATATTTAAATTACACAAAAGGTCCAATCTGTTGATAAGATTTAGTCAATTCTGGGTAGGAAAGATCTGGTGCCCCACACATACCTACAATACACTCAAAAATATTTGTGATTGCCAGTATTCAAATTACAGAGCCTCCCACTGTGTTTTGCAGATCCTTGATGAAGTGGAAAAGAGGAGGGCTATTTCCCCTGCTCTGGTACAGCCTTTTATGAGAGGCATAATGGAAGCTCCCTTCCCTGCTCCAGGAAGGACCATCACTGTCAAAAACTTCCTACCTGGCTCTGGGACAGAGGTGAGATGATGGTGGTGTCACGGTTGTTTTTACTCCATTCTTGGAGATTACATAAACACTCATTTAGTGTCTAAATGTGTACATTATTATCTAAAAGTCTTTCTCTCTCTCTCTCTCTCTCTCTCTCTCTGTCCATCCTAAAGGTGATAGAGCTTTGTAGGCCATCCGATTCTCGTCTGGAACATGTGGATTTTGAATGTCTCTTTTCCTCCTTGAGTCTACGCCTCCTTCTCCGAGTATTTGCCTCTCTACTTCTGGAGCGCAGAGTCATCTTCACAGCCGACAAACTCAGGTTGGCTCCATTAACATATTGTCCAATCCTCGCAACAGTTGGCGGGTGGAAATATTGAATTAATCTGTTTAATTAATTTGTCTGATACAAACAGATTATTGAAGGAAGAGTTATGATCTTGGAAAGAGTTTGAAGGATGTGACAGAGAGACCTCAAGTCAACAAACGGTCTGAGGAAAAAAAGATCCTGACCGAGTGTGAGAGGAAGGAATGCTGTTGTGTTATACAGTCGTCTGGGGAACAATCACTTTTTCTCTGGAAAACTGTCATGGATGCCAGATAGAGGGAGTTAGGCTTTAAAGCATGACACCAGAGCTAACACGTGTGCACAGTGATGTCATCACACCCACACAGTGCACTTAAAACCTTTTAACTGTTGTTGTACACCTGGTTCAACATGTGGGCTGAGCAGGAGGTTCTTATTGTTTGTGTATCACCCCTTGTTGTTTAAAAGGGAGTATCAGAAGTATTTCTCACCAGAGCTCATAAGCAGATCATGTGTCGTTGCACATTCTCTACTGTGGAGTGGAAACTTGGCCTCGTCAATCAATTTTTTAATGAATTAACTGTGAGCAGATGCACACCCGGGAGAGATTAAGTTAACGGCATGGGGTGAGTGTTTGTTGCCGTTTTATAGTTTTCATAAGTGTTACATCACTCTCCTCTAAGAGATGCTACTCAAGACTTCTCTCAAGATAAAAAAACTAGTTTGCTGGAGCAACAGGAGTTACATTTTACCATTATATTCCGAATTAAGAAATGGGTGGCTGGAGAGGTTTATTTTCTTGAGGTGTTGGTTAGCACCATCTTGTGGTAGAGATACACTTTTTTTAAGATTTCTGTGTTCTATTTTACTATTTCTGATATTGAGGTCAATTTACCTGTTGTTGTCCAGTACCTCTGAATTACAGTGCAAGAACTACTTTCTATTTTGTCTCAATATCGCTCTCCTGACCTGATGTTCATGTCAAACTCATAGCTGAATGCAGCGTGTTCACCTCTGTTTTCTTGGGTTGTTGTAGAAAGTTAGGACTGGAAATGAACTAACTGTAGCAGAGTTAACTACTAATGCCCAGTACAGTAATAAACTGTACTGAGTGAAGTAAACAATGTTATACGCTGTACAGCAAGGTGCTGGGTTGTGCTTGCATATTACATTTTAATTCATTATACATTGAATTTTTATATAGTTACAGACAGATAGAGAGGTAAATACAAAATAACAATGTTGTTGAGATCAGAAGTTTAATCTCGGCCTTAGAAACAGCAGTTGACAAAACAGTCTCACTGTGAAACTCTTGCTTGTATCCCCACGATCTTCCTCATCAGATGAAGTTTTTCCAACAAAAAAACTTCATCAATTGTCATTATATGATAGACATCGAATGTTAGCATTTAAGGACTTCTCTGCATGATGGCTTAAATACAGAGTTTGAAAATCCATTGACTTTGGATAGAGTACTGTTCCCAAGGTCAAAATTTTAATAAAATGATGCATTCAAAAACTCCAGAATAGCTACTAAATGGACCTTGTGGTGAGATTATTTTAATACTGAAATAATTTGATAGTAATGTCCATTATTACAGTACAGTATCATGCGTTTGCCTTTAGACTTACCTTGTGTTTTATTTGAAAGATTTTTTTTCTGCCATACTATGTTGTCCCATTCCAAAATTGTCTTCTCCTTCTCTCTTCCCGCAGCACATTGTCTCAGTGTTGTCATGCTGTAGTGGCTCTACTCTACCCCTTCACCTGGCAGCATACGTACATCCCCGTGCTCCCACCCTCTATGATGGATATTGTCTGCACCCCTACCCCTTTTATAGTCGGCCTCCTCTCCAGTTCTCTGCCTAGACTCAAAGAACTGCCAATAGAGGAGGTAAGATGAGTTTTTTGTTTGCTTTTCTCCACTGAATAATAGCTCTAGGAAATGACTTCACTCTCCCTGATGACATCTGCTCTTCCTCAGGTCCTGGTGGTCGACCTCGGCAACAGCCGCTTCCTACGACAGGTAAAACACGTAAAAAAAAAACACAAGGAAAACTGTGAAAATCCATCTTATCACTTACGTCATGGAGTGCTTTAACGCGTGTGGTGACTCTACCAGATCTTATGTGAATACAATATGCTCATTCCCTGCAGTATGTTTACTGTATTTACATCTGTTTCTCTCCCTCCACAGCTGGATGATGAGGACTCCATCCTTCCCCACAAGCTGCAGGCAGCTCTCGAGCATGTGCTGGACAAGAGGAGGGAGCTGGCCTGTGAGAAAGGAGATCTGCCCAATGGTGACTGAAAGAAATACCAGATATACTATATATATATAAGAGAGTTCTGTAAAATGATCAAGATTAAGGAATGCTCTACAAATGCTTCCCACTATTCTCAAGAAACACTTTTTTCAGAACATTTTCTGGACAGTTTCATTGACCTACAGTACGATCAATTGTCATTGAGTTTAATTAACATGCCTTTTTTTAACTTCTGCTGTATGACAGACAGGTGTTCAATGTCAATTTATCAATTTATCATTCTACGGTGTTCAAAGTATTACAAAACTTAACCTCTAGATTTCTATTAATTTATTATTTGAACTTTCCATCATCCCTAAGCAGCTGCCAGTCACATTAAAGAATCTTTACAGAGCCATTGATCATTACAGAGTAAAATCCCACTGGAAATTTTGCTTTTGCTGCTATGTAGTGGTTGAAAATGTCACATTTCAAAAGGAATATAGCAGCACATAATAATTTAACATCATACCACAAGGCCTACAGATCTGAAAGTTTTTTTTTAGTTCAGTGCACTGCTTTAGTGGAGCAGCTACAGTAGGAGTATGCTTACAGAGCATGAGACACTGCATGAGATTTTTTTTTATGTGATGTACTGTAAGTGATCTGAGTTTTCTTATATATACAGAACAACTTGATACCTCTAGTGATCCTTGAGTTATTACTATAAGTGACATGAACATTAAAGTGGCACTTTCCGTGAAATTGTAAATCTATAGCAAATTTCCAACAAGACAGCTTAGTAAGGCAGTGATACAGTATATCACAATGCAAAACAATGTCATTAGATTTTTTTGCTTGAGCGCATGGCTTTTGGTCTACAGAAAAATGCCTCAATGCCTGTAATGTGTAAAGCATGAGATGGGGAGTATCTGTGAGTATGAAGTGTGGTTTGCTTCACTGAGTAAAACGTTTGAACGTTGATTCATTGGTACTGATCAGTATTTTACACATGCTAGATGTATTAGTCATTCTGTTGTATAGGGCATTAAATATTCTGAGATTTAATCTTTTCTCTTTTTTATTTCTTTATGCTCCTGTACCTCCACACAGACTCCAGCTCCCTCAGCGCGGTGGTGTCCGAGGCATTTGTGCGTTTCTTCGTGGAGATGGTGGGTCACTACTCTCTCTTCATGGGTGGAGTAGAGCGGGAGGATGAGTCTGTTTCCTCCCCCACTTTGCCCAGCCCCTCTTCTTCCCCCTTATCGTCCTTTCAGCGTGAAGCCTTTCGCAAAGCTGTCACATCCAAGAGCTTGAGAAGGTTCCTGGAGGTGTTCATGGAGACCCAGATGTTCACTGGCTTCGTCCAGGAGAGGGAGCTACGCAGGCAGGGCCTCAGAGGTACTCGGATTTAATTACCGTAATGTTTATAACAGTTAAAATATAAATTGCATAACCATGTGCATATGAGAACAATTACTTGAAAGTTATGCCTAGAAGAAATGTTACACCAATTAAGAAATAGATTTTATTGTTTTTCAGTATCTTAGAACGTTTTTGAAATGATGTAGTTATAGTTGACAACTTCCACTAAATTCCCACTCATTTACTTTTTCTACCTCATCACATGGACTTTATCAGCAGATGGATTAGTTTTCCATAGCTTAGTTTTCATTGAATTTAAGATGTTCAAACTTTTATTATATGGAGAACTTTTGTTGGGAATAATTCTAAAAGCTCAAAAGTAAACTTGAAGGGGCTCTGTTGAGTATTCTACATTTGTGTGTTACTCACCAAACCTTTAGTGTGACAATGTAGACTGTGGGATAAGGTCAAAAGCTCCAGAACGTGTGATTCGTGGACCTTGAACGAAGAGTGTCAAGAATGAACTGTAAAGCTCAATGATGTAGTTATAGTTTTTATTTTATGTACTGTGGTCTACCTTGAATATGAGCTGTCAATATTCATGTGACTTTTCTGAATAAATAAATTAAGTTTATATACAGTATGCTGTTTTTTAGTATTGTGTCAGTTCATACAAATCTGCTCCATGGTAGTTTTATGTTGCGCATACATCAACATTGTGAAAATGCTTTGATCAATTTAATCCAGTTATGGTAATGAGTCTTTTTAAAACTAATATAACTTGTAATATCTGCCTTTTTTAAATTTACAGGTCTATTTGAGGTGAGAGCACAAGAGTATCTGGACTCGCTGCCGGGAAGCGAACAACGAGGAGTCAACAAGTTCCTCAAGGGTCTAGGTAAGATTTACTGTAAAACAATAGATCAGTCACTAAATTAAAATTGTTATATTTGGTGAAAAAAGCCTCTGATCTTTAAGGGAGCACTCAAAGAGCTGATGCCAGTCAGCCAATAAGTGTGACTGCTTTTCTTTATTTAGTTTGATTCACTTCTTTCTCTTTTTTTCTTCAGGAAACAAGATGAAATTCCTTTCCAAGAAATGATACTTGGAGTCAGGATGTCATGTGTGAAAGTAGGAAAGAGCATGGAGAGGCATGCCGTTACAAAGAAAGAGAAGAAGTCAAGCTCCCTGGACGTGGAGAATGTAGAGATGGAGATGTGTCTTTAGGTCAGAACAAAGGAAGACCCTTAAAGTGAACTGGACTCATAGTGAACATGGGGGAATCCGGGGGAAAACTAGCTCCCAGTTTCATTTTCCAGTCATTCCATTGATGTTGTGAAGGAGTTTACTAAGGTTGGACCAAAACTCCCCTCCAACACGATAAAGCAGTGTCTAACAGTGTCTTGTTAGACTTATGCCTGTGTTTTATGTTTTACAGATTACAGTCAATCCCTGTAGTGTATTACTGTATAGCACAGCACAGTGTAAATGTTTTTAGGAACAGTGTTCTCCCTTTTTCGGTCACTGACCTCACCTATAAATCTGTAAGAGAGGGGCGTCTCTGAAGGCCCCATTTTGTACAAAACCTTCCATTACATTCCAAGTATTTTCTATAGAAGCTTTTATAAAGACAATAGTACAACTTCTTCATCAACAGGAGGCTTTTAAGTTAATTTATATTCTTTTTAGATCAACTTAATTACTTTAAAGATTCCCTCCAAATGAGTGCAGATAAATCTTGTGTAGTTTATAAAAGGCTTTATTTAACAGAGTCTAGTCCAGACTGTTTTTAGACCACTTTGGGTTGGGGGTAAATGTACCACTGTTTTAAGTAAATTAATTTTTATTGGAAAAGGACCGAGTACCAAAAGGAAGAAAATGTACAGAGAAGAAAATCATTGTGAATACATCTCTCACTTAGGTTAAGTCTACGGTTTGTATAGACTAGATGTTGAAGGAGGATGTGTATATTGGGCCAAAAAGTATCAATGTGTTTCACAAAAGCATCTAGGTTTTCCTTAAAGGGGCAATGAGTAGAATTTACGTGGATCTATTGGCAGCAATGTAATGTAATGTTCATAATTACATTTTCATTAGTGTCCTCTTCCACGGAGTACGGCATGTTGTACTGCCATGGTTCTACAGTAGCCCAGAACAGACAAACCAAACAATGTCTCTAGAGAGTGCCTTTTTACAGGTGGTCAGGTTTTTTTTTTTACATTACCTGAAAGCCACCGTTGGTTCTAGTACACACTTGGACAAGAAGGGGTGAGCAGAGGGTCATTCAGTTGGTTGCAATCTACAACATCACCGCTAGATGCCACTAAATCCTACACACTGCTCCTTATACTTGATTGAGAATGCAATAAGACTTTTGAAATAAAATGATTTGAATTTTTAAACCAGACAAATGACTATTTTCATACAGTTTGTAAATATTGATGTATCCTAATTATAACAAAAATTTTAATCGGGTAATGTTTGCTGTTGCTGTTGAGTTAGTGTGTTTACTTATTATATCCTATACTTGCCATAATACAACAAAACTGCATCTCAATGGGGTCTTATCTGGAAGTAAAAGACAAAGTTTCTCAAGTATTTTCAATTGAGTACTTGTTTATCCTGAACCTAGACATTATACAACTTGCATGCACAACTTGTCCCTGCATCCTTCCCTCTTTTAGGGGAACACATGGAATAAAGTTTCCTTCAGAGAGAATAAGAATAATGTATAAGTATAAAGAATAGATTAAAAAAGTATTCACTACTTAATCATCAGTCATGCAGAAAATTGGTTTTACAGGACATATTTTTTAGTCAAATGGATATAACCTGTGTGTAATAAAGGGTTTGTCCTTGATTGCAATACAAATACACCTGTATATGCATGTATAAGTCCAACTTTTGATGAGTCAGTATGATATAAAAAACATACCACACCAAGAAAGGAGCACTTCAAGCAACTTGGTGAAGAGATGACTGAAAAACAAGTCTGCAGGAGATGGATACAAGAACCTTTCCAAGTCACAAAAAATGGGAAGCTGAATCAGTCTTTAAGAAATGGAAAGTGTTGTGCAGCTGGAAGTTTTCATTAAACAGGACAGCGTCTCCAGCCGCGCACAACTGCTAATCTTAATATCAGACGAGTGTAAATAAAAATAGCTGCTTACTTATTGAGATAAAGGTAATTATTTTAATTCACAATTACTGTATGATCTGTGTGTGTGTGTGTGTGTGTGTGTGCGTGTGGTGTGTGTGTGTGTGTGTGTGTGTGTGTGTGTGTCACTGTAGTATAGATCTAGCCAGTTAACCAGCATGTGTCATACCCACAGTTTCCACCAGAGGGCTCTGTTACCCAGTTCATGTAATCCAACATGTGTTGCCTCAGCAGAGTCCAAAGTTCAGAATCACATCTCAGACAATTTGGCCTCCAGGCCTTCAATGACTTGCACAACATGCCCATAAGTCCAGCAATACTATTGCCTTTGTCTGCTTATCTGAGAAATTAAGCAAAACATATGTGAAAACTGGGACTTTTTAAAATGATATTTAGCTTAAAATTAAATAAATGATATATTCTCCTGAACTACTAAAACACATGTCAAGAAGCAGCAGGGGTGTACTCTAATAACATTCTGCAATATTTATTATCATGCGGCGTAGGGGACAAATGTTTGTCATGAAGCCTGGGAAAAAGAAAAAACAGACCAACAGAAGACTTTACAATTAAATGTGTTACAATCTGCTGTATTAAAAAAAATGGCATTATCCGTGGAGGTAAATCTGTGCTGGCCTATAAATATAGAAAATATAAATATCAACACTGTTCAAAAGGCAGCAAAACCATCCAATTTTAGCACCAATTAAGCTCTCATCTGGTCGGATAGCTGTTCATTAAAAAACCTTCACAAAGTTTCATAAACTTCATTCTCACAAGACAAGAGAGACAAAAAGAGCAAATCTGGCTTTTATTCAGTCCTTGCCATACACACAGTCTGTTATCAGCACCCACTCAGTCGTTCTAATGCTAATCATGTTGTCATGAGTCCCATTGCCCATTAAGGCAGTGGCTTTTACAGAGTATTTGGTTTGTTTTGTTATTATTCTTGATGATATTTCCTTTGCACTCCCCCACCCTCTCACTACCGTTTCCTTTGCCCCCCCTCTCTCCTCTCCACCCCTTCGTCATTACGTGTTGACCGGTCAGACCTGCCCCCCTCTCCTCCCCTCCCCTCCCCTCCTCTCCCTTGGTCTTTTTCTCTGGCTTTTTCCAGGCTTCATGTCATACCACGGCTAATTCCTGAAATTCCTGCCCTCCTCTCGCTTTAAACAAACGGCGTCAGGGAAGGGACCGGGCAACAGAAAAGAAAAGAAAAGAAAAAGCTCACAGAGTTTACTCTTCATTTAAAAAAAATCTATATATAATATTGCTCTACCTGCCGGTCTGCTAATAAGAGTCCCACCAGGTAAGCTCCCACAAGTGTTTTATACCATTTTTAAAGCGTGTTCAGATTTAAACTGCGTCTTCTATCGGAGTGTAAACTTTCGCTTTTATTGAATATTGTGGATGTGAAGTGGGTATTTCTTTATGAACGCTTCGCGCCCACTGTCTCAGATAACATTCCTTAAATATTTCGCATTTTTTCGCTCAAATTCCTGCATTTTTCCCTTTAATTCCAGCACTGGAGTGTGTGTGTCTGTGTGTGTGTGTGTGGTTTGACTTCCTGTGCTTGCAACCGGAACTTTTTTCTTGTATTTTGAAGGGATAACGTCATAGCCGTGTAGTGAAACATTAGCGTGTGTCTGGGTAAAGTTTTACAGATCATTCAAACTGTGTATTTATGAACTCTCACGTTTAATTCAGACTGTGCTCCTCCTCTTCAAAGTGTGGAGAGACTGGAAGTGTGTTGACACATCTGTGGTGTAACAATTATTGTTGCCTTTACAGAAGGGTATATTTCTCAGTCTGACATGAGATTGAGTGGTATTTTTTAGGTAGTTCTAACCGTTTTAATGGCACATTAAAGGCTGTCATCAGTGTAGGAATAATATTTGGATTAAGTGAAAGTAGCAGTAAGAGCATGTAAAACTACTCCATTATAGTAAGTAAAAGTCAGGGATTGAAAGTGAAATAGTATCAGCAAAACTTAAACTAAAACTTACTAATTTAAAGTATAAAATGACTCATTATGCAAGCAAACTGTCTCTTTCAGAGTTAAATTATTATATTAGACTACACTTTAGTTGTTATTATTGATGCAT